>NC_059326.1:180749250-181405000 GCF_018350155.1 Leopardus geoffroyi
AATATTATTAACTATAGTCTCCATACTGTACATTACATCTGCAGGATTTATTTATTTTATAACTTTATACTTTTGACCCCTTCATCCATTTTGGCCTGTTTCTGATATATTTTTTTAAAGTTTATTTATTTTGAGAGAGGGGTAGAGCATGAGTGGGGGAGGCAGAGGGAGAGGGAGAGAGAGAATCGCAAGCAGGCTCCCTGCTGTCAGTGCAGAGTCCCACATGAGGGCTTGATCTCAAGAACCGTGAGACCACGACCTGAGCTGAAATTAAGAGGCAGATGCTTAACCTGAGCCACCCTGGCATCCCTTTGATAATTGTCCTTAAACCTTATTCCTGTTTGTTTTTCGAGAGCTGGACAAAGGTATATTGCTAGTAAGGTAAAATAAAGGTAGTTCTTTCCCAATTAACAGAAAAGAAGGAGGTTAATGGAGAGACGTCTCCCAATTTTGAGTTTTATTCCTCCATCAAGATCTCAACTGTTTGAGGGAAGTAGTGCTTTTCTGTTCACTTCAGAATTTCCAGCAGTTAACAGAGCTCCTGGATCATAGTAAAAACTCAGTGCAAATATACAGACCCACTGGCTTCACCCAATTTGGGTAATACTTTTGGTGTTTTTTGTTTGTTTCATTTTTTGTTTGTTTGCTTTGGTGTTTTTTTTTTAACAGACAAAAATGAATGAGCAAGAAGCACATGAACATTAAGGTGAATATCAGAGCATGTATGGCACAACAGTTTATTACATGAACTTGTTTGTCTATTTATTTTGGGGAATGCATACTGCTGGGGATAGGATGGGTATAGGATGCAGAAGAGAGTCGAATGTTTTGATGTGAAATTGGTATGAAAGAACCAAATCATCAATGTCTGTGGGACACCCCACTATATGACAGATTGTGTAATTCCTCAGAGCATTCCCAAATACATCCTGTTACTTCCAGGGCTTTGCAACCTGAACAAGCTGAAGAAATCACTAATTCTGAAGGTTGGATAGATGATATGGGAAGTGGGTCTGGGCTGTAATTAGTCAAGAAGCAGCTTAGAGGGGCGCCTGGGTGGCGCAGTCAGTTAAGCGTCCGACTTCAGCCAGGTCACGATCTCACGGTCCGTGAGTTCGAGCCCCGCGTCGGGCTCTGGGCTGATGGCTCAGAGCCTGGAGCCTGTTTCCGATTCTGTGTCTCCCTCTCTCTCTGCCCCTCCCCCGTTCATGCTCTGTCTCTCTCTGTCCCAAAAATAAATAAACGTTGAAGAAGCAGCTTAGAAGGATGGGGCAGCATAAGGTAGGGACAGGCAGCAGGCCAAGGACTTAGAAATGTCCTCTGTATTGTCATAGGACTGTGCAGAGTGGGAACACTGGCTTCTAAGAATGAACAAGGGCCGAGGTAGTTCTGCGTATTACATAATCACCGTCCGAATGCTTTAAAATAGATTTGGCTACAGAAATGTATGAGATATCAGAAAGTTTGTGAATACTGAGATTTTGATGGAAATCATCAGATGTCTTCTTTGGGTTTCAGAGGTGGGAATATGAGAATAGGGCTATTGTCAGCTGGTAAATTTTGAAACTACCAGCAAGGCTACCTTAGAGCATTAGAAAGTCAGGCCTGACTCTTCACCAGAGAAAGGCAAGACTCATAGTTCTTACCCACATGCTATGTCCATGATTTTGCAGATTGCAGTTTTATGGAAAAAGTGTTACATCAGATTTACAGCAACCATCTTCTTTTACATTTGGAATAGAATGCAGTAGTTTGAGGGCTTGGGTTTTTTGTTTATTTGTTTGTTTTTGTTTTTTTTTTTTTAGCCCAGGGTGGTTGAGTAATTTCCCCATCCCATAGATTTCTTTTTTCTTTTCTTTTCTTTTCTTTTCTTTTCTTTTCTTTTCTTTTCTTTTCTTTTCTTCTTCTTCTTCTTCTTCTTCTTTTCTTCCTCTTCCTCTTCCTCTCCTCCTCCTCCTCCTCCACTTCCTCCTCCCCCCCCCCTCCTCCTCCTTCTCCTTCTTCCTCTTCTTTAAATTTCAACTCCATGCCCAGTGGATTAAGGAAATAACATAGCTTTCATCTTGGTGGGGGCTGCATGTGTGCATGTTTCCAATCAGAAGATAATAGGAAAAGGTTGCCTCCTTCACACAGCAGGGTGAAAGCTAAATGTATTTAATTAGACTTTTCTGATTACATCCCACCCCCTCAAAACAGGCACAAAAACAACACAGCTCCTAAAGCCACAGATGAAAGCAGAAGGGGTTCACCACAGGACACTATGTCATGTGGATGCTTGTCACCCTGCACTGACTTTGATTTAAAATAGGAGAGAATTTCCAAGAGCCAATTTGCCTTTTTCTTTCTAGAATCTGCCCTCCCCTAGCTGCAATCCCAGTACATGTACACACACAGAAAAGTATTTACCTGACAGGGAAAAAGGGAGAATGATGGTTATTGGCAGCCTTGGACAGGCTGGCCCTTCTATTTGTTTTTCATGTTAGATACTATACCACAAAGCAAAAAAATGTATTTGGGGGGATCCACACTAGGGGTCTTGCCTGGTGGTCACTATAGTCCACAAGGGGAAGCCATGTGGTTCTAAGCCAATAGCATGATCTGTCTTTTTGCCTGCATCCTCAGTTCTGAGTACGTAGAACCCCGCAAAGATACTTACGTGCCATCTTGGCGGGTGATGGTGTAGCCATATTTTGGGTACTTGACAAAAGACACATTCACACCAACCAGAGGAGTCCCATCTGTAGTTACTACTTGGCCTCGAATGAGAGAAACCAAGCTGAGAGAAAAAGAAACACAAGTCTTGAGCCACACACAGGAAAATAAGACAAGGGGGCATGTCAAGTTCTCCTTCCATCTTGCCATTGTCTCCACCCCTCCTCATCTGGTTGCTAAGGTAAGAAGACTCTCAACATTAATTTCTGGATTCACATAATCACACCTCACGGAGAGGTCTTAACGCTTGCTTTCCTTGAGGAACAGAGCTGATGACATGTTGGAGTGAAATCCACGGGCAGCATCTCTAGTCACTTGGCTGGCCAATGGGGTCTCCTGTGCACATTCCCTCTACCCTTGGCCTTGCTCCATTTCTTGACATCATTTGGCTTTTGTTTGGCCCGAGCTTCAGGCTGCCCTCATCACTCGCGCTTGTGCCTTAGTCTGGCACAGAGAGTATTATACTCGGGTGAGAGCTTCCCCATCTGGCTACTCATTTCCTTTTTTGGTCTTGGAGAAAGGCAGTGTTACTCTTCTCCTCCAGGCTGGGATGTCAGAGGGAATGGAGAGAAGTGCACAGAGGTGTTTTTTTATGGGGCTGGGACATATACATACATTGTTTTTTTGCTGCTCTTTAAGAGCAAAATTTCTCACAATCCATGACAGCCTGAGGAAAAGAGAGTATTGGAGCTTTACGTATTTTTTTCTGGTAGAACTATCCTGGGTTCTGACTTCCATGTAACTATATTTCTCTTATATCAAATTCCTGCTATCTTGGTGGGGCAGGGGCAGGGGTGGTTGAAATCCCCCTCAACTTTTTTCCACTGTCAGAGAAAGCTGTCCTCTCTCCAGAACATAGTAACTAGAACTTTTGCAAGAATGACAGTATCAACAAGCAACGTCTGGGAAATCCCCTAAAGCAAGAGAGATGCCACAACAGTCCTCTCAAAATCCATACAGGGAGAATGCACATGCCTCCTCTTATCTAAATTTTCTTGACTTCATAGAGAAATGGGTTACTGAGAACTTCCATTTTTGCACTGAGTCTCCAGCCTATTAGGCAGGTCTGCAGCTATATTGTTAGCCTTCAAGCCACTGGGCAATTTGACAAAGGCAGAGAGGTTCTCAGGTTTCCAGGTTCCTGGACATACTCCCAATTTCTGGGCTAGGTAATCAAGCTGACCTATTCTTTGCCAGAATCTTGTCCAAGTCTGTTTGATTTTTGGTTCGCACTTACTTCTGCTATCTCAGGTGGGATGCAGGCATGGAGGAATGCTTTCTCCTGGCACTTCTCTTTTTATTAGCAATAACTACCCCCAGCCCCTGCCACGGTTCAACTCCAACCCTTTGATGATCTCACGAGGGTTTAGACTGTTCCACTGACAGCTCTAATTGTCTGCTACTGGCTGCCTGACAAATGCATCCCATTTTTAGCTGGTTCCAACCATAATGCCAGAGGCTTTTGAAAGTGGAAAACTAAATTATGAAAATAATTCTTTTGTTCAATTCCATTTCCTTATCTTAGTGCAGACTAAGATTTCTTTCATGCCTTCCAAGGCACGATTTTAAAATCGATGTGTGTTGATGACCACAAGGTACAAAGTGTTTATGATGAGAAAACAAAGCTGGGAGTACATCTCGCAGTGGGTTTTTTCCCCTCCTTTTTTTTACACAACTGTTATTTATTTTAAATCGTTCCTATAGCATAAGACTTTACAGAGCACCACAGGAATAAAAGGGGCCTGGTTGCCTAGGCTTCCTACTCTCTATTTTCCTAGTTCCTCATTGTTGCTGGCTTCATATCGTTTCCAGGCAGACAATTCACAGAAAAGACTCAGCTGAGACATGCTATCAGTTCGTTTCTATTTATGATTATTGATGTGTAACAATTATCACATTATCTAGATAGTGAGATCTGCTCTATAAATTATAGTGGTGGAGTCAAGGCATTTTAGTTATTTTTGCATGCCATTATCTTGGGGAAACGCCTTCTTAGAAGTCTTGAATTAACTTCTTTTTTACTCCTAGCCTTCTCCTTCATTTTTTTTTTTTTTTTTTTTTTGGTCAGAGGATAATACGCTAAAATTCACATGCTTGGTGATCTTCAACCTATGTCTTGGAGTTACATTTTGTATTTCTGAATTATGTGTCTACACCAACATGCTGGAGTGTGGGCTCATTTGGGTGGTGCTATTTATTGCTACTTTCAAAGCATCAGAGAAGCTTTCTCTAAAGCAAGTTTCTTTTGCCCAGATCTCCGGGGCTGCTATGGTCCACAAATATTCTGGAGTCCTTACCTCCTCTTCTGCATCTTGGCTGTGGCTCAAGGTGCCTTCTGGAAGTGTTAACTTGGTGAGGAGGATAAAATTGAATTTTAAGGGACAAAAAGGAGAATAACAGGAAATTACTGGATTTAGGGTAGAAAAAATGAAATGTTAATAGGAAACTGAACAGAGCATGGGCTTTGGAAAGATGCATTTACAGTATTAGCAAACTGTATGTAAACTATAGTGAAATGCTTATGGCCTGGTGCTAGGGCCATTCAGGACTCTTGGGCAACAGGAATTATGTTCATAATTAAGGGAAATATACCTGTAGAATCCCTGTCCAAGAACTAGGATTTAATAAGCAAGTACTTTTTTGATCAGATATTTATGGTTTCTTTTATTTTTGAGGGGTTCTTGTATTAAGGTAATAATATAACTGTGTGAGTATATTCTACAGTATTATTCTAATTTTATCAATCAAGAAAATGAAGTTTATAAGGTTAAATAAGTTGTCTAATATGACACGGCTAGAGGGGTGCCAGGGCTGAAATAGAAGAGGGCTGAGATGATTTTTTTTTTCTTTTTAGTAAAACTAGGACAGAGAGAGGCTAAAGTTGCTAGCCCAATGTGACCTTTCTAGCCCAAGAGCCCTCATATTAAAAGAGCTGTTAGGAAGTGGGGCTGCACAACTTCCCAGAGAGTTTTAAGGGGTTGTAGAATTAACTGGCTGTACCATTGTTCCTTACCTCCCCATCCCACCTTTGCCAGGCTCTCCCAGGGAGAAGCAGAGTCTGAGTCATGACCTGCTGATGCTTCCTCCTCAAAGTCTAAGGTGGGGACACCAAGAGAATCATTTATAAAGCTAGGGGCTCCTGTAAGAAGTGAGAGCAGGTATTTTATTTGCTGGCTGGAAGACTGCTTGGGCAGCGTACTTCCTGAGTTGCTTCTGGGCCTCCCCAGAATGAAGTAGGATAAAGAGAACTAAGAGAAGAATGGCATGAGAAGGATAGTTAGTGGGGTGAGGAGGCCAGAAGTGCCCCACTCAAGTTCAAGCTTCCTAGAGGCTTCATTAAAGAGGACCCAACCATCCATTCTTACTTCTCTACAGAAAGGAGCATAGAGATGAGACAGATATCCCCAAGAAGACTACGCCTGCCATCTTCACATCTGCACATACCGTCGACATCTGGACCCAGACCCACCAAGAGCAAGATCTGTGATATGTAGGCAGACCGTAAGAAGTCCCCTGCCTCTCCTATTCTTTCTCTTACCTCCAGAATCAGAAACAGTGCCTAGAAGGGAGAAGGGGATGGGATGTCTCAAAGCCAACTCTTCCCCCTGGCTCTCCTCTCTGGGTGTACAGTTCTAACTTGTCCTGGGAGGAAGGGCCAAACTTACTATATAATAAATCTAGAATTTGCCCCTAGAATATTCATAAGTCTCAAATTAGCAACTGAGAGCAAAAGTAAACACAAGAGAAACTCTATCATTGTGCAAAGAGGGGTAACATGCCCCAGCATGACATCTTGCCCAAAGTAGGCAGTTAACAGATGCAATTGATGGGGTTGCTGTGCAGATTAGAGATGGTCTATATAAAGTGTCTGGCTCATAAGTGCTCAATAAATTCTAGCCACTGGCATTATCTTGGCTCTAAGGTGCCAGAAATGATAAGCTATGTTATTAAGTTAATAATTGCTTTCAAAAATACTCTGTTGAATGAAGTATTTCAGTGATGATCAAACAAAAGCCACTACCAGAGATATTTTATAAAGAGAGATAAAGTAATGAAATGTTGTAAAATAATAGATTATAAAAATGATCTAAAAACCAGACAATCAACAGGTGTCTCCAGCAGGTTCTAGGTTGAAGGTGGCCAAATCCTACAGACAGATGAGGACTCTGCTCTGGGTCTCAACCCATAGACAGCAAGGGGCCCTCTGTGAACCAGAGCAAGGAGCTGCCCTCATGGGGTAGTTTCCAGGCCAACTGGGCCCATGGAAAAACGGGAGCACCTCTTCCTGCTCTGATAGGGAGGCAACCAACCACCTTGGGGTCTGTCTGGACAGAAGGGTGCCCACCTGCTATTGAAGGGGTTGTCTCCAGGAATGATGTGGGTGCTGTCTTTGCCTGCCAAGAGCTTGATGCGGTCATAGAAGGACTTCACGGCAGGTGAGTCTGTCTGGCCCTGCTGAATGATGTCCAGGGGGTCCCGCGACCCTCGGCAGAGCAGGCTGTTCTGACAGGCGGACTGCAGGCAGCAGTCAGGGTCCAGGCAATCCACCAGGCCATCTGGAAGGGCAGAGGGAGAGCCAGGGTCAGTGCATTGCACAACACAAAGCTGCTGAGAGATGCTAACACCTTTGTCATGAACAGCATCAACCCTTCCCAAGGGCTTGAAGTGGCAGGTTTCACACGACAAGTCTAGTTTAATTCCAGTATATATGCATAGAAAATAAAAGACTGAAAGGAAATAATTGAAAATGTGGACAAATGATTATCCCCAGGTAGTAGATTAGTGTGTTTCTCTCCTTTTTCTTTATTATACTTTGCTAGGATTTCTGCTTTTTCTGTTATGAGCAAGTATATTTGAGTGGTTAGAAATAAAACCAAATATTTTGCTTTTGGATAGGGCAGCACTAAAAATTACCCATAGCCAGTTCTCAGGGCCTTGTGCTAATTGGGTGCACAAATCATCAAAATAATGGGATTCCTTAAATCTCAGTTTAATGGAGAAAAATGTTCCATCCCTGCTCCTTGTCAGACAGGGAAGATACTGCTGACCAGTGTGAGAACTGGGTGGGTGAGTTTTGCATTTTCTGGGAAATGTGGAAAAATGGCTTTGGTTCCAGCACCAAGAAAGTAAGCTATCAGTTCACCCAATCGTTTCTGGTGCCACCTTGCTACACACCCGTAACACTTTGAACATCCTGATTTACTAGGTCCTTGGCCCTACAACCCTTTCCTGGGCTGTTTCTTATCATTCATGCACCATTCAACAAATATTTGAGGGGCACCTGGGTGGCGCAGTCGGTTAAGCGTCCGACTTCAGCCAGGTCACGATCTCGCGGTCCGTGAGTTCGAGCCCCGCGTCGGGCTCTGGGCTGATGGCTCAGAGCCTGGAGCCTGTTTCCGATTCTGTGTCTCCCTCTCTCTCTGCCCCTCCCCCATTCATGCTCTGTCTCTGTCCCAAAAATAAATAAACGTTGAAAAAAAAATTAAAAAAAAAAACAACAACAAATATTTGAGTGCCATCCATGTTCTGGAAATGCAACATGGTATGAAGAACAAAGAATGATGGGGTTGGTCCTTAAGAAGCTGACAGTACAGTGGGGAAACTGTACTTTTACAACCCAGACTAGGTATGGCCACCTCTTCTAGGAAGCCTTCCTGGTGGTGCCTCTGACTAGGTTATGGTACTCCCGCTCTGTGTATCCCTGAATCGCAGTTTCTCAAAGAATAGTACTGCATCAAAATCCCATGGGTCTCAAGGGTCTATTCCCGAGCTTCCCAGGTAGAGCCTCCAGGAACAGGTCCTGGGATCTGCCTTTCACCCATGCTTGCCTGGTGATTTTAATGCACAATAAATTTTAGAAACCTTTGTTAATGCCAACTTCCTTGGGCTAGAATCAATTACCTCTGTGTGCTTGCCTTCCTGTCTGGAAAATGAGCTCTTTGAAGAGAATAACAGTGTCTTATTCATTACTTAGTGTCAGCCACGGAATTGGGTATTCAACAAAAGTTTGTTGAATGAATAAATGACTGTTTCCCATTCTTCACACTCGTGTTAGGGCTGAGCATGGGAATGTTTCGGGTAGTGTTTGTTCCTTGGAATTCCCTATTACAATGGATTAGTTGGCCAACTCTTATTCACTCTGCTGGGAATTGACTGAACACACAGTGGAGAAGATTGGAGAATAACTTGCTTGCACCTCCCAGATTTGATAGCAAGACACTTTGGGGCCATAATTAACATCATGGAAACATGTACTCAAACCCTGGGCTGGGACTTGACAGACACTTGTACTGGAACACTGAATCAGAGTCCTGGCTGCATGCTTTAAATTTACTACAATGTAATTTTTTGGCATTACTCTTTTCATTTGGTTCTGCTAACAAAATTGAAATATGTAATTTCACCGAAGTTCCGCTGTAATTTAGCAATTAATGTACGATTATTTTAATGCATTACTTTCTTTTTAGCAAACAAACAAATTAGGAGGTTGTGTGTTTTGCTTGGCTTTAAATTACTAAAACTAGCCTCTCATTTTCCACATGGGCAAATGTGGCTTCAGTGCCTCGTAACACATTTAGATTTACAGAATTTCCTAGAAATGCAGACCCAGGAGGGTGAGCAGGCACACACACTTTAAATTTAGAGACTTTTGAAATCAAGGCTCTGAACACCTCTGCCTGATATGCTGGCTGAATCAGGTGCTCCCTAGAGCCTCACAAATCTCATACCCAAGAAATGGGGCCAGAGAATTGTATCTCAGCAGCAGGATGATGCTGGAGCACCATCACAGACCTATGTTCAGATCGTATAGTGGATCCCATAGCCACTGGCAGAATAAGAAAAAGAAAAGAAAAAACGCATAGCATTCTGCCTTTAACATCACCTTCCGTGGACCGCCTCCACCAGACAGAAGGAATCCACCATGGAATGCCTGCTTTGGATTTAAAATTATCCTGCTGAGATAGGTTGGCAGTGCTTCATTCAGCAGCTACAGAAACTTCGCAGGTGAGAAAAAACACACTGTTAGTAGCACTATAGATTTCTTTAAGGCCACTGGCCTCTTCCCATTAGAAGTTCCATCTGTCTCTGGTGGTCTTTCCCTCCTGAAGCTGGGAACATCTCCTACCCCCTATCCGATTTACCACCCCCTCCATCTAACCAGCTTGAGAACCTCATCAGGCTCAAATAATAACCTGGGACAGTTTTTCTATTAAGCACTCAACACTTTTCTCCCCAACCCCTGCTAGTCTGCCACTCATTCTGGACTTGCAACTTCTTCCAAAGGGTGGACCTCAAATTTCCCTACTGTTTTGTCGATTCTTGGCTTTTTATTTAAGGGCCTGTCTGGCAGGAGATGTCCCATAAACACATCAGCAATCGCAGATGGCAAATGCTAAAAAAAGAAAAAAAAAGGATAGAAATGATTTCCTCCTACATGTTTGCATTGAACTGCTCCAGAGATTGTGCATTTGGGGTTCTATCGGTTATTAAGTGTGAGCATACGTTATTCCTGTAATGACCTCATCATGTTGCATGATTATGGTCTGCTGCTGCCGAACACTTTCAAACGACACCGTGAACTTTAAATTGGCACTGCTATCTCCCAGCGGCCTGTCAGTCATGAGAGCCGCATCTTTATGCCAGCAAGCCCCTTGCATGGAGTCTGACATGGCAATCTTCAGTAAATTACCCTGTCACTGACAATCTTGCAGTTATCTTGCAAACAATCAAGCAGGCAATCAAACTGTCCTGAATTGCCAGTTCAGGACCCGAGAGGCTGCCAGGGTCTCTATTCAACAGGGGCGCGAGAGCAGCACAGCCCTCCCGTGACATTGGCCGATTTCTTTCTTTATTTATCCACCTACTTGTTTGTCTGGTGGGCTTTTACCCAGTGAGGGTGGCGAAAGAGGTGTGCAGAGACCTCAAAAAGGGCCCAATTCTGACTCAGCGTTTTGGGAAAATGACCCAGGCCATCCTGAGCAGGCCCCACAGCAGTGTCCCACGTTTGCCTAATGGGTCCTCATTTACTTCACTCTGTGAGATGTGGCCGTGGAGAATTATCTAGGTGCTTTCTGTCAGGATGCATGCTAAATCACAGCTCTGGCTATATTCCACAGTGTATGTCATACGCTAATTGCAATGGCCATTTCAGAGAAATATGGATGTGGAGAAACTTTCTGGGAACAATGTGGGAGGCATTCTTTTTACTGCTTTTGATAAAGAAAATCAGAGAGTCTTCCATAACAGGTCTGGCAACGTGAAGCAGAAATCAGGTTGATGCTAAATTGATTCCTTTGAATTAGAATTCCTAAAGTAAAAAGCCAAAAAGTCTACACAGCATCAGAGGGAGGTTCCTGGCCTCTGGAATCAGACAGATTTGGGATTGAAGCTCATCTCCTCTAGTCCTCGGTTGTGTAAGCTTAGATAACCAATCTTGCCAAACTTTAATTTCTTTGCCTGTAAAACTGAGTTATAATAATGCATATAGCATAGGGTGCTGTGATGGGGAATAAATGAACAGATACACACACACACACACACACACACACATATCAGTTCGGCATAGTTTGTGTTCAATGAACTATAACCAGAAACCCTGCAAAGTTTTCAACTTTTTCAGTTTATAAAAACCAGACATGGCGGGACACCTGGGTGGCTCAGTTGGATAAACGTCCAACTTTAGCTCAGGTCATGATATCACGGTTTGTTGAGCCCTGCATCAGACTCTGTGCTGATAGTTCAGAGCCTGGAGCCTGCTTCCAATTCGGTGTCTCCCTCTCTTTCTGACCCTCTACTGCTCATGTTCCGTCTCTGTCTCTCAAAAATGAAAAAAAAAAAGTTAAAAAAATTAAAAACCAGACATGGTTATAAATGAAATTAATATCCCCTATTAGAGTCATTCACTGGTATTTGCTATGGGTAGGTTGAATCCTGTCAAAAATGCTATGTTTCTAAATAGCAATAGGTAAATGGACAGTATGAATAAATGCTATGGGTGGAACGAGATTTGCACATATCCTTGATTTAAATCCTCACATAACCCCACAGAGCAGAATAATATAACCCTTAAGCTGCATAGTCTGGATCAGGCTGTCTGGGTTTGACTCTCAGATCAGGTACCCAATCTGCTGACCCTGGGCTAGTAACCGCTCTGCACCTCAGTTTCCTCGTGTACAAAATGAACTGATGACAATGATGTTAGAAAGCACAGTTTGGAGGATTAAAGCAGTTATTACACATATAGTACTTAGAACAGTGCCTGGTACAGTGACTACTCTGTTAACTGTGTGTTACGCCCATTATCACGCCATCATCCACTCTATAAAGTTGGAAACTGAGGCTCTGAGAAGCTGAGTAAGTTATCCAAGTGGCTACGAAGGAGTTTTGGATAAAAAGTAGGAAAAGGCAACCAGTGAGATCATTACTCTTTGTCTTCTTCATTATCAGGAGGAGGTGATGTTTCTTTCCCAAAGGGAGTGTGAAGACAGGGCAGTGGACACCCATCAACTCTGGAAGTGTGGGTGGCCGTGATATTTAATTACCTTTGCAGGCTTGTCTACTCCTACAGTTGGGAAAGAATCCGGTTGGTTAAAATGAGCTTCTAAAAGGAATCAACACGAGAAACGAGATACCTGGGGATTTATTCCCTGCACTGCAGGCTGCTGGGGACCACACTATTTACCTGTGAGATTCAAAGCCCCCATTCAGCTGTTTACCATTGGCACAAGGTGGCACTTGCCTTCTGGGCTGGCTACAAGTTTGCGCCAGCTGTTTCCAGCCCCTGCCTAGTTCGCTCTGTTAGATTTTTAAAGGAGTTCCTTTAAAAGATTCAACCTCAAAGCCTTAACTGAACACTTACTAGTGAAGTTATGCTCAGGAGGAGGAGGCCATGGGTTAATGGAGAGGCTGCAGAGAGCCATAGTAGATACTGGGTATTTCAGAGTTGGTTGAAACATGAGCATGTTTTCTGTTTGGGGAAGGCTGCCTGAGTCTGTACATCACTCTTACAGGGAAGGGACATCTCCAGGAATGAGAGGGTGTTTATTTCATTCATTTCACTTATTTTCCTCTTTGATCTCTGTAAACTGGGCAGCTTATGGAGAATCCAGATGAAAGCATTTTGTTCAATTTTGGTGTCATTTATTCCCTGTAGCTTGGTATGCAAGTGATTCCCTTTATAACCTGCATGAACTCTCCAGCTTTCTTGGGTATTAAAGGCTTCAGAGAAACATCTAAATTTACTCTTCTTAGTTTCATTTTGTGACAGGGTGGCATGAATCGACTCCAACAACTCACTTCAGGTGTCGTGGGTAGCTCTGCTACAGTCTGCACATAGCACTTGACGGGAATGGGTTATCATCTCAGATTTTAAAATTGAGCTTCACTCTTTCCAGATTATTGTTTGGTGAGTGGCATCACCAACCACCAAATCTGCCTTCCCTACTGCTTGGGCCAAGAGGCTGGTTAAAACCTAGGCTTTGAAGAGTACCTATATTTCCATTCATCAGATGTTCAAGAATAGGCAAACTGAATCAATTATGGTAGAAAGTTAGGACTTGCAGTTACCTTAATGGGGAGGTACTGGCTGGGAAGGACACAGGAGAACCTTCTGGTTGCTGGAAAGGTTCTAGATCCTCACCTTATGCACCTGGCTATATAGGTTATATATATACATATATGTGTGTGTGTGTGTGTGTGTGTGTGTGTGTGTATACACACACATAAATATATACATATACATATATATATATATATATATATATATATATATATATATATATATACACATATCTATAGGATGTATACACACACATTCATTCATCGGGATGTATATTTAAGATTATGCAATTTATGTACTTGCTAACAGACTGACTTCAGGCAAGATACCAACCTGCCTGTGCTCTGTCTTCCTTATTTGCAAAGTGGGCATGATGATACCTCACATGAGCAATGAGAGGACTAAGATAATCCACGCAAGGTACATGAACAGTTGTGAGCACCTAGCAACCTAGTATGTGCTTCAGAATCTTTTCTATTTCTTTTCTCCTTTTTGAGTCTTCTTGGCATCGTATAGGTTTGTTTAGCACACAGAGTGAGGTACTTGCCAAGTTCTCATTTCCCTAAGGAAAATACAGGGAATCCAGGTGGTGGACCCAATAAATCCTAGGGTCATTCTTGAGATCAGTTAATGATGGAGAGGTAGAAAATTAACAAAGAGTGGAGGGAAGGGGGGAGACAACAAGTTGGGGCAAGAAGGAAGAAGCCTATGCTGTTTGGTTTTTGTGATGGAAATAAAGGAGTGGTGAGGGCTCACTGGCAAAGGCTGGAAGTGTCTGAATGGCCAGGCACATAAAGAGGTTCTTGAGTAAAAAGAAATGAGGCAGCTGTAGTATTCTTTTTTGCCTTGGGAATTATTTTCTTTTAAGGTGAGCTCTTTCAGGACTGTGTCTAAAGTGTGTGGGGTCCCTAGCAAATATTTTTTGTCCGGGCCCCTGTCTACATAAACAGTTTGAGTTACCCAAATTGACATATCAGCACCATTCTGGCAGGCTGATCTCACATGATCTTGCAAAATTTTCCTCCAGCCAGCAGGAGCAATCTACTTGCCAATCTGTCCACTAGAATTAAGGCTGGGCAATGGGCCCTGAGATATCTCATAAATGCAAATCCCCAAATATCTCTGAGAATCTGGTCAACCTCACATGCATGGGGATGGGGTAAGGAATGAGAGAGGATCAGAAAGCACCCTGAAATGGAGAAATAGGGACCAGGGCTCAGGTGGGTCCTAGTTTGGGCTGGCGTGCTTCACCCATACAGCACTGCTGACCCTGGCCACTCCCTGCCACTGGAGGAAAACTTAGAAAATTTCAAAGGTGGGGGGCACTTCAAAGCTCAAGAACTCACTTGCCCAGAGCAGCACTGGATTCTTGGTCCAGTTAGACAAATAGCAAAATAATATGGGCTTTAGAGTCAGAATGGTTAAACCCTGTTCTATCATTCATTAGCTATGTAACCTTGGTAAGTGAGGCAAGTGACCGACTTCCTGTGACTCAGTTTTCCCACCTATAGAATGGACTTAATAGCACCTACTTCACCAAAGAGCATGGAGATTCTATAAGATGGTGCACATGAAATGAGATGATGAAGATATTGCACTGAATACACAGGAAGAGTTCAACTAGTGGAGGCTATTCCTCATAATATTTTCTGCACTCCACCAGGGAAGGTACTGTTCCATTTGCATTTTACCCAATACCTGCTGACAAGTTGGAAGTGAGGGATAATTGAAAGTATTCTGGCTTGATGTAACTAAAAAGTGAAAGGAGCAGGCAAGGCTGACTTGATTTAACCTGGCAATATGAGATTAGTTCTTCATTGCCTCTGTTAGGTCTCCCACATTGCCAACCTTTTAAAGCAATAGATTGGCTGACAGGGTGCTCATTTGGAAGGTTTCACCTGCCATTAATACCCCGGCTGCCTGATGGACCATCGTTACACAGTCATCCCCTCCCTCCCAACCAGAGCAACTGCCATTCTTAAATATTGCAAGAAGTGGGATTGTATTTGTGCTGCTTCTGGAAGTCCTGTTGGAAGTTTTCCTCTCTCCTCTTGCCAACTCTTTTTTGACAGTCCCTGAGTTCCAAGGCCAGAGATCCTTGCTCCAAAGCACCTTTGGCTTTTCTTACACTTAGCAATGGAAGATCAATCATGTCTGACCAGAGATCTGGCAGAATGGAGGCCCACTGAGAGCTGCTTTTCTTGGTTTCCTACTCTTCAGGACACGTGCAGAAAAGAAAGCAAAGGCTGCTTAGGAAAATCGAGGCACTGTTACTGAAGACAGGGATATAATCTAGATAAGACCACTTTTTAATGGGACTCTAGCTTACCGGGAAGCTACTGGGGCATCTGGTCAACCCCTCACGTATGGGGTTAGGGGTAAGTGTTGGTAGAAATTTTGTGACAATGAGCTTGTAGTGTGTATCCAGTTTTTCTTTCTTTTTTTTTTTTTTGAGTGTTTATCAAAAGTAAACAAATGGAAAACAAAAACAAAAACAAGCACCATCAATAAAAACCTTTAAAACCAATTCTTCTTAAAATATAACCAGCACTGGAATCACCCAGGACCTTGTTAAAATGTAGATTCTAATTCTCTGGTCCTACAGTGGTCTGCATTCCTTATGTTTCCAGGTAACGCTGATGCTGCTGTTCTGAGCCCTGACTTCCAGAAGTCAGGCTCTAAACCACTGTTGGTCAAGGCATGCTTCCTGACCTCCTGCCCTGGAATCACCTCAGTGATTTTAAAATGCTGATTCTTGCTGTCACCCAGGCCTACTGAATTTCTGAGCATGGAAATGGAAAATTGGCATTTTATTTTTTTTTTTTTAAATTTTTTTTTTTTCAACGTTTATTTATTTTTGGGACAGAGAGAGACAGAGCATGAACGGGGGAGGGGCAGAGAGAGAGGGAGACACAGAATCGGAAACAGGCTCCAGGCTCTGAGCCATCAGCCCAGAGCCCGACGCGGGGCTCGAACTCACGGACCGCGAGATCGTGACCTGGCTGAAGTCGGACGCTTAACCAACTGCGCCACCCAGGCGCCCCGAAAATTGGCATTTTAAAGAAGATTCCCAGGTCATTCTTTTGCCGACTAAATCTCAAGAACCCCTGCTCTGAATTATTGAGAATGTCCCACAAATATCCATAGCAGTATATCTGACTCTGAGAGACTAAAGTGTTTTTCCAAACTGGGGGATGTTAATGGGGGTTCCCTGAAACATAGAAGCAGAGGTGACACTGGAGGATACAACTTGGGAAATGTTGGTGAAGCAGGTAAGCTAGTTTTTTTTTTTTTTTTTTTTTTTTTTTTTACAGCAGGACTTCTCAGAGCCTTTGACATGTGAATATGCATCATGAATCTTTAATATTGCAATAGAACATGAAGCATTTCCTGACCATGGACCCCTTTTGTCCCAGAGCATCTCCCCACAATAGTCTAGTGCAATACAGGTTGGGAAGCACTTCATGGACACAGAGCTCTAGGTTTGGGAGCTCTGTCCTTGGAAGGACGAGCCACACCTTCATCTACTCAATACTCACAAGTGGTAGCCCTATCCTTGAATGACCTTCTCACAAAATGCACACTTTGGGATGGTTAGGTGCAACACACAACACATCATCACTACTAGCACATTAGCTCAGAGTCCCTGTCCTTGGGCTTCTAGTGCCCCCCAAAGCCAGTGTATTTCAGCAAAAAGACCCTATGTTAAGTGACACAACCTGGGGGGGCGGGTCAGTAGGATGAGGAAGCATTAATGGCAACCACGTCTAATCAGAGCTAATGGTTGGCACTTATGAAAAGCTTACTGGGGTGGGGTGCATCTGGATGGTTCGATCCATTCAGTGTCTGACTGTCGATTTTGGCTCAGGTCATGATCTCAAGGTTCATGGGTTTGAACCGCACATTGGGCTTGGTGTTGGCAGTGTGGAGCCTGCTTGGGATTCTCTCCCTCTCCCTCTCTCTCCTCTCCTTCCCTGCTCATGCATTCTCTCTCAAAATAAATAAGTAAACATTAAAAAAAAAAAAAGAAAATCTTACTGTCTTACTGGGTGTTAGGCACCATGCTAAGTGCCCTACACTCATCCCCTCATTAAATCACCACCAGATTTTCAGGCATCATTAGCACCACTGTTTACAGATGAGGAACTGGAGATTTAGAAAGAAAATAACTTGCAGAAGACCACACAGCTTCTTGCATGTTGGGGCTGGGTTTGACCCAGTTTGTAGCACTCTGAAGCCAAGTCCTACATGGATCTGCAACATAAGGTCTGTTACAGTAGAATGTTCCAAATGGCTAACACACAGGAGTCATTGTGCCCACCACTATGACATGTTATTATCTGCACTAAGCTCTTTTACCTAAGGCAGGACTATGCCAATCAGAAGAGGAACAATTTAAATACATACTGGAGGGAGATTTACCTTTTGAAAATCTGGGATGCCAAGTGTTTTAGCCAGCCCTCTGCCCTCGCTCCCTCTTCTGATAGGTGGACCAACAAAGGGCTGTTCCTCTGCCAGCAGCTTAAGCTCCTCTATGCTTTGACAGCCTACACCTTGCACCTTATCCAGCCATCATCCCATATGCTCATAGGAACACTTTGAGGTGGCTTCTATGATGTCCATTTTGCGGATGAAGAAGTTGAGGCTTGGAGAGGTTAAGAGCCTTGTCCATAATCACACAGCTAGTAAATGATGGAGGAGTGATTCACCCTCTGGCTGTCCACCTCCAATGGCTTCTATCCTCAATTCTTCATAGGAGGCTATGAGTAGTCATGGCCTTATAAAGGTATCTGGTGAGTATTGTAGGACATGGGGAACAAAATACTGAGGCTTCAGAAAACATCTTCATTTTCTAATTGTTCTTTCTCTCAGCCTGCTCTCTTTTTCCTTCCCCCCTTTTCCTCCCTCTGCTGCTTCTCCTCAACCCAAACAGAGCCTCTAGGAATAATGATCTCACTTGATGAGAACTGGCCCACCTTGGACGTTCCCTGACAGGCCTCTCTGGCACAGTCTCACCCTTGTTAGCCTAGGGCCATGTTTTTTATACCTGGGGGATTTCTATCCTGGCTGCTGCCATCTCCCCACTTTTCTGTTACAAAAACTACTGGCAACAGAAAGCAAGGGTCTCTGATCTCAGCCACCGATGTCCCCAAATACTCACCCTCTGCCCGCTGTTCCTGGCCTCTTTCAGTCCAGTTATTCCCCCCTCCCCTGTGCCCCTCATCAACCTTGCTTTCAAAGAGCCCACTGACAGGTCAGACAGAAGCCAGCCCAGCAGGGGGTGGCGGGCTGGTGGGGTGGCAGACAATGACCTGCTGGGCCCCTCAGAAAGAAAAGGGGCTGTCACCACCCGCAACACCTTTGAGCAACAAGCTGGAACAGTTACTTTCTGTCTGAGGAGAGACCCCGTCTCCTGGGGGAAGGCGGGGGACTGTCCCCCCCACCCCTCCTTGAGCTGAGAGAATTAGCAGAGGGCAGGATGTCTGTCCTTTTGCTGCATGAAGAAGTTACCCCCAGACTGCCAATTGGGAGAAGGGAGCAGACTCAGCTATTATACAAGTTTCCTGCTGGATTAAGGAAATCTGAAGTACTAATTCCTACACATGACTATTGCCATGGTCCATGTACTATGCTTAGCAGTCCCTGGCGATCTCCTTGTTTCATTTCCACTTCCACTCTAGGGGCAGGGGTAGGGGCTAGGAGCCAGTATTGTACTCCCAATTAACATCACAGGAGCTGGAGGTTTGCAACTTATTGGCTGTGCGGCCTTGGGCTAATTAGCTTACCTCTCTGAGCCTTAGTTTTCTTATCAGTAAAGTGGAAATAATAACAACAACAACAATAATAATAGTTTAACAGGGCCTTTGTCAAAGATTAAATAGACCTTGTGCAAAGGCATTTAGTGTATAGCAACAATCTGTTTACTCCGGATTTATAGATGGAGAACCCAGTCCTAGAGAGGTTAGGTTACTAAAAAGGGTTGGGCAGCTGCTCATGACTGGTAGAGGTTGGATTCACACACAGGTGGCCCAGCCTCAAATATGCTGATCACTCTCACTACTTTACGCGTCACCAAGCTGGCCATGGTTTGTAAAGTCCGGCTTCGCTCAACAGTGATTCTTGGCAGCCCCTGCCTTTCCTCTTGTCTCAGAAGAGGACTATGGAGCTTGTATACCTACTGCTACCATCCCACAGGAGGTCCATGTGCAGGGTGAGCCAAGTTGAAAATAGAGATGAAGAGAAGTATAACTGTGTGTTCACGTCTTACTGAAAATAAATCATATATCTTACATTTAGATTTTCTTTGCATTAATAAAATGGTATGAATGGTAGGTAGTGATTTGGATGTCATTGTATGGGTGTATTTTTAATCCTAAAATGAAATGTATTCATACTAAAATAATGTATTGCATTAAAGACAAGTGCTGTGTATCCTAGAGTCTTCTCATTAAAACCTCCATTCATTCAATTCATTTAATAATTAGTTGGCCAAGACAGAGAGGGACCCTGTAGTTAGGAACCTAGATTCTAGAAGGGAAACAATTAACAGATAAATGTATATAGACTTAAAATATTTTTTTAATGTTTATTTTTGAGAGAGAGACAGAGTGTGATTGGGGAGAGGGAGAGAGAGAGGGAGACACAGAATCTGAAGCAGGCTCCAGGCTCTGAGCTGTTAGCACAGAGCCCGATGTGGGGCTTGAACCCATGAACTATGAGATCATGACCTGAGCCAAAGTTGGATGCTTAACCAACTGAGCCACTCAGGCGCCCCTAAAAAGTTTTTTTTAATGTTTATTTTTGAGAGAGAGAGAGAGAGAGAGAGAGAGAGACAGAGAGAGGGAGACACAGAATCTGAAGCAGGCTCCAGGCTCTGATCTGTTGCACAGAGCCTAATGTGGGGTTCGAACTCACGAAACCATGAGATCATGACCTGAGCCGAAGGTGGATGCTTAACTGACTGAGCCACCCAGGCACCTCTACATGTATAGTAGACTCTGAGAAGGTGGTAGTGTTTTAAAGAAAAGTAAGGCAGGACAAAGGGTAGGTGAGTGATGGAGGAGGGGGTTTGCTACTTATCTTTTTTTTAAAATTTTAATTAAAAAAAAATTTAACATTTATTTATTATTGAGAGACAGAGAGAGACAGAGCATGAGCAGAGGAGGGGCAGAGAGAGAGGGATACACAGAATCTGAAGCAGGCTCCAGGCTCTGAGCTGTCAGCACAGAGCCTGATGCGGGGCTCAAACTCACAAACCATGAGATCATGACCTGAGCCGAAGTCAGACGCTTAGCTGACTGAGCCACCCAGGCGCCCCAAGGGTTTGCTACTTTAGATACAAGGCTTTCCAGAAGTGTTTGGGAAGACACCTGAAATGAGGAAACAAGTCATGGAAACCTTTGGAGGAAGAGCATTCTGGGCAGAAGAAACAGCAAGTACAAAGGCCCAGGGTGGCAATGTATCATCAGAGTAGAAACAACAAGATGGTGGACGTTGGGCGGGATAAGGGAGAAGAGTAGACAGAAGATGTAGGTGCTGAGTAGAAGCAAGAACTCACTAATGCAGAGCAATGGAAGCCATTGTTGCGACCTGGACGCCATTCTGTGGAAGATATAATGCTCAGGGAAGGTTTGCATGGGGGCATGATGTGATCTGACTTTTAAAAGGATTCTTCTTTTTTTTCAGACAGCCAGGAAGATGATGGGAATACAGACTGAGCATGCCTACCAAAAGCAGTTGACCATCTTTCAAAACAAGAAGAAGGTCCTGCTGGAAGAAATTGACAAGGAGAAGCTCCTGCAATACTACAAAAACATTAGTCTGGGCTTTCAGACACCTAAGGAAACCACTGAGAGCACCTATATTGATAAGAAATGCCCCTTTACTGGTAATGTGTCCATCCGAGGGTAGATTCTGTCTGGTGTGGAGCCCAAGATGAAGATGCAGAGGACCACTGTCACCTGCGACTACTACCTCCACTACATCTGAAAATACAACTGATTCAAGAAATGCTGCAAGAACATGTCTGTGCCTCTGTCCATCTGCTTCTGGGATGTCCAGATCAGTGACACTGTCACTGTGGGTGAGTGCTGGCCCTTGAGCAACACTGTGCACTTTAAGGTGCACGAGGTCACCAAGGCCACCAGCACCAAGAAGCAATTCCAGAAGTTCTATGACTTGACATCTGCCCATACCCCAAGAAAATAAAGTTATTTTCCCAGTCTTGGGCCTAGCTAAAAAGATAAAAATAAAAGGATTCTTCTGACTGCTTTGTGTGGAATAGGCTGGAAGTTGGAAGACCAATAGTCCATCCTAGTGAAATTGGTGGCATGATCTGGGTTGAGGTGGAAAGATAATTACAAAACCATGACCTTGATGGTTGTGAATAAAGGGAGGGCCAGACAAGGGTGCATGCCCAGATCTGTGCAGCAACATTCATAGACAAAGGTGGCACATGAGAAATTCAGGAATGACCATTGCAGCAGACCACATGATAGTTGGGAAGTGACAGTAGTGGTGCTGGACACCAAAGGGTACTTCGAGTGATGGGCGCCAGTGGGCTGGAAGTTTCTCCCTGGATCTGCTCTCCCTGAGCCATGTGTTTTATGAGCAGGCATAGCAGAAGTAAGAGTAGGGGAAGCTGGCCCCAGTGACTTCAGTGTCCCTTTCTCTATGGATTCCCCTTTTCCTTGCCTCTCTTCTCCCAGAACTCAGCAGCCTTGGACTCTTTGGAGAACCTAATATACAACTACTTTCAGAAGAAGGGTCTGGGAGGAGCACAAGCAAGACATTTAGAATTAGGAGAACTGGGCTCCAATCCCAGCGCTTCGCTGTTGACTTTGGGCAAACTACTCTCTAGCTCCTCAGTTTCTTTGTTGGCTAAATGCAATCCTCATTGTTAAATGTTGGCAACTGATTCAAAGATGTTTTGTAGGCCAGATATTATCTGAGTGAGCTATCCAGATCACTGGGTTGTGATTTCTGAGGGAAAATACCATTCATTGTAGCATGAGTGGGTGTGGGATTGAGGAGGATACTTTAGAACAGGGACCAAATAATGGATTTCTGATTTTGAAATGTTATGTATTACTTGACATGATGGGCTTTTGGTTGGGAACAGTGTGTGTGTGGTTAGAGGATCTGAAGTCACATTACACAGGGAGATACTAATAATTAGACCTGTCATTTCAATAAGGTGGCACTCAGGCACTTTCTATAAACTTTCTAGTCAAACCTCACAAAATGTCTGCGAGGTTGGTGTTGCTGTTCCTAGTTTACAGATGAGGAAACAGAGGCTTGGATGGGTTAGGTGCTTTGCTCAAGGAAGTAAAACCAGTAAGAACTGGAGCCAAAACTTACACAAGTCTGCTTGACCCAAGAGCCTGTGGACCCTGGCAGAAAAGGGCACAACATTGACTCTGTGCCTGAGGGGGAATGGGAGAAGCTCCAGGAAGTCACAAAGGTAAGAGACCAGGGCCAGCTACCACATACCCTCTCCTAGCATGCTCTTCCCACATCTGTCCTTTATTCCAGTGCTCTTAAAAATGGTGACAGATCCCGGGAACTTGGGGCCCTGAGCCCCTCTCCATAGTCCCATCTCTGTGGCAGGTGAGTACAGTGATGAACCCAGGGTCCATATGCCAATCAAGTTGCCACTGCCTTGGGATGCAGAACTTTTTGGCCTGTACTCCCCATCAGGTGACCCAGGGATGCCACACTTGGAGGAATCACTCTCTGTTAGCACTTGGGTTTCCCTCAAAATGACACCCATTGTGTTAAGTCAGTGATTCCCAAAGTGTCAGTATCACCTGGGTACTTGTTAGAAATGCATATCCCTCGGCCCTGCACCAGACCTACTGTATCAGAAACTCTGAGTGGGGCCCAGAAATCTGTGCATTATGCCTTCCAGGTGATTCTGATGCCCACCAAACCATAAGTGTTTTCCATGAATTAACTCATCTGAGCTCACAGCATCCTATGAGGTGGCAGCTAGCATTACAGAGGACAAAACAGACTTTCAGAGAACAGTTTGCCCCTATTCATACTGTGAATTAGTGGTTGAGCCAGGACGTGAACCCAGAGCTCCCTGGCCCCTAAGTCTCTTTATCACCCTGCCAGGCTGTCTCCCCTTGCAGCGAAAGATGCACATATGCAATGGAAGAAACATAAGGACAGGCCACTGTTTCTCCTCTGCTGTAAGCATATGTGTTTAGGAATAACCCAAGAAGATAGATGATTGCAATTTTGAAGACCGAGATGCTAAATGGAGGAAGGCGAGGCAAGTACTTGGGGTGAACTTCACTCTGCCCATCAAGGCACATAAGACCTGGCTCTCTCTGTCCAGACCTGCTTCCCAAGCCTCACCCTCCACCACTCTCCACACAGGGTTGTCCTGTCAGTCTTCTCAGAGGTCCCCAGATGTGTGCTGCTGTCTCATGCCTCTGTACCTTTGCCAGTTTCTTTGCCCACGGTGCTTTCCCTACGTTCCTGAGCGAAGTGCTCTGTAGCTCTCTAAATTCAATTTTACCTGCTCTGGAAGCCTCTGAAGCCCCTTCCTTCTCTGGGCTGCCATAGCCCCTCAGCCTTACTCTTAAGTGTATTTTTTTTAAATGTTCATTTATTTTTGAGAAGAGAGCACAAGCAGGGGAGGGGCAGAGAGTGAGGGAGACGTAGGATCTGAAGAGGGCTGTACACTGACAGCAAGTAAGCTGGATGTGGGGCTTGAACTCACCAACTGTGAGCTCATGACCTGAGCCAAAGTCAGACACTCAACCGACTGAGCCACCCAGGCGCCCCATCGTCTTTATTCTATCCTGAGTATATGGCTTTGTAGTGTCTGGTTTCACATATGTTTCATCCCCTCCACCAGACCTTGGATTCTTTGTGGACGAGTCTGTCTCATTCACTCATGTGGTCTGGCTGTGTGTGTGTGTGTGTGTGTGTGTGTGTGTGTGGCTGGTATAGGGCAAGGTGTTTGTTCACCACCATCCATGACAAGAGGTGCGAACAGGGTCAGGACTAGGGTAAAGTGAATGAGGCTGGCTTCAGTGCACAATTAAAGGGGCTCACTCTCTCTCAGGTGCATGGGTGCCTAGTCTAGTTCTTAGGTCTCAGATTGACCTTATCAGTAATGCCAGGCACACATTCTCTTGAGGGTGACAGGGTCCCTGTGGGGGCAGCATGGCATAGAGGAAAGTGTGCTGGATTTACAGACAGGGAACCAGGCATCTGGCCCAGATCTGCCCTAGCCTGCTATTTGGCCTTGAAGAAGTTCCCTCCCCTCCCTGGGATTTTTGTACCTGCTGGAGAATCCATATTTTAGCCTCTCTGACTCTGACATTCCCAGACTCCATGATTATTGTGAATCAAAGAGGTAGTGTCCCTCAGCGTGTGTGGCCACAGAATTCTGGAAACAGGCTTAACAGATCAATGCTGAAATACCTTGAGCCCAGGAAAAGGGAGGGAATTCCCCTGGAAAGGTTTGGTTTTCATTGTGAGGGGGGGGGGGAGGGGGAGAAGGGCAGGCCCTGACACAGAGCTTTGGAGCACACCTTGCAGTTTCCTTTGGATTCACGTTCGGCCACATAGTTCTGGCCCCTCTCCAATCCCCCAGAGCTCTTGGCTGAGAAGATAGAAAGTCAAATAAAAGAGCACAGGCCTTGGGCAGCTGCTCGTGCTGTGCTACAGAGAACGTCTAGCTATTTAAAGTCCAACTGTTCCACTTTCCCTGCTTGTACCCTAGCATTCCAGTGCGTAAGCACTTTGTGGGAAAAATGCATTCCACATAAAAACTGGGGGGTGGGGAAAGCTAACGCCAATGCTATTTTTCAGAATGCTACAGAATTCATGTTTCTGAGGGGCAAAGGGTATTAAACACTCATAGATTGCCCTGCTCAGGTCCTGGACACAAGAGTCAGCTGCTGCAAGGGGCCCTCAAAGAAGGTTCTTGACTTGCATTCTGAGTCCTGGCATGGCTACATTTTAGCTGTGGGTCCTGGGTAAGCCAATCCACTTATCTGGCCCTTAGCATCTGCCTCGATGTAAAGGATACTGAAGGCTCTTCTGGGCTTTGTCGTGATTTTTTGGGGCAATGTGGGTAAAGTCTTAGTAAGTGCTCAATGCATCACGTCTCTGACATCAAGCCAAAGGACACTCCCTGTTCTGGAACTGTCCAGACCCCTCAGATATGTCCCTAGGAGATGTTAATATCTGCACCAGATTTCTCATTGTTGGCATTATTGACATCATGCCTTGTTGTGGGGGCTGTCCTGTGGATACAGGATTATTTTGCAGCATCCTGGGCCTCTACCCACTAGAGGCCAGTAGCATCTCCTTCCTTCCTCCCTGCTGTGACTCATAAAATATCTCCTGATGCTGTAAAATGTTCCTTGGAGAGTAAAGGTACCCCTGGTAGAGAAACACTGGTCTGGACTGAGGGGGGATTGTGGGAGCAAGAGAGCTAATCCTGGCACCAGGGCCCTTGAACCTTTATTCAAATGCTGGTCACAGGCACCAAGAGGGTACTTGCTGCAATCCAGGAAGGTTCTCTGGCCAAGAAAAAATACAGGAAGCCAACACAAGGCTATAAATGCTACCTCTTTGCCACCAGTTAAATCTGTGTTTTGATCCTTTAATTCCCTAAAATAAGTCCACAGTGTTTTAAATTATTAACTTTTTTTTGCAAATTATGCATTTTAATCACAATTTTATAAAGAATATTTGATTTGTCATCTAATCAGGGAAAATATAATCCCTTAAGAGACACTTAATAATCATTTAAACTACTAAAAACTTCAGGGGCGCCTGGGTGGCGCAGTCGGTTGAGCGTCCGACTTCAGCCAGGTCACGATCTTGTGGTCCGTGAGTTCGAGCCCCGTGTCAGGCTCTGGGCTGATGGCTCAGAGCCTGGAGCCTGTTTCCGATTCTGTGTCTCCCTCTCTCTCTGCCCCTCCCCCGTTCATGCTCTGTCTCTCTCTGTCCCCCCACCCCAAAAAAAATAAACATTGAAAAAAAAATAAAAAAATAAACTACTAAACACTTCATTATAAAACACTGAAGGTGTGATGTTAGGTAAACCCATGAACGTTTACCCCACCTGCCAACAATTCCACGGTCAAATACATTTAGTGTGAAAAGGTCTTCAATGGACAAGTTTTCTGTTTGAGGTGACTTTTACTGAGGCTTCTTTATAAAAAAATTCTGTACTTGTTTGACCCTTCTTCAGAAACAGACTCCAAATTTTGTTAGCATTTTAGAAATGAGCTGCTGCCTTTACAGTAGCAAAGCAATCTATCACAGTGGTTAGTTGGAAGCCTATTTTGAATATTACTTTCTCAAACCTCTGTATCCTTATCTGTGAAATGGAAAAACTATGAAGAGACAGATTCATAGAACCTCTGTTTCTGCTATGAGGACACAGACAACATACCAGGAGGATACAGATGGGATAATTTAGGAGTGTGACATATGCTGTGAAGGAAACACCACAGGGGGATGGGAGAGAGACAGGGATAGATTTTACAGGTCAAGACAGGCCTCTTTGGGGAGGGGGCGCTGGAGTGAGAAGGGAGAATGGCTGCAAGGAGCCACTCATGCCAAATGCCCAGGTCAGAGCATTTCTGGCCCTGGGTCAGCAAAGGCCCTGAGGTGTGCCTCAACTTAGCGTGTGAGGATGAGGAGCTGGCCAGAGAGGATGCAGCAGAGTGGCCGTGGAGGGCAGTTGGGGATAGGTGAGAGAGAAGGAAGGGACATGTCATAGAAGGCCCTGCAGGCTAAGGTGAAACATTTGATTTTGATTTTAACTACATGAGAAGCCCTTTGAGGGCATGGTATCTGATTTACAATTCAAAATGATCTCTCAGGCTGCTGTGTGGAGGAATAGACAGCATGATGCAGGAGCAGTAGCATAGACCCCCACCTGTTGGTTGTCTTTCCCGTTATCCAGATGCATACAAAGCTCTGCACAGGGCTCACTGCATGTAAACTCTCAACCAATGTCACTGATTATAGTCTTTATATGCAATAAAGAATGGATTCTATCTTTTTTTTTAAGTTCCATAGAAAACTGGCCCCCAACCCTCAGTTTCCTAAACAGAAGGTTCTCTAGTTAAATATGTTCCCAGAGGTCAAAGATCTTATTTACACTAGATGATCCAGAATAATTTCAGCCCTCTGTTGCCATGCGGTCCTCAGTTGGGGTTAGTTCTGCTTCCCTCCCAAGGAAAAGAGACCCAGTGCCTGGCCAGCTGGCAGTGGCCTCACGGCCAAAATTTCCTCCTAAGCATTAGATATATTGTCTTCCTCTCTGGGAGCTAATTGGGGACTCTGTTTATGACTCCAGATACATTTGCCACAAGGTCTTTGGACTGCAAGGGGAATCCTCATCCAACCCAATTAATAGAGCAATGTTGCACTTCTAAGCTGACCCCCACCCAACCAATCCATCAACATGATTTGCACACATTAATCAAGGCATTTACAATGGGTTCACCAAGCTTCATCTCTCATTGGATGAAGAAATGGGACTATTTGGACTTGACAACTATAACTCTTCCAGAGTCCCTGAAGTCCTAAGCTTGGCTCTGCTAAATGCACAGACAAGGTGTTATTAATTAACAATTGAGATAAATGCCGGAATAGCATCCCTGAATCATGTCAAACCAATTTGGATGGTTATGGGATGGGGAAAGGGGGGAGGAGGCCGTGGGCAAGGGGTGGGCTTTGTCTGTTCCAAGTGCTTTGGACAGACTCCAGTGTTATTTCTCCTCATTTAGACCTGGCTGGAGTGCCTGGAACTCAGGCCAGCATCCACATCTCTTAACCCAAGGCAGCCTCCTTTGGAGACAAACAAGGAACCAAACTTTGCAGATGGAGGAGAGCTGGAAAATACTGTTGTGAAGAGCAGCCTGAGTGGAGCCTTTAATTTAAGGAGAGAAATGTAGAAGCTGCTGGTGGATGGAAGAGCCACAATCAGGGGTTAATGACCACACAGAATGGTGGCTTTGAAGACTCTCCTAGGAGAAAGACTGAAGACATTGGCCTCCATATTGTGATGGGCTTTCTCTCCTGTCCTGTGGCCGACACCCACACTCCGTGATAGTCACTTCTCTATGCTCTCACTGAAGGAAGGTCTTCCACTCTGTCAGCCCTGACTATAATAATTATAATAATGTGTTTATACATCTTATCTTTCCAGATGGATGTGGACTCTTTGCAGACATGTATCATATCTTATTATTTCCAGTGTCTAACATTCAGTAAACCCTCAATGAATCTTTGTTAAACCATGAACAAATAGCTAGTGGATGGGTGGATGGATGCGAATCTTCTGATGATGGAGAGTTAAAGGAGTTTTAAAATTTGAAGGTTTTTAAGTTTTTTAATTTATTTTGAGAGACAGAGAGAGAGAGAGAGAGCAAGCACAAGGAGGTGAGGGACAAAGAGAAGGAGAGACAGAATCCCAAGCAGGCTCTGCATGATCAGCACAGAGCCTGGTGCGGGGCCCGAGCTCACGAACCATGAAATCATGATCTAAGCTGAGATCAAGAGTCAGATGCTTAACTGACTGAGCCACCCGGGAGGCCAAAAGGTTTTTTTTTTTTTTTAATTTGGAAGCAAACATTGGTCACCTCTTCATCTGAGAAGGGAAAACACTTCTAAAACACACTCAAATTATTCACTCGAAAACTAAACATGAGAAAGTGTTAATATTTTTTCAATTACTTTTTTTTTAAGTTTATTTAGTGATTTTGAGAGAGAGAGAGAGAGAGAGAGAGAGATTGTGTGTGTGTGAATGGGGGAGGGGCAGAGAGAGAATCCCAGCTAGGCTCTGCACTGTCAGCATGAAGCCCAATGTGGGGCTCGGCAAAGGGCTCAAACTCATGAACTGTGAGATCATGACATGAGCTGAAATCAAGAGTCAGAGGCTTAACCGAATGAGCCACCCAGGTGCCCCACTTATTTCTTCTTGAAATAAAACTCCCCTTTCCTCATTTTACTTCTTTTGTGTTCTAGGAATTCTAGGAGGGAGGGTTTGGGGTGTAGGCACTATGACCTTGGGCTGGGTCAGCCCACTCAGTGGAAACTATTATTTAAACAAGTTTGGGTCTGCAGACCACTTGTGTCAGAATCCTCTGGGGTGTTTGGCAAAAATGCAGATTCCTATATCCCATATTTGACTTAATAAATCAGAATCTCAAGGGCAGGGGCCTAGAAATTGAAATGTTTTTTAATTCCTTTTTTAATGTTTATTCATTTTTTCAGGGAAAGAGAGAGAGAGAGAGAGAGAGAGAGAGAGAGAGAGAGAGAGAACATGAGCAGGGGAGGGGCAAGAAGAGAAGGAGACACTGAATAAGAATCAGGCTCCAGGCTCTGAGCTGTCAGCACAGAGCCCAATACGGTGCTGGAGCTCACAAACTGTGAGATCATGACCTGAGCTGAAGTTGGGTTCTTAACTGACTGAGCCACCCAGGTGGCCCTAGAAATCTAAATTTTAAGCAAGCTCTCCAGGGTGGTATACAATGCTGAAATTTGATAAGCACTAGTTAGAACCTCAGTGGTTATGGACTGTGGGAAAATTATTGATTGGGCTCCATCTATGTGGATTCGGCATCCGTTCTAGAAAATAGCAGCAACATCACTACTAATGACATTAGAGCTGGCAGCAGCCAACATGTGGGGACATCCCATGAGCCAGGCACTTTGTGAAACATATTGCATATGTTCCTCAGTGAAACTTCACATCTACTAATGGAGGTGGCATTATCATGCCTATTTCAAAGACAAGAAAAGACTTTGAGGAGTCAAGTTACTTGCAGAAGTGGGACACAAAGACTGATCCCTGAGCCTAGGCTTTTAACCTTTATGATGTTAGGGTGTCACCTGAGTAACCAGAGAAGTGACAGGAGAAGGAATAAAAGTCTAACTTTCAGGGCTGTGTTCAAGCAACAGAGGGAAACACAGACAGCTTGCTAATGCAGTAAAGCAGGATGTGATGCAAGTGGGACCGTGGACAAGCTCAGCTTAGGAAGGGCTTTCTCCCACCCCCTCCACTCCAGGCCCCCACCCACAGACTGGAGAGGACATCTGATGGGATTCCATGGGCACTTCAGACAGATTCTCAGGTTGGCTTGAAATGATGGGAGCTGGGCTTTGTAGAGACAGAGGGCTGGAGCTCCTGACTCTTAAGTTCTGGGTGATAAAAGGGTGTGGGGAAGGAGAAGGGCCTGTCTTTCTAGGCCAGACGGTCTAACAACGCTTCCCCACTTCGAGGTTCCCACTTTTAGAGGAAATCTACACCCTTTCTCCTACCCCTGGCTGTGATGAACTAAATCTCACACCTCTGACTTGGTGGTGATAATTAAATATTATCCGCCTGTCACTTGATGCACATGTTGTGTGTATTCTCAGACTTTAATGAGCTGGTATTTGTCTTCTGTAAGCAAAAATATTTCTTTGAGTCTCTTCTTTTTCAAATTGGGGTGAGCAGTTCAAGTGAAGATCTCTCACTATTAAAAAGACAGTCTACTTGCCGGCATGTGTATCTGAACTGTTTCTACTTCTTCTTAGGGTCAATGGCAGGGAAAGCTTACCCCTTCAGAATCAGCCATTGCTTTCCTGAGGTTAAGTTAGCGGTCACATGATTGGGGGGGCAGTTGTTGGGAGACTTTGAAAGGGATGGGATTAAGAATGCAGGGAATCAGCATAAACTGGTTTTGTGGGATATTTGAATGCAGCTTTTTCCAACAGGGCTTCTCCTATAAGCACTGCAGAATCCAGAAAATATTTGAGTGAAAATTTTCTCAAGTCTTCTAAGGAAGGCACTTAGCTAGTACCATTCTAGATGCATAGGAGAAGAGTTAACTCACTCCATATAATGAATGTCTTAGGACAGTGGCTCTCAAAGAGAACCTGCATCAGCATTACTTGGAAATTTACCAGAAGTTAAAATTCTTGCATCCCACCCCAGGTCTGTGGAATCAGAAATTCGGGGGGATTTAGCAATCAGTGTTCAATCAAGCCTTCCAGGTGGCTTTGCAATAAGCTAAAGTTTCAGAACTACTAGTGGCCATAAAGCACCAGGGCTTAATTCTCTCCCAGAGGAGCCCAGTGTGAAAAAGGCCGTTAAAAGGGCTTCACATATCTGTGTCAATATTTGTATCTATATCTATCTCAGTTTAAAAAAAAAACAAAACAAAACATCTATCACTTTAAACTGAGATTTTTTTTTTTTTTAAACGTAGAGTGTTCCCAGATGAAAAAATGATTTGCCTCTTCCAACTCACTTTGGATGAGCATCCTGTTACTTCCCCATTCATGAGGTTCATAACAAATGTGTTCATTGCAGCTGCTCCCCAGGCTGATATTCATGCTCTGTCTGGGTGCCTCCTCTGACCTACTGTCAGATTTGGAAGCCACATAGCCTTGCTTGAGAACTCCCAAAAGCAGGAGAGAGCCTGGGGCAGAACTCCTACCCCCACCAAAACAAACAAAAAAGTGATATAATTAGTGTGCTGCAGGATTGGATCTGGAGTTGATGAGGAGCAACTTTAATATTTATCAATAAACAGCAAAGTGCTTAGCACACCTCCTAGGGAAGTAATTAACCATAAAAAGGATACTCTGCGCTGAGGAATCTCCTCCAAAAAAAGAACTCAGTTAATTGTGAATTGCTTACGCCAGGTGAGAGACAATCCGTGTCTACCTCTCTCACCTGACATAAGCAACTCTGAATTAACTGGGAGGTTCTTTTTATAAACACTATGCGGAGCCTTTTTTTTTTTCTTGGTGGCTAATTACTTCCTTGGGAGGTTTGCTTTAATAGTTCCCATAACAAGGCCATTATTGTCTTTAGCATAATCACTGCCTCATTTGCTTTTGTGCCTTGCCTTTCTGATGCTCTGCCTCTGCCCAGCGGGAGGGACCCTGCACTGTGCTTGTAGCCTAGTCCTCAGGCCAGCACCAGTCGCACCTATTGAAGTCTCCTCTAGCTCCACTATTTCAGGAATTTGGTTTTCTCCTGGAACGAGCTGTGATGGGGGGGGGGGGGGTAGGGCTGGTGGAGAAGGACGTAGATGGTGCAGGTTATGTTGGGGAGACTGAGTCCCCCTTCCCTATGTGCAGCATTCCAGCCATTTGCTATGCTTTTACCTGCTGACATCTGCAGTGGGGAAGGGCACCAGAGCAGCAGCTCCTTTCTGCAAGAGGAAGGAGCTGATCTATCTGTAAGCAACCACTTTGCTAAGTGAAATCACCAGGGACCAGGAAAAAAAACCAAAAACTGAACCTTGTCAGGATAGGTAATGTGATTTTGACTCAGTCTTGGGAAAAAAAAAATGTATGGATATATGCAGTTATGCCTCACTTCATTCAAAAATGAATTAAAGTGGCTTCTGTTTTGGCTCTGTTTCAGTAAGGTAATGAATGAATGGAGCTCTGTAAATTACATTGGCTCTATAAACTTTTTTGATTGGTGTACTCCTATCATTATATGTATGTTAGCTTATTTACACATTATGTACATGTATAACAGCAAGAATATATTATGGAAATTGCAAAGTGTCTATTTAGAGGACGAGGAAAAGTAAAAATAGAATATCTAACACTTTCAACCATCACCCTGATGGATTACACCCCCTTCTGGACACTACCTAAACTGACCTTGGGGTCATGAGGGCAGGGGATGACACTTCCAGAGCACAGGGATTGACAGAGTGGGACTATACACATTTTTATTAAATCAAATAGTTGAATGCATGGATCCTGTTACACTCTGAAACAACTTGCACTCTGAGGGAATTCTGGCCAGTTAGTAATTTTGGTGGGAGTGGGTCACACACCTGAACTAAAGCCTAGGGAGCACTGCTCCACATTCTTAGGAAATCACACAGCCCCTATGCTACTGCAACTCCATTTAGCCCCAGAATTTTACCATTTCATCAGGGAATAACACAGGAAAGAAAATTCAATTCAGAGGTTCAGAACAGGGATTGGCAAATTTCCTATAAAGGGCCAGAGAGTAAATATTTTAGGCTTTATCAGCCATGTGGTCTCTGTCTAACTATTCAATGCTGCCTTTGAGGGTGATACATAAACTAATAGGCAATAGGCTATCTTCCAATAAAACTTCATAAATGAACACTGAAATTTGAATTCTACACAGTTTTCACATCTCTTGAAATATTGTTCTTTAGATTCCCACCCCACCCCCCCAACCTTTTGAAATGTAGAAACCAGTTTTTAGCTATATAATGACAGGCAATGCATTGGATTCGGTCTGTAGTTTGCCAACCACTGTTTGGAAAGTGGACTTTGGAGTCAGATCTGGGTTTGCGTCCCAATTTTACTATTGGTAGCTCTTATAAAGTTACTTAACTATGGTCTAAGCTTCAGTTTCCTCATTTGTAAAGTAACATCTCAAAGGGCTGTAAGGATGGAGGGATTGCCTGTGATGTCTGAGCACAGCGTGAAGCACATATTGTGATCATCATCATCGATTTGTTTGTAACTTCCAGCCCTGAAGGGTCAGGCAGGAGCAGGGACCCAAAGGCAGAGCCAGGGCCCAGCCACCTTTCTGTGGTGGTGCTACTTGCCAATCCAAAGCCAGCATCAAACCCCAGTGCCTTCAGCCTTGTCTCTATGAGCACCCCCCTGGCCCAACGACGCCTCCCCCCCCCCCCGCCCCCCCGTTCTTTGCTGCATTTGCTTCAAAGGAAATGTTACAACAACATTTGACAATAGTATAGGGGAGGTCTTTCAGGAAAAAAATGACTCATGATGGAAGTATACACAATGCTCTGCTCTTGAGGGGCTGGGAATTAGAAGACGCTTGCTCACCTCCCTCATTATCCTTGTTATCAGCACAGGAGGTTTCCATGGCAACGTTGCATCCGGGCCCTCTCCAGCCGGTCTGGCAGACACACTGCCAGCTGTTCTGACCCAGCGTGCATCTCCCGTTGCCGTTGCACAAATCAGGGCAGCCATCTGGTTGGAGAAATGGAGAGGATGAGAAGGAGGGACGTGAGGCCATGCTGGGGCTGCAGGGGAGCCATGCAAAGGGGGAGCAAGGCCGCAGGGCAGCCACTGGGCCAGCCTCAGAGTGGGGCCAGTGCCTGCCTTCGAAAGAGTCAGGGAAGCAGGCAATGCATGCAGTTGCAAGACAGTGGGGTCCCAGATGCAGGGGATCCCCAATGACACTGACCTGTGTGAAGGGGTCTGAGGCAAACTTCCCAAAGTGGGGAATATTCCAGAAAACTAAACCAGCTCTGACCTTAAAAGCCTAGGTAGGCTGTTATTTCTAGCCAGTAGCTCAAAAGTGAGGCTACCTCCAAAAAAATTTTTTTTCCTCCATTTTTTTTTTAGAAGTACCTTCTGCAGAAAAGAGAAAATTCCCTATCAACCCAGGATGGAGGCAAAGTGACCTCCATCATTCAGAATCTCAAGGATACACTTACGTATGATTATTACAAGCTTCTTATGACCAAGAACTAGATGGCTCTGCTGGGCCATTTTCATATTTTTGTAATATTTAGTTTTAAGGGGGCACTTTAAAACGTTGGCTGTTTATCACTCAACCTATTTATATCATGATTTAAAAATACTGCTGAATCTGAAGGCTGTGGAAGGAGTGGGTACTCAGTGTCATGAATGGGGAAAAGAGATCAAAGTGTATGTGCATGGGGAATGAGGTGGTGCTCGAGTAATTCCGATTTTGTGGTAATATTTTCTTTCCTCTTTTCTTTTTCATGTGGTGGGGAGGAGTACAAAATCAGCAGCCTACCTAATTCCCTAATCGCTCCAGCACCCCAAAACTCTGCACCTACCACTCTTCTGACCTGAGCTTGGGTGCCAGGAGCCCGGGTGAGGGAAGAGGAGGAAGGGTAGCAGGGAGCACTAACAAGGGAGGGGAAAGTCTCCCCCCGCCCCCCCCCCTCGGCAGAGCCTCTGTCACCCTTTATAGGATGTGGAGAGCAGCACTGAATTGGTAGGATATCACCACACTCCCCAAACCTACTTGCTGGCAAGCTTTCCTGGATATGTTTTCATTTTTCCTTTAACAGTTTTATTGAGCCATAATTTACATACCATAAAATTCACCTGTTTTAAGTGCACAATGCAGCGACTTCTGGTAAATTTACAGAGTTCTGCAACCTAGGTATGTTCTTCTTACTTCATTTAAATATACCCCAAATGACCACTAATTTAATTGTCCCAAGAATGTAACTTCCCTGAATATCTATCTCTAATTCTATCTCCACCTCTGTCACCATATCTATCTACAGCTCTTTCTATATCTAGTTTTAAACCACACAAAGTGCAGTGGGCGGGGGCGGGGGGAGGTTGGACTGTTGTGAGGGGATGGAGAGCTTTGCAATGAGGGAGGCAATTGATGTGAAACCATTCTGGCCCAAGTCTTCTGAATCAAAAGCATGCATCTCCCCCTACTTCTCTCTCCAGGGTTCCACAGGCCTTAGAATGACATTTTAGCTCTCTTCTCTTGAGTCTCCCTTGTGAGAATGCCAACAAACCTAATCTGTGCATGTGGCAGTGGTGGGAATTGAAAGGACTCCCCCCAGGAGGAAAGGTCTGGAGTGTCTGAAAATGAGTTGAAATTTGCTTATTTAAGATATCTTACATTTGAAAATTGTTCCCTCCCATCCTTTCCAGATAGTGTATGGGTTAGGACCTGAGAGAACAGGATAAGGAAAGGAGGAGAAATTCTATGTGGGGGAGTCTCTGTGAGGAAGCTGAGCTGGCTTGAGAGGAGAAACAGGAGACTGTTACCAGAGAACCTGTTTCCTTTTGCTGTGTAGCCCAGCACTAAATCCAGGATGCAAACAAAGCATAAGTGTCTGCATAGCTCAAGAAAGACTTGCTGGTATCCACACTTATTTTTACAGATCCCAGACCCAAATTTCCATTCCTTTCCTTACCAAGGAAGTGACCATGGCCCTGCCTGGAGAACCGCTGACATCCCCTTTGTTCATACTGTGGGTGTATTCTGGGAGTGGAAGCCATCAGTTTCAGAGAATTACCACAAACATTTCACAGGAGCAAAATGAAACTCAGTAGGAAAAGCCCAAGGGACTTATCAGAGGTTCTCAAGGAAAAGAGTGTATCTCCAACCTCCAGCCACCTCCAGCTTTACAATTTCCACCAGTAGAGTTTTGGTTGAATGGATCACAGGGAATACACTAAATGACAGACCTAGCAACATTTGCTCAGCATGCCATCTATTATATGTGCTTTGTTATTTAGCCACTTTGAGGTCTCATGTTTGACTAAAATCACACCCAAAGTCTCAACAGAAGCCTCATTGTGCAGGAAACCCACGTCGACTACATAAAATTTAAATTTGCAAAGAACACTAGCATGTCAGTCAGAGATAGGCACTCAAAATATCTGTGCTCTTAGATTGAAATGAAGCTTTTTCCCCCTTTCTCTTTCTCTTTTGATTTTTTTTCCTCCCCCCAACCAACCGAAGTGAGATAAACAGACCACAGTAGCAGGTTTTCTCCACATCATATGAGGAAGATGAAAACATGAACAGTGGGAAGCTGGCAAATCTCTGAGAAGTTTCGGGGTAGCTGGGAATTAATGGACAGCACTTTGCTTTTAGCTTGAAGAGGAGGAAAGTAGCCTTGGCAGGTGCGTGGTGTTGCTAGGCAACCCCAAGCTATCCCCAGCACAAGTTCATTCGGCTGATGGCCTTCTGAGGAGGTGATTCGTTGTGTTTGTAAAGTGCAAAGCCAGCTTCTGCTTAAGGAAAAACAAAATGTAGGAAGTAATTAGTCTGGAGGGCAAATGGGCGTCAGGTGGCAACTTTTCTCTGGAGAGGATTTTACAACTAAAGTTGGAATGGACTTATGGGCTCATGCTTGGGGATCCAAGAGATCTCCCATATGGAGTCTTCTGGATTTCAGGCTAGCACTGCTGACTTCCTTCAGTGTCCACCTCTGAGATCACTGATATAGAATGTGGTAAGGCATATTTTTTCATTCTTTGCACAGCTAGGCAGCTGGCTGTCTGGAGACTCCAGGTTCTATCATGACCCTAGGCTAGTGGGTCTCCACTGAGGCTCGTTAGTTCCCTTTTCTTCTTTTAGGGGACATTTGGCAAGGTCTGGAGACATTTTTGATTATCACAACTTGGGGAGGATGCTACTGACATCTAGTGCATAGAGGTCAGGAGTACCGCTTGACATTCTAAAATGCACAGGACAGTCTGCATAACAATACAGCTTCAAATGTCAATAGTGCCAAGGTTGAGAAACCTTGCCCTGGACCCTCAACTCCATGAAACTGGAGAGTTCCTTGTTTGCTGGCCTCATGTCAGGCACATTGTAGATGCTTGAATGAATGGCCAGTCAGGTTGTGCTGTATCATTTCAGCCTGCCTTATCTATAAACTCTTCTGAGAGTCATGAGAATATGGGGGCCCCCTTCTCAAAGATCAAAAGAGAACTTTCAAGGCCATCAGTGATATCTTGGGCTGGTTCTATCAGAATTCCAATGCCTTTGGCAGGGTGGAAATGATATAGTTTCTAAGACTTCTACATACAGAATTTCAACCACTAAAACAACAGCAACAACAACAACAACAACAATCCATCAACACAGTTACCAGGTAGGCAGGCTTTTTGCCTTGACAAAAATTAGACCTAATGCAGAAATTTGGGATTAAAAAAAACAGCAACCCAAAACTCACACTTATACTCCGATGACTCCCAAATCTTTACCTCCAGTCCTCTGAGGTCTGTACCTGGACTCCAACTCACATCTCAACATCTCCATCTGTTCACTCACAAGTACCTCAAACTCAAGAGAATTTGGCCTCTTTACCCCCAACCCCCCAAACTCTGATCCATTGATCAATGAATGGCACCTCCATGTACCCCAATGCCACAACCTTAGAGTCATTCTTAATACCCTCCACAGTCCTCCACCACCTCTGTAATCTCTTATACCTTGTCAACAACCAAGTCCTGCCTGATTTTTATCTTAACAATAAGAAGTCCTACTTGTCCTTCCTTCTAAATATCTCTGGAATCTGCATTTTGTTCCCACCCCCACTGCCTTGCATTAATCCAAGCCTCCTCATCTTTGCTCTGGACTCTTGTGAAAGCCTCCTAACTGGTCTCCCTGCTTCCAGTCTTGCACCACCATCCACTTCTCTATGTTCAGGAAACTACACAAAACACATCCACAGCTTTCCATTGACCCCAAGGTAGAGGCTGAAGTCTTTCACCTGGCTTAGAGACCTTATGTGAACTGGTTCTCATGTCAGCCCATCTCTGTATCACTTTAGGCTTTGGTCAGATCAAAACTGTTCAGTCTTTCTTCATCTGCCTAACTTCAACCATTCTTCAGATCCCCACCCAGAAGTCATCTCTAGGAAGACTTTCCAAAGCTCCCAGTTCCAGGCTAGCTACACCTGTGATAGTGCTTTTATCCTGCCCTATCCTACCCTACCCTACCCTACCCTTGCTTACCCTGCCCTATCCTATCCTGCTCTGCCCTAGCCTAGCCTAGCCTACCCTATCCTACCCCACCTTACTTTATCCTATCCTACCCTATCCTATCCTACCATATCCACCACACTGTATCAGAACTGTCTAGCATCTCCTTGATACTTGCTATCCATGTAGCAGCCACTCCTTAAGACATTTTACTGTCACTTGCTAGAAAATTATTGCAATAAATGTGTACATAGCCAACTATAATTTGAATGGTGCCTCTAGACTTATGCAGTGTACAACTGAACAGCTTCCCTGGGCACTCCTGTTATGAAGTAAATCTGTCAGGGCAGGTGCCATGTCTATCCTGTTTACTCTTGGATTGCTAATACTCAATAAATAGGGAAATGAATGAATGACTTTTAACTGAACTCAGAATCTCCAACATCTTTGGCAGAGTGGAAATGGAATTGTTTCCAAGACTTTACTACACATGGAATTCCAAACACTAAAAAACCCCCCAAAAACCAAACAACAACAACAACAACAAAAACCTCCAATGACACAGTTACCAGGTAGGCAGGCTTTTTGTCTTAACAAATATTAGGCATGAGGAAAATAATGTCTAAACTACAGTAAAAAGGGGAGCATAAATGCACTTGAAGAAAGCTGTAATTACCATAAAAGGCTTTTCTAAAAAAGCATCAAGGAATGTTCTGCCATGTGCAGCAATTTAGAGGTAGAAATAAGTGGCTAATAGTATATAAGGGTTGTAAGGGGTATGTAGTGTATAAGGGGTGTAGAAAGAGAAGAAGGATCTTAACATTCAGCATCAAGCACACCTTAGAAAAGCACACCCTACCCAGATAGAAATGAAGGTGAAAACACAAAACAGGCTGTGTATAAATGAGGACAGATGACAGGAAAGCTTGAAAAGTGATGGATCCCTGCTTGGCTCAAGAGACCATTAGGAGAGCTACTGCATCCTGGAATAAACCCTGGTGGAAAGTCTTCTGAATCAAGGGGAAAACCTTAACCTGGTTGGGGTCAGAAAATTCTGGGATTAAAACCTAGATTCGCCTCTTGCTGTCTGTGTGACCTTGAGCTGGTGTTTCACCTCTTACTCCTGTTGGTAAAACTCTGTATCTTACAAATTAATCTTATTTACTGTCCTTCCCAATATAACCTGCATGGAGGCTGGGACTTTGGTCTCTTTTGTTCACTGAGATATCTTCAGTGTCTAGAAAAACAGTTGGCATATAACAGGCATTTATTAAATGTTTGTTGAATAAATAACTCAACAAAGGTGATGATGATACTTTGTACAGATGCCAGAGGGGTGAAATGAAATTATACAGGTAAAGGTTTTAGCATAGAGCTTGGTATATTGTGAATGTTCAATAGATAGTAGCTCTTGTAGTTCGTGTTGATATGGCTGCTCTTGCAAACATTACAGTTAGTGCTGGGCTTTTCTCTGGGGCAAAGTTATAAGTGCAGGCTATTTCTCTTTGCCTTACCTCCAGGTCAGGATAAAAAACACAAGCCTATCCTGTTTCAGGTTAAAAAAAAAACTCCAGTATTCTCAGTATATGACTGCATCCAAGAACCCAGCAATGCCAAGTTGGTCTGGGTAAGTGAGAGGAAAACCCACTGAAGCTAAGGGCAATTCTGAGGGGCAGGAGAGTTGAAGGTAGAATAAATGGTGGCTTTTTTCTCTTGGACAGGATTGTACTTTGGCATGTTAACTTAATTAGGGAACCCCTCTCTTTCAATTGTTTTAGATATCACTGTTTTCTGAGAGCTGAGCATTGTTGGAATTGAGAAGCGGATACACACTGGAAATATGTAATAGAGTCTTCCATTGCATTCCAGAACTCTTTGGAATTGAAAATAGCTGAGGTGTTGGGGACCATGTATCACCAGGGGTTCAGCAGCCATTTATACTAAACAGCAGTGGCAGACACTCAGAAAATTAATTTGGTGCTTCAAGACACTCTGGGGAAAGCTCAAACTAATTTTAGAAGACTGGCTGCCAAAGAAGCATTCTGGTACCCAGAAAATGGAAGTGCTTGTCCCTCTTGCTCACCTGTGTGAGGAGGAGGGAGCTATGTAGGGAATCTGTTTCTAGGTACAAATTGGCATGGAAACTCAGCCATGAACCTATACTTGAATGGCTGCTTCTGCTTTGTTAGGGAAGACATGGCAAATCCAGAGACAGATGTTTTTCTCTGTTTCAGCAGCCTCTGTATGTCTTAAAGGGTTTGTGTAGGAAAGCATATGGGGGATGCTGGGTAGGGATGGCTGGGAAGGCTAGTGATCCTTTCCATGGTCCACTGCTCATCTTCTGCTCATAAGGCAGAAATCATACCCCTCAGCCTTAGGAGTAACAGAAGCAGCAGAGCCTCTGTGCAAGGGGACATAAATTTGGATCCAGCTGTCTATGTTGCACGTTTCCTGGATGTACCTGGATTCTCACTGATCAGCATCATTTCTGTCTGCCCAGGAAAATGTAGGCAGCAGGCTTAGCCTTGGCCTCAGAGAAAACGGTGAACTTAAAAACAAATTCCTTCCACATTGGAGAGAAAAGGGGAAAGGAAGATACATCTTTTTTTTTTTTTTAACTGTTTTGATGCTTTAAGCTCTTATTATTACTTTGTTTTTCTGAACCAGTAGAAGATCATGGGGGGTGGGGGGGAGGAAACAGTGTTTAGTCAACAGTAGCTGCAAATAGCTCTTCTTGGGAGGGGGGAAGCTCCTGTCAATTACTTAGTGAATTCAAGACTGAATCATTGTCACCCAGTAGAACCAGGGTTTCACACAAGACTATGCTTCCCTTGGGGGAGCTTGCCTTCTTCCTCTGGAACATCCTCTTTATTCCACTTCACCTAACACAGGAGGATGTCGTGGGCTAGTGCTGGGAAAACACCACCATGTCGCTAAGGCAAAAACAACTGATACCATGTTGAAATCTGCTGAAAACGCACCAGGGGTTTCTCCAATTGATTAGATAGGAACAGTGCTTCTCAAAGCATGGTCCTGGGACCAGCAGCATCAATGTCACCTGGGAACTCATTAGAAATGCACAGTCTTGGGCTCCATCCCAGGCCTACTGAATCAGAACCTCGGGGGTGGGGCCTGGAAATCTGCATTTTAACCAGCCCTGGGGAGGGAGGGATTCAAATGTCTGCTCTGTGTGAGAACCACTGCTTTAGGGTTAAGTCCTGAACCTCTAAAAGGGCCTTGAAGGCCCTGCATTTATCTGGCCCTGTCCATTTCTCCCTCTCAGGTCACACATCACATCAGGCTCTGCTCCCTGAGCTTCAGCCACACTGCCTGGCTGGGTTCTAGAACACAGCCTGCATCCTCCTCTTGGACTTCTGCAGCTCCCTATCCCTAAACAACACTCCCTGCACTCTGGTTAGAGCCATTCATCCTGGGCTTAGCCAGTGCTCCTTCAGAAGGCTTTTTGACTTCCAGCCTGGGGGTCCTCCCCACTAGGTGATGTCATGCACCACCCACTCCCCCTCCTATAGCGCTCCTGCTTTGTCTCACTTCCAATTCATCCTTTGTTTCAAGCAGTGGGTCTCAACCTGGTGTGCATTAGAATTGGCTGAGAGTTCTGAAAAATCTGGATGCTAGACTGAACCCCAATTAAATCAAAATCTCTGAGGATAAGACTCCAGCATCAGTATTTTTATTTTTTTGAGCTCCCCAAGTGATTCCTGTGTGCGGCTGAGAGTGAAAACCAGCAGTTTAATGCCCATCATCCTGGGAGCCTCTAAGCCTCCGGAGTGCAAAGACTCCGACTCTGTTGTGTATGGCTGTTTTCCCAGCGCACACCCCAGTGCCTAGCATTACAGGTATTTGTTGAATGAATGCATAAATAGACCGTATGTGCGGTGTTTCTGCTGTTTCACTGTGCCCTTGATTCAGCAGCCAGGTAAAAGTAAAAGCTCCCCGCAGTCTACATCCCAAGCCCCTGGCTGGATGGCACTTCTCCAAGCAAAAGAAACAGCTGGTTGCAGCACAGGGTCCAAAACCAAGCTGATGACAGTGACTGTCAATAAGTGCGGGAGTAGGTCCGTGCCTTTCAACTTGGAAGAAGCTGACGCCTCCTGACTGAAAGAGACAGAATAGAGCCCCCAGCGAGGTAGAAGAGAGCACGTTGGTAGATTAAGAGGGTGACACAAAGGCATGGATGACAATAATAAGAAAGTCCAATGGTTTAATTTGGTTCTTGGAGAATAATCAAGTTGTTGTACCTTATGTTGCTTATTCCCACAGCTGTCTGGCAAATAATGAATGTGGTACCTACCCGGTATGGAAATAGGGACAAAGACGCGACTTTGATTTCTTATTTGTTATTTTTAACCATCCAATTTCTATACCCACTGAGCATCCTTATAGCCACAGGAGGGTCATAAAAATACAAATAACATCTAGGAGGCCTGTGGGCACGGACTCGTTACTTACTGCAGGGCTGATGGCTCTCTTTTAACTAGTGTAAAAGGAGGCCAATGATAAATTGCTGTGTATTTGGTGGTTGTTGCTGTTTGTAGCACAACTTTAGGAAATGTAAGGAAATCACTGGATGCTTGTTTCTTATAGATGGTAAAAGAGCTAGGTTTAGAATCTATCTCAAGACTATGGGTTTTAAATTCTGGATTTTAACATGCTTTTAATATAATAACAATAACAACAGCAGACCCCCAATGTAGACGTTTCTGTGTGCCTGGCCCTCTTTTACACGCCCGGCAAGCATTAGCTCATTTCATTGTCACACCTTATAGTGTAGGTACTATTATTATCCCTATTTCACAAGTGAGGAAACAGAGGCACAGAGAAGTGAATTAACTTGGCCAAATTTGCAGAGTTGGTTAGTGGTGGAGCCAGGATTTGGCAGCAGGCAGACAGACTCTGTAGCCTCTGTTCTCAACCAGAGTCACTAAAGGTCCTTGTTTACCTGAAACTGTTTTAGCACTAAGAGTCCCTGATCCCAGGAAACTTCTTAGTCCCGGGCAACTTGGACAACTGGCTATCATCAAGGACAGGGACTGAGCACTGGGATCTTTTCATTGGAGACGATAGAGGCAGAAGGTAGGGCTGGAGGTGAAGGCCTCCAAGGGCAAGAGGGAAGGCACCTAAAACATACTGGTGTCTCCTCAGGCCAAAGTCCCAGGTCAGCTCAGTAGTCACAGGGCAGAACTTGGTGTGTGAAAGAAATGGGCTCTGGATCCGGCCTGCCTGGGTTCAAATCCTGGCTCCACCCCTTGGCTGCATGATCTTGGGCAAAAATGATAAATTCTTTATTCCTTACTTTCTTCATCTGTAAAACCAGGACAATAAAAGTACCTTTTCCAGAGGATTGGTTGGCCTTTAAAAGAGAAGATACATATCACATGCTTAGCATGATGGATAAATATATGTAAATGAATCTAGTAAAATGCAAGATGTGTAAATTTTAAGTAAATGCACATAGTAAATGTTTCAAAACTGATATTATTGTTGTTGTTTAAAGTAACCTCAAATGCTAGCAGAAATGTTTATGTGGCTCAGGGAATTCTTCGATTTTTCGCTTGGCAATGAGGAAAGACTGTACACTATGGTTCAAAACGGGATCGGTTCAGTCAGTATAGCAAAGGCCCCAGGAAGATGCCCTCCAAAGACTGAAACGGAAGTGAGAAAAATGAGGTAATTTCCTGAGAGTTCCATGAGTAAGATCATCACATAATGGATGTGACATGTTATCCAAAGAAGCCCCCCCTAAAATGTAAGAGGCATGTGAGGTGAAACTGAAGTTGCAGGGAGTGGACATCTCAACCAGGCTCAGAAAAGGATGTTAACAGAGAGGTGTGGTCTGCCTGGGGTGTGGAAAGGGGGCCACTGAGGGACATGGGGCAGAAGAGTGACTTGATCTGACTTGAGTTTCTAAAGGATTCCTTCGTGCTAGAAGGACAGACCAAGGATGCGACAAGGATAGAGTCAGAGAGGATGTCCAGGAGGAGGCCATATGGATAATTTCTGTAAGTCATACTGGTGGATTGGTGAGGCATGGGGGTGCCCTGCTACTGTGACCCAACATGGCAGGACTAATTCTATATGTTTTTAGGGTTCCCTACACATCCCTCCAATAGAAAGACTTGTGGTACAGATGCGGAGCAGAGGACAAAATACACTGTCCAGAAAATAGCACTCTGGGTGATACAATTAAATTAAGAGTACAGATTAAACTCTTGAGGTGGGAATCAGCAAATAAACAAAGTTGAAGAGGCTGGATTTTGTGGTGATTCTGCCCTTGTCTCCATGTTGCTTTTCCATATTAAAGGCAACATGCAGAAGTGGAGGGAGAGGGTAGCATGGGTGGAGGAGAGCAGAGAACTACAAAGTCACCCAGGCTCTCTCTCCAGGTTCAGGGCTGCCAGTGTTACACAGAACAGCTCCAGCAAATGACTTCCCTGACTTTCTTGATGTAATGACTTCAGACCAAGAGGCTGCATTTAGTCTGCCAGCTTCATCTAGTTCTTGGCAATAGAGCTTCCTTGGGCCAACCCCAAACACCCTCCCAGGTTATTGCAGCTGGACTTTTAATCCCTTTGCACTCTGTTTATCCCCATAGATCAGCTTGACACATCTGAATTGTGGCATTCAAACACACTTAAAAAGCTCTATGTACCTGTCTATCCTTCCATCCATCTATCCATCATCTATCTATGTATCAATTATCCACCTCTGTATATATATACATATATTTATATTTATTAATCTGTCAAGACTTCCTTACAAACTAGTCCCTCCAAATTATCTGAAGACTTGTTTTTAAAACACTGTGTATCAAATGACCTCATACAGTAGCTGTATTTTATCTTGTTTTATGTTACCATCTACCTGTACAGAAACACCAAAAACATTTCAATCTCTCCTTTGCTTCTTCACTTTCTTTTCTTTCCTCTGGCTGAAATGGCATCTCCCAGCCCCGCCCTTGTTCATTAATCCAGCACCTTCTATCATTCACTCCTTCCCATCCTTGTGACCCAAGTAACCCTGAGTCATGAACTTTTCCTGTTCTTTGAATCTGTTTGCACGTATTTTTCTAGTCCTTTTCTTAACACAGTTTTTAGGTGACCAATAACCTGGGGGGAGGTCATTGGTTGTTATATGTTCTTTATAAATTTTGCGATAAGTCTCAATCAGGAGGTACATTTATGTGTGGCACGTATAAAAAATAAGGAGGTTTTTGTTTTCTGAAAAAATATAGAACGGGAGTCAGAATTTTAAAAATCTGGCCTATGCTATTGTTAGGTGCTATTCTTCCATTTTGCATAATGAATGTACCCTTAGGAAGGTGAGAATTTCTTCTTTGAAAATCCTCTCATTTACAGAGAAACAAAAATCCCTCCTTTCAAATATATTTCAGACATGCAAAACAGCAGCATGTTTCTGTAAAGTCACATTTTAGCTAAATGGATAATTGAATGGTGAATGGGACCTGCTCCTCAGCTGCTAACTTGCAGCGTTTCTACACACACACACACACACACACACTCCCAAATTGCAGCACAGCAATCCCCAGGAGGCAGAAAGCATGACTGATTTTTCCAATAAAGCTGAAAAATCGATAATCCTTGTAGATGGAACGCTCACATCTCTAACCACCTCAGAATTTCATCTCCCTCTGCTATCCCTCCCCAACAAGCTTCTGTCTCTGCCCTGGCACATGTCACCGATTCCATACCGCCAGGATTTAGCCTGAGTTCTATTCCAGTTCTACTGAACGTACCTCTTAGAGAGGCCCTGCAATGCGTCTTGATTTAGAGATGCTTGGGTTTTATGTGGCTCTGGGAAATGTTGTTTAGCTTTTCCGGAGCTCCAATAAGTTCTGATGTATGGCCGTGCATGCCTGCATGATTAATGGCACATGCAAGGACTTGGAGCCTTCGGAGGTCACCCTGTGTGTACTGAATAATACAGCGCAGATCCAAAAATACCCTTGGATGAGAATCCTGGCTCCTCACAAATGCAGTGGCATTGCTTGCTTTAGTTGACATTGCCTGAGACTTGGTGCCTCTCACTGACTGTGCTTCTAAGAAAAGTCACTTCCCCCAAACAGACGTTTTTAAGATAAAAGGGGAATAATTTTGGTTTCTTGGCTATTTCTCTATCAAGTATCAGAGGAACCAGGATAAGTAAGAAGGCTAGGAAAACTAGAAGGCTGATATACTAGACTCTGACAGGACTTCCAAGTTCATGGTAGCTAGGCCATGGTGGGAAGAAAATTAAGCATCTGTGCAAAATATGCTATGGTGTGCAATGCTGTGGCTGAGAATTTAAATGCACCAAAGTCAAGAGATTCGAAATGATGGTTCCCACAGCAACTATAACTCAGTTCTCTGGTGAATATAAAATTAACTTTATTGCAAAACATGCTGTTCAATTTACGCCTTAATATAGTCATGGCAGAGTTACAGTTGCTGTGAGAATGCTAACTCTGAATTGTTTTGAATAATTAATTTAATGAAAAGTTGGTGGAAATGTGAACTCTGATAGAAAGTCAACTTAAATTTAGGGAAGTTGGCCAATTATGTCTATGCTGAGGAGTGATGATTCATTTTGGGAATCTGAAGTAACTTAGTACACTCTTTGGCCTGGGGGGCACTGATAAAGCAGAGAGCCCCAAAATACACTAACAGGGGGATTGTCCTCCATCACTGAAGAAACACTCCTGCAGGTGGAGACTTTACCAACAGATGAGGATACCTTCCTGGTGCCCATACACTCTGATTTTGCTGCTGGCCTCCCAAGTAACCCTCTTGGCACGATTACCTAGGGTCAAAGCAGGTGATCCAAAGAGTGCATTGTTACACCTGGGCTCTGTCAAGTAAATAGAGGATTAGAGCTCACTTCCGCTTGTCACTGATGGTTAGGACTTATGTCAATTGCTTTCCCTCTCTGAGCCAGTTTTCTCACCTGGATGATGATGAGGACAATTTCCACCTCACAAAACTGATATGAAGATTCGATGTGAGAAGGTGTGCTAAGAATTTAGCACTGGGGCTGGCAAGTTTTATGGCCAGTACTCAATAACTGTTAGCTGTTATTATCTGAAAAGGGAATTCAGTAGATCAGTAAATTCCAAACATATGCAAAACCAATCCTTTGGCCTGTCTTGTTATTTCCTTCCAAACTGATTTAATAGAAACCTGAACCAGCAGGCAGGGGGGTGAAAAAGGCTGAAACATGAGTTGGCAGAAAGTTTTGTAAGCAGGAGTTTGTATTCAGTAAAGATACTTGAGACCACTTCTTTTGAAGTTCTGGAAACAAACTAATCTATCATCCCTTCTACTAGATGACTATTTCTCCTTTTTTCCACCACATCATCTCCTTCTCCACGAACCATTTTAGATCTTTTCCTCCTAATTCCTCTCCTCATCATGAAATTTTAATGTCATAGATACATTCTATATCTGCTTATTTATTGCAAATATATTTGTGTTTTATACATGAAAAGGGTAAGAGTTTTGCAGTCTCCCAAAGAACCACTTTTTATTCTGTTTGGGCTGACACTGCCCTCATTTTGAACATATGTGCTAGATTACAGGCCAACACATCCCTTGTTCAAGTCCTCATGCTCCGAAACTCAGGAGAAACCCTTCATTTATTTGGTCATTTCCTTTGCTATTCCTTCTTCAAATCTATCTTTTGACTTCTAGCAAATGGGCTATTTAACTCACGGTGGCTTCTCACTATATCCTTCCCAACTATTCTCCTTTTTTTCTTTCTCTTAAATGATTCCGGAAGGTCACGCCCAGAGAATCTCAAGCCAGCTAGCACTCCTTGAGCACCTGAGGTATTCCTGTTCCAAGGCAGGGCGTAATTTAGGTTCTTTCTGGATATGCCAGGGTTGGCCAAACCAAAGGAATTGTCCCTGCCAGAGATCATCTTTCTTGGGAGGCACTGTCAGGGTTTTAACAGAAAGGGGCAAAGCCACAGCCTGGGAGGAAAAACAAATGAAAAGGAAACCCCCCAGCAATGTGCATTTCTAGCTTCTGAATCCATTCCCAGCTTGGTTTTAACTACTTTATGTATCCGTCTCATGCTGTTTTCAGGGCCTCTACCTCCTTCCCCTCAAAGTCTTGCCTTGTGGCTTTTTACCTCACTGTGATTGGTATCAGTAACATTTTAATGTCTCCTATAAGACATGATTTTATAACACTGCAATCATTTGCGTTTACTGCTCAGAAAATATTTTAAAGCTGCATTACTTAGCGTAAACCCATCTCACCGGTGATGGAAGCAGTAACTTAAATGTCAAGGTAGAGCTGTCCTAGTATGTGGAGATCAGTCAGATGCAACTTTAAAGTGACTTGTTGGTCTGGCCAGGTACGTAGCTAAACCTGGAACTTCTTTACCTTGGCTTCTCAAACTTGAGCATGGCTGTGAGTGGAAACTTCAGTGGCTGAACTCCCTGCTGACCTGGCGGGGCGGGGGGGGGGGGGGCTGCTGCTCGTTTGTGCTTCCCTGAGTTTCACTGTTTGCCTTTAGGAGTCAGTTTAACACAAAGTCCAGTTCAGCCAGGTGGGCTTGAATTTGCTGGCAGACCTACCATGGGGATCACCTGTGCTGGCATTCTGTACACTGTAAAACAGGCTTTATTGGATTTGGCAGCATTGAGAAGGCCGGGTGCTTCCCTATTTTGAACTTGTAGAGTATCACCCTGGGGCTATTATGACAGAGATGTCCCCAACAGGATGCCCCTTTAACTTCCAACAATGAATGTGTGTGTATGTGAAAAATACACATGATGGTTTGTTTGAGTGATTCTTTGAGAGGCACGATGAAGGAATATAAGGAGAAGCCTTGGCTTCCATTCTGAATAGTCAAATGAAAAGCACAAGGTGATTCCTCCCAAGGCAACAAAAAAGCTATCTTTTTATATAGTCAGGTATAAAGAAATACGTACTTGAGTACATAAAGAGATGGCTTTTTAAATCTACATACTTAAAAAAAAATTCAGTATTGATTTTGATCTATTGGGATGAGCCACAACAGACTGGCTGATTCTGGATGTTCAATCAGTTGCACTTCCGACTGGATTGAGGAGGGATTTCCAGGGGTTTCCCATGAGATCTTTAAAGTTCTCACTCCCAGAAAAGGCAGTGTCACTGGACTCTAGCGAAGAGTGTCCTGATTTGCGGGATCAGATGCGAAGCTGACGGGTATGACAGCCTTTGTAGCTCCAGTGTCAATAAGTCTAGTTAGCTCTTCAGCACATGCATTTACAATGGCCAGGTGTTTCGCTGGGTTTGCATCTGCCTCTGAAGGATGTTTATGGCATGCTCGCATGCAGAGAATGTGAATGATTATAGTGGAACATCATGCTGGGAACTGTTCCCAGGAATCAGTAGCCTGATCTGAGACAATTTGGAAGGAAGAGCAAGGCAATCTAGAAAACGGAGGATACTTGTGCTCTGCTGTCCTGGGAAAAAGATCAACAGGTTTACACTGCTGTACTGGAGTCTTCTCTCTGGGTCATGCCTGAAAAGCCCAAGTAATTCCCCTGAGTAGAGCAGGACACAGAGCATATATGCCCATAAAGCAGAGGAGAAGGGGGAGGACAGGGGAATGGTGTAGCAGAGCCCTTGAACCCAGTCTAGAGGGGGAAATGACTGTGGCAGAGTTCCAATCACTCCTGGTCAATAGGAATTTCTTGGGTGTTCCACTCATGGCAACTCAAAGAAGATCTTTGTTTCTGGCCCTCCCTGCACTGCTCTAGTTTCTGTCCCCGTTTTCCATGGCCACTACTGCTAATTCACTGTGGCCAAGGAGAAGGCACAAGTGTCAGTTCTGTACGGGAAAACCTTCTCCTTCACAGTTGTAATTCTATCTGCTTAAGGAAGAGAAGGGAGACAGGGAGGGGCTCTGGACAGCATGAATTATTGGGCACTGTTACTAAAATACAGATATCCAGATTCCTGCAGATACCTATTTGGAGTTTCTAGGTTGTGAGCATTTGCCAGAGTAGCATTTCAGAGCATGGCATCACACCAATGACCAATGCAGAGACGTGTTGTAATGGGTGCAGATGAACCATGCTAGGCCTGCCGAGAAGTCAGATGGGCACACACACATTCATGCACACACAGACGTGTACACACTCACACGCACGACAGGAATTAGTCACTGGCTCAGTTTGCTCATATATATTGTTGAGATCTGGGGCTTAGCTGTCAACTGGAGCAGATGGAAGGAAGATAAGCCAAAAAGGGCAGCAGAGGAGGCAGTAATGGGAAACCTTGTCTGTGCTTCCTGAATGCTGTAATTTGCCAATAGTGTAGACCATGGATTTAAACCACTGAGTCAACCTAGCTGCCTGTGTAAAATACTTTCTAATGCTGCTCACTTCATGTTTGGGGGCAATAGCTACCTGCTTGCCTCACGGGCTTATTGTGAGGTTGACTGAGGCAACACAAAGTCTTTTGAGCTCCTTGGAGAAAATTCACTTTGTAAGTGCAAAGTATCACCATTATACCCTGGCAGTGAGACTCCCACCAGCAAAAACCAGTTACCAGGAGAGTAGGGACATCAAAGAAAAGAAGCCAAAGCTGTCATTGCTTTGACATTGCTCATTCCAGGCAAATGATGTTCCCTAACTTGGTACTAATCTTGTACTGGAGCTTAGCGTCAGTGGCCACAGGTGGGTGGCCCCCAGCCCTGTCTGAATGGCTTGTATAGCATTTCAACAAATTTTGAATTGCTTGCTAACATTTGAAAATGGGGAGAATATGCACAACAATCCTGATATCTGGCTTCTATTGAAAAATCAGAAAATTTGGTAAAACTAGGTTTGCATTTCTATATGGCAACATTCAGTGGGAGGTGGGTCATGTCTGGCCTCCACAGAAGGGGCATTCACTCTCCAGTTTATTACCATTCCCTGATGTCTTACACTCTTTTCAGTGCATTCATATACTTTTTCTTTTCTTTTCTTTTCTTTTTTTCTCTTTCTTTCTTTCTTTCTTTCTTTCTTTCTTTCTTTTTTTTTTTTTTTTACAGAAAGGCAGACTGCCACAAGCAGTGCCTCATTTGGATGTGTCTGGGGTCTTGGAAGCTTGACCACTCTACGTTCTCCTACAAATGGACCCTGAGAGCTTGTTTGGAGGTTCTAGTAGTGGGTATGGCTACTCTTATATTCTTGACCCAGGAATCATCCTCTTCTTTGGGGGAAGGTCGTTCTCTCTGACCAAGCACACAACTTTGGGAGGGCTGCACATGGAGCAGTGAAGAGGAAGGGGACACCCGCCTAGCCAGCCAGATCAGCCGAATCAACCCTGGCAATCAACGGGGTGACAGATGTCTCAGCCGGATCGCCCCCACATCTACGTACATTGTTCTTGCCTCATCCACATAGGGGTGACTGAGTTTACAACTCTTTCTATGGGTTCTTCCCTCCCTTCCCTTCCCATAGGTGATGAAGATACTGAATTCATAGTGCCCTCATCATGCCAACTCCCCTAACAAAGGAAAGGCCTGTCCACCCACCTCCTGCCGGGGGAGAAGGAAAGAGAATTTGGTTTATCCCACTTCTTCCCTTGCCAGTAATTCCACCCTAAAACCTCAAGGTTTTCATACTTAGAGATGTCCAAGAAATAATCCAACTAAATTAGATTATAAGCATTGAAAGGTTTCCATAATAAATAAAAATATAGATATAGCTAAGAGAAGATGAGATTTAATTAATGAGTGTTATTTAACAGAACAAGTTGTGCCATATACGGAGGATTAAAAGATAAAAAAGGATAGGAGGGAAAATCAAATTTTAATGAGTTGCCATCTTCATTTGATTTAACTAAATTTCTTTCGCTGTTGAAAATATTAACACTTATGAGGGAGTCATTTGTGTGTATCCACGCAGTTTGATACCTGGCTGCTTTCTTTTATGTAGTTACATTGTGCTACAAATAAATTTAAACTACCATTGGAAGTTTAAGGTTTCCATCCTTACACTGATCTCCTTGGGAAGCTGTTAGCAGGAAACAGCGTTGAAAAAGAAACCAAAACCAACTGGCAGAAACACCAGAAAGGGTGCCCTGCATTAGAAAACAGCAAAGTCTCATGTGGGCAAAAAGACAGCTGAGATCTGAAGTTCCTTGGACTGTTACCAGCCTCTGTGCCAATCACTTCTTTCTTAGCCCTGTAGCCCAGGGCCTCACCCAGGGGAAGTTTATGTTGCACCCAGCACTCATTAGGTGCTCAATAGATGTTTCATGAATGAATGAATGAATGAATGAAGTTGTCATTGCTCAGCTGGAACCAGATGGAGGAGGTGTGGACCTCAGACATGGCATAGGATGATACACATGTGGCTCTCTTCTTTATGTTTTTAATAGTCATGTTCCTGCAACCAGCAGGCAGATCCTCACTGGGCTGTTTCTCTCTCCCTGCTTTGCTCTTGCTACCTGTGTTCTCCTTCTTACAGTCATGGAATCCACATGTCCCAGTGAGATTCTCTTGTAGGAGTGGAACAGGAGGTGGGCCCAGACATCTAGGTTAACACAGGACATTTAGCACCCTGACCTCTCTTTTTGGAGTTCTGGGCCCTATGGGTGGCTGTGTGCCAGCCCTACTGCTTTTCATAAATGTCCACTCCGCAAAGAAATTCCAGTAAGGGCATGAACATGTAGTGTTGATGATTTTTAAACTAACATTTATGGAGCATCAAGCACTGTGTTAAATGCTTCACTGATGAGTGAAGTGCTCCCCAAAGTAGGACACAGGTATCACTATTCCCAGTTTCCAGATGGGAAAAATGCAGGTACTGAAGATAGAGAACTTGCCAAAGATCACACAACTTGCAGTGGATGGGGGCTGAATTGAGGTCTGTTTGATCTAAAGCTAATGCTTTAGTTGATTCTAAAGCTCATGCATTTAACTCCTTTGCTACATAATCCCTATCACCAGCCTCACCCTGCGAATACATTCTAACTACAATTGTAAAGCACTGACAGTGAGTGTTAATAGTTAGCAAGGAGGAAAGATGTTATATTCTACAAACATAACTTGCGGGAGATATTGGGAGTTTGGAGTGGGTGTTGATGTGTATTATGTTTCAAGCTGTTTAATTCTGGGTAAACTAGTTTCTGTCTAGGCTAGGCTTCTGGATGATATGATAACATTTCCTGCATCAGACCCCCAGAGAACAGGTCTGTAAGTGAATGCATATAGATCTTTCTTGGTCCCATTAAATGGAAATAAAAAGTTAAATTAGTTCATATTCAGAGTCTGGTGAGAAGCCGATAGCAACATGCTTAAGGGACCCAACTCAACTTGCCTGCATTCCCTGGATTAATAGGAAAAAGCTCATTTCTCTTACCACCTCTAATATCTTCTTCAATCTCTCTCCCTATTCATGGGAATTGCTATCATCAGTGACATTTGGGCTTCCAGGGCTCACATACACCTAATGTAGAGAAACAATCTCACTGCCTATTGCCAGGATGCTCTCTGCAAAGCAGAAGCCACTGCCTTGAGTTTCGTGTCATTAGAGAGAGCACATTTCAGTGCAGTAACCTGACCGGTGATTGACAGCTTGCTAACTTGTTGGAATGAAATCGGGTACAAACGTTTCCTCTGTGCTTCTGAGGTGGTTATTTTATAATCTCCGGGAGCCCCCACCCCCTGGCATTGTTTCTAGACAACTAGACAGGGCTGTCTGGCAATCCCTCTTGAAGTTCAAGCATAATTTTAAAAATAAAGAAATGCAATTCACACTTATCAGAGCCTATCTCTCTGCTTACAGCTCTAGACAGATGACCCTTCTGAGCCAAGTTCTAACCAACTTCACTGCTAATTTGACCAGGTGCTGCTGCAGCTAAATTTGGAAACTGTGGGACAGGATTCTCAGCAATTTAAATCCCTATGGACAGCAATTTTGTGGGACTTTTTGTCTCTAGAACATCGGTTAACCCCTCCTTTCTCTGGGGTCTGGTGGGATATGGTTTTTGTAATGTATAGTTTGTGCTTGTGTGGTGTTGGGGGTCACACACAACTAGAGTGAGCTGCCCTAAAGAGCCATGCCAGAAACTGCTGGAAACCTGAAGTCTAAGGGACATGGAAGCAGTTGTGTCTCCATTCCTTTTGCAAAATAATTCATATGAGAATGGGAGATCACAGGGGCTCTTTGACTTGTAGTTGAGCTGGCTGAAAATGGAAGCAACCCTGAACCTAAATGAGAAGGAACAAGGAGGTTTTCTCAATGGGCTGGTTGTGTAGACGATAGGGGTCCTAACTGATCTGAATTGGAATTTAGAGGCTGGGTGTGTTTGAAGAACATGTGAGCCTCCCCCAAGACCCCCAGGTCTATGGAGGGTGTCTGAGGTGAGGGAAGGTGAGGAAGCAAAAAGGATCCTGTGTTGCCTATTCTATATCCCAGCCATGGGACAAAACCATGATGGGTGAAAGATGTGCTAGAGGCAAAAAATGAACAGCTGTTTTCTCAAAGGTTTTTGGAACCAGCTGATAAAGATCCCCAGTGTGGAGGAGTGTGGTGTTCTTTCCTTCACTGTGTAAACACAGTGGGGCTTTAGTTGAGTGGGCACAAAGGGTATTGGATGGTAAATCCCTGGCAGTAAGGGAAATACCGTGGGGCTCCACTGAAGTGAGTTCTGTAAGCAGCAGATCACCATGAGGGGACCAAGCCTGAAGAATCCAAATGGGCTGAACATGAGCATGTGAGACACCCTTGAAAACTTCTAGGAATGTTTGGGATGAGAGTGGGGAGTGAGCTTTGCAGTTGGGATGAGCCATGAAATTGGAGAGATGATGTGAATGATTCCTTACTTGTGAGACAGACTTACAGGGCTTGGAGTGATTTGGGTTCTGTCAGTCTTAGAATAGAACCCGTGACAGGCCTAGAGTGTGTCCCTGTTCTATTTTAGGAGTGTCTTGTGTGACCTACCCATCTCATTTTGACTGCCATCCCACCTCACTTGGAAAATTATAAAAACCTCTGCTAAATTAATCTCCTTACTTGACCCTTGTTGGCCAGGAGTCATCAAACACATCTTCACTGATCTGGGAACAGAAAGCAAGTTATACCACCACGGACCATAAAATGAGGTCGCTTGTGGAGAATACCATTGTGCAAGTTATAGGAAAAGACTGAGAAGGCTACTTACAGATCTTAATAATAATAATAATAATAATAATAATAATAATAATAAATGCAAAAAACAAAAAACCAAAAAAACACTGTCTGGGAGCTTTTAATTACTTTGCAGATGTTTTCTCCTATCAGTGAGGACAAAACAGTCCTCCCCCTTATTGATTACAATGAAAATATGCTTTTAAAAACAAACGCTTTATTTAAAACTAGGGATATTTTTTTAATTAGAGGAAAGATTAACTAAATGCATTTTCTCTTGTAATTTAATCCATTCTAATTATCCTGAGAATGTTTATGATGAAATACTTAGCTTTCTCCTAGTTGCTATTTCATTGTGGTTTCTTTCTTTATTAACCATGAAGGAAAAAGCTCAGAGGCCGTCAATGGCATGGTGGCCTTCTGTGGGTCTACTTATAATTATGCATTCAAATGCATGATGAAAAGGATGAAGAGGAAATCAATAAACCCTGACTGTGGAGGTTTTTTGAAATGCTGGTACCCTGTTTTCCAAAGGCAATAAAGACAAGACTTTTGAAAAGAGCTCGTGAAATAGAGTGCTATGAAAGAAGTGTTTGGTATAAGATTGAACCCTATTAGGCAGGCAACTTGGGAGGAAATGCAAAATCTGTTTCTTACATAAACATCTGGGATACTATGTATGGCTCCTGATAACCCAGGAGATGAGCAAGGAATTGCAAAGAATCCCCAGATGTTACTCATGGGTGTTGCTCCAAGGAGTCATGCAATTGTACCACTGGAGGAATGAGGGTAATCGTGCAGTTCACTGGGCTGAGTAGGGGACAATCAGTGCAATTCTTGAGTCTCCAAAAGGCATTTGTAACTCAGCTGAGTTCAGAGTTGAGTCTCCCTGAGTTATTCTTTGAATTCAGAGTCATGAGGAATGGGAAAGGAGTCCAAAAAGGAGAGACCAGGACAAGGTAATCTAAGAGACACTGACCTGGCAGCATCTTCAACGTGAGAAATGCCAGGTTCCTTCTTAAAGGAAGACAGTGTCCTTCCAAACTCTTGTAGAGTATGTCTGTGGTCCCTAGTTTGAGGAATGCTGGCTTAAAAGAATTGAAGTTTTATTCTATTCAATAATAATTCCAATCTAATACTTCAAAGGAAAACACTTTTCTTTTGAACTGTACTTATTATAAAAATGAAACCCAGAATTAAAAGGAAATTCTCATAGGCCTCTTGGCTTCTCTGGAATGTGTCCAAAAAAATCTAGATGGAGAAATTTTGGTTGAAAGAAGCAAACCCCAATTTCATAATAAGCCTCCATTAACATGAGGATATTCAGATGTTTGATTCCATGTGTAAGTGGGCTGTTTGGTAAAATAAGCAGGTTCAATTTCCAGGTAAGAGAGCTAGTTTATATTTCCCTGTAAGAACCCGATGCCAGTGAGTTACAGAACAAAACTTTGCTTGGGAAATTGGTAGTGGGTAGGTGTTATTTTTGAAATGCTACTAACTGCTTGATGGGTTGGAGGCAGTATATAGGAAAGGCAGGTTGAAGGTAGCAGAAATGTCTTAATGACAAATTTATTTTGATAGTCTTCCCTTGCTTTTATCTGACATTTGTAATAGATAATGATGATGGTGATGGGCCTGGGGGATGATGATGATGATGATGATGATGATGATGATGACGACGACAACAACAACATTAGCTTACATTTGCTTGGCTCTTGCTTTACGGTAGGAACTGTGCTAGTACTGTGCATATAACTCAGTAAGGTAGGTCATCTTTTCAGTATTCCCATTTACAGACAAAGAAACTGAGGCACACAAAGGTGAGGACACCTGCCACGATTTGATCTCGGATAGACTGACATGCAAGCCTGTATGTTCAGCAGTTCATCATGCTTGTCTTGCCCCGAATCCAAGTGAAATGGACATAGATAGATAAACCTGTACTCAACACCATATTTTTAAAATAAAAAAAACACAAATATAAAGGAATAAAGTGGACTCTGATTATTCAGACTATGTAAGTTTTTCAATGGAGAAAAAATCTCATAGTTAACCATATATAAATTGGACCTGAGATGCTAGGGATGAGACGAGCAGATAGACAAACAAAAAAGTATCATCGACTATCCTCAACCATTCAAAAAAGCATCATCAGCAGAGCCAACATTACACTGTATCTTGTCCTCTCATGTAAAGTGTATATTATTGGATCCTACATGGAAACCCTCTCTGCGCCTTGCAGAAGAGAGAAAGGTTTCAATGTGCTAGAGTGGCCCATTCGTATAATTTTGCATCAGAGTAATAAAATTCAGGAGATGGACCAGTCCTTAGAGATCATCTCATCCAAGTGTGCTCTAAATTCAGTCAATCACATATTGCTTTCGTGATATTTGCAATATCTGCACTGTTATTTACTTAATATTTTTCTTTAAATTTACTCAGGCCTGATATTGGTACCCAATTTTGCCACATCCCTTAGCAATAATACCAGTATATTCATGAGTTTGATGAGGTAGTTATAGTTTTTCCAAATATGTATTTTTAGACACTCTATGTAACTATTCAACAAAATATATTTGCACACCAATGAAAAGCATTTCATGTCTTTGGACTACACTCTGTAAAGTGATTATATGGTCCAACCCCCTCATTTGCAGCAGGAAGAAGCTGAGGCTGGGAAGATGGGTGACTACTTCAAAAGCACCCAGAATGTTTGTGGCAGAGCCAAGCCTAGAACACAGATCTCCCCCTTCCTCCATCAACCTATTCTTCATGACAGCACCACAAATAAGACAGAGTGACGAGCAAATGTCCACCACAAATATCTAAAGGGAGCTCAGATCTCTAGGGCCCTCTTTGTGTTCCTTTCCTTTTAATGTAAAGTCTTGAGGGAATAATGTGGGATCTGAGAATCAAAGACTTGGAAGGAACTGGTTCTTAACAGATTGAACAGTTGATTCTTTGTAAAAGCTCAAGTGACAGAGCACTCACTACATAACATGATGGCAGAGCATCTCCCCCTGCTGCTTTTCTTTTCAGCAGCTCTTATTCTTACATGTTTTCCTTTGAGTGTAGAATCTTCCTCATGCTAATTTTCACCTGTGGGTTTCTGTCCTAAGAGTCCCAAACTGTAACAGTCCATATTAAGGTATTTACTTGTTGAGTCAGGCTCTGGCACAGTGGGCCACAGGCTGGTACATCAACAGGACCATCTAAACTATTAAGGGTATGGCACATCAATGCTCCAAGTCACTGTCTCTCCACAGAACTAAAACATCAAGGCTCCTTCCACTCTTTTCTTTGTTGATGGGAGCTCCTTTCATGGGCACATATTACTAAATCACATACGAAACAGTACAAAAGACCATTTCCACTTGCATAGCCCCACATGATCCTAGGAATTGAGTCCTCATGATTCTGAAATGCAATTGGAGATCAGGACCACACAGACAAAAGAACCAAAATAACCATTCTGTGAATGGTTGAGCCATTAAGTTAGGGTGAGCCTTATTTTCCAACTAATGTTTAAAGCCTTTCATCAATATCCAGGCCAAGAAAGGCTCATCATACTTTCTTGTGATGAGAATCTTATTACTTGTAAGACATTTTTCTCTTTTCATTTTATTTTTTGAGTGCATTGAAAAAGTGTTCCTGTAACTTCTACCTTCAAGTCCTTGTTCTGAGTTTGGGTAAGGAAACCTGGGTAGACTGCCTGATCCAGACTCAAAGAGAACTTCTGGGCATGTGGTGGTTCTTGATCTTCAATGAGGAGGCTCACATTTTGGGCACATTATGGGGGGAAAAATCAGAAGTAGAACATCTTTTGTACCCCACAAAAAGCTTGTCCATAATCTTTAACAGTGAAAGACCATCCCTTCAGGTTTTCACTTCACAGAAGAATGGAGCTCCTAGCATAGGTTCTAATAAGAGCCCCCAGAGGAATAGGTTAATTAACCAATCAGAGAATTAGCTGCTCCCACAGACCTGGTGGTAAGGATGGCTCCACAGTGGCTAATTTCATCTCAACTTGATCTCATTGTGGAGTCATGAAAGCTTGAATGTTCAGGATAATAGCTACAAAAAAATGTTTTCATGACCGAGAATGAAACTGGAACAAGATGCAGAAGCAGCTGTATTCAGTCTGAAGTTGGTTAATTTTGATAGTCACTTCCTTCCCATCTTGTTCCCTGTAGCTCTCAAGCTCTCTCCCTCTTGGACTGTGACCCTGTCTACTTCCGATGACAATCACTTAATCAGCACATCAGATTGTCGCACGGCTGGTTTTACCTTGGGTAAAGATTCGTTTTCCTTATTAACATCACAAGAACCTATTTCCTTCCCCAACCAATTAAAGATGAAAAATAGAAGGGCCCAGTGCAATAGCGAGAAAAGAAAACTGTTCTGACTTGTGGCACACAGCAGGTCACCCAGCCCCATATGGGCCTGGGAATCGAGTCCTCATGATTCTGAAATGCAGGTGGAGGTCAGGACCACACAAACTAAATAGTTGTAACAACCACTACAGGCATTGCTCACTATCCAGACATCAAACAGTTCACCTAGGGTGGGTGCCTGGTGGTGGTGGATTTATTCTGTGGGTGTGTTAGTTTGTATTACTCAGAGCGGATGTCTGGACAGCCCACAGTCAGCAGATAATAACAACAATCCTCAATTAGCATTTAGTTTCTCGGCTTGCATTCTGCGGCAAAATGTTATTTCTCCCTTGTACTTCGCTCAATGATTCTGTATGCAAAACACACTAACAATTACCTCATTTCTTTATAACAGACACTTGTTTGAGTTTACTATAGTTCACAGTGATTTCTGACCTATTCTGTAGTCCCTTTATGCCTTGCTGGCATGGTCTTTGGATAGTCTTCTGAGGTTCAATCCCCAGTTCGGTAAAGCATGGCAGGTGATAGAAACAACAACCCATTTTAGGATTATGTTTAAAGAATAAAACTAATCTAACCACACAGTGCACTTTCTGATTTATTCATAAGAGTAAACTGCAGCTTATCCAAACAATACTAATATATTCCAAAGATAAACATGAATTGTGGTTCATTTGGATTCAAAGCATATTTCTTATCTATGCAATTCTGTAGGTTTTAGCCATACCTTATATTTAACTTGTTAGAATAATGTAATATAAGAATGATTGCTTGGTAGAATCCAGTCTACCAGTATGTTCACTTTAACAGTATTGAAATGTTATACCTTACATTTAAATCTTTAGTAATATGTACTAAATTTCCAAATATAAAAAATAATAATTCAGTTGGAAATTCCAGAAATTCACTTGACCAAACATGGATAGATCCTACTTGATTTTCAGAAGTCCATGTTTTTATCCTCACTTCCCCCTTCTACCCCCATCTATATTCTTGCTTTCTCCAGCAAAATAAATGTGATCCACAAATAATGATGCAAGTTGTTCAGGTGACTGTTGGCAATGATTCTGAGAACACCACCTCACCACAACCTTTTGAAAATAGGCTGCAGACAACCCTTGTGCCCCAACACTAATCACCTAGGCTCTGCCTTACCTCAAATTTCCTAATGAGTTGTTTGCAGACTAGGTGCCATTTCATTCTTATTTATTTTCTCTTTTCAAAATACAGCATTTGAGGCTTTGCTTGGAAAGGACCAAAAAGCCTCTCTTTCTTTTCTTTTCTATCCCTGAGGAGGAGGACCAATTCTGGGCTTGTAAATTGTCACATTTACTTAAAATGAATTGACAGGAGTGTCTGCTCAAAACAAAAGTGTAAACCTCCACATAGAAGCTTGGAGGCCAGAGGTTGAAAAGGAAAACAAACAAACAAACAAACAAACAAAACAACAACAACAAAAAACCAATTATGTGCATCCAAACATCTTTACATTCTGAATAGCAAATCTCAACAACCAAGGTATGTTTGGCTTTTCTAGAGCAAGTCCCAGTGAACACAACCATGAGGATACAGCACCTACCTAGAAATGAAACTAGGGAGCCCTAGTTCCTCACAAGAAAAGACTTTGGTGACAAATACTTTGTAAACTTACATAGAGTGAACCCAAAAGTCACGAGAGATGACAGTTCTGGACAAGACACTTCCCTGAACCCAAACTCCTTTCATTTACTTCCTTTACCTGACACATGAATTTGCCTGTTTTCTATGTCTCCCAAGAGCTCATGTATGTTTAGCACACACACATGTAAAACTTGAACCAGCCACTTCAAGTAGCAGAGACATCTTCTCCCAATCCATCTCACCCATAAGACTGCTAGAACGAAACATCTCCTGTGTTCTCTTGCTGGCCATATCCCCATAATTTCCTACTGAGACTATAGGTGCCATCATCCCATTTCAGCTTCAAGGCTCCAGACACACTTCAATTAAACCATTATTGTCTCCCTACTTCCACACTGGACCTTCTCCCTTTGTCTGACAACCTTCAAATCACAGCTGGAGGCCTTTTCCTAAAGTGAATGTTGGCCAGCCTCTCTCTTCTCCTCTCGATCCATCAAGCCCTGTACAACTCTCCAATTCATGGGTTGGCCAATTGTTCCTATACAGGGCCAGGTAACACATGGCTCTGTGGACCATGCAGTCTCTGTGGCAATCACTCAACACTAAGATGCAATGTGCAAGCTGACAGTCTATCAATGAATGGGTGTGGCTGTCCTAAAAAAAAAACCCACTTTTTTTAATGGATACTGAAATTTGAGTTTAATAGTTATGTGTCAGAAAATATCTCTTATTTTTTTCAACACTTAATCAACATGAAGCCTATTTTTAGCTTGGAAGCCATATTAAAAAAAAAGGCAGCAGGTCAGATATGGCCCCTTTGACTGTAATTTTCCAAACTCTACTCCAATCCATCTTGGATGTGCTATTGTGAGCTATTCCCAGAGTGAGGATGAGTTGTAGGTAGGGGAGAGCTAGCGGGCATCATGGTGGTGCAGCAAACCCTCAGCAGACATGGAAAGGGAGAGCAAAGGGGAGGTGAGGCTGGATGGTGTGAACTGAAAGAAAGTAGGATTTTCTACCTAAAGGTTATTGGTTGGCAAGAGCTTTTTTTTTTTTTTTTTTTTTTTTTTTTTTTTTTTTTTTTTGAGGGGAGCAGCCTAGGACAATGGAGGTATGGGGGGTGGGGGAAGTCTTTAAATCACATGGGGCATGCAAAAGTACATCAGGAAGAACACCCCTGAAGAGAGGAAGCTATTGGTAAGAATTGTAAACTGTCTTGGTAGTGGGCTGTGCACATCCTCCCTTGAGAGTTTTCTGAATTATCCCCCAGACTCTGCAGGGGACAGAAGATGAAAGCAGCTGCAGGGGAGCAATATCTGGAGCATCACTGAGAGATTGCAGAAACAATTCACTGCCAACAGACTGTCCCGACAGGGTCCCAGTGCTATAGTCATGGCCTGGATTGGCACGCTGCCCCTCAGATGCCCAATTACATGGAAATGGGGTAAATATAATGCAGAATTCACTTTTTCTCTGCTTAACCACTCAAATGAACAGCATGGGAAATTGAGTCTGACCTCATGAGTCAGCCCTGGACAAGTTCTTAACCCTGTCTCTCCCTCCAGGTACCCAATCTGTTGACTGGGGTCCTGGGGCTAGGACAGAGGGGAGGCCCCCAAACTTGATGGCTAGATTCAAAGATAACTCCAAGAAGGCAAGTCAGTAGTTTGCTTGGAAACTTCTCTGAGAATTTCCTTGCAAGTGAGTGTATTAGCCAACTTGAGCATGAACTCAACCCAACAAAAGCAAATCCTAGAGGTAAAATGACACTCAATTTGACAACTTCATAACTCTGACTGTCTGAGGGATATGGAAAACCAAAGAGCATTGGCTCCCATCTTCTCAAAGGGATAACTGGATACATTCAATCCAGTATTGTCCTACCCTAAACCACAATATTGACCAAAAGCAATCAAAATCAAAACTGAAGAAACTTGGGAACGATTACTTCTCAAAAAAGAAAACAATCTTAAAAAAATTTTCATCAAAAAACTTGTAGAGAGAGGTGGCTGAGTGAGAATGACATGGGACTAGAGGTGGAGACATTGATCAGTGGTGGTGGTGATGGGGAGGGTCAAGAGCCCAAGGATGACACCTTGCCTTGGGATAGCAAGAGGGTGCTCAAACCTATTCCAGTGGTACCTGGCTACCCAGGAAACCTGGGAGTCCTGCCTGTATCTATCCTTGTCTAAAACAACTGTGCTCAGGTGTTGCTGGCAAGCAGGGATCCAGTGATCCATCCAGCTGGGTGGGTATTCAACAAGGAGGGACTTGCAGACCATGGTCACGTGGGGTGCTTGAAACCTCCAGGTCCTGACAATTTCCCATGCATGTGCATTTCTCCCTCCCCGAATCAGTAATTTGAATGGATTTGCTTCTCTAGTTTTGTTCTTTTCCTCCCAATATGGAATTCTGGAAAAAAGGGAAAGACTTTTCTAGTTGGGGACCTTGTTTTTCCCTTCTCTATCCCCTTGAAGATTTGGAGAGGCAGCAGGAATGTTGTAGAGCACTCATATCCCTGAAGGAACAGCCAGTTGCAATGCACGACCATCACTATAGATCTACGATTTATGAAAATAAAGCAATATGTGCCTGTTTCGGTGCCTGCCGTTTGCCTACCAATGGTGCAGTGTTCACCATTCCAGCCCTCTCGGCATTCACATTTGCCATCTTTACAGGTCCCGTGCTCAATGCAGCGGGGGTGGCACACGCGCTGGTCACAAGCTGCGCCTGTCCAGCCCTCTTCACAGCGGCAGGCTCCCCCGATGCAGACGCCGTGAGTGCCACAGTCTACTGAGCACACTTCTGGAAGAAAAACAATGATTACAGCTCAACACCACAGCTGGCAAAACCCTCCACTGGAGGCCAGACCACACACATGGCCTGGGTCCCTGGAGCAGGCCCCAAGGCCCAGCAGGTGCGTCACCTTGGGAGGCCTCTCCACTGGCTGGGTATTAATTTATTCTTATGTAGTTTCTAGAGCAGTGGTTCTCACAGTGGGGTCCCTGGACCTGCAGCACCACCATCACCTGGGAATTTGTCAGAAATGCAAATTCTTGTGCCTTGTTTGGACCTCCTGAATTGGAAACTCTGGGCATGGGGCTCAGAAATTTGCTTTCACAAATCCTCCAGGTGGTTTTGATGTGCACTAGAGTGTGAGAATGAACCACTGTTCTAGAACTTGAGGCCATCCCAGGAGGAGGTCACACAGTGGCGATCCAGTTTGGCAAAGCTACCCAGGAGGTTCCATCTGAAAAGATATATGTGCATCCTGACTCCCTAGCCAGCTGGGACTTTTTTTTCCCTGTTGAGAGCCTGAGCTGACCACCAGCCAGCTGGGAACCCCACAGCTCCATTCCCCTAATGATTGCATGCTCACCCATCACCCAGATCGGCACCTTGTGGCAATGATGACCTCTGTGATTGTGCTGCATTTACACAGCCTCTTTCTCAAAGGAGCTCAAAGTCTTTTGTGCTTGGGGAGGAGACAGACAGACAGATAAACACTCGCTGGCGTTCCAGACCTCTCACTCGAGGACAAGCACGTGCCAGACATTCATCCTTACGACAGACTGCTAAGGGAAGCATGGCTCATTGTGCCAGGGGAGGGAAAACCCAATCAGGAGGGGAAGTGACTCACTCAAAGTCACACAGCATGTAGGCAACACGGTTGGGTCTCAGATTGAGGGCTCCCCCTTCCCCATCCTCTGCAGAGCGTGGCCTGGACCACCAGCATCAGTGTGGAATCCAGAGGTGAGTGGGCTTAGAAGACGTCTCAAAATGGCCCATTTTAACGGACTCTTTTTTTTCTTTTGGAATTAAATATTCATTTCTTTCCCATTGTAGGCAAAGCTTCACATATATTCCCTTCCTGATTGCCATGGCAATCTGACAGCTGTCTCACTACCCAGAGGAAGGGGGCGGAATGATGATCGCTTGCTTGGATAGGCACTTGTCACTGTGAATGGAACCATTCTCAGGTAGGTTGGGACTGGCTTGAACTGTTGAACCGTTCCCTTTTAGGGTCACTCGGGAGGGAAGACACATACTCTTAATTTTAGGAAAATAAAGTGTATAGTGCAACTTCATTATTTTCCTGTCACTGGAGTATTGCAGAGCTTTATAACATGTTCACACAGCACCCCGAGGGAGCCTCTTTTCTGTTTTATAGGACGTTCCATTCAGTTTGCCTGGGACTGAATTGTTCTGTTTTGTTTTCTGGTACCTTTAGGGAGTGTGCATAAGAAAACCTATAATGCAAATGGAAGCATTCCTCCCGGGCCCCTCATCCATTTGTAGTGATGGAACAAACGAGGCACAAGAACCTGCGGCATTTTTGTGTGTGTGTGTTTCTCAGGATCACAGACTTCATGACTGAGAAGAGAGTATGATAGGCCCTATGCAATTAACCTAAGTCCCTTTATCCCAGTGAGAAGAGTAGATTCCCATCCATTTGGGCTCACGGAAGACCATAGGGCATGAGTATTGGGAAAAGCGAGGAGGAAACCTCTTGGCTTACCAACAGAGCAGTCGGGACCCATCCAGTTGGGATCACAGCTGCAGAGACCTGTGTCGGGGACGTAAGTGCCATGCCCACTGCACTGGTCTGGGCACTGGACTCTTGCCAGCTCACAGTTTAGACCACCCCAGCCAGGGCTGCAAAGGCATTCTCCATTTACACAGACCCCATGGCTGGAACAGGTGGGATCCAAGCAATCAACTGAAAAAAAAACAAAGAGGACAAGTATTGATCACTCATGGGGGTGGGCCATGAGACACCACCTTGCTGCTGAAGAAGCCAGTGATTCACTAATTCTTATCCTCTTGGGAGCAAATGGAGCAGCCCAGGTAATACTTACGTGGTCTCTTGAAGAACAACCCATAAGGAATTCAAGGATTTTTATGTGCCCAAACACCGAATCTCCAACTTGAAGAGAATGTAAGAGAGGGGATTTTTCAAGCAGAGCTTTAGTGGGAACCAGATATAGAGGTGTGTCATTCAATGTTGAGAACCTTGTACTTCTAAACATTAGTACTTTAATTATATCATATCAGAGCTTCTGAGCCTGGAACATGAATACTGGTGATATCTCTACATGTGTCCCCAAACCCAATTATCCCTCACTATCAGAGAGAAAAAGAAGGCTCATTCTAACTTCACTGATATTTGACTTCAGAAGGTAACAAAGGATTAAAAAGAAAACCAATGAAACTTATAAATGAGTCACTTTCCTAATTAAATTTCACTTAGGCTAAGTTTAAAAGTAGTTTCCATTCGTTGTCACACATCTACAACAGGAGTCAGTAAAAAAAGCAGGATAGAAGGGGTGAAGCTAGGTATGGAATGATCCCAAAGAGGTAATCTTCCTAAATATAATCATGAGTGGACTGAATGGCGGAGTCTCTAGCTGTGGCACTGACATTCCCTCAGACTGTCAGTCAGAAGAGTTAATGGTCAGATTTTGGTCACTGTCATTCTTGCTAGTTTTATTGTCTGTTTGGCCATCTAAGTACTCAGAGTGGGTATGCATCCAGTAGGTAACTTGAAGATTCCTACTTTAGATTCAACTCAAAGTGAGCTGCCAAATCCAGTTCTCAACAACAGGACTTTTGCATGGGAATTTGACTCCAAACCTTGGATGTTCATCCAGCCCCAGAGTTGGATAAATAGGGCTTTTTAGAGGAAGATCAACTTCCTTAGGTATTTCTAACAAATGATACAATGGCATTTGAAGATGAGAGAAATGTACACCGTGGGGTTTGGATGGCAAACAGTGGTTTTGCAGAGAGCTCAGATGTTGTCTTGTGAATCAGAGAAATAGGGAAGTCTCATCACCTTATTTAGGTAAGACATACATTTTCTTCATTTTAACAGCTCGGAAATCAGCCCTCTCGGCCTAGGTTAAAGCATTTTCTTCTGCCGTCATCTGGGGGCACAGCCAGCTTGAGACCACTTTAAATTCTTTTCTTGAGGTTTTTTGGACCACTCTGCTGCTGTAATTTAGTCCCTCATGTGCATGTGTGCCATCGTGTAGTTCAAATTCTCAGAGATTTTGATTTCTCTCTTTGCCTGATGCCAAGATTGAAACATACAAGATTTTTGGCCTCTTAAATAGTTCACCATGACACTGAAATGGCAACCCTTTGGGGTCCCAGCTTTTTGTACCATAGTATCAACTTTTTTTCTTCTTATGGCATGCAAAATAATGGTATGTTTTAAAACTGATGATACATTGGCTCTAAATATGACATTATTTAGATTACCCATGCCACAAATGATTTCATTCTGGGGTATGTGAGACATCAGGAACTTGAATTTATTAGAAATCACAGTATTCCATGAAGTTTCCAAAGAGCAGTGCTCCCTTGAGGCAACAATATGAATTTTCAGTGTAAAGACATGTTTCTGATCTGATCCATTTGAATCTTCTCAGGAAGGTATTATTTATGAAAACCAGCTCAAAACTATTTGAGCCATGGGGAAACAGAAGCTGCCATTGATTATAAAAAAATAAAAAATACACTCTCAGAAAGGGGAATTTCAGTGACTTATTATTAGGTGGAGACGTTTATGATGATGCTACTTGCTCTGGTTGCAATCACTTTAACGGTTGAATTCATTGTCTTCGGTACTATCACTTCTGATGATATAACCTTTTCTAACACCTTCAAATTTTCTCAGGATGGTGGAGTGCATCTGGAGGTAAATGAATCGAAAGTTTCAAACAAATGGAAGACATTTACAAAAAGGCTGTGCAACGTCTTTGGCGTCTGTCTTGTGCTTAGAACAGTCAAAAAATATAGTAGGTGTTCAATACCCAGTTGCTACAGGAATGAATGGCAGACTGCTATAAAGCATTTGTCATTACCGAGAAAAACTATGGAGAACTAACAACAAAGAAATGGTGCTAACAACTTCTTGCTTTTGGGAAGCATACTGTGTCATTTGGGATCTGTACAATATGAGCTAATTCATTCAGAATCAATCTTGTCCATATTCTTCTAATACAAGGAAATCCCAAAGTTGTATTTTTTCCCTCTCTGCCCATCTCTAATACAGCAAAATCAAAATATACACAGAGATATCTCATGTGCTATGTGTCTCAAAAACTACCCTCCATCTATAATTAGCTATTTAAAATGTTTGGTGAGGTGCCAACAGCTAGGAGCTTTCAAAAACTTAAAAAAAATATATACCATACACTTTTTCTTAAAAGGATGAAATAAAAAGTAATATACACCTCCCTAAAAGAAAATAAGAAAATATAGTTTTTCTTCCAGACAAGTTAGCTTTCTCTTCTCTATCTTAAATTATAGTATGGAGAAAAGAAGAAAATCCACTGAGATATATTAGTCCAGGAGTGGAATGTCATCAAGAGAATCATTTATTGTATCTAGATATATGAGCCAACCCTTTCAGTTATACAAGTAAATATGCTTTTTGTGCTATACAATTACAGCAGCTGATGGAATAACTAAATCCAGACTTTAAGAAGAGCAGTTTCATTATGAATTTTAAATTTGGTTCCAATTTCATGAGATGGTCTTGTGGCCACATCCTTAGAATCTTTAGCAGGCAGGAGGGACTATGGCATCTTACAAAGCTTTATAAATAGAAACAGTGTTACACTTAAAAGGGGGACAGTGGCCTTTACCAGCTAAGAACCATGTGCCTTACAACACCAGCCCCTTGGCAGCTGAAATCATTAGAACTCATTTAGTCTTGGGCCCTCTGTAGGTTTGACAAAAAAGGGTTGTGAATGCAATTTCTATCCCTAAGGATAAAAAAAGAGGTCAAGGAATTTTACAAACAATATGTACTATAAACCCCTGAAGAACCATGAATTACATTTATGAAGTTAAATGTCATTGAAAAATGACTCAACCATGAAACTGACAAGAAAACATGGCTGACTTGAACTAATATGTCAGTTCCTCTCTCATCACCTGCCCACTCCCCCAGATATCATTAAATGAAACCTCGTGAATCCATCCTTTCATTTTCTTGTGCAAATTTGTTAATAGTACAACAATGTTTATACAGCAAAAATGGAGGATGGCAACTATTGATTTCGTTGCCATGGCCATTTCAGGTAAATTGTCTGAACGTTATGACTATGATGAATATCAGAAATAAAAAGCTAAATGGAAGAAAAAGTGCTGATCCAGAGTTTCTGATTCCATTTCCTATTTTGAAAACAGCATATGAATCACCTCAATTCATTCTTTTTGGGTAGCAGAAATCAATAGAGGAGATTTCATCCTTTTATAATGATCCACGTGGCTTTCTTGTTTTGTTGGATGGTTAATTCATTCCGAACATTTAAATAAGACTGGTTGGTAGAGTAAGAAAGTTGAGAAATCACTTGAAATTCTACTCACAAAGATATGTACAATCTTTACTGGAGGGAAAAAAAATTCTAAGACGGGCAATGTCATTGCTTTATCATTTTGTTCTCGCCAAATGATGTATGCAAAAGGTCGTTTTAACCTTTCTTGTCATGTTATTGGCCTCTCCCATGTTTTCAGCAAATGCAGCTTTGCCTTCTGCAATCCATTTATCTTTAAGAACTTTAACCTTTCAAGCAGGGTTATTAAATCAGTCCTTCCTCTATCCAAACTCCCAATTTGGTTTTATGATGCAGATGGAGGGAGGCTACCTTTTATAATAGAGGGGAAAAAAAACCATATAGAGTGTTGAGCAAATGAAGATCTGGGGGTCAGACTTCTGGGTCCCATTAATGGCATTACCACTGATGTATTGGAAAATCTTAGAAGAATAATGTCATGGAAGCTGACTCTTTGTAGCCATAGTTCTAAAAACTATGAAATGGGAGATTTCAGAAGGAGAGGTTTTGTACGTTTATCTAAGGATAAGCTACTGTCATTAGTTTGTTGTGAGGGCTGTAATGATTTTTTTTTAATAGAACCCTGGAGATCTATTACTTAACAGGATGGGAGAATAGATCCACTTGAATCTGAGAACCTCATAGCACCTGAGGCCCCTTTTTCTCAGCTTGGCAGGGAGAGGCTGAGAGGCAACACAGGCATATGGCACCTAACAGAGTCTTTTCTAGGAGGACATTCTGTGTGGTCCTCTCAAGTTGTTTCACATGGGGTAGGTGGTGGGCTTCACTTTTCCCCTTAGCTTGTTGGGTGAGTTGACACTTTTTCCACTGGGAATGTGGGAGGGAAAAGTGCTGTTTGAGTTGCACGGGGATGTTTGCCTAGGAGACACATGTAGAAGAAAGGTGCTCAGCTGGAAAATAACAACTGAGCCAATTCGAAGGGTGGGAGTGGGCCAGGGATAGAGAGCATCAAGGCTCTTACCTGACTACGAACTCTGGTTCATGCTTTATATTGAGAGAAACAAGAGATGAACAAGCCGAGACTGTACTATGGAAGCACAAATACAGAGGGGGAAGAGTGACAGGCAGTTTGTCAGAGTTCCTTCGCCTTCTAGGTCTCAACACCTTGTACCAAATAACTTTTCTACAAGCACTAACCAGAGTGACTAGGACTGTAGCTGGCTTCTGATCAGCTCCAGAGCGGTGCTCCTTCTCAATCCCTGTACTGCCTCCTCCATGCCGCCTTCCTGCTCACTGAGTCTCATCTCTGATAGTGTCTTTTCAGATTGGATTCAGTTTATTACACCCCTAACTTTTCCCATGGGTGCTAGAGGCCACCAGAATGCATGTTATACTGAGCATTTCAGAATTCACCAAATTCCAGTCCTGTGCTACACACCCACCCTCCTCTAATTCTGTGTGATTTAGGTTGCCAGGACAACGTGCCCTACAACGTGTCTCTAAATGACATGGCTGTCTATTGTCTTTCAAGTCTGACTGCTTTCTGTTGGTATCAATTTTTGTAAAATGTACACATACATATATGGGTACTAGATTACCAGGGGCAGTTTAAAAAAAATAAAACAACTATGGGGAACACAGGGAGATTAAGGATTCTTGTTTATTTATTTATTTTTCTGGATAGCTTTAGTAATTCCCAAATCAGAGGATTTTAAATAAAGCAGAAGAAAAGAGGAAGGAAGATGGGGAAGTAGAAGAAAGAAAAAAGGGTAAAGAAGGAGCAGGAAGGGGGGGGGGAAAGAGGAGTTACAGGCAAAGAGAAGAAAGATAAAGGCAGAGAAAACAATTTAAAGAAGTAGCCAATTAACATAAAGAAGGGTAAACAAAGCATTCCTTCCAGAACCCCTCCACAGCCCTGTGTTTTCTACAACTTCAGAAGTCTACTAAACCCAAGGCATTTGAAGTTCTCTGCGCAAAATGTTGAAGTTTCCTTTGCAAAATGAGGAGCCTTGGATTGGGCTCCTTAGCAACCATCTGAGCCTGTAGTAGCCTCCCACCTCTGCTGCTGCCCAGCCTGGCCCTGCAGCACTTACCTTCCTCACAGTGCTCGCCTTTGTGGCCAGCGGAGCACACACAGTTCCCATCAATGCAGGAGCCATGGCCCCCGCAGGAAGGATCGATGCACTGATTCATGGGCACATCACACTCTGCGCCTTTCCAGCCGCTGTAGCACTGGCACGTCCCTTTGGAATATTGTCCGTTTCCACTGCACAGGACCGGGCAGGCAGCTGCAAAAACCAGAGACAGAACACCAGGTCACAGGGGGCAGTGCCTGAAGGGTTGTGTCTGTCTATGGAGGCAGAGCCCACCTGGCATTTCAGCTTTGTTTGCAATGTTAGAGGTTGGAAACTCTGGTCATGGAGGTGCGGAGCCATCTTCAAATAAACAATTACTATTACAATGACAACAACAAAAATGCTACTAGTAACAGCAGCTACCACCAATTAGATGCTTATTATGTGCCAGGCACAGGGTCAAATGCCCTATGTACAATTTATTCCTTAATCACCATAATCGTTCTATGAGGTGGAGGCTAGACTCTGGATGCCTGTTTTATAGATGAGGCTCAGACTGGTCAGATTAGGCAGCCAAAGCCACAAAGCTCAAAAGAGGGGGAGTCCCCTTAGAAAGCAAGTTGGCCCAACTCTAAGCTGTGCACTTGATCAAGCTACATGGATTCATGTGTTATTATTAATGGTACAGGAGATTAGGATCCATTTTGCTGAGTATTTAGCTAATTTGCTTCTATTCCTGACAACTTTATGTCCATTAAAAAGAAGTGGGATGGGCTGTGGTTGACACACTCAATCTCTTTATGTTTTAGCTTCCTTATCTAGACTACAAAGAGATAAATGTGTAATAAAGAATAGACTAAACATGCCTGGACTATTAAGAAAAAGAAATCAAGAAGGGGAGGGCAAACCGAAGATCTGAAACTTGTAGTGGTTCCTATCCCAGCTGGGACTCCCCTGCATTTGTGCAGAGGAAGAGGGCTGAAAGTCATCGAGGACCATCTGGTATGAGATTACCCAATGTTTTTCACCAATCTCGGCTCAAATGTGCCAATTCACCACTTTTAGAGATCAAGACTGGGATTTTAGTGGTCACCTTCAGTCTTTAGACTCTTCCTTTCAGAATCGGTTTGTAAAGAACCTAAGTTTCCAATGTGGCTTCTCATTTTGGGCCTAGAAGGAGGGCACAACTGCCTGCTTTGGAGCTGGCACTCAGGGGCCTTCAGAAATGACCAAGAGAGATGTTTCAGAGACTCCTGGTTTACCCATGATTTGGAATGCATGGGTTCTGAGAATTTTACATGTACATGTATGTGTACAGACCAAACTGTGTCACAGGACAGGGATGCAATTAGATTGCTGCAGTCAGTGGTGCCACCCTGCCTCATCAACTGTCCCCTGTTGTCATGTATCTATCTTGTTTTTATAGTAATTAGCTTTCCTTCTGTGAGAGTCTAATTTCCCAGAGATTTAGTAAACCTCTTGAGGACAGGACCATGTTCATCATTGTTGATTTCCTTTTAGCTCTGCAGTCATCAATGTTGATGTAAGTAAATATTTCTCCTATGTTCCTGATATTTAGACATCGTCAACTAGGAGGTTATGGCAAGCACTAAATGGCCATTTATGAAAGACATGGAAAACACAGTTTGTGGAATAGACCTCATGCTGCACACCTGGTACCTTTTTCTGAGGTTTGTAACTTAATTACAAACTTTTCTGAAAAAAAACATCTTAAAGTTGACATATGGTTGAGGGATGTCCTGCCCTCCCCCCAGTGTTTTATTATAGGATAGTTGTGGAAATTATTTGGGCTATGATTCTTAGCAGAATTCTCATCCTTCTGAATCTACCAGAGAAAAATGAGTTCAAAAGTGAGAACATCAAAGCCACATAATTGACTCTAGATAGACTCTCTTTAAATGTAGAGAGCATGCTTTCTATTCCAGGATACTTTAGCAGAGGTCTGTACAGAGTTGCTACACATGCTGATTGTCTAAGGCAGGGTAGAAGAAAGCTTTGAACCCAGGGTGCCCAAGATACAGGTTAGGGACTGTGCAAATGTGAGGAAGCATGAGAAAAAGTAGGGTCTTTTGAAAAGTTTTGAGAGGGCTTTGAAGAAAAAGTAAATTTGTTCCATGTCAGTTTCTCATGAAATATGCTAAGTTCTCTGTCAGGAATGGCAAATGTGTGATGTAAATTACTATTCTCCCTTCCTGTACCTCTGCAGACATCATCAATTGATCATGGCATCTTGTTGCCCTGAGCCTAGACAGAGCCTCAAATCTTCAATGCAGTGCCCAAGTTGAGACCTGCAAGAAGGCAGAATTGGCATTTCAAGAGAAAATCCACTTTCCATTTTTGATCTAGGTAACATTAAAGATATCTCTTCTACTGGCAAGACTAGAATCGGCATCATTTCTTACCCCACTTCTACTCTAGCCCATTGAAATAGGAAACTAGTGAGAAGGGTGGCCACACATACAGTGAAATGAGCTTCCAAGGGCTGTTTCTGAGTTGAGGATTATATATTGGACAAGCTGCCATGAACAGCAGAGAAAGTTACATCAAATCACCCCCACTGGACCCCCACTGCACCTTCTTTCCTCTCAAAGGGTGGAAGAGGGTAGAAAGTAAGGGGTGAATAAGTATTATCTTTATTAATTGATAAAATCGTTACAGTTATTTTATTTATTCATACTGAAACTATTTCTCTTCTGTATAAACTCCATGTGGTGAAAAAAAATAGGATTGTCTAGAAGGTAAGAATGGATTTTATTTAAAACCAGGTGCTTGGGAAATCAAATTTAAAATGTGACCTACTTAAATTACTCAGGGGAAGAAATGGAGACTCGTCAGGTCAGAGAATTCTCCACATTCTAAATGCAGCTTTCCTTCAGTATGTTTGCTGCATGACCACTGGGAGTGTGGTAAGAAATGCAAAACACTGTGGTATTCTCTGGAAAGCAAGGCACTGGATGGACTTGGCTGATGCCACATAAAAAAGTGAAAGCAGCTTAAAGAGGAATGAATTTTTCTAGTAATCCAGGTGCCACTGGGGACGAATGCAAAAGCCAGATGAGAGCCTTCTAGTGGTCACTGGGCTCACCTGCATGGAGAGCATCATCTCTCAGGAGTAACTGATTCATTCTCAGACATAACTCAACCCAGACCATCATAGTATGTAAGGCTCAGCCTGATCCTCATTTGAGAGGCTGAATGTGGGGACCTCCTATATTCATAACTTTTCTTATATTTTTACTATCACAAATCTTTATGATTGTTTTCTTTAAATGACAGCTTATAGGACAAACAACTCTTGACTCCATGCTCTGCCCAGAGGTAATAGGGAGCAGAAGCAGAAAGAGCAAAAATTTTGTTGTCAGAAAGACCTGGGCTTAAAAACCTGGCTTGTCACTTACCAGCTTTGGGAATTTGGCCAGATCACTGCATTTCTCTGAAATCCAATTTTATCTTTAATGTATCATTTTTTCAGAGTTAATGGGAGCATTAAGTACAATTATGCATGCAAGGACTCAAAGTAGTAGCTGACACATGGTTTACAATGACCAGATGTTCCCTCTTGAAATTCCAGACTGAACCTCCAAAATGACTTCAAGGGTTAATAAAATAAAAAATGCAGTGTGTCTCAAACGTGTGCATGCACACACATACATACCTCCACCACCACCACCACCAGGCTATCAAATAATACTAATGGAAAGAGTTCATCTTCTTCTTCCCGCAATCTTCTCTGGTTGTGGGTGGGAGGTGGTTTTGGAATCACATGTGGAGTGTTTGATGTCCCTGCCTCTCTCTCCTTTTCCTGAGGCTTACAGTAGCAGAACATTGCGCATTCAAGCTACTATTTAAAATTAATTAAGATGTTTGCACAAAGTGACTATTCTTGTTTTACAAATCTAGTAAATAGAAGCTCTAAAACTCACACAGAAGAAAAATAAATTACTGCTGCCACTAACAAATGACAAGTTAACAGGCTGATGACAAAAAAAAAAAAAATGACACAATTTAGATTCACCTAAATGTGTAAAGCTCATTTTAATGATGAAGCTGGAGGGTTTTTTTCTCCCCCAAGTTCTCTGTAAGGGATGAAATGAATTATCAGTGTTATTTGCTCAGTGGGAAGTAACAGGACAAGCCACCCATATCTTCTGTTTTATTTTTTTTTTTAATGTTTATTTATTTTTGAGAGAGAGAGAGAGAGAGAGAGAGAGTGAGTAAGCATGAGTGGGGAAGGGTTAGAGGGAGAGAGGGGGACAGAGGATCTGAAGCTGGCTCTGTACTGACAGCAGCAAGCCTGACGTGGGGCTCGAACCCACAAACCATGAGTTCATGACCTGAGTCGAAGTCGGAAGCTCAACTGACTGAGCCACCCAGAAGTCCTTCAAATGTTGTATCTTTTAAAAATTATTTGAAATATGATTGAAAGCCTCTGTGGAAAAGAGACTTGAGAATACTTGGACCTAGTAATCTGGGTAAATTGTCAAACTAACACTAATGATTAATTGGTTGTCTTACTTCCCAGTTAATCAATAAACACTTATGGATAACCTAATATGTACTAGTAGCTGGGTTAGGTGCTAGGAAAAGAATGATGGAGAAATAAAGATGCCTGATTGTCCTGAAGCAATTGAGGATCTAATATTTGGGTGATAAAGGCAAAGCAAAGCTCAGTATCCTTAACACCAAAACTGGTGTCCCGTGGTCTTTCCACATTGTGGAATTAGCTTGGTGCTCAGCAAAATGGGTTAGGAAAGAGAAGTTTCATTTCTTGCTAGGTCCCTGCAAGGAGCTCTTCTGCAGAACCAAGGTGGGGAAGTACTCTGACCAGGGAACTTGGTGGGATGCAGATCTGCCTGATTTGGATTCTTAGATGAGGACTTTTGTGGGCTCTAGGGCCTAGTTTGCCCGCAGCCAGGCAAGGAGCTGAATCATAGCCCTACCCACTGTGAAGAGTGTCTTCTAGCTCCATGTGACCAGAATGGCTGGTAACAGCTCCTGGAAGCTGTGTAGTCCAACTGTGCTTGACCCAAGAGGCAAACAGGAAGATTTGACTGCCCCCAAAGCAAAGCTAGTACCACGCATGGAGGCTTTCTGTGCTATTCACAGTAGGGGGATTAATTCATGCCAAGGCTGAAGGTAGCTCTCAACCCCTCCCACCTGAAGAGCATGTTTGGAAGTTGAGAGTAGTCTGGAGCCTTCCTTCTCCCTTCCACATAGGCAAGGGGGCTGAGACATAGCCCCAATCACTGTGGAGTGTGTCTTTCAGCCTTATCTAACCAGGGCTGGTAAGAAAAATGTGAAAGCTGCATGGCCCAGTAGTACTAGAGCTGAGAATAGGGGAGGTAGAGCCAAGTTTGCAGAGCAAAGCCAGTAGACCTGTTGGCCCCAGAACTTGGAATATAAGTCAGCTTGCATTAAGACAACAAAGAGTTTTACTGGTTTTAGAGTGGCTTCCCCCACAGTGCCCTGGCAGGAAATCTAATTCGTGGCCCTGCTTAATGCTGGATATTGCCTTCAGCCTGTGTGACCAAGGAACCTGCATAGCTCATTCAACAACCCTACATACAGTGGCATTTGAACAGAGAGCATAGCCTGTGGTTTCCTTTGTCTGTAGAGCAAAATGAGTGGCCTCATATGACCAAGAATTCAGTGAATACCCTGGCCTGATTCAAACTCTCAAACAATGAACTGTACAAACCTTGGGTCCTGGTTTGTTGCCCTGACTAATTCATAGCCCATCTATAATACCTAGCTCTAACCATTTATGAAGTCTGACCAGAGAATCCAGGCAGCCATGAAGCCCATCCCATAGCTTCACTTGGGTAGAGAACCAAGCCAGCAGTCATATCCAACTATTCTTAGCCAGTGGCAAATCCCTTCACCCTTGTCCTCAGGGCTCAAACAGTTGTCCTGCCCCAAAACAGACCATAATATCAGGCTCTACCTGCCTAGGGACATTACCATAAGACATATTCAGAAACCCAAAATGAGCTGATTGGTGAGGAACTATATCTTCCAAAGCAAACCTGTAAAATCTGCAAGAGAAGTCTCAACATAAAGAATCAAGGACCACAAAAAAATTAGGTAAATATGACACTACTGAAGGAAACTATAAAATTCTATACTGTACTGATCCTACAGAAATGGAGATCTATGAATTGTGAGACAAAGAATTCAAAATAATCCTCTTAAGGAGGTTCAGTGAACTCCAAGAAAACACAGACAACTAAATGAAATTAGCAAAACAATGCATGAACAAAATGAGAAGTTTGACAAGGAAATAGAAACCATCAAAAAAACAAAAACAAAAACAAAAACAAAACTCAAGTTGAAAAATATAATAGCCCAACTGAGAATTCAATATAGAGTTTCAAAAGTAGTAGACTTGACCATGCAGAAGAAAGAATCAGTGACCTGGAGGATAGAATATTGGAAACTACCCAGTTAGTGGAGCAAAAAAGAAAAGAATGAAAGAGTGAAGAAAGCCTCCAGGAATTATAGGACACAATGAGAACAGATAACATTCACATTATCTGAATCCAGAAGATGAGATAAAGAGAAAGGGACAGAAAGTATATTTAAAAGCCAATAATGGCTGAAAACTTCCCAAGTCTAGGGAGATAAATGGAAATCTAGATCCATGAGACTGAAACAAATAGGTTGAACTCAAAGAGGGCTACACTGAGACACATTAATTAAATTGTCAAAAATCAAAGGTAAAGAATTTTAAGAAAATCAAGATAAAAGAGAGAAGTAATATACAAGGAAACCTGTATAGAACCATCAACAGACGTCTCAACAGAAAATTTTCAGGCCAGGAAAAGCTGTGATAACATATTCCAAATACTGAATAAAAATAACTGTCTACTGAAAATTCTATACCGGGTGAAACTGTCCTTCAGAAACAATGGAGGAATAGTGACCTACCCAAATAAACAAAAGCTGAGGGAGTTCATGACCACCAGACCTGACCTACAAGAAATTCTAAAGGAGTTCTGTGAGTGGAAGTGAAAGAATGCTAATTAACCTCAAAACAAACAAACAAACAAAACGTAGTGTAAATCTCACTGGTAATGGTAAATATATATATAGTTAGATTTTGCAATATGGTAATAGTGGCACATAACTAACTTACAACTCTAGCTCTAGTTCTAAGTTATACAATTACATGTAAATTGTAATAGCAATAGCCTAAAATGTGAGTGGGAGAAGTATAAAATATATGAATTATATTGAAATTAAGTTGTTATCAGTTTAAGATATTATAAGTTTAAGATATTTTATGTACCCCTCATGGTAATTCCAAGGGAAAATCTTGTAGCAATTACACAAGAGAATACAATAAAGATGCTTAAGCATACTAATGCCAAAAGATATCAAAACACACAAAAAGGCAGGATAAGAAATAAGGAACAATGGATCTACAAAACAAGCAGAAAACAATTAACAAAATGGTAACAGTGTTTACTTATCAATAATTATTTATTTATTAAAAAATTTTAATGTTTATTTATTTTTGAGAGAGAGAGAGAGAGAGAGAGCAGGAGAGGGGCAGAGAGAGAGGGAGGGAGACGGAATCCCAAGCAGGCTCTGTGCTGTCAGCACAGAGCCCAATTTGGGGCTCGAACCCACAAACTGCGAGATCATGACCTGAGCTGAAACCAAGAGTGGGATGCTCAACCCACTGAGCCACCTAGGTGCCCCTCGATAACTACTTTAAATGTAAATGATTAAAATTTCCAATCAAAATACAAAGAGTGGCTGAAAGGAAAAAAGACAAGATCCAACAATATGCTGCTTACAAGAGACTCACTTTAGCCTTAAAGACACACAGAGAGTGAAGAGATGGAAAAAAAGACATTTCAAGTAAATGGTAACAACAACAACAAAAAGGAGGGGTAGCTATATTTATACTAGACCAAATAGACTTTTAAAATGATAAAAACAAACAAACAAAGAAACAAGGAAAGTCATTATATACAGGGGTCAATAAGAGAAATAAGAGAAAAACAATTGTAAATATTTATGTACCAAATATTGAAGCACCTAAGTACATAAAGTGAAAACTAACAGAGCTAAAAGGAGAAATAAACGATAATATAATAATAGTTGGGGACTTTAATACCCCATTCTCAACAATGGATAGATCATCCAGACAGAGAATTGATAAGGAAATAGCTGATTTGAACAACAGTATGACTAAATGGACCTAAAAGACATATAAAGAACCTTCTATCCTACAACACCAGAATATACATTCTTCTGAAGTGCACATAAAACATTTTCTAGTATAGACCACATGTTAGACCACCAAATGAGTCTTAGAAAAATCAAGGTTAAAATTATAACAAATATCTTTTCAGACCACAGTGATCTGAAACTAGAAATCAATAGTAAGGGGAAAATGGGAAAATTCACAAAAACATGGAAATTAAACAGCATCCTCCTGAGCAAACAAATGATGAAAGAAGAAACTAAAAGTGAAAAAGTTTTCTTGGGACAAATGAATATAGAAATACAACATACCAGAACTTATGGGATGCAGTATAAGCAGTTCTTAGGAAGTTCACAGCAGTAAATGCCTACATTAAGAAGCAAAAAGAACTCAAATAATAACATAACTCTATGCCTTAAGGAACTAGAAAAATAAAGAACTAAGGCCAAAGTTAGCAGAAGAAAAGAAATCATAAGGATTCGAGCAGAAATAAATGAAGTAGAGAACAGATACACAACAGGAAAGATTAACCAAACTAAGAGTTGGTTCTTTGAAAAGATACACAAAATTGACAAACCCCTCACAGGACTAACCAAGAAAAAAACAGAAAGGATCCAAATCAACAAATTTAAAAATGAAAAAGGAGACATAATAACTGACCACACAAAAATACAAAGGATCAGAAAAGGCTACTGTGAATAACTATACACCAACAAATTGGATAACCTAGAAGAGATGGAAAAATTCTTAGAAAATCTGAATAAACAAATTACCAATAAACAAATTAGTAATAAAAAATCTCCCAATGAAGAAAAGCCCAGAACCAGAATTCATTGGTGAATTTTACCAAACATTTAAAGAAGAAGTAACACAAATGTTTCTCAAACTCTACCAAAAAATCCCAACTGGAGATCCTGTTTGGGAAAATGAGAGTAATCTGGAATGGCCCCTCTTCTTACCATCCAGGCAAGGGGGCTGAGAATATATTTTATGAGGCTAGCACTGTCTGATACCCAAACCAGAAAATAACACTACTAGAAAAGAACACTACAGGCCGATATTCCTAAAAAATATAGATGCAAAACTTTCACCAAAATACTAGTAAACTGACTTTAGCAACACATTAAAAACATCATTCGCCATGATCAAGTGGAATTTATCTCTAGGATGTAAAGATGGTTCACATACATAAACCAATTAATGTGACACATTCTGTTAATAAAAGGAAACAAAATAATATCATCTCAATAGACACAATAAAAAGCCTCTGACAAAATGCAACATCCACTCATGATAAATACTCTTAACAAATTAGGCAAAGAAGGAATATATCTCAACATAATAAAGCCTATATATGAGAAGCCCACAGCTGACATCATACTCAACGGTGAAAGGTTGAAAGGTTTTCCTTTAAGATCAGGAATAAAACGGGGCGCCTGGGTGGCGCAGTCGGTTAAGCGTCCGACTTCAGCCAGGTCACGATCTCGCGGTCCGGGAGTTCGAGCCCCGCGTCGGGCTCTGGGCTGATGGCTCAGAGCCTGGAGCCTGTTTCAGATTCTGTGTCTCCCTCTCTCTCTGCCCCTCCCCCGTTCATGCTCTGTCTCTCTCTGTCCCAAAAATAAATAAACGTTGAAAAAAAAAATTAAAAAGATCAGGAATAAAACAAGGGTGTCCACTCTCAGTCCTATTCAACAAAGTACTAGAAGTACTAGTAAGAGCAGTCAGGCAAGAAAAAGAAATAAAAGGCATTGAAATTGGAAAGGAAGATGTAGAATTGTCTCTATTTGCAGATGACATTATTTTATATACAGAGAATCTTAAACATTCAACCAGAAAACTTAGATCTAATTAATGAATTCCATAAAGTTGCAGGATACAAAATCAACGTAAAAAAATCAGTAGTATTTCTATACCTTAACAACAAAGTTTTAAAAAATAAAGAAAGAAATTAATGCCATTTACAATAGCATCAAAAGCAATAAAATACTTAGGAACAAATTTAACTAGGGAAGCGAAAGATCTCTACTCTGAAAACTGTAAAACACTGATGAAAGAAATCAAAGAAGACACAAATAAACAGAAAGGTATCCTATGCAATGCATTTGAAGAATTCATAATGTTAAAATGTCAATACTACCAAAAATCATCTACAGATACAATGCAGTTTTTATCAAAATTCCAATGGCATTTTGGTCCACAGAAGACCTCAGACAGAAAAAGAAATCCTGAGAAAGAACAAAGCAGAAGATATCATACTTCCTGAGTTCAAGCTATACTATAAAGCTATAGTCATCAAAATAGTATGATTCCAGTATAAAAACAGACACATAGACCAAAAGAACAGAATTGAGAGTCCTGAAATGAACCCAAACATATATGGTCAATTAATATTTGGCAAGGGAGCCAAGAGTATTTACTGGAGAAAAGATGGTCTCTTCAATAAATGGAGCTGGGAAATTTGGATGTTTGCATGTAAAAGAATAAAACTGGGCCCCTCTCTTAGACCAATCACAAAAACAACTCGAAATAGATTAAAGATTTAAATGTAAGACCTGAAACCATGAAACTTCTAAGAGAAAATATAGGAACAAATCTCCTTGACATGGGTCTTGCTAATGAGTTTTTGGATATGACACCTAAAATACAAGCAACATAATAAAAAATAAACAAGTGGGACTATATCAAACTAAAAAGCTTTTCCACAGCAAAAGAAACCATCAACACAGTGAAACACAACTCTCAGAATGGGAGAAAATATTTGCAAACCCCGTGTATCTGATAAGAGGTTCATATCCAAAATGTATAAAGAAGTCATACAACAAAATGGAAAAAACAAACAAAAACAAAAATTTAAAAATGGGCAAAGGGGCTAAATAGTACTTAATACAAAAAAGATATATGAAAGACTAATGGGTACATGAAAAGATGTTCAACATCACTAGCCATTAGGGAAATGAAAATTAAAACAACGAAATATCTCCTCACACATGTTAGAATGATTATCATTAAAAGACAAGAAAGAAAACCGTAAATTGGCATAGCCACTAAAGAAAACAGTATAAGGAACGTTAAAAAACAGAAACACCGTGATTCAGCAATTCTACTTCTGGGAATATACTCAAAGTAAACAAAACCACTAACTAACTCGGAAAAGATATCTGCACTCTCATGTTCACAGGAGCATTGTTTACAATAGTCAAGACATAGAAACAATCTACATGTTCACTGATGGGCGAATGAATAAAGAACTTATGATATATAGACACAATGGAATATTATTCAGCCATAAAAAATGAGGAGATCCTATCATTTGCAACAACATGGATGAAACTTAAAGGCACTATGTTAAAGGCAATGTCAGACAGAGGAAAACAAAATTGTCCAATCTCACACGTGGAATCTGAAAACCACCAACAACAAAAAACCAAACTCATAGAAAAAGAGATCAGACCTGTGGTTACCAGAGGTGGGGGGGGGGGCAGGAACTGGAGGAAGGTAGTCAAAAGGGACAAACTTCCAGTTAGAAGATAAGTACTGGAGATGAGATGTAATATACAGCATGATGACCATAGCCAACATTGCTGTATGATATATAGGAAAGTAGTGAAGACAGTAAAATCCCAAGAGTTTGCAACACAAGAAGAAAATTTTTTTCTCTTGTCTTTTATCTTTTCTTTTTATGAGAAAGCTATCCATATGAGAGGATGAATGGTAGTTGTGATCACTTCACCATCTATATAAATCAAACTATTGTGTTGTATGCCTTCAACAGTGACATATGTCAATTGTTTCTCAATAAAGGTGAAAAAAATTCCATACAGATTAAAGATCTAAATAGAAAAAAAATACAAAAGCATGAGAAGAAATACTGAAGACTAATTTTATTTTCTTGGGAAGAGGATATGTAAGGAAGACCGATTCCAGAAACCGAGAAGGAAAAGATCAGCTTTGATTACATAAGATTTATATTTTCTCTACTACAAAGAATGCCCTAAACCAAATTAAGGGATGACCAACCCCAGGAAGAAATATTTTTAACACATTTTACAGAGTGGAGTTTGATATCTGAAATACACAAAGAGCTCTTACAAATCAATAAAAAAAAGAGACAGATGAATGAAAACCTGGGCAAAGGACACAGAAATGTAAACTGCCAATAAAAGTATGAGAAGACACATAGCTTTGCTAGCAGTTAATTAAGTATAGATAAAAATAATGAGGAGAAATAATCCTTGGCTTATCATATTGGGAAAAAAAAAAAAAAAAACATTTAAAAGACCACCAGGACTGCTGTGGCTGAAGGGAATGGGCTTTGTCAAATCCAGTTGGTGGGGGCAGAAATGAAAACTAGCCTTCAGGGGCTGGGCATAATTTGTCACTTTCTGGATAGCTCCCTGGCTCACTGTGCCCAACCAAGAAACCTAGTGATCAGTGCCTCAGTTTTCCCTCCCTATTAAATGGGCAGGGTGATAAAGAACTGTTTGTGTAGGAAGAGTGAGGAGGTTGGAAAGTAGAAGGAACAATTACAAAAGTACAAATGCAAAGATCATCAGCCATTCTGATCACAATAGTCACCTGTGACCCAAACAGCAACCCCTACTTCCTGCCTAGAACACTCAGACACTAGTTGGTCTCAGTGAGGGCAAGATCCAGCAGGACTCCCGTGAAGAGAAGGAGAAAGCAGAGGGCGCTTCTGACAGACAGGGGCAGAGTCTCTGGCTCAGAGGGCCAAAGTTCAGGTGCACCAACTTTCTCATTCCTGTTCTGTCAAATGGCACATTAATAAGCAAGAAAGAGATTCAGGGAAGAATTTCCAGAAGGACAAAAAACTCATCAGGTGTGTCAGATCTCTGACATTCAGGAGCCATGTGGGGAAAGACGCACACGCTGACTTAAGCACGAAAGTATGGATGCTTTAATTAATCCGGGGTGAATTTAATTGCTTTAGTTAAGTGGAAATCGGGTTAAAAATGATGCAGAGCATGCTGGGGTGTGTTAAAAACATGACATATGAGTTGGATGAATCGATAAATTAAAAGTGCACAGATGTTTTAATTAAACCCAGGGAAGTTAACGAAGATCACAAGAGACTTTTAAGCCTATGATTAATTCAATTCATTTAAAATACCTGTAGAGATATGGGGATGCCTCCATTTTGAGAGTTATAAAAGTTCTCAATCGGTAAGTGCTTAAGCCGTTCTTAAAAAACGTCTAAGTTTGTGTGTGTGTGTGTGTGTGACTGAACAACATTAATTACATAATGAATATTTAAATTCTTCATAGTACATGGTAAGCCTTTCTGCAGCTCAAGTCCAGAAATGAAGTAGCTTTTTACTTACTACGGTTCAAGCAAGGAGAAGAGTCTGCAAATTATTGGCATCTTGTTACCTACAAGCACGGAAGCTTTCGAAAGACCTAGGGGGTCTATTTATTTATTGCTGTCTCCCCAGCCAGTAGAGCAGAGCCAGGCTTAGGAGGCAGCCTGAATCTCCCTTCATTTTTACTCGCTGTGTGACTGTGTACACTATTTGCAGCCTTGATTTCCTTATCTTTAAAATGGGACAAGAATTCAGGAGTACTTATCTCATTGTGTTTTTAAGAGGATGAAATAATGCCTATAAAGTGCTACGTACAGGGCCTGGTACACAGTAAGAAATTTGTAGATGTGACTTTATTATCATTTTGATTAGAGAAAAGTGTTGTGACTCACCCCATCATAAGGGGACAAGTCACCCATCCCAGCCAACTCCCTCTCTAAACACTGGTTTATTTACCAATACAGGTTTTCCTAAAACCATACTGCTTTTCTAACTCTGCATCAGATCAACAGCAAGTTCCCCCAGGGTTAGGCACTCTGCTTCCTAAGGCTGCTTGGCAACTTATGTAGTCATCTATAAAGGGGAAAAAAAAGTTTTTAAGTTTCCAAAGCAATTTAACTTGGGGGAGGGCTGACAGATTTAAGTCCTGAGAAGTGATTTGTTTGGTAATACAGCAAGCATGGGAAACGTGAACAGCCACTTTTGGAAGCTGTGGGTGTGGACTCGCTTGGGGCCACCAAATAATGGGCACTGTCCCTTGTACACTGTGGAGGCAAGCCTCCTCCATGTCTGTTTGGCAAGCTGGGGGTAGGGATGAAAGTGACCTTACTGCTCCTGGGCACAGTTATCATTGGACAGTCTCAGCAGAGTTCAAGGGCAACGTGATCTAGACTCAGACCTGAATGTGCACAAGCGTCTTTTGGGGATCCCATTAGAATGCAGATTCTGATTCAGAGGGGCTGGCATAGGGCCTGAGGGTTTGGATACTTTACAGGCTCCCCAGGTTGGGGCTAGTACCCCAGACCTACTGACTGAATCAGACACTCTGGAGGGAGCTGAGCAAGCTGTGTGTTAACAGGGGATTCTGATGAGTATGGTTCTAATTCCATACCTGGGCAAGTGTCTTAATTTCTGTAAGCCTCAGTTTCCTTAGCTGCGAAATGGGGATGATGATGATGTATGTTATAAAGATAAAATGAGATAATAACATAAACCCTTCACATAGTGCCTCAGCCACTTTCTGCAAAGTGTTTTCCAAGTGTATCTGCTTTAAGCCCCTTGTCCTGGGCCCTGGCTGCCAAGGAATTAACTGCATGTTGTCTCAGGTCAGGGGTGGGAGGAAGGAGAGGTAGGATTCAGCCATCAAACTGCATGGGGTGTAGAATGACTTATACAGGTAGCCACCATGGCTCCTGGCCCTTCTGCATTAATGGGGATTGTGGGGAGAGAAGGGGGACAGAGGGAGACAGGTATGCAAGGCAGAGGGTCTGAAGGGACAATGCATGGGGTGCATCTATGCTTATTCCACGGAGGATTGGTGGGGCCTGAGTGTCTTTCGCTGAGACAGGAGAGGCCAGCTGAAAAAGGGGGAGGGGTTCTTTGGGCCAAGAAAGTTCTGAGGGAGGTGTTTCTGGGGTGGTGGGGAGGACCCCTCCACCAGCAGGGAGGGGATAAGGGGCTTGTTATTCCTCTCCTGAGTGCAGAAGTCCACCAAGGGGAGCGACTCATGGGGAGGTGGGAAAGCAGGTTATGAGGCAGAGTCCAGACAGGAGGTCGGACAGCCTGAGCTGCACATGGGGCTTTGACAGTTGTCACTGACCTCCATTAAGGGAGCCTTCCTGCCAAGCCTGTCTCCTGTGTGGCCACTGGGGCTATATGCCTCAGAGTCAGCCAGACTCAGCCTCAAAATCGGGCCATGCTATGTGTGCTTGGGCAAATAGCTAACTTTCCTTAAGTCTGTGTTTCTCCTGTAAAATAAGGATAAAAACATTGATTTCAAAGACTCATGAAGACAAATGCTATCTAATATTTATGGAGCACTTGATACATGTGAAGCACAGCTCTACACACTTGACATGAATTTACCTTTTAGTCCTCACAGCAATGCAACAGGTAGTATTTCAATTCACCTCCATTTTACAGATGAGAAAACCAAGGCTCATGGAGGTTAAGTAATTTTTTAAAATGGGTGTAGCTAACTGGAGGAGCATGGATTCAATCCCAACAAACTCAAACTCTACTGCTTTTGTGCTTAGTAACTGCTCTTCTGAGACAAGGCACATAAACTCTGAGATCAATGTCAACTTTTTTTTTTTCTGTTTTTATTCCTCCTCCTTCCCTCTGACCCTCCCTCCTTCCCTGCATTTAAATTTGTGCCTCAAAGTTGGCTGATTCATATCACATGATTAATCTGGTAAATTAGAACCTTGTTCTCCAGTGCTCATTTGGGTCTTGCACATTTTCTGGCAATGTTTTCATCTTTACAAGTCTTGTACCCTAAATTCAAGTTGCCAAACATTTAGAGACCACATGCGACTTCCTGGGCACCAAAGTAGGTGCAAGGAGGTTTAATAAAGAGGACTGTTAGACACCCCAGTCTCTCCTTCACGGACCAGTGTCCCAAACAGCAGTGCTTTCAACAATAGCCAAAATTTGGAAAGAGCCTAAATGTCCATCAACTGATGAATGGATACAGAAGATGTGGTTTATATATACAATGGAATACTACTTGGCAATGAGAAAGAATGAAATCACACCATTTGCAGCAATGTGGGTAACTGGAAAGTATTATGCTAAGTGAAATAAGTCAGTCAGAGAAGGACAGATATCGTATGTTTTCACTCATATGTGCATCTTGAGAAACTTAACAGAAGACCATGGGGGAAGGGAAGGGGAAAGATAGTTATAAACAGAGAGGGAGGGAGGCAAACCACAGGAGACTCTTAAATACAGAGAACAAACTGAGGGTTGATGCAGGTTGGGGAAGAGGGGGAAATGGGTGATAAACATTGAGGAGGGCACTTGTTGGGATGAGCACTGGGTGTTGTATGTAAGCCGATTTGACAATAAGCATATTCATAAAAAAAAAAAAAAAAGAGGACTGCTAGAAACTTGTGATCCAGCAGGAGAAACCAATGTGATCACCCAGCTGGAACATGGCCCAGCATGAAGGAAGGGTCACTGCCACGATGTTGCCAAGACTTGTGTGACTGCAGGGTCCTATCTGGGCATGTTTCAGCAATAAGGTGACCTGAGTCCTGTCTGGGGATGTTTCAGGGTTGCGGTGACCTGCGAGCAGCAGTTTGATAGGAAAGGTCGGGATTGATGAGAACCTTCCAGCTGAAGAAACAGCATGAGCTAAGAAGGAGAAGCAGGGCTATGATGCTTGAAGAGTGACAAGTAGCTGGAATCTATGATATATGGGCTCTAGTAGGAGATGGTGATGCAAAAGGAGCTTAAATCATGGAAGACTTTGAATGTCATTCCAAGAATATTCTTTATTCTCAGAATATAGTCCCTGGCTGCCTGCATCAGAGCCTCCTGGGAGGCTTGTTTAAAAATGCACATCTCTGAGCCACAGCCCAGTCCTACGGATTCAGAATAGGCTGGCATAGGGGGTGAGCCTGGAAATATGCATTTGTAACAACTGTCCCACATAAATGTCTTTAAACAAAAGTTTGGTAGCCATTGTGGGAGGCAGCTAGGAGCCACTGAAGGTGTTTGAGGAGAGTAGTGACATGCTCCCAAGTGCTCTAGAGAATGCTGGAGGTTGTGAGCAGGGAGAAATGGCATCAGGAAGAGGTTGGCAGCCATATGAACAGGGCTGTGACTGTGAAGGCAGAGAGGAGAAATGAAGCAGAGCGTGTTGGAGGTTGATGAAACAAGAGTCAGCAAATGATGTGATGAAGGAGGTGATGGGATGTCTCTGGTAGCGGGGAGAATGACTTAGATAGCAGGCTCCAAAGTCAGAGGGACTTTGTTTTGAATGCTGGCTCAGCCACTTTCCACTTAGTAAAGTCTTGTTTCTCTCCTGTAAAGTTTCCTGGGGTTCAAACCCTAGTGCACAATCACCACACAAACTGCTTGAAAAGTGCATCTTCCTTTGGCCTCACGTCCCCCAAGTTGAATTTCATGGTCTAGAGTTAAGAGCCTGGCCAAGACTGCCTGGTTTGAATCCCAGCAATACCACTTCCTAGCTGAGTGATCTTCAGCAAGTTACCTAACCTCTCTGGGCTTCATTTTCTTCATCTATAAAAAGGGGACTGTAGTTGTATATAAAATAGGGCTATTGATGGTGAGGTGAGATAATTATGCAGTTGCTTAGTACAGTGGTTGGTGCACAGTAAGAACTCAATAAATGTCGGTGATGATGACGATGAGTTTGACTTTAGTGTTAGAACTCCAAGAGGGACTGGATAGTGGGTAGATTTTCCAGTTAACAGGAGAAAAATAGCAAGATCCCTGTTGTCTTTTTTCAAGCCTCCACAGAAGCTGGGTAGGAGCTGAAGACAACCCCCAGAGAGAAGGCTTTATGTTCCCGTGGTTGTGGCATTTCTAGGTCTCCCCTGACAGCTGTTCAGCAGCAGGAAGTGTCATTTCTAATAGCTATTAAGTACGCATTACCTAACAAGTAAGGCTCTCGTGTTTTAAGTTTCTGCTGTAGGTTTGGGGCCTCAAGCTCACAACCAAATAAGCCATCGGAGAAGCCGGCATCAAAAGGGAAAAATCAGAAGCCTTGGATGTCTTCTGAAATGCAAGGCTGTTTTGCCAACAACCCAAGGAATCATCTCAAGCCAGTGAAAGACCTTCAAATAAAAGTAAATAAAAGAAAAAAGGAATCATAACTAAAAAGCATGTAGGCCACAACAAATAGCATTTAAGCAAGGAGGAAGTTATGCACGGCAGATAGTAATAATAAAAGCTGTAGACTTGACAATACTTAGAGCTGGATGGGAGAGGTACCTGATGGAGAATGGGACAAAGTACCAGGAAAGAAATGCCATTTGTCCTCAAGCTCTGAATCTGAACACATTGCTTATTACACTGCACAAATCATGAAATTCTATACCGGAAGACACCCTTCAGTATAGTTCCCTTGTTAGAGTCTTTCTCCATGGAATTTTCTCCACATGCCCTGATGGCTACTTTTATAGATTCATATAGATTCATTTCTTCATAAACTTATCATCTTAACAATGGCTACACCATTCAAAGTCCACATCACAGCATTTAAGACTCAACACTTACACTTCCCACTTGCTTATCATGTGTATCCACCAGAATGGAAGCTCTCAGAAGGTAGGGCCATGGCATGCTTGCTCATCATCATATTTCTGGCACTTAGTGAAGTACCTGATTCATACAAGGCACATAATAAGCATTTGTTGGATGCATGAATAAGTTCTGTCCCCTCAACTGACTTGGAACAATGTGTTAGAACCCTTACACATTCTTTTGATGTGAGGATCAGTTCCATTTTGACTTCTGAGCCTCCCAGGACCCCAGCTCAGTGGGGGCTGTGGAATGAATGCTCTGCAAATTCACGCTGACTGATTCCTCCATTCACCGCAAGGCTGTCTTCAGATGCCTGATGCAGACTGGCAGGTGTATAAGAAGACAAGGAACTGCTGTCTGCACCGCACATCTGAGGGCATGGGAGGCGCAGTGTGAGGTCAAGAGAGTAAATCCGTATTTCTGTCACTTGGACACATACCCGGTCGTTCAGATGTGATGGGAATCTCACTTGCTAACATGGCAAATTTCTCCCCTGGCAGGAGGGCCTGAGTCTACCTGCCGCCTGCGGTGGCAGAAACTGGCAGCACTGGAGGCATCCTGGGCACAGCTGTCAGGGAAGGAACAAAGGTGAATGCGGGTTTGTGTTGAGGGGGGACTTGGGTATTCCTAAGACTTTTATCAAGAAGGAAGAGAAATGATCATGGACTAGAGCTGGGAGGTGGCAGGAGCCATTCTAGCTGGCAGGGCCAACTGACTTTCCTTCCTACATTTGCTAGCATGATTACCTCACCCTGTCTGCCCCACTTATTTTATTCTAACACTTAGGAACTTCTTGGGCTCAGAAGTTGGGTTTTAAAAAAAAATTAATGTTTATTTATTTTTGTAAGAGAGACAGAGCGTGAATGGGGGAGGGGCAGAGAGAGAGGGAGACACAGAAGCTGAAACAGTCTCCAGGCTCCTAGCTGTCAGCACAGGGCCCAACATGGGACTTGAATTCACAGACCTTGATATGGTGACCTGAGCTGACGTCGGACGCCCAACTAACTGAGCCACCCAGGTGCCCCAGAAGTTGTTTTTAAGTGGCAATCTGCCATAGCCACCAACAAACTGTGCAGGACCAATGGGATAGAGACTCATAGTGTCTCTGCTATAGGGGTGGTGGGGGAGGGGAGATACATGTGCACACACATACACACACTTACACACAACCACATTCTAATATTTCTTTTATTAAAAATCAGAGGTGTATCTTTGATACGATTCACTGAGGAGGGCACAGCATTTTGCTAAAAATGTGCAACTTCAACCTAATCTCGAGGAAACATCAGACAAACCCACATTGAGGGACAGTAAAATATACCTGACCGGTACTCTTCAAAATGGTCAAGGTCATGAAACACAAGACAAAGACTGAGGACCCTTCACAAACTGGAGGGGACATAAGAGACATGACAACTAAATACAGTGTGGGATCAGGATCAGAAAAAGAAGGGAAAAATTAGAAAAAAAAAAGTCTGTAAATTAGTCAGTAGCATTGCTTCAGTGTTAATTTCCTGGTTTCAATAATTGAACCATTATAATTTAAAATGTTGACATTAGGTGAACTCTGCACAGGAACTCTATGTACTGTTTTTGCAATTTGTCTGCAAGTCAGAAAGGATTTCAATATAAAAAAACCTTCAAACGTGGGGGGTAGTTAAAACAGGATTTATCTCCTATTGTTGATATGAGAAAAGATAAAGTAGTATGTTTTAAGTACTTCACACAGTGCCTTCTACATATCTAATACTTAATAACTATTTGTTATTATTAAAAAAACAATTTGAAGTGGAGCCTTAACTCAGGTGCTAATCATTACACTTATTCACTTGAAACTCTTACAGTTAAATTTGAGTGCCTATTTTTACTGGTTTCTCACTTCACACAGGGGTAGTTAGCGATTTTTGTTACTCTGAGGAGCCAATATTTATTAAATGAAATGTTAAAGGGTGGCATCTCTCTAGAAGCCAGACTAGAGTACAGGGGCTCAGTTCCACTTTTGTGATTCTTGGTGTGCAATAAGTGTGTGAGAAGCTGACTTGGCTTGAATGCTCATGACCGTGAAAATATTCCTCTCTTGATAGGGTCAAAGGTAGCACTAACATGTCCTATTTATTGCAATTGACAAGTTTTCTCTTTTCAAATTTTGGATTTTGACATTGTTCTTTTCAGAACAAATTTATCAATGGAAATGTCATGAGTTGACTTGGAGAAATATGTTAAGTAAATAATAATATAGATAGTCCGTGAATTTATGATTTTGAAAATCATAAAGGTGCTACATGAAAGAGCAAGGTTCGGGGAATAAAGGGCTTAGAATATTTCCCAATATCATTAATAAAGTAGCTTAAACTGTGTCCATTTCAAAAATCCTAAGGAAGAAATATCTTTAGGGCAAAGAGGTAGATTTTTACTCCTAATACTCTTGAGCCAACTTTGCCAAGAAAAAAATAGGGAAACAAAGAGAAAACAGTTTTATTCTTCAAATACTTCAATTTTGCCCACTGCAGGCATCAAGAGCTAAATTAAAATATACAACAAGTTCAAAGGCTGATTACAGGAATAGCTCCTGAGTATGCAGAAGTAACTACTCTTAACAGCCGCTCAATATTTGTTTCACAACGATCAATTATATACCATGGCTAATGCACATTTGGAGTGTGCGCCCAGCCACAGTGCAGGTGGCGAATGCAAAACTCACACCGAGAGTCCTTTTAAGCAGCTAAATGCACACGCCATTACAGATCCATAATGCAGAATGGACGCCCGTCTGCAAATGGATTTAGAGCGAGGAGTTCTTAAATGGCTGAGGTACTTAGGGCTGAAAGGCCAGTAACTGGATGTGCTGCCAGAGCACACATGGTTTTTAGGATTAATAATACATCGATGTGTGTCAGTGTTAATATACATTTACAGCTCATGGGCCATGCAGCGGAGGGCTCAGCCCATTTGCAGCCACATATGAAGGAACTGTTCTGTCCTTCCTTTCATTAATGTCTTCACTCCTAGGAAAATTAGATTACGCAAGAAAGGCCATTCAAGCAGTACTGAGGTTTTCCCTCCTTTCCAGCATTCACAAGGAAAAGCGTTCAGTGCAGTGAAGCCTTGTGTCATCCACCTTCCCCCATCACGGTGCCTCAGAACCTGGCCAAGCAAAGCACTCAAGGGTCCACGGTCTACTTGGTGATGTGCCCACATGCCACTTGGTAGAGTATGCTGAGGCTTCTTGCTCTGCTTCCCTTTTGTATCTGACAAGTTTACCAAAACTTTCACATTACTTAGTGATGGAGGATATGTCTGTAGGTGGTATCATTTAGGGATTGGCCTCGTGCATGTGCAACCAAATCCAGAACTTCAAGCACAAGGAAGTCCTCTTTGCTTATCACTCAGCACTCAGAAAGCTGGGAATCACAAATCTTTGGAATACTGTGAATGTTTGAAATGCAATTTTCCCCAGCAATTGTGGTGAGAATGGGGAAACGGGGTGGCACTAGTTAGCATTTACAGAGTAGCTTTATTAATAAGCTTAGCCTCTCTCTCTGAGCATCAAGGCAGGATGATGGTCTTTTAATGAGGGGCACATAAAAATAATGAAAAGATTGTTTAAATATATAAATAATACAGTGTGATATACATCAATTAAAATGGTAAACATAAACTCTTAGAGGGATCACAACATGTTCTGCTAAGAGCTTTGGGTGTGTTTGCCTCATACCATCCTCGCAATGAACTTGTGAAGAAACTCTGCACTTTTCCAGAGGAGGAAACTGAGATTCAGAAATGTTAGATCACTTGCTCAAGGTCACAGAGACACTCAGTGGTGGGGCTGAGATTCAACTCAGAAATGTCTGACTCCTCAGCAAGGGTTCTGAACCTCTTCCTCATTGCTTTCCACACTGGGATATGACGTGCTGGTGGGTGAGGAATCAGCATAGCTGTTTTTTTTTTTTTTCTTTAAAGTTTATTTATTTTGAGAGAGAGAGAGCCAGAGAGAGTGAGCAAAGGAGGGGCACAGAGAAAGGGTGAGAGAGAATCCTAAGCAGGTTGCACGCTAACAGTGTGGGGCTTGATCCCACAAAGTGTGAGATCATGACCTGAGCTGAAATCAAGAGTTGGATGCTGTGCCATCAAGATGCCCCAATCAGTGTAGTGGGTTTTAACTGGTGTTTTTAGAAGATGAAATAGAAAAGAAGCATGGAGTGAAGATAAGTGTAGTTTTGTAAAAGGTTAATTTACCTAGAATATATACATGTGTGTGTGAGTGCGCACAACATATCTGAAAAGGGTGAGAAGCTCTGCTTTCTCTTACACTTGCCTTTGACAGAGACACTTGAAGGTTATGCTCAAGGTCTTTTGCAAGCTAGGTATGCAGCCCCTAAGTCCCCTGGTTTTGTGAGAGTCATTTTCTCTTATATTACCTTTCCCCCAAGAATCCCAGGGCCCCAGCAATTCTGTGCAAAGGAGTGTAGATAAATTAATAATACAATTTAAAACCGATTCCACCAAGATAAATAGCGCTTCCTAGATTAAGAGTGTAGCTGGCCAGAATGAATGAAATTTACTAACCCTGAGATGCTTAATCTTCCATTACATAGAAGTTAATGATTATAAGAAAGGAGTGATGGTAATTCACTTTTGCTTTTACAGGAAATCCAACCATCTAATTTTTAGCAAATCTTTCTTCTCAGCACACCTCGATGCCAAGGATAACCTCCCTGCTCTTCTAGGTAAATTGGCCAATTGTCATATATTAAAACCTGTTCCTTGCTAAGGGGTTAGGTCTTCTAGCATGCATGGGCTTACAAGTTGTCCCAGTGGAATTCTGGAGGGCATGTGGGCTTCTTTGGTACCCCCTCGCCCCCTCAAAGAAGTCTATGTCTTGTTATCCAACCATAGCAGGGAAGGAATGGTAAGTACCTTTAGCACAGTCTGCTCCTAGAAATCCTGGGAAGCAGTGACATAGCCCGGACACACATTCGCCATTCCCGTGGCAGTTACGTGGACAGTCTTGCACTGAATCTGAAAAAGAGAGAAACTTAGCAACTACCCTTTCCTCTGCTTGCTGATGAAGCAATTTGGTAATCAGTTTTGAAGACCAGTGGTAGTGTCCTCAAGTGCCCACAGGGGACCAGTAGCGAGCATGAGTGAGTGAAGGGAATGGGAAATTAAAGGGATGAGGGCAATGTGGACAATGCATGGAAGTAACCACTGCTCTCTATCTGACTAACACCCAGGCAGGAATGCAGGGTTAGTATTGCTGCAACATCTGCTTTTGCAAAAGAAATGACTTATTTGGATTTAAAACCTGAAATTTCCCATGTCTGAATGTTGACAAGTTTAAAACATCATTAATGTTGTCCCCTTCCCTCCCTGTGCCCCCTACCTGCCCCCTGCCCTTTCAGGCTATCAATCTGAGATTTGGTATGACATGTGGGATATCAGCCTTTAGCCTCAGATAACGGGGAGGAGTCTCCAAATGACAGTGGTGGTTCCTGATCTCAGGTTTGTAGAGTAAAAAAATTCCTTGCTTTAAGGAAAGAAAAATCCAAATGTGTAAGACTGACCAATTTAGGCACGGTTTTAGATCCATTAAGTAGTAGGTTTTAGGTCATACAAAAGTCCTTTTATGCCTATCTTTTGCAGATCTTATTTTTCATGAAAATCAATTAGTTCCCATTTGTTCTAACCAGCATAGCCATCTTATTTCATGATTTACTTTTCTATGCATACTCTTAAGTCATAACTTCAAAGGGATCATTTTGGAACTTTTTCATGTTAACTTAGGTCTACACAGACAAAGACATACTCTTAAAATTATTATTATTATTATTATTATCAACCTCATTTTTTTTTTTGCCTTAAATTAAAATAAGCACACTTAGACTTTCAGGTGCCAAATTACTAAGATGATGAAAAACACAAGCCATCATGGCCAGAATGTGACCTTTACCCAACCCTTGGGGAGTCAGGGTCACTGACCTGGTGGATGCTGCATGAAAGACTATCAAGTAAGACCATTCCTAATGGAGTAACCTGAGAGTGGTAAAGAAGGCTTTTCCTTTAAACCAAATTTTCCAGTTACTCCCACTCTGGACTGAAAAGCAAAATTGTGCATACTGCTTTCTTTCTAGTGTTTCCCTTCCTAGCCCTCTTCTTCCAGAACCAAGCTGTAGTTGGTTTCTGGCACTCTGAGGAGAACTCAAGGAGTGTATTTGCTTTTATGAAATCAGGTAAAAGACTACAGACTCCATCAAGCCAATTTCTTGAATGTTTATCAATTAACGCTTCAGGTTGAAACTCCTTGAGGTTGGCTCTGTGGATGGGCTGAGAAACATCCAAGGGGCTACTGATTTCCATTTATTCATCATACATGCATTCATTCAAGAAGCTTTAGGTTGAATCATGAAATAGCCACTTCTGCAGGTCAAAAATCAGCAATTTCACATGGTTTGGGGAGACAATTCTCCATGTCTCTAATCCTCCATATGTGTTTCTGAAGGTCTTGTGAGCTGACACACTGCCTTAGTTTTGGACTATCTTTTCAAGGTTGTCTGCACAGTGAACCACGTTGGAAGACAGATATAGTGTCTTTCTCCAGAGCAAAGGGCAGGTTTACTTACTGTCCAGTATAATAAAGATAATATTTCCCTCTAGAGCAAAGAACAGGCAGGCTCACTGCCCATTCTGAGAGACTCAGGTGTAATAAACTCAAGATTTCTTTTCTGTGATGCAACCTATTGCATGTGCGGGTATCATGGGACCCTGTTCATGTAGCCCTGTGGGAACTGGGGCTTGGAGGACCAGCACACATACTAATATCTGGATATTGCATTGTTCTGAGTGATAAAGGCCCTTGTCTCTGACCCAGGAGTTTCATGCCTTTTTTTTTTTTTTTTTTAATTTTTTTTTTTCAACGTTTATTTATTTTTGGGACAGAGAGAGACAGAGCATGAACGGGGGAGGGTCAGAGAGAGAGGGAGACACAGAATCGGAAACAGGCTCCAGGCTCTGAGCCATCAGCCCAGAGCACGACGCGGGGCTCGAACTCACGGACCGCAAGATCGTGACCTGGGTGAAGTCGGACGCTTAACCGACTGCGCCACCCAGGCGCCCCGAGTTTCATGCCTTTTGATAATATCTATGAAATTGTGGCAAGCTAACATGTTAGCTTACAATTAGGGAGAGCTCTTAGACCTGTCATATTCTTGAAGTATGGTTCACTTTATTAACTAAACACCTATTCTATGCGAGGCACTGTAAAAGGCATTGGTGAATACAAGGGTAAATAAGACAGGGAAGGTCCCTGCCCTCATATAACTTTCACTGTCATGGAGGATACAGGTCACACACCCCCCCCCCCCAATATATCAACAAATAAAACAAGTAAAAGTTGTGATAAGTACTTTGAATAGAATAGGATACTTCGATAGGGAGTAGCAGGAGGAAGATACTCAGGGAGGAAGGCCAGAAAGGGCCTCTCCATTCCATGCAGGTGATATTTAAGGGTGAGCTGGGATAGGCAAGTGAAGAGCTAGTAACAAAGTATTTCATATAGTAGGAATAGCTTATGTAAAGGCCCTGAGGTGGAAAATAACAGAACTGATCCAATGTGGCTGGAGGGTAACAAAAAGGAAGGGAGTGACATGAAATGAGTTTGGAGAGGTCCAGGTAGGGGGTCAGATCATATGGGGCCCTGTAGGTCATACAGATGGTTGGATTCTTTTCTGTGACCCATGGGAACAAGCAGTTTTCAACATAGAAATAACACTGTCCACTTTGCATTTTAAGAAGTCACTCCTATAGTGAGGTAGAGATTGCTTCTCCCTCGACCAGCATCCAGGTCTGGGAATGGTTTGGTACAAACTGACACTGCTGAGGGGAACCTGGGTGGCTCAGTCGGTTGAGCCTCTGACTGTGGCTCAGGTCATGATCTCAAGGTTCTTGGGTTCAAGTCCCATGTTGGATTGTGTGCTGACAGCTCAGAGCCTGGAGCCCTCAGATTCTGTGTCTCCCTCTCTCTCTGTCCCTTGCCTGCTTGTGCTTTCTCTCTCTCTCTCTCTCTCTCAAAAGTAAATAAACATTAAAAAAAACAAACCCTGACACTGCTGAGCTCAAAACACCCTGTTTCCAAACCTACCAACTTTAGAGATAAGGCAGCAGAGGTCGAGGGAGCTCTTTGCCACCAGAGTCTCATGCAAAAGGACGGAGCTCTTTGCTGCGCTGGAGGACCTCTCTTGCTCTTTAGCTGAGGTATTTATCCTTAATGTCAGTTTACAAAATACCTAGCTCCTAGATATCTTCCTTCCCCACCTTCTCTCAATCAAGGAGGTTTTTATATCCATTTCTGTGTTCCTGTAATTCCCACAATCACCCTTTCATGTGTGTGTCTTCTCTCACCAGGCTCCATGAGGAACAGACCAGATGTGAATCATTCATTGAGGTATTCTCAATGTACACAGCAGGTCCTTGGTAAACAGTTGTCAAAGTGTGTGCACACACGTGTGTGTGTGTGTGTGTAGGAGGGTAGGAGAATCCAATATAAGCAAGAGCTTAATGATGAGTACTTTTCATTGCATTTTCTCAGCATTTCTACAGTTTTGGAGAGAAAAAGCAATCACATGGTGCTGTTGAAATATAAAAGGAGCCCACACTTTCAGTCCCCCTTTTGCAACACCGGATTAAATAGTACTGTTGTGATATTATCAGTTTTCCTTTCTGTCAGCCTGGTTTAAGTTTTCTTGAGGAACAATGGCAGGTGCTGAGAGGAAGCCCAGGAAATGGGGTTTTTACATAGGCAGAGGGTGGCCTCTAGGAAATCTCCACCGCACTTTGAGTATACCACTCTGTTGTCCCCTGAGATGAAACTCATTTCTGAAAGCAGCTGCTTCTTTCCAAAACACATCAAAAGACTTCCCTGAGTCAAAGGTATATTTAGTGTGATCGCTGGTTGACACCCGTCTAACATTTTTCCTTCTGTTTCATATCGCAGGGGCTTTCGACGCTCCTGGCTGCTCTTGACGGAGAACGTTCTGATAATAGGTATGTGTGGGAAAACCTCTGAACCAAATAAAACACTATCTTTTCCCTGCATTTCAGGCCAATTACTATCATTGCTCTATCAAGATGTCTGCCCAATTATTAGGCCGATTACCTTTGACTTTCTGTTTGAGCTACAGTCCAGACAAGAGAAATCCTCTGGGGAGAACTGCTATTCTCATCTCTGACAGGGGAATGAGGGTAATGGCCTGGGGGAAGGGCATCTCACTACCACAACGTCTGTGTCTATATGGATAAAGGAGAGGGAAGGCAGAAGCCATTACTAGATAATCTGGCCCCCAGAAAATTTGCTGTGCAGTGGGAAAGGGATTTATGTGGCTGGAATCCCAAGCAATCCAGTGGTTAAGAGCACAGGCTCTGGAATGTTTGGATGCTGGCTCCACCCTGCATTAGGGTGTATGACCTTGGGCAAGTTGTTTAACTTTTCTCAGTGGTGGCTTCTCCACTAGAAGATAGAATACTGGAGGTACCTACCTCACATGACTACTCTATGGGTTGACTGGCCTAGTACTCCCAGAGGGCCTGATCCAGAGGTGAGCGCAATGTCAGCATTCCATAAATGTGTACTTGTTTTCGTTATTAGCCATTTCACTGAGTCCTTGTAGACACCAACTAAGCCAGCTGCTGTTTATGGCACGTGGTTTTATGTTTGTACTAAACCTTTTGAGTATAAATATAAGGTGACAAAAAATATGTAATTTCTCATGTTCTCTCTTTTTTCTTCTGCGAGAGAGTGAGTGGGGAGAGGCAGAGAGAGACAGAGAGTGAGAGAGAATTGCAAGCAGGCTCCACACTGTCAGCTCAGAGCCCGATGTGGGGTTCAAACTCATGAACCATGAGATCATGAACCTGAGCCAAAGTCGGATGTTCAACAAACTGAGCCACCCAGGCATCCCTCTCATTATGTTTTTAAATTTAAGATTGCTTAAAAAAAATTAATGTTTATTTATTTTTTGAGAGAGAGACACACAAAACTAGCAGTGGGCTTGGGGGTGCAGAGAGAGAGGGAGACACAGAATCTGGAGCAGGCTCCAGGCTCTGAGCTGTCAACACAGAGCCCGACACAGGGCTTGAACTCACAAACCAAGAGATCATGACTCGAGCCGAAGGTGGACGCTCAACCGACTGAGCCACCCGGGTGCCCCAAGATTTCTTTTAATCTCAACAACTCAAACTACTTTTTTCCTCTTGTGAGCTGGTTTTTATCAAACTTTTTGCTTCTCTCTATCCCCCATTGGTATGTAATCTGATGCTGGAAATTTTCTGTCACTGAGGAAGACGTTTTCCAGTGGCTTCCATGATACAAAGTTTATAACATTAGTTTAGAGCAGGGGTTGGCAAACATTTTCTGTAAAGGGACAGAAAGTAAATATTTAGGTTTTGTTGGCCAAACTGTCTCTGTTGCAACTACTCAACTCTGTTGTTTTAGCTGCCAGAGACAATATGTCAACAGATGAACATGGCTGTGCTCCAGAAAAACTTTATTTATAAAAGCAGGCAGTGGGCCAGACTCAGTCCATGGGCTACAGTGTGTCAACCCCTGCTTTAGACCATTTGGCTAGTCCTGATAGGACCAATTTTTCCTTAGCAGAGGGAATAAGGTTTAGATGTGATGCTACGGTCAATACCAAATCCTGATTTTATACAATTTGGAAGTTGTGGCTATGGTTAACAAACTGCCACCTGCATTCTAGGTTGGCTTACATAGATCTTTCAAGAATCAAGGAACCCCTCAGAGAAATCCATGTGGCCAATAGAGAAGTTCTGAAAATGCAGTCACTAGAAAAAAAACAGCTGTACAAGATGGGCTCCTAGAAAACCATCAGCTCTCATTCAGTGACTACTAGCTTCATTGTAGACACGGTCCATATATAAAGTCACATCATCCTTCGCTTCAACGACACAGTTATTACATTTTCACAAATGAAACTGAGGCTCTGGGAGGTAAGTGACTTTTCCAGTTAGGAGGTAGGAAAGAAAAGCTGGGATTTAATCCTCCATTACCAGGTCTTTCCTCATGACACTACCTTATTGAGGCTTCTCCAGTGAACCTCAGCATGCCCAACTAAACACATTGGAGACAACTTGCAGAAAGGCCCAGAAAGCCATGCCATTTCTACCATGTCTACATCCTGGGACCTGGAGAGACTCAGTTTTCTGAGCCTCAGTGTATTCCTCCGTGAAATGCGTCTAACACAGCCCCAATTCACAAATGTTCTACCCAGGATCCGTTATCTTTGTCAGGATAAAAACCTGATGACAAAATAGATATAATGAAAATATCTGTGTCTTATTTAATTGTTAAAATCCTTCAGGTTTGCTTTAGAAAACTTTGTAAAATCTTCTCAAACTAATGGCCCTTTCAGGGGTTTATAAGCACATATAAGAGGAAATTTTGAATAAAACCATAGCTTCTCCTGTGAAAGCTAAAACAAAACAAAACAAAACAAAACAAAACAAACAAACAAAAAACAAACAAACAAAAAAAAAAAAACAGGGCTAAAACATGCCAAAAGTGACAAATGCTTAACTAAAGCATTTTGAAATTTACCTACGTGGGAACAAAGATATGATTTTTTTCCTTATGTCTATATCCTTTTCTTGATTTATTTTTATGGCTTTTTAAAACTTTTTATTTTGGGCTTTCCTGGATTTTTAAGAGAAATTCTGAGCTGACGTGAATGGTCTGTATTTATTGGCTCCAGTGCATGTTTAGAGATTTATAGACTTTATGTTATTTGATTCTCACAAGAGCCCTATGGCATGGGTCCTAGTTCTATCTTACCATGAGGAAACTGAAGCTTGGAAAAGTCTAACAATTTGTGTAGGTTGTGTGGCCAGGACTTGAGCCAGTCTGTCTGATTCAAGCTATTTACCACAACTGGATCCTGTAGTCAGTCTTCCCATTTTAATCAGGGCTAGTTTTAGGTGAAAGATACTATGAAGTCTAACTAAGGGATTCTGGTTTGGTTTCTCATACAGTAGAAACTACATTGGAAGATGTGCCTTCTACAGAGAAACCCAGAACATTTCCGTTCTTCCCCTTGTGGCATATCACCTCAGAGACCCCACACCTACCTAAGACAACAGTGTTGAAGGAAACCATCTCTTTGTCTTTGCCATCATTGTAGAAGGCCAAGTGCCACAGGCCTACATCCAGGTACTGTACAAACACGGCTTCATTTTGAACGAGGGTCTGTATGCTCCGGCGTTCCCTGGGTGACTCAACCACACTCCACTTCTCCTTCCCATCCAGACGTTCCATGAAGTCATACTAGGGTAAGAAGAGAGAGTGCCATGTGTGAAAGAGGTTAACGATCTGGTCTCATGACTAGTACCTTCCCCTCCCAGCCCATTAGTTAACTGAGGAATGTTTGAGCACATTTTACTAAGAGCTCATCCAGTAAAAGAAGAGTCACAGAAGTGGTAATAATAAGGCACCATTTATTATGCTTATAATCATTGCTAATAATTTTATTTCTATAAGGCTGCAATCCCTTTTCTGCAGTCTGAAATCCAAAAAGCTTTAAAGCCCAAACTTTGATCATTCTTTGTGTGTGTGTGTGTGTGTGTGTGTGTGTTTGTGTGTGTGTGTGTGTGTGTGAGAGAGAGAGAGAGAGAGAGAATTGGTCCAATCACTACTAGGTTATATAATATCTAGTATGTGCCAAGTATAACCTTTTTATAATTCTCCAAATTCTGGATTCCAAAAATCATTTGGCTCCCCAAGAATTTCAGATAAGGAAGTATAGACCTATGTTACCGGCTACAACTTACTGATCATTTACCAAGGGAAGGTGGAATAGAAGATTAGTTAAGAATGAGGGTTGTGTTCACTATATTGTATACCTGAAACTAATGTAACATTGTATGGAAAATATATTTTAATTAAAAAAAAAAAAAGAATGATGGTTGTGTAGCCAGACTATCTGTGTAGCCAGAATCAGGCATTAGCTTCACCCATCTGTGCCTCAGTTTCCCTATTTACAAAATTGAAAATAGTAGTACCTATGTTATAGGTTGTTGTGAAGAATAATATTTAGAACAGTGCCTGGAGGAGACCAAACACAAAATACATGTTAGCTAGCCAGCTATCATCATCCTCCTCCTCCTCCTCATCATCACTGTCATCATTTCATTCAATTCTTGCAAAAATCCTAAAGATAAGTACTATTTGTATCTTATTTTACAGATAAGAAAACTGAGGCTCAGAGAAATCAAACAACTTGTCAAAATCACACAGCCACTAAGTGACCAAGTAAAAATTTAGACTTAGATCTCTCAGATAAACCAGCAATTAAATATTATACTGTTTCAGTGGAAACTGGGCTCATAACTAGAAGGGATCAATGAGAGATAAAGTAGTCAGTGAAGGCTACCAAGATGAGGGGAATGGGGAGCAAATGTAACCCAAGAAAGCCCTGTCCTAGAGAATGGTGAAATACTCTGGTGGGCAAGTTGGAGCCACTGATGATACCTGAGCAGTGACTGATGCAATGGAAGGAATGTTTTGAGGAATTCATTTGCAGGCAGGATACGAAATGTTCTAGAGGGGAGGATGAAAAGAACCAGGTCAGTTGGGAAATTATTGCAGAAATCCAAATATGACGTGACAAGGGTCTTGATTAGGACGGTCAATGAGAAGAAGAGACAACTTTGGAGGAAAGTTTTTAAGAAAGAAGGGACACTGTTCGACCATGGGCTGGACAGAGAGGATGAAGGAAAAGGAAGAGAGGACACTAATGTCTCTTACTTGACAAGAAAATCGATAAGACCCCTGTAGAAATGGTCTAATCTTGTGAACTCTTCAAAATCACAGCACAGAAAAGTCAGTTGCTCTGTGACTTCCAGAGAACATTCAAAAGTGTAGGTCCCTAGCAGATAAAAACCACCACTGTGGGATTAAGCTTTCTCTCACCACTTCCCCTCCATAAAAAGGATTTTATAGGTTACAGACATTTACTATAACCTCTTTCATGAAGTTCATAGAATTAAACTTCAGGAATCTATTAATGTGACTTCCCCATCATTAGGATTGCCAGTTTTTCCCAACTGAAACATTATCATTGAAAACAAAAGAGTCTGTAATTCTAAGCACAAAGACTTTACCATCGGACAAACCTGGGTTTGAATTCTGACTGCCTTTTGCTATTGTTTAAAGTTGATCAATCTGCTTTTAGACTCTTCCTGGTTTGCACATTAGGGAATAATAATACTCAACTTTTGGGCATGTTTTAAGGATGACATGACATAATGCTTAGGGCAGCATCTTGAAGGAGTAACAATTTTACTAAGTACCTCATGACTATGAGAAACTTAATGGCAAATTAGAATGATCAGAGAAGTACCTGGTTCCAGTTTTTCCATCTGGGGGCTGGAGATGGTCATTGCTTAGGAAGTGAAAATTTCCCCATCTCTGAGAAAACAAGTATTTGTATTTAGCTTTTCTCTACCCCGTATCCCATTGGTCACACCTGTCTTTATGGGATAAAATAAATGATTTGAGGTGATACAACAAACCAATGCTTCTTTCGGAGACCTCTGTAACCAAAGCATTTGTTCCTTAGCAACCTCGTAAATGTCCAACTACCCAGACCCATGTCTACAAATTGCTGTCAGCCAGAGTAATGAGTGTAACTTCCTTGGTGCTGAGGTGAGAAGAATATACTTCATTTGGGGCCCACGATATCACCCCCATGAGGAAAAGTTTGGGGAAGGTGATTACTTGTGTGTGGGGCCATTGCTCACGATTAATTTGGACATTAGTCATCTCTTGCTGAACTGGCTGGCTGGCCGGCCAAGAGCACTGAAATGGGTTAGGACCAGCAGCAGTTCTAGCTGTCCAACCAATCAGATTACTCTGGGAAAAGGTATGTGTCAGAGGAGAGAGAAGGCATCTATTTGGCTTGCTCCTCTGAGTCACTCCAAAGAAGCATGGAGGGCAGTTTTCATTTAAAGAAGAATCTGCAAGCCAGGGGCTGTCAAACAGGGCAGTGGGACATGTGGATGTGATACAATACAATGTCTGATGTGCTTCAATCCTGTACCCTCTATTGTGCTTTGCTTTTTTCAAAGCACTCCTCACACTCTACAATCATACAGCTTGTTTTTATGTTTATTGTCAGTCTACTCAGGAGAATGTAAACCCCAGGAAGGTGGGAGGGGGAGGGGTTTGCCTGTCTGCTGGAGAGGTTAAGAGGACTTCTGAGCTAGACTACCTAGGGTTAGAATCCTAGCACTGCCACTTACTTGCCATGACACTCACACAAGCTATTTAAATTCTCTGTGCCTCAGTCTCCTTATCTTTAAAATGGGGACAATAATTGTGTCTATATCAGAACATCGTTGTAAGGATTAAGTGAACCAATTCATGTCAAGCGCTTAGAACAGTACTTTGTGCATGGTACATGTGCCCCAAGGCTTCAGTTATCATTATCATAGTTTACTGCTCCATCTCACTGATCTCAAGCAGAGTCTGATCAGTAAATATTAAATACCAAATTAATAAAATACTAAATTTGTAAATGAATTCCACTGAAAAGCAACAAAATTGGAATGTATTCAAGGTTTTGTCTCTAATAATAATCACTTGCACTCCCTAATGCACTGTATTGAAAGAAAGAGGACAGGATAGAGTTACAGACAGCACGGCTGAGTTGTGGACCACCTGGCCATGCAGGACATGCATGCAATGGGATGTTGTGGTGGTTGCACATTCCCATAGATCAAAATTTGAGAGTTGACTGTAGGAGGCCATGATGATATCCCGTCCCCAAATGTCAGCGGGGTGTTGTACAACATCTGCTTTCCTTCTCAGGACTTCCCTTGTTCCTTCTCTTGTCTTCCCTTCCCACTTTGACACTGTTTCTTAGTGCCCACCGTGGTAGTGATTGCTGATCATTGTCTACATCGGGGCTCTCACTCTTTTTCAGCCTTCTTGCTGCCTGGTGGGGAGCACATGGTGGTTTTCCAGTCAATGGAATATAAGCTGTGGGATGAGCTCCACTTCCAGACCCTGCCATAAAACATCCTGTGCAACCTCCTACTTGCTCTCTCTTCACCCCTATCTGCCTCTGGAGGGTGCCAGAGCACCTTTACAGCCCAGGATGGTGGAGCTACATGCCAGGAATGGCCTGGATCTGAGCATGAGCCCTTGGAGGAAGGCTGAAGTCACGACATAAGCAAGCAATAAACACTTATTACACCAAGCCAATGAGTTGTTGAGGCTTCATTGTTACTTCAGCAGAACCTATCTTGACGTCATGCTTCTCTTTGTTCCCTGTTACTCCCCAAGGTCATGGTGGGTTCCCGCATATTTGCCATGGAGTCAAGCCCCAACCTATTTTGTGTGGGGTGTCTGTTTACCCCAGTTTGCCCAGGAGTGTCCTAATTGACACTTCTTGTTCCTCCTTTCACTACAGAAAGTGCTCCAGTCTGGAATACATAGTTACCCTACTCACAGGTGAACAGGCACTAAGCAGCATCACAGAGCACCATTTATCATTCCTGTAACTTTGGGAAGGTTGAAGGCTGGTAGCACAAAGTGGATCAATACAACCAAATGCAGAGACTGCCTTCTAGGGTGGGGAATGCAGGAGCTCAGTGAGAAGCTGGTTTGCAGGGAGGCCATCTAGTCTAGGAGAGCCTCTGCTCTCTCGGATTCCTAGACTGCAGGCTGGCCAGCTTGCTTGGCAGCCTGGCTGACACTAGAAGGAGGCCATTTTCCAAAGGCACAGGCCCTGGCCAGAGTTTCTTTTTCATGACCCAGCACTGGGGATTGATAACTTAGGCTTGGTACCAGGGACATCTGTCTCCTCTGTTCCAAGACCTCATCATGATCAGTCCTGGATATAGGGATGCTCAGGAGATCATGCTGTGCTTGGTTGACTAAGAGGTTGCTTTATAGCACATTCTATCTAATAGATTTGCAGAAGCCCTGGAAGAGATTAGGAGGCACATGACCAAATCCCGGTAGGGGGTGTACGTGTGCATGGGCTGGCTGTGGGAGGAAGCCTGTCTCCCAAGGCAGCTTGTCTCTCTCGACTTGGCAATAAAGCCACCCAGAGGGTGATAGCGCAACAGCCCAAATAAACACCCCCACCACCCCCAAGTTCTCTATTTTTCCTTGGCCTTTGAAAAATAACCTATGTCGGCATTCAACGTGAGGGCTATGCCTTTGAGTCATCAGTCATACCAAAAGTGGCATGAAAATGCAACTTTTACGAGCGCTGGAGAGGCAAAAAAATAAACCACAGCAAATATTTGACTGATCCAATTATAAATCTCCCCTACTTCTTGGCAGAGACCAAGGAGGAATGGTAATTAAGATAACTTAGTGAGTTTGCAGGAGGAGCTGCAGGAGAGAGAAAAGGAGTCAGGACCATCGAGCAGGGCCTGTCACTCTCCCAGAAGGGAGAGCATCCATAGGCAGGGAGTGCCGCCAAGAGATGCTTCTGGAAGCCACACCGATACGCACCTGCCAAGGAGGGCAAGGTTAAAGACAGACTCATTGCCCTTCAGGAAGATGTTATTACTGGGTCCAGGACCCTGAGTAGGGGGAAAATAACTTCATTGCCATTTGGAATGTCTGCTTGCTGAGGGTCGATGTGGACGGGAAAAGCAATAAATGTTGACATTTCCCACAGACGGCCTCCCTTGCTCCGTGCTGGCAGCGTCCCTGGCCTCTCAACGTCTGATGTTGATTCTACCTTAGATGGCAGGGCACGCTCAGCAGTTGGTAGGATGGCAGGGAAGCAGCGTGTGTGAGTGAGGGCTGCTTGAAGCCACATTACCACAGGGTCTCTGGTCGCATCCAGGGACGAGTGGTAGCAGTGGGTCACTCACAAGGGCCTGTTCATCTCCTGCCTCCAGCCAGGTCTGTGGCAAAGTGTGACCGGCTGATTCCTTATTCAAGCTCAGCACAAGTTCCTTTCTCTCCTTCAAAGAGGCTGAGTGCTGAGGGGAGTGTGGAAGGATGACTGCAGCAGGGCCCTGCTCCAGTGGGGGCTGGCTTCCCTTTGCGTGGCCCTGCCCGTCTTAGTTAGGATGCCATTGCACTTCCCACTTCCAGTGTCCAAGTCACTGAACCAGATGCTGCTAGGCCCAGATGTATGCGCTGCTGGGGCCACTCGTCCACCCTCTATGAGAAAGAACCCCTAGATTCTGCAGGGACACAACACCTGGATTTGCTGACCATAACAATGCTTTGTGCAATACTCCACAGGTAAGGATCAAGCAGACTAAAGATAGAAAGGATCCAAGCACAGAGTACGGGAGGGCGCACCTACGTGGGTGGAATCCCTGATTCTTCTATCACATGTCTTCCTGCAGCAGTGGGAAAAGTAACCATCAAAAATAAGATCTATCATCTGGGCACTCGCTACGTGCCAGGCATGATGGCAAGTGCTGACATATGTTATCTCATCTCATCCTCCCAGAAACCTTATTTGTATCCCCACTTCTCAGGAGAGAGTAATGGCTGTGACAGGAGTAAAGTAACATACCCAGTGCCACTGACAGTAGCTGGTGGCCAAGCACAGACCTGAACTTGGATTTGCATGGGTCTTAACAACTATGGGAGGTCACCTCAAGTTTTCCAAGAACTTGGCCTCCAGCATATCTGGTCGCTGGCCTGCTGTGTAAGTCTGCTAAAGATGCTGCTGATCAGAGAAGGGACTGGAAGGCAGAGCCCCGCAGTGCTAGGGCCAGACTTGCAAGCAGGTTGAGGACAGGGGATGCCCCACTGGAGTAGATGATAAAGGGAGATAAAGGGTGTCAGAAAAGGTAGGGATGGCTTTGCTGGGTGTCGGCCATCCCTGGTCTATAACCTCCCTTTGCCTACCTCCCAACTTCTTTGTCCCTGTAGTCCAGCCATACTGTTCTGTGTCTGGAACATGCCAAACTCATCCCAGACTCAGGGCGCTTGGCAGGAGCTGTTCCCTCTGCCTGGCCTACTCTTCCTCCTGATCTCACACCTGCCTGCTTGTCAGCCCTCTGCCTCAGCACGGCAACTTCAGCTCGGGCGCCCCCAACCCCCATCCCAAATGCCTCTACCACCACTTCTTTCTATCCTCAGCAAAGACGCATCTCTCTTTGAAAAACCACAACTCATTATCTTTTAATTTATAGTCCATCTTGTTCTTCTTGGATACAAGCCTCTGAAGAGTGGGAGACTTGTCTGTTTGACTCACCAGAGCATCCCCAGTGCCTAGAGCAGTGCCTGGCACATGGTTGTTACTTGGTAAAGGTCTTGTGTGATTCAATGACAAACATTTAGTCTCAAAGGAAACGGTGTGGGAGTGAAGTCTATACCAACGCAGTGGAGTTTTGGTGATAGGACCACTGAGAAGATGTAATGTCTGGAGGAAAGGTTTTAGGAAATTTTAGTCAACATTCTGCATTTTTCTTGTATTTTTATTTGCTAACTGTTTAGATGACACCATAAGGAACATTTAATGAGGCCAGGCACTGTTCTAAGTGATTCAAATGTACTACCTTATTTGATGCTTACAGTAGCCCTACTGAATATGAATCATTACTCCTCACCTTGTACATGAGGAAACTGAGGCACAGGGAGGTTACTTAACTAGCTCAAGAGTTGGTAAGTGGTGGAGTTTATGTCTACACCCAGGCAAACTGCTCAGAGGGCATTCCCTTAACCCGCTGCATTACAGGCTGCTCCATGAAGCAGACAGGCAGCCAGTACCTGGTGTTGGCCAGGCTCGCTCGGCTAGAGGGAGGTCAAAGTGTTATATTCTCTTGTTCCTGGGAAGGAGAAAGTCTGCAATGGGTCAAGGGCAGGAAGGTATGTGGTGACATAATGAGACTCCCAAAGAAGCCCACAGAGCTTCTAGCAGGAGAAGTAGCAGTATAAACAGAAATATATTTGGCACAAACAATGCGTTTCATTTTCTGAATCTCATTTCTTTGGCTCGGAGTATCTCTTCCCTCTCACGAGCAGCTATGTTAAGACAAATTGGGGTGCCTATGGTTTAGGGGGTACCAGCCCATGTGTAACGAGATGAAACAACTGTACTAATATCATTGGGGGAAAACAGCCTTTTAACAAACTGCTTAGTGTAGAAAATAAGAAACCAGGGAACATGGGTGTGGGTAGGACCTTCCTGAAAGGATGAAGGCAGAATCTGTTTGGTTACTGGAAAGAGAGGGAGCTACAGGGAGGTACAGGGAAGGGAGGGTAGAACAGCAAGATGTGGGGGACCCCCTAGGCCACAACACAGCCCCTTCCTGACACTCCCTCCTCACACTCCCAAATCCAAAGGAAAAAGAAAACTAAGGGAAGATGTGACCAAATTTCTTACAGAAACCAGCAAAGAGAGAGAGCACCAGTCCTGGAAGTCAGAGGGCAGGAGAGTAAGGGTCGAGTGATACAAAAGGATTAAACCACCGGGACTCAGGAATCACAGTCAGGCTCATGGGGTGCAGACACACTTAGCCTGGATGTGGCTGGGCAGGGAGCCCTCTTAACATCTGGCTTTACCTGGAAGGCCTAAAGTTCCCTAGACTGGGGTTCAGAGAAGAGAAAGATTGGAAGCACAGCTCACAAGCGTGCCTTGCCCAGGCTTTATGTTACAAAGGGAAATGAATGCAAAAATATTGGTGCTTTCAACCAATGCTGAGCACTGACTATGAGCCTAGCCCTGCTCTGGGTACTGGGGGTCCAGCAACAAGTCATGTGGACAAGACTCCTGCCCTCCAAGGGTAGGCACTGCTATGGGCAAATAGAATGCCAGGGGGTGATGAGCTTTGACTAAAAAAAAAAGAAAGCAAATCCAAGACTTCCCAAATGCCAATCAACAAGTGAATGGACAAATTATAGTTTATCCATATAATTGGAAAGCTACTCAGCAATAAAAGGAATGAGCCACCGATACCACAACAACATGGTGAATCTTACAGACATGATGCTGAGTAAAAGAGGCCAGACACAAAAGGACACAGGGTTCCCTGTTTATGAAACTCGAGAGAAGACAAACCTCATCTCTAGAAAGCAGATCAGTAGTGGGTTGGGATGAGGTAGGCATGCGGCACAGGAGGCTTTCGAGCAGTGGCAATATTCTCTATCATGAGTGTAATGGTGCTTACGCAAACACATACGGATTTTACGTTTTAAGAATCAAACTTAAAATGTGTGCACTTAGAATGTGTGCATTGAGGGGCGCCTGGGTGGTTCAGTCGGTTAAGCGTCCAACTTTGGCTCAGGTCATGATCTTGCAGTTTGTGAGTTCGAGCCCCGTGTTGGGCTCTGCTGACAGCTCAGAGCCTGGAGCCTGCTTTGGGTTCCGTGTCTCGCTCTCTCTCTGCCCCTCCCCTGCGCATGCTCTGTCTCTCTCTGTCTCAAAAATAAATAAAACATTAAAAAATTATTTTAAATGTGTGCATTGGGTGGCTTGTAAACTATACCTAAATTAAGTTGATGTGAGACAAAGATAGCAAACTATGTGATAAAGTGTAAAGGAGGATCCAGTTTTAGACTCCCTTGTTAGGAAAGGGCTGAGGGCACGGTGTTTGGGCAGAGACCTGACAAAAGTAAGGAAGGAGCCAAGTTATTACCTTGGGGAGGGACATTCCAGAGAGAGGGAATAACCAATGCAAATGCTCTGAGACAGTGAGTTTGGCGTGACAGGGGGAGAGCAGGAGGGGCAGGGTGGTGGGGTGGAGGGAGTAAGGAGGAGATGGCTGGTTAGCCAGCCTGTAGAAGGGTGGTCAGTGACATGCCATCAGACATTTACTGAGCCCCTACTATGGACAAGCATTGCTGTGAGCACTGCAGACCTAATGGGCAACCTCATAGGGCTGACATTCCGGAACAACTTCAGATTTTCCTTTTAGCAGTGATGGGAGGCCAGTGGGAGATTTGCAGAGACTGAGTGCTCTGACAAATGGTTATAAAAGATGAGACCAGAGCCTTCTTTGTAATAAGAAGCAAGCTTCTTTCCTGGTGTGTTCATCGTGCCTGGTTCCTAGGAGGGCCCTTTGGGCTTGGCAGTGGCTTTGCTGGTTTGCTGGCTGAAGATAAGCAGATTATGGGTTCTGTCAATTCTCCCCTCGTCCCCCGCCCCCCCCCCCCCCCCCCCCGCCGGCACCATATATCAAGCCTAAAATTGTGGTTTTCAAGTTTCAAAGGAGTATGTTTTGAATGTCTCTGAATGGGGGGTGGTGGTATAGGGGGGATGAAAAATGAATAAAAATAGATTTGTTACCACTACTAAAGGGTGATTTAACACTCTCACAACCACTATGGTGAGCATCTCAGCCAGCCTTCTCCTGTAGCTGTTTCAGAGTGGGATTCCCAAGGGAAACAGGGGTAAACCTTAAACAATGAAGCCAGGGCAAGGCAGGGATAATGCACTCCCTGCTGGGTGACCCTTCCTGTGAATTCTTGGAGGGGTCTTAATGCCAGTACCCACTAGCCACACAAGGGCAGGGCCAGCTCTGCCTTGTCCATTGCTGCAGCACCTGACACATGGCATAGAGTAGGTACTCAGTTAATGTGGGTGGAATCCAATATTATCACATGCTTTTGGCAAAAACGGTGGCTCTATCTGAAGGCAGGATCTCTCTGGGAGATTGTTAGCCCTTTCATATGAAATTTTTGAGAATAGGGAGAAACAGTTAAAAATTCTAAGTCCTAATCTCCTATTCTCAAGACCTTCCCTCAGTAAATAAGAGTGTGTGTTCCTACTCACAAGGGTGACGAGTGTGTGTGACTCAGAGCTTTGTGATGTGTGGACACTTTTTCCTTTGATTTAACATGTGCTCCTAGCTGGGGCTGTGTACATGGCTGTAAATGTGCAACAACTCAACACGGGGTCACAGCCTCTAAACCTTCAAAGGGGCCATCTTCCTCTGTGGCTTCTGGTCTTGTAAGAGCCAGCACTGAGAAGAAAAGCTATGCCATCGTTGGTGAGTGATGGCTCAAGAAAAGCACAGCTTCTAAAATGAGGACAATTGTCATGTGAAGCTTCAACACAGTGCCCATAACAAGGGGTATCTTCACTGCCCTCTGCTTGAAAAGATCTTTCCTCTTTCTTTATCTGCTTAACTTGCCTTCTGAGACTCAGCTTGTGGAACATTTCCTCCAGGAAGCTGTCCTAAAATCCCACATAGGTTACAAGTGGTGGACTATTTTTATGATCTTGAAACTCCTTTACCCAACTCTTTAATAAAAATCACAGCTAACATTTGATTAGTTTATTATACAAAGGGCAAGAAAAAACTCTGTAAATGATATATGGCAGCAGCTTCAGGAAACATACAAGAGAGTAGTGTTAGCAGGAGTCATGCCGTCCACCTCTCCCATCCCACAGAGAGCTGTGCTTAGACTGGACATGGCTGGAGGCAGTGTGCATTGGGCCCCATGGGAGGGATCCCAATCCCCTGCCACCTCACATGTTTACAAAATGATTGAGAGGGGACAGAAATCACTTGACTGAGGTGGAAGAACCAGATCTTTGCAATCTGGATTAGTAGCTTGAGGAGGACCAACTACAACTCACTGTGTGTGCCCGTGCTGGTTTCTGCCAGAGGCCTCACCATTCTTCCTGTAGAGACTGCTGGTTGCTAAGTTACCTGTGAGTGAGCTGTAAGAGTTGTAGACCAGTCAGATTGATTGATTGATTGATCTCTGCAGGGTGCTTACTATTTGCTAGGCATTATCTCATTTATTCTCACAACCACCTGATGAAGCATAGTCCTCATTTCACAGACGATGAAAGTGAATCCAGAGACAGTTGGCCATAAACATTCAGCTACTACATAGCAGAGATAAGATTCCAACCCAGAGCAGGCCAATTCTCAGTTCTTGTTTTCTGCCCCGTCTGCACCTCATGGCCCTCCCTACATGATGCTGCCATTGTTGCTTAACTCGTTAGGTCTCCATCTCCTTAATGTCGGGCAAATACCTTTCATCTCTGTATCCCCAACACAGATCACAGACCTTTGGTGAACATTTGTTGAATGCATAGATGAATTGATTTCGCACTTTCTTCCCACAAGCTCATGCTCTCTCATCATGCTGCCTTTTGATCCAACCCTGGAGAAGGGTGGAAGGTATTTCTCTGAAGACCAAGTGAGCCACAGTGTAGAGGTCAAGTTCAATGAAACTGATGAACATCTCAAGGCTATTCCAAGATGCACAAAGCCTCTACCATGAGGCCAGGAAAATGGAGGTTTTAGCTCTCAGTGCCTTGCTGATGTTGAGTTCCTATTTACTGCACATTCTTATCTAATTGTCTTTAGCCTATGGCTTATCAAAAATGTCACATTTGGCTCCTCGCCCTCCCAAGGTCAATAGGAGGATCTTCTGGGGGCTGGTTGTGAAAATAAATCAAATATATCTCTGAAGAGAGGGAGTGAACTGGGAACATGTCCAGTCACAAAATGGCTTCCCAAGCACTAAAGAGGAACAGAATCACAGGCACTGGCCAGCTTCTCTCAGGGCATGGTCTCAATCTTTCATCAGGCAGCATCGTGACCTTGGGCAAGTTACTTCAGCTCTCTGAATCTCCACTCTCCGATCCCTAAGCCAACGATAGTAAAAGCACCTACCTCTGAAGGCCATTAGGAGTCGGGCCAGGCTCATGGTAAGCAATCAATGTCAGCTATTCTCCTGGCTATTATTATTGTTATAAAAGTTTGACATACTGTAAATCCTTTGTGCCAGCAATTCCACTCTTAAGAATTCATCTTAAGGAAATTATTAAAAAAATACATGAACATAAACCTGCAAAGATGTTTACGTGGTAGGATTATACTGTTGAAGGAGGGAGATTGATTAAAAAAATTTAATCTTTAGAATGGACTACTTTTGAAGCATTTAAAATGAGTTTATGGAAGAATATTTAGATTTAGGAAGATGTTCCCTACCTTTCTTTATGCAAAGAATCAAGGTAAAAACTATGTGTGGTATAATCCTATATTTGTAAAAATGGTTGCTATATGTGAACAGAAAACTGTCTGGAAAATATACCAAAAAATGTTAATGTTTTCTATTTTTCCTAGCATCATCATATATTGCTTTTATAATGAGAAAAACACAAATAAAGGTTATCTTTTTAAAAAATTGAAATTTGTTTTGTTTGGGGGCTTGTGTTATAGAGGCTTTGGAAAAACACGATAATAGTAACATATCATTTCCGCACGCGTACACAGTTCTAAGTGCCTTATAACGATTGCCTCACTTAAATCTCACAATGATGCTATGAATGTACAATACTATTATCTCCATTTTACAGCTGAGGTAATGGAGGCACAGAGAGGCTGAGTGACATGTCCAAGGTCACACAGCTTTGAAGTACTAGAGTTTGAAATTCATGACCAGGCAGTCTGGGCTGGTCCATACTTTTCTGCCCATGTCTTTCTGTGTTGGGAACAGCAGCATTAGGCACACCACAGAATATTTATTTAAGCTTTATTTTTGTATATTTATATATTAAAAAAAATTATATTTAAATCTCTACACTGACTTGACACATGCAACAGGGTGTATTATTGGAGGATATTTGGAATTAATGAAAGGCCACTTAAAATGAATGTCCTTAACAAATGGGAAAATGATTAGGCCTTTATCTTGAAGAATGAAACTCTAATTACGAACACCTTCTTTTTCTCCCAGACTTAGGGTAATTCAGGTGATACTAGCAACTATGCTCTAATTGTTAGAACGCACACAAAAAATGTGATGGCAAACATTTCATTGTCTCTCAGCCTCATTGATTGCAAAACACATCCTGGTTTCAGAGATGTCAAAGATGACCATTATGTGCATCTCCGAATCGATGGAGTACTCGAGAACAATACAGCATCACTTTGGCTTGACTGGTGTAACACAATCAAAAGGGATCTTTCGGTAAACATACTGGACGTCTTTGTCAAATGTCCTAGGACCTCTCTTTATGTTATTATAATCGTCTTCTTGAAGTGCCGATTCCGTCACCTTGTTACTTCTCGCCGCCGCATATTTAGCTATGTTACCTCAGCCAGATCCACGTTTACCAAGGCTTCCCCAGCAATTTAGAGCAGATCTCTGGCACCACTCTCACGGACCTAGTGAGATTCCCGTTCGGGGCATGAGCTGTAGTTTTATTCTGTCGGGGCTTGCGCTGTGCTCTGTGCAGGCTGCTCCCACCAGAGGGGAGAAAAAAGAAAGGTCTGACGGCTGTACCCTGTATGTACCAGCGCTGCAGCTCTGAACTCTTCCTCAGTTGTTTCATGTGTAAAGTGGTGGTAGGCTCCTAATACTGCCTACCTCACTGTGTTGTTGGGAGGATAAAATAATTCATGGGGAACAGTCCCCGGCACAGTGAGCCCCCAGCAAATGCTTTCTATTATTACCTTAACTAGTGTTAAATGGAGACGGAGCTCTGAATGGAGAACGTTTTTGTAAGTGATCAGGTGATGAATGAATATTTTTGTCTTGTAACAACTTTTGCTTTCCTATGAAACATCCTTAACCTGAAAGAGGCTTCAACAAACATTTTAAAAGCCATTAATTTTTTGTGAAGATGTTGGAATAAAGCTTTCCTTACTTCTCTGACCATAGACTTGAACTTTTCCGACTCTCATCTATTAGGAAGCTTATTTATCTACACGTGGCTTTCTTTGAAAGCACACTGGTGTGCTGTGTGTTTGCTCAGATAAAGTTGTATGAGCAGCTGTACTGGTGGTTCCTGTTCTACCAAATGCCCGACAGAGAAGAAATGCAAGTTTGTGCTAGAAGCTGAAACCAGAGGAGCAATTTCCAATGAACATGTAACATGTCCCATAAAGGTGAGATAGAGATAGAGACAGAGGTAGAAATAGAGACATATTTAGTGAAGAGAGTTTCAAAGCTTATTTTAAGTTTAGGGTCCAACCTCTCTTTTTCTGTATTTAAGGCAAGGGATGTGAGTAGTTGTTAGATATCTTAAGCGATTTAGCCTTGAAACTATGATTTCCTATTGTGCCTCTTTCAAGCTTGCGGATCAATTTAACTGAAGAGTATTCAGGGGCTGTAAGGAAAGTGATTAAAGAAAATACTGTTGTATATATATATTCATTGTGATTTTTCTCACAACAGTGCAAACAAAACAAAGCATGTGAATGAATTGAATCTTGAGAGTGACATAAGATTAAAGTCACCATCTATAGCTTCCTAATGCCTGTTTTACTCAAAATAGACTCACGCTTGTCATGGATGCACTTTTCTTAAAGAGAAAGACATTACAACAATCAAAAAAAGTATAAAAAATATGGTAACAAATACTAATACTTGAACCAAAGGAATAAATATTAACTTTTTGTCATATTTATTTCCAATCTTTGTGTGTGTGTGCTGGAGATGGGGAGGGAGTTTGCTTTATTGTTAATATTTTATTATGGATAAAAGCAAGGGCTTTTTGAACCTAATTCTCAGTCCTGTTCTCCTCACCTACTCCTAGAGATGAACACCCTCAGGAGTTTATTCTCTCTCCCTGTATCTCTATCTATGTGGCTATATAGAGAGAGTTTTTCTCTCTATTATGCATATAATAAACATACATATACTGAGATTAACATAGTAAATATGGATTTGAACTATACACTATATTTATGCTAATAAAACCATCCAAACTTTTATCCATTTTATTCATGGGGTTCTATATCTGATCACACTAGAAGATAAAGGTCCTTGCTTAGAAAATTTGCAAACTCCTGAATTATAGCCCCTCTGAGAGTCTATGCAGTCTGAATATGTGATGTAGTCCTGCCCCCTCTTATTCATCTCTGTCTTCCCAGTTTCTTTCTCCCCAAGTTCCACGTTCTCAAGCATTACCCTTCTTGAAAAACATCCACAGCCTTCTCCCATGCAGCCCTCTCAACACCAGCTCTCATATAGAACTCATGCATCCCTGGAGATTTCTCCTTAGCTCTGCTTGGTAGCTGCCCAGGGGGGTACCCACTCATTTAAGTGGCAGTTTTGGTTCCTGTTAGGATACACCAGACGATCACAAGAGATCTCCTGAGAAAGACATTTTCAAAAGCACTTTTAATCCAATACAGAAGAAACCAAGTCTCTCTTGGTTTCACAAAACCTTTCTCCATATCTCAGATTTTTTGGGAAAGGAAGAGTCTGAAAAACACACCTGTAAAAATACGCCTCCATCCAAAATGAAGTTAAATCACTATGTGATGTGCTTTGCAAAGTGACAGTCAAACCCTGATATTCCCTCTGCATGAAGCTCACAGCTCCACAGGAAGGGGTAAAATCCAGGGAGATCCCATCTGACTGGTTAGTGGGCACTGAGAGGGTGCAGAGATGGCAGGAGGCTGAAAGAAGCAGTGTGTTCAGAGCACTCAGTGTCCCCATGTCCCAGGGACCTAGCCAGTCCCATCTGTAATTGAAACAGCCTGCTGTAGGGACACCTGCATGGCTCAGACAGTTGAACATCCGACTCTGCTCAGGTCATGATCTCACGGTTAGTGGGTTAGTGGGCTAGTGATTTCAAGCCCCACAGTGGGTTCTCTGCTGTCAGCACAGAGTCTGCTTCAGATCCTTTGTCTCCCTCTCCCTCTGTACCTCCCTGCTAGTGTTCTATCTCTCTCAAATATCAAAAAGTAAACATTAAAAAAAAAACAACTATGTGCCGTTTACACACAAGGGTGAGAGAGAAGGGGACACAGAAAGTGAGAGTTCACTTTTAAAAAAGGCTCTGAGGGGCGCCTGGGTGGCGCAGTCGGTTGAGCGTCTGACTTCAGCCAGGTCACGATCTCGCGGTCTGTGGGTTCGAGCCCCGCGTCGGGCTCTGGGCTGATGGCTCGGAGCCTGGAGCCTGTTTCCGATTCTGTGTCTCCCTCTCTCTCTGCCCCTCCCCCGTTCATGCTCTGTCTCTCTCTGTCCCAAAAATAAATAAACGTTGAAAAAAATAAAAAAATAAAAAAAATAAAAAAGGCTCTGAATCAGGTGCACCTGGGTGGCTCAGTTGGTTAAGCATTCGACTCCTGATTTTGGCTCAGGTCATGGTCTCATGGTTCATGGGATGGAGACCCACGATGGGCTCTGTGCTGACACTGTGGAGTGTGATCAGGATTCTCTCTCATTCTCTTTGCCCCTCCTCTGCTCCTGCTCTATCTCAAAATAAATTAAAAAAAAAACACCATGTTTTTTTTAAAAGGCTCTAAATTAGAAAGGGATAAACCTGAGAGGGCAGAAGCTAACATCACTAATCACCATCTATAAATTTGCTTTAAAAAATGTCATATAGGGGAACTCTGCTGATGAAGACACATAGGAATGTTTGCTTAGCTCATTTTATCGTGGTCCATGCATGCTCCATCTCCCAAATTTGCATGTATTTCCTATGATCATGGGGCAATTGGTGGTCTCCTAGATACTTCTTCTTTATTGTTTATTGTGCCTTGTGGCTAGTTTACTTCTTATCCTCAGACACCTCTCAGTAAAAAGCACCAGGGGTTGACAATGTCTACTTCTTTCTCAGTGCCATACAATCCCTAGTATCTCCCTCTAAGAAATCTGCTGGAGCTGCAAGCCCACCCTCTGCTTCCAAGTTCCATCTGGAAGTCACTGGGCTCATGGCTCCATCAGTCTGAGTGATGAAACAGACATTTTTAATATTTGCTAAACAGGACTGTGAAGAAGGTGAGTCTCAGCAGGGCTCCCAAGCGGTAAGTGCATCTTGTTGTCTCAGGTTAATCATGTACCTCATTTGCCGATTATTGACTTGTTCTCACAAAGGATTTTACTTGGCTTGACATATCAGTAGCAATCAGTGATAAACTGTCAAGCAAACTTGCTCACTGCCTTAACCACCAAAGACCCTGACTTGCAGCAACAGCCTTAAAATTTCCTTTGATGTCCAGCACTGTAGCCAGGTCAGATTATTACTATTTCTTTAAGTCTGATCGGTATCCTTCCTAGAACTGGGGTTGAGCAAATCTGACAGTTTGTAGGGTTTCAAATACCTGGAAAGATGCACTAGGCTTCCTCACTCACCTTCCCCGTAAGAATTCAAATTGGTCGGTTGAGAATGGCTTATATCGACTTTGTTTTGTTTTGTTTCTGTCTTGGTCTTAAAAAATGCAAAGGAGAGTGTCAAAATGTTGCATTTCAAAGACAATAGCTACCTTTCAAATGGACAAAGATTAAACAACAGTAGCATTCAGGTTATGTAACGGTTCAGGTAAATAAAATGGGCACACTGCTGCTGGTAGGTAGGAATATATGGAGAGTAACTGGTGTAAACCTACAGAAGGACAATTTAGCAATCCATATTAATTCTGTAAGGGTTTACTTTCAGGGAAAGAATTAAGGGTGTACACAAACACTAGCCACAAGGACAGGTATCCCAACATTTTATTGCAAGTCGCTAGGGCTTTTTGTTGATTTATCTAGTGCTCCACTTCTCAGGGTCAACACCAGATTGCACTTCCTGCTCCACTGAAGTTAGGATAGGACTCGCTTTGGTCTGTAAGACAAGGGGAATATCCAAGCAGTCCAAGATGCTCTACCTTCCTTCACTACAGGGAACTAGTAAAGCCTGGATAGGGGAAGCTCCACGGGTCTGTGTCCCTGAATGAGGCTCACCTGGCACCAAGTCTTCCTTCATCCATGTGAACGTGTAAAGTGGGGTTTCCAACTTCAGCACTACTGGCATCCTGGGAGGGATAATTCTTTGTTTGGGGGGTGTCCTGTGCGTGTGTGACAGCATCCCTAGGCTTGACCCACTAGCTGTTAGTAGCAGCTTTGGCCCAGTGTGACAACCACAAATATCCCCAAGACATTGCTGAATGAATCTGGGTGGAGGGGAGGGCGAAATCATCCCTAGTAAACAAAAAATGCCTTCTACTATTTTAAGTCATTTAGATTCTTAGGTTGCCCCCACTCTACAACTTAGAGATTTTATTGTAGCAAAAACATATGTAAACATTTATCGAAAGGGGACTGCTTCAAATGATGGGTGTTTCTGCTCCTTTTTGTTTGTGTGTTAAGAAATTTTTTTCTGCAACGATAACAGTTTGTTCTTCCATAAGAAGGGAAAAACACTAGAAAATTAATCTTAAAAACTGTATTTGCATAATAACTCATCTATATACAGTGTTTGCTAGGGCCACACAGAGTTTCTTAGTACCATGAAACACTCGTATCTGGTATTTTTTTTAAATTGTGCTTTAGTTTACAGCGTGTTTTCCCATTCTACGTTTGTGGTGGTGGTATAATTACAACAACATTGTGAGCCAGGTAAGGTAGGTAGACAAAGAAATGGATGATAAAAGAGGTTAGGGGACAAGGCTTAGGTCTCCTGGTTAATATGTAGCAGGGCTTCCATTCTGAGTTCTCCAATTCCAGGACTTTCTCCCCTATGCCATGTTGCCTCTGTACCACTGTAAAAAGCCACTTTCAAAAACTCAACTGGGACACACTCTGATTCTTGAGAAATATAAGCAGGTAAAAAAGGATTCTCTTCTGTATTTAATATCCTTGGACAAGGATACTAAACCTTGTAGACTCTTGGTCAAAGCATGATACTCAATAAAATTTAAGCATAGCTATTTCATGCAACACAGCCAATAGAATTTCATAGTCATCCCCCCCCCCCACCGCCTCCCCATATCTTTCTCTTTCTCTCTTTCCAGCTCAAATGAGTCACCTTGGCTACACTGCCAATCCCCATAGAACTTATGTTCCTTGATAGGATATGCCAATAGAAATGAGAAATTCTATAATGGTTCGAGATGTGAGTTAGTCACCTATCCCTGCAAGGAGCTAAGTACCGTCTCCTCAAGGAAATGTACCTCATCAAATGGACATGAATGCATGTAATGACAGTGACTGAATGTGAGAATGTGTAGGGAGTTGTTTTTTTTTCTCTTTTTCTTTTTTTTTAAGAAGTGTCCCTATATTGTACCTGTCTTGTGCATTTCTAAGTATCTGCACTGTGTCTCGCTTACTTGACCCTGTAACACACGCTAAACTCCCAAATTGGCAGCTGGACTGAAACCCTCAGCGTACATCAGCCCATGCCTATTCATTTCCCTTCCCTTGAACTGTGATGAGGCTGTCCCTGGAGTGGAGCTATTTTGAGAGGACGACCGCTAGAACAATCACTAGCCTGGCAGGAGATGGACAGTGTGGTGTAGCCACAAAAGAAGAAAAGACATTGTCATTGAGGGTTTGAGTCCTGAATGTCAGAACAGCAGGGAAACTGGGTAGAGTATGTTTCTGCCTGCTGTCCACTATCACTCAGTTACAGAGTTACCTACTTGACTTGCCATGATCATTTGCTTTTCCATGATACTAGTTGTTCAGAGCATGCAAGGGAAGGGGGATAACAGTGCTTTGGAACAGTGTCGGGAAGAAGCGTTTTTCTCCAGCAAAGCACCTTGCATCCAACTGGCTGAGAGGAAAGTTATTCTCAGCTGTGCCCAGAGGCATGTTCATATTTACTCGAATAAGGCCAATAAGCAGATTTCGCCACCACTGCAAGTGGTGCTGTAGTAGAATCAGTGGAGCCTGAAGGTCAAGGAGACCACCTCACAATTTACTTAACTTCCCAGAGCATCACCCTGCTGCCTGCCAGAAGTTACAGAAATGCCACAGGGATTCCTGTCAGCCCACTTCCTCTCTTTCTCTCGATGAGAATCTCTTTGAAGAGCAGATACAATTCTTGTATCGGGAGTTCTGCTTGGTCAGGGGCTGTGTTAACTCATCCCTGAATAATCAGTGCCTCAACCAATAAATATTTTTCTGGATGGGTGGATGGATGGAGGATTTATTGATTACTACTTTACATATTGGTCCCCATAGCATGGACTGTGTATGCTAAAACAAAACAAACAGAAAACAAAAAGCCCCCAAAGCCCTCCTCTAAGGCTCTGTGATACTTTCAGGTTGTAAAGATGGGGCTGCAAATAAGTTTCATCATGAGAGCCAACACTGGTCAGTTGGTAGCAGCTGCCTTGAGGGTTCTGTGGGGGGTATCTATGCATTGAGATCACTGAGGACAAAGTGCAGCCCTTGATTAGCGATTAGCGCTGTCTGCCAGGAGCCAAAGCCAAGGAAATGGTGGCCTGATGCCTTTGCCTTTGCCAATGGGTTTAGAGCTCACAATTCTTTCAATTCAATTTTCTAGATGAATACCTTTCCAACACATTTTAAAGTCATCTTTGACTGCATATAATGGGTAGTTAAGGAAGTTTTCCTTCCACTGGGGTATTTTCCTAATGTACTTCTTTATGTACTTGCCGGATTTGAAAGCAAATGAGGCGGGAAAGCCCTACGTGGTTTTTCTCAGGATATGCAATTCTTATTGGAAAAGAAAACCAAGCTAGGTGGGTGTTAATTTATCCCCAATGGTGGGTATATAATAAAATCTCTGCCAGGACAAATTAAAGGAGGGGTGAGAGAAGAGACAATGAAATTCATACTCTAATCCAGTCTCTTCATTCCCAACATGGGATAATCTGACTTTCAAAGTGCTAAGGATGTCCCAAGGAACTCAGTAGAGGGTAGAACAGAAGAACAGAAATCACAGAGAAATGGCTGAATTTTGGTCAGTGTTACACAACTCTTTTTAAAAAATTCACTGGGATGTCTCCTAGTGATATTTTAACAAACTAATACAATAACTAGAATACCTGAAAAGTGCCTGAGGATTCACCCCCAGGGCTAGCAAAGCTGACTTCTTCAGATAGGAATGTTATTATTTTTTTTTGGACACACCATACAAACAACATAAACTATGCCATTTTACACTCTAGTAGTGTTTTTTTTTTAATTTTAAAATTATTTTTTATTTAGTTTTTGAGAGAGAGTCAAAGAGCAATTTGGGGAGGGGCATAGAGAGAGAGGGGGAGACACATAATCTGAAGCAGGATCCAGGCTCCCAGCTTTAGCACAGAGCCTGACACTGAGCCCAAACTCACAAACTGTGAGATTATGACCTGAGCCAAAGTTGGACACTTAACTGACTGGGCCACCCAGATGCTCCTACATTCTAGTAGTTTTTGAGTGTATTCACAATGTTGTACAACTGTCACCACTATCTAATTCCTGAGCATTTACAATATCCCTAAAAGAAACCTACCATACCTACCAGCAGTCCGTAACAATTCCCTCCTCTCTCACCCCTGGCAATCACTAATCCCCTTTCCATCTCTATGGATTTGCCTATTCTTGACAGTATAAATGGAATTATACAATATATGGGCTTTTGTATCTGGATTCTGTCACCTAACCCCATACTTTTCAGACTCATCAATGTTGTAGTGTATAACAACATTTCATTCCTTGATATAGTTGCATAGTATTTCACTGTATGCATATATCACATTTTGTTTATCCATTCATCCAGTTCATGGCCATTTGGGTTGTTTCCACTTTTTGACCATTATGAATTATGCTGCTTTGAATGTTCATGTATATGTTTTTATGAGAAATAACCTTTTCAATTCTCTGTGTATATGCCTAGAAGTGGAATTACTGGGTCAGATGGTGACTCTATGTTTAACTTTTTGAAGAACTGTCAAACTGTTTTCCACAGGAGCTGCACCATTTTACATTCCTACCAGCAACATACCAATGTTCCAATTTCTCCACACCCCTGCCAACACTTGTTATTGTCCAACTTCCAACTATAGTCATCCTACTGGGTGAGGAGTAGTAATTTTTTAAAACTCATATCAAGTATGTTCATACCTGGGCATGGGATGGTGGAAGTCCTCTTCTTATGTAAACACCAAAGAGAGCATCCTTCCCAAGGGAGATATTGAACTTTAAGAACTGGGGTTGACTGATGTGAATCTGTGATCTCCAAAACACACCTGGTGGGACTTCTTGGGTCACCCGTCGACCAACTTCTGCTTCACCACTGTCTATGCTGCTGTTTTTCAATGACCAGGGCACTGGAAAGCAGGAATTGACATCAAGTCAGTGATATCTGTACACATTTGTTGGTTCTACATTTCCGTCTAGTTGCATGCCAGGAGTTTCAAAAAAATTACGATTAAACTCATGGCAAGTTTGTCTTTAAGTATAAACTCATAACCCAGGGCATGTGAAATACCGGCACCATGCTTTCTAAACTTCTTTGATTACTATTAACTGATCAAATATAGTAAGAGCTGGAGTCTGGGAAGCACAGGTAAAGCTTCCAATAACCTCGAATATGACTGAGGTGTAAAATTATCAGCAGGGGAGAAGAGAGTGATATTAATTTGGCACCAAATCTAATTCTTGTAGCCTTTAATTATTCTTTCCAGCCACAGACAAGTCCAATATACTCTCTGACATTTTCATAAATTAAAATAGAAAGAAGCAACTGTGAACAAAAAATTAGTCCAAAGTAAATAACTGTAGAAAATAAGGACTTGATGTCAGACTGATCTAATCTTGGGGGTGACTCCTTCCTTGAGTTAGCAGGAGGGATCTAAGCACACTGTGGAAATCACACCTCTGTCATGGCATCATCATAGCATCTCTGTCGCATTTGAAATCACGAATACAGAAAATATTGGTTGCCCACATTGAGCTTCCTTCAAAACTTTAGTGAAAGGAGTTCCAGAAATACCTATTTTTTTTTTTTCAACGTTTATTTATTTTTGGGACAGAGAGAGACAGAGCATGAACGGGGGAGGGGCAGAGAGAGAGGGAGACACAGAATCAGAAACAGGCTCCAGGCTCTGAGCCATCAGCCCAGAGCCCGACGCGGGGCTCGAACTCACGGACCGCGAGATCGTGACCTGGCTGAAGTTGGACGCTTAACCGACTGCGCCACCCAGACGCCCCCAGAAATACCTATTTTTAAAGAGGATTTAATAGCAATGAATCCTCCAGTACCTTCTACACTTCTGAGGGTGGTTTTATTTGCAAGCACAGAATTCAGGAAAACCTGGGAGTTGCTAGTAGTCACACAAGGAAAGCAGTTAATCTCTTGGAGTCTCATTTCCCTGATCCCTTAAATGGGAACACAACCTAGATGGAACCTAGTTTTATCATGGTCATTTGTGATTTGTTCAAATGGGACTTCTGAAAGAAGTTCTGGGGGACTTTTCACTTTTCAACCCATCACTTTGATGGCCTTGTGGATTGGAAAACCTCTTCTGCCCAATGGGCAAAGGATGGGAATCAAGTTCCCTTCCGCACTCTGGAACGGATGGGTTCTTGAGAAAATATTTATCTATATTTGGCAACAGTCCAGCGTAAAAGATTTGGATGGTCAGGAGAGGTTGTGGGAACCACAAGCAGCTGAAGGCTGGCACAAAGTGTTAGTGAAGCTGTCTGACTTAGCAGACCTGGTCTGTCACTATTCTGGCCCCTGCATTAAGACAAGACTCATAAATGACCTTGATGCTCCTTTCTCCATCTGTAAAATGGAGAGGTGAAATTTTTGGATTTCTGACAGTTTTCCATACCTAAATTATAAAAGAAAAACACAGAATGACTTGAGGGTGAGAGACTAAGAGAAAAATTACCAGGTGTACTCACAACTGCAAAGAAAAGGCTCCCCCCCTCCCTGTTCCCCCGTTCCCAGCCAGGGCGTGCCCGGTTGTAGTCTGACATAAAGGTGGGAACCAGTCAAGTTCTGCTGAATGGTTTGAAATAAAGGTGGGAACCAATCAAGTTCTGCTGAGCGTTCAAATTTAAATGTTAACCAACAACAGCTCTGTAACCTCTACAAAATATCCCTAACTTGTTTGTGCCTGTCTATAAAAGAAGCTGTAAGATCCTTACTCGGGCCCTCTTAGCGTCACCGGCAACGAGTGCGCGGAGGACCCGGCTCGAACCTGCAATAAATGACCCTTGCCGCTTGGCTTTGATTCTGGACTCTGGTGGTTTGTTTTCAGGGGGTCTCTCGAATTGGGGCATATCAAGGGTATGAAGTTATTTTTTTTCCTTTTTATTTTTCCTTTTTAAAACAAGAGAGGGAATGATTCATTTTTATTTAGCTCAATAGGGGATCAAATAAAAAGTCAGCAAAGGCTTAAAATAAAGCAGGAGAAACAATGGTTGAGATTTTAAGAAGAAATTCTTGACCTCTAGAAAACAAAACTAGGGAACAGGTTTCTGAGGGAAGTTTGGAAGCTCTCATCACATAATATCGCTAAGGAAAGAAATAGATAGTAAGTCCCGAGTGGGTCAAACCTTTAGATGGAACTAGATGGTTTATTCCTCAAACATGTTTATGTGGATAATGGACATGGAATACTTCTCTGTAGGGGGAGGAATAATGCATGGTATGGAAGAACAGAGATTCTGGGCGGAGACTGCCCTGGTTCAAATCCTACCTTTGATACTTGCTAAGTGTATCAATTCTCTATGTCTTAATTCCCACATCTGAATAGTTGGGATACTATTACTTATTTCATAGGGTTGTTGTGAGGATTTAATGAGTTAATCCATGCAAAGCTCTTAATTTTAGGCACAACAGAAGTCCTAAATAAAAATTAGCTACCGTTACTATTATTATCAATAAGGTTCTCAGCCTAAATAGAGTGTTGTTGATTTTGCTGAAATAATGGCATGTCCAGGGGGAAATACTTGTTATCATCCATTAATCAGAAGCTCTAATTATTATAATTTGAACTAATTTGTATGTAAAAATGCTGCTTTTGGCAGACTTCCCCCTCCCCCACATTAGGGTCTTTGGGGGGAAGGGATATAATAAAAAGGACCCAGTAAGGAAGAGGTGTAATAAAAAAGACCCCTGGGGAAGAATAGTTTAGGGGCCTCTGATAGAAACCAAAAATAAACCCAGCAATCACAGTGTGGCAACAAGTTAAAGAAATTCATTTAAAATAAAAAAAGAATTTTAAAGAAATTATTCATCTTTAAACTTAATAAGATGGGCTTTCCTTCATGTCTGTTGGGCTTTCAGGGGTTGCTGGGTTAATGACAGGATATGAAAAAGAAGCAGGAAATCAGCACCCACGAGCCTGCTAATCTACTGTTGAAACCTAAACGGATTTTGATAATGTCAAGCCCAATGAGGATGCAAGAGATTCACAAGGGAGCCAGCTGCCAGAGAATGGTTGCTCTGGAGGAATTCAGACAAGGAGCCTCAGGGGCTTGGTTTGTACAGCAGTGGGAGCCCTGTTCTTTTACTAGACCCAACTTCAGGACACCACCTTCTGTAAATTAGCTGCTACCATCAGTGAGTACAGGCTGCCTTTTTAGTATTCACACCTCCTCCTAGGATTTCATATGCTCCCCTTCTTCATTTTCAATCCACTAAAGGAAGCAGTACATTGGGTTTTGCAGCCAGACACAGTGGGTTTAAATTCTGTCTCTGGTTCTTCCTTGCTGTGGACCTCTAGCAATTTGCTTAACCTCTCTGGGTCTCCATTCTTCTTTATAGTAACTATCTCACAGGGTGGAAGTAACAAATGGAAGTATACAAAGGGCTTTGTACTGGCACATAATAAGAGCAAAATATATGCTAGTTAGCTTCATTTAATTAAATAAAAAAATGAAGAGCTATATGGGAAAGCACCTGGCTTTCTTTTTTTTTTTTTTTTTTTTTCAACGTTTATTTATTTTTGGGACAGAGAGAGATAGAGCATGAACGGGGGAGGGGCAGAGAGAGAGAGGGAGACACAGAATCGGAAACAGGCTCCAGGCTCTGAGCCATCAGCCCAGAGCCCGACGTGGGGCTCGAACTCACAGACCGCGAGATCGTGACCTGGCTGAAGTCGGACGCTTAACCGACTGCGCCACCCAGGCGCCCCTGGCTTTCTTTTTAGAGTAAAGGATTTTACTTTTTTAAAAATTTATTTGAGAGAGAGAGAGAGAGAGAGAAGAGAGAAGAGAGACAGAGAGAGAGAGAGAGAGAGAGAGAGAGAGAATGAATGAATGAATGAATGTGTGTGCGTGTGAGCAGAGTATCTTATGGGAAGGGGCAGAGAGAGAGGGAGAGAGAATCCTAAGCAGGTCATCCTAGAGCCTGTTGCGGGGCTCGATCTCAGAACTGTGAGATCATGACCTGAACCCAAATCAAGAGTCAGACAGTAAACCAACTGACCACCTAGGGACCCCTAGAGTAAAAGATTTTCTAAAAGAAAAAGAAAAAAAAAACATTGCATGGATATGTGATATATATGTTTATGTATATGTGTATATCTATGTTTATATATTTGTATATCTACCAATCAAGAGACAGTGTCTAATTCTTCTGGAATAGACTTAACTATGGGAACAAGTGTAAAATTGTTGGTTGGGATCTGTTCCCACTACTGATTTTTGGTGGGACGTTCCAGAGCTGGTATGATTATTGATAAACCTGTTTTATTGAGTAGCCCTGAAATGAAGGTCCAGGTCAGCTGCACCTTCACACTGATGCTGTCTTTTCCTTTACACCCAGCCTTCACTCCTACCATCAAATAAGTAGACTCTCCGAGTGTTCATAGCATTTACACTTAAGTCTACTGCAGGGTCCAGCACCTGTTGTTAGGTCCTATAATTGATTTTGCTTGCCTTCGTAAGTCTCTCATATTAGACACTGCACTCCCTGAGGTCAGATAGAGGTGCAAATGCATCTTTGGGTTCTATATGGTTTGCACCTGGCAAACCATGGATGATTTATAAATGCTTGCTGAACTGAATCAAGTTTTACCTGCCCAGCTGCTGGGGTGTTTTAACATAACCCCTGTGACCACCAGGTAAAAATGAGTGCCTTAAAGTAGATTTACTTTGAAAAGTTGCATGTAAACTGACTCCGCACCCCCCCCCCCCCCCAGTAAAACCGAAAGCTTGAAAGCTTTATGGGGAAATTTACTATTTAAAGGAACCGTCACTGAGAATCCTCTTCAAAAATCATGAATAAACTCTTAATGTACCTTTTGTATAAAACCTTATAGATAAATAAGCAAACCAGAGAGACTGGAATATAGTGGAAAGGTTGTTATATAACAACCAAAAGCGAAGGGTCTTATTCCTGATATTTAACCTTGGACCTTTTGCGGAAAGAAACAGGGGTGTAAATGAACTGTTTGTTTGAACTCCCTCCTTGCTACTAAGGAGCTGACTAGTTTGAGGCAGTTCTAGCTCTCAAAGTCTCAGTGTCCTTATCTACATGAGAGAGGTTTGGACTCAGAGTATCTTATGGGACATTACACTGTAGTCTACTGTGTCCTAACAGAGAGAGCTAGGGGGTGAGGAGGGGTGAGTCATCTCTGGATATATGCTACAAAGAGTGTGTGTGGTGTGTGTGTGTGTGTGTGTGTGTGTGTGTGTGTGGTCCGTAGGAGGGAGGAGAGGTTATCCAATTTCACTTTTAACAAATTCAATTCGTTTAACATAAGTTACAATTACTATTAAAAGCTAGTGACTACTTTCAAAGTAAATTCTCCAGATAATGGCAACTGAATTCTGCTTTTGCAAAGTGGAGTTTTCAATACTTTTATATAAAAAAAATCTTCATTTTGAAATAATTTCAGATTTACAGTAACATTTTTAGAAAACAGTACAAAGAATTCCTGCATATCATTCACCCAGATTCCATAAATTTAATACATATTTGTTCTATCATTCTTTCTTTTCTCTATTTTTTTTCTGAAGAATGGAGAATAAGTTACAGATAGGTTGTTCCTTTTACCTCTTGATTCTTCTATGTGTTTTTCCTAAAAACAAAGGCATTCTTTTTCAGAGCCACGGTACAGTTATCAAAAACAGTAAATTAACATTGATACAATGTATTTCTAACTTAAAGATCTGATTCAAATTTGCCAGTTGTTACACAACATTCTTTGTAACAAAGGAAAAAAAAAAGCTTTTCTACATAATTAAAAAACATCTTTAAATGGAGTGTGCAGGGGTGCCTGGGTGGCTTAGTTGGTTAAGCGTCCGACTTCAGCTCAGGTCATGATCTCACAGTCCATGAGTTCGAGCCCCATGTCGGGCTCTGTGCTGACAGCTCAGAGCCTGGCAGAGCCTGGAGCCTGCTTTGGATTCTGTGTGTCCCTCTCTCTCTGACCTGCCCCCATTCATGCTCTGTCTCTCTCTGTCTCAAAAATAAAACGTTAAAAAAATAAAATAAATTGAGTGTGCAAAACTTCTGTAATGTTAAAAACAATAAAAAAGGAAAAAAATGTTATGCAAACATTGCCTTGAAAGACATAAATAGGAAAGCGGGCATTTGTAAACTGCTGAAGCCAGTGTGGGGAACCATCTCAGTAGCTCTGTTCCTAGAGGTCAAGTTCCTGGGCTGTTGTCCAACAGGAGTGAAGATCTGTGTTGCTCCTGAAGGTCAAGGAGGCCAGCACCCTGAGTCAGGCTCCCAGTCCCACCAAGGAGGATCTAAATCTGGGCTCCCTCTGGCCCTGCTTGTGTTCTAGGACCCCAACATGGTTAATTCCTAACGGGGTGCCACTGAGAGACAGACAACAAGGAAGCAAAGTAATCACACTTTCTATCCTTTACTGAGAAGATCTGAGACCTCAGGAGGCATGTTGGACAGTGAAGCTGTCAGCCCTGGGTTTGAATCCCAGCTCTGACAACTACTAGCTGTTGCCTTTGGGCTAACCACTCCCTTTCTCTGGGTTTGTCTACTCATCTGTATAATGGGGTGGTTTCTGAGGATTAACCAGGGTAACATATGTAGCACCCAATCTGTGGCACTTCTACATCTTTCTACCCAGGTGTTGTGCTACCCAAACACAGCCATAACTATTTTCCCCAGATTTAGAGTATAAATTTACGATGGTATAGTTAAAATATAGGCTGCCCAGCATACGTACAATGAACTAGTGTAGGTAACAATGAGATAAAGGGCCACGGGGTGGGATAGGACTCAGTGAAGCAGGAAGTCATTTTCTAGAGCAGCTGAAATCAATATTCAATGAGTGATCAATATGTCTATAGATAAGGAGGGACCAGTCACGTGAAGGAAGGTGCTAAAAGCAGAAAAAACAAAGTCACAAGATCATGAGTTCCAAATTGCCCATGTTGCTGTATACTCTAGCTGCTTTTCAGGTGGACAACTCTCTGGAGCCTCCTTCAGCAAAAATCTGCCAGATTTTATTTAACAATGACTAACAAGTGTCCCAAGCAATGTTGTGGAGATCATTCATTCATACTTGACGCAACAAATATTTGTCAAGCATCTACTATAGCGCTAGGTAATTTTTGCTCAACATCAAACGTTGGGATGCATATCATACCACCAGTATCCCTCATCCAGGCAGCAGGGCAAGGTCCCAGGGACTCAGTGTGGGCTTCAATTGGTGGCATCAGGAGAAGATTTAAACAGCCATCCCATAATCATTCAATGAAAGACTGTTCACCACCCTTGGGTTCTGGGTAGTGACTGAGCATCGTGTCCTGACAAGGAGCACTGAGTCCCACCCACATTTCCCTGAGCTGCGGCTTCTATGTCAAACTTTCCTCCCTATCTATGAGATGCAGGACCAAAAGTGGAGATGATGATCATTTTGCCCTAAAAAGCAGATGCTTCATGATGGTTCTGGCTGACTCATCTCCAGCTTAAAGATGAGATTTCTTGGATTTTTGAGGCAACACTCTAATGATCAATTTTATAGGATAGTCCACCTCTATAACATCACGGAAGAGTGCTCATGTAAATGTGAAGCTATTGCCTATTTCAGAAACACGTACCTAAAATTCCAACCAGTTAAATAAGACTGATGTCAAGCAAAACGACAGCCTTCCATAGCCACATTAGGAGCTAATCATTTCAGAAAATGTTGCCATAATTCATTTATGGAAACAGCGAGACTATTCCCCAAACAAGTGATAACGGGAATGGACTCATAGTCATAGCCGGGAAATGAAACCTCATATTAATACTTCCTAAACTTAACCGAACTCCAGAGGCACCTCAGCATAAATCTGCCTTACAGATTATTCTGCCTCACATATTTTTATCTATTGCAAATAAAGTTGAATTCAGATTATTGCTTCAGTCATTACACCTCGTTTCCATTTATTTGGGAATCAGGACAACCATCTGAAGCTTCTGTTTAACCAAGAGATAGGCAAAGAGATTCTCCTAAGGACATTAGATTCACTGCCTTACACTACAGCTCCTCTGAATCAGCCCATCAGCCTTCACCCTGCTGCTGGCTGGCTATTCTTCAGGAATAGATTTCTATCCTCAGTGTTCACTGCTCCCATGATGTATTCACAACATCACACAGCAATAATGATTTTTATAAAATCCTTCAGCAGTTGGGACTACATGTGGCCTTTACATCTTTTGAAACCCAATTTGTCACCTTAGATAAAAATGGCGAACTCTTTGCCACTAGGGGAATTAACAGACATTTATTTATCTGACCATTCAGGTGAGCATGATTCTGCATTAATATGTAGTTCAGTTTATTAGTGTTATTTATAGCAGCTAAAATTTACTGAGTGGTTACTGCTGGCCATGCCATCTCCTGATATGTTTGTGACTTTTCCGGTTTTCAGATTAGAGAACCATGAAAATACAGTGACTTGCTTAAGGTCACACAGCTCTTAAGTGGTAGAACTGGGATCCAAAGTACGAACTCTTCCAGAACCCACATTTCTAATCACATCACTGACTGCTTTTCAGACATTGGCCTAAATACAAGACATACAAAGAGGTGTGTATCCAAACAGGTGGCAGGGACCACCCTCTGGATGTACAAGTCAACTCTGAAAGGGAAACGTATCAGCACAAGTGAGGATAAATGCATTAGGGAGGGAGATAGATTATCTTGCTATTAATACCCATGTCAACCCACAATGATGTCAGGTACAACAGAAATTATACAACTTAGAACGGGGTTGTGGGTAGCAATCAGAAGCTAAAATCAGCAATATGAAGCGCGTAAGCAGTACTCACATGTAACAAAGGGAGAATAAGATGGTCTCCAAACTGAGAGGAGTTGTTACATTGGTATGTAGGCTATTGGTATATTTGCCAGTAGACGTGCAGTATTGTAATGGTTGGCTCAAACATAACCACCCCTTGCCCTTCTGGGAACTTCACTGACTTTGAAAAAGCCCCATGTAGAGAAGTGATCATTTTGAAACCCTGGGCTGTGTTCATTGAGAGGCTGACAAGAGCCAGAGGAAGAATTACCAACCTCCCTGCTAATCTGGCTCCTAGTACCATGCATTAAGCCAACTAGTAAAAATCATTATGAAGTTTTTGCTGAAAGGGCAAGTGTAGAAAAACATGTTTCTAAACAGAATAACAGTCTTTGCCATTTTTTTCCAACTTGCATACCATCTGGAAATTCTGATTTTTTTTTTCAAAGGGTAGGAAAGAAATGTGCTCCAGGCACAAATAAATGTTTACAGCTGAGTTATAAACCGAGAATGGTGGGGCTTAAAACAGACAGTCTGGCAGTGATGGAACTCAAGCTGCAGTGAGACAAATAATGCTGTGGGGAATGGGCCAGCTTGTTTTGCACATTGGCCCTTGTGAATGAGAAGTCTTGCTTCCCACTGACCTCATCAAGCAAATGTTTGGGAAGAAGTCTCCACATCTGGGTTGGTTCTAATTCTTAGAAGACAAAGGGAAAAGATGAAGCAGAATGACTCTCTATCTTGACATTCTGAAGGCAGCCTTCACCTTTGGAAACTACAATACCTCATAAGAAGTGTCAGCCCGTGGATGCTTGTTAAATGGAGTAACTGAGAGATGGCATGATGATGTCAGTGACAACTAATATTCCCGGATCTCTTATTAACTGCCTGATGCCACACACCATGTTTTACAAGCACTGTCTCCTTTATACTGGATGCCAAGTGTGAGGAGTTCCATTTTACGGATGAGGAATTGATGGCTGAGGGAGGACAAATGACCTGCTTATGTTCAAGCAGCTAAGTGATGGAGCTGACAGTTGTAACCAGCTGGACCAACTCTAGAGTCATATGTTACACAGAATCTGTCGATGCAATGTTACCCAAAATATGCCCAACCCTTGGTCAAGACGGAAAGGCTGATCTATTGGGAGTTTGGTCTCTTCTGCCTCATCTCCTATAATTTATAGTTGCAGAACAGTCCAATGAGAGCAGACATAGGTTCGCAAATGATACAGAGTAGTAGGCAAACTTCCATAATGGGTCAGGTAACAAATATTTTATGCTTTAGTGTGCCATCTCATCTCTGTTGCATCTACTCAGCTCCATTGTTATAGTGCAAAAGCAACCATAGGCAATGAATGAATATGGCTGTGCTCCAATAAAACTTTATTTGCAAAAACACATGGCTGGCCTGATTTGGTTCATGAGATGTTATTTGCTGACCTCTGATATAGAGGACACCTTGACTTTAAAATGAGTGATAGGTTTTGAGAATGATCCATGAAATTCTACTTGGGAGTTTATTCTTTCTTAAGATCAGTGCACAAATTGGCTACATGTGATGTGCCCTTTAAAAGCTCTTGTATTCTTTGCCTCTGGGCCTAGCCAATCAAACTGGATTCCCTTATGTTATCTGACCAGGTCAGAACACTGTATTGAATCTTCGTTCTCAAGGCTTATCTAATCCCAGATCTATAGAAAAAGTGCTCTGTGCTCTTGTAATGAAGATGTATGAGTTCATTCCTTTTAACATAGAAATACACTCGAGATGGTGAGTGATTCTGGCAGTCTGTGGGCTCCCTTTTCTTGATGTGAAACCCAACAACCAAACCAACCACATTAAGGTTTAATTGAAAGAGAGAATGGAAAAAAAATAAACCATGAACAACAACAAATGGAAAAGGGAAGACAAAGCCCAAAGAACATACTCTCCTAACTAATTAATCAAGTGCTTTGTTTCCACTAACATATCAGAGAGTGTAGGCTGCCCTGTCTATTAGACTCCTTCCCAAATCTGAGCAATGTAAACACTCCTAAAGACCAAGTAATGAAATCTCTATCGATGTGCCATCTTAGATGGAACTCACATACCCTTGTTTTGCTTACATTTTAATTTGCTTCTGCTGGATACTTACCCAGTAATTGCTTAATAAGATTAACCTCCCTGGCAATGTGTGGTGTATCTTGATTAAAACATTATCGGAGTGAAGGATTATCGTATACCACAAAAAAATGGAGGGGGTGTTATTTAATTAACTTATTGCCAATATATCTTGATTGTCTCTTTGAAACACTGGAAAACTAGTCGATGGGAATTGATTCAGGTTATCTAAATGTATAGAATTGGGGAGTGGGGAGGAGGGAGGTCACTAGGTAAAGAAATTGAAACCTGAGGTTCACTTTTTCAAAAAGACATAGGTGGCTGTGAGAAAGCCAAAATCTTTCTAGTTATTTTTTTAGACCAAACTTTACAACAGCTTGAGAGATCTGCTGTCTTCGGTCATAAGAAGAGTACTCTTTGGTGTTCAGAAAGGAGATGTTCCCAGTTTTCGTTCAACTTTATTTTAAATTCTCACACTTTTTCATAAGAGTCCTATTGACAGAATTCATTGGACAACAATTTGGTAACCATTTTACTATCTTGTAAACTCATTTGGAAAATAACTGGTGATGTTACAGGACTTAAAAAAGCATGTTGCATCTGAGGGGGAAAATTCTGGTCTTTCCAAAGGCACTGTGGAAAGTGTTTCTTCATTTAATTGAGAGACACTGTACTCTTAGTTAGGACTTGTTCTCTTCAGGGAATCTTCAGTTCTGCTGATATGGGATGTTCAAGTGGGGGTGGGAGTTGGAAACAAAACTTAATCACAAATGCGCAGAGTGGCTGACCTTAACTTATGGAAGTTATTGCCAATCTGTGAGTCTCTTCGGTAAAGGATGCTATTTAAGAAGCATTTGCATGTAACTTCAGAATGTATACATACCAAATATATACCTGTGCCCCATGAGCGAATATGCATATTCACTTTCAAATGTGTGTTCTGCATTCTTCTCAAGGGGCAGGGTGCTGCTGACTTGTAGATTAAAGGGAGCTTAGGGATCAGAAGCAGCAGAGACCCCCTAAAGCATTTCTCCAAGAGCAGCACCATGGACCTCTTGGGCAGGATCATTCTTCGCTGTAGGGGCTGTCCTTTTACTTAACGGCATCTCAGCCTCTCTCTGCTAAATGCCAGTTGCACCTCCTCTAACTGTGACAACCAAAGAAGTCTTCGGACACTTGCCCAATGTCCCTTGGGGGCCAAAAATGCCCCACAGAGAAACACTGTCATAAAGGAAACAGGAGCTGTGGATGGTGTCAAATACTGGAGGGAATGGACTACACATCAGAGACCAACAAATCTGGCTTCAGGCTTTTTGGTCAGTTAAGGCAGAACATGATCCGTTAAGGCAAGATATACTTTCCATTTTTAGATCTAGTTTTAGTTACCTGCTAATGGAAAGCATATAATTTCATCCTCAGATAAAACTTTTTCATGCTTACTTAAAGGTAATTTAGTGTTACGATTAGGATGGATGAGTAGAGCAATTCTTGAAGATGGGATACAAAGAAAGACAAAAAAGTTACACTCGATGCCATTAGGACAACTCCAGGGAGAATAATTTAAGCAACATTAACATCTCAGTATGACTAATGTGCATCTCTAAGGGAAGATGAATTCTGGAATCTTCTCTGTGGGAAATGATGGTGCTGAGGAATACCTCAACAACTTGCCCAAAGATGCACAGAGCACAGACTTGAGTTTAAGTCTGTACCTGCCTATGTGTTTGATTGGGGAAAGTTTCCAAAACACCCTGCTTGGTTTCCCTGAGATGATACCCTTCCTTTTAGAGCTGTTGAAACTAGGCGATGCTTAGCTTGGTGCACACCAGGTGTCCAGTAAATGTTATTTCCTTTCTTGTCTCTGAACTATCTCTGCGGGGTATTTTAAGAAACATGGGGGTAAACTGTGCTAGGTAAACTGTTCTGATGTGCTAGGAGGCAGAGTGGAAGAGTCTGTGTTTGGAGAAGCCCTTCCACACCATCTCTCCTGTTTGTGATTTCCATCCTGACTCAAGCACACCCCACAGTCTGCCATCCGTTGCTGTTGTTTTTTTTTTTTTAATTGCCCCCTGTCTCTACCTCCTCACAGTCCTGCTTTTTCTCTTCCTTCTTAGCACCTTGTTAGCACCTATTTTTTTTTTTTTCCTGCAAGAATACAGTTGCCTGAGTGCTTCAATAAACATCTCCATTGTCCCCTTTACTGTTCTGAGGAGAGAAGCTTTGTTCCCTGAGTTGTCAAAACTCTGTTCTATTCTCTCCCAAAGCAGAACAGCTCAGAATCTTTCTCTTTCCTGCCAGGCAGCCCTTCCTCCCTGGGGAGGCTGCCTCTCTCCTCTGGGGAGTGGGCTCTGGTCTAGCGGCACGGGCAGCCTGCTGCTCTCGGCTTTCTTGATTAGGCAGGACTTTCTCCTGCTGCTGCTGCTGCCTCTCCAGCTGCTGCTGTTGCTGCTGCTTCTGCTCAGGCCTTGGGAGGCTTTCAAGTGGCTCCAGATAGCAGAGGTATGCACATTGGTCTGGGAAGGCGGGGTGCCAACTCTCAGTGGCTCCAGCCAAACGCAGCTAACAGACAGGAACAGCAAACAGCTTTTAACAGGGGCACCTACGAAAGGCAATGGTTTTGCCCCCCCCCCCCCAATTTCTTTTCCTTTTTGTGTACCTTCCAAGATTTGGATTAGAAAACCTAAACCGGTTGGCGGGAGCTCTGAATTTCCCTGTGACCTCAAGAGGGCAAGCAGCAGCTGTAACCTCACCTTTGCCTCCAGATGGCATTGTTGCCACATCATCGCTTCCTGGTAGGCCGGTCCTTATCCCATTGTTAAAGGTGTGTCCATCTGCCGGCTGCAGTTGCCAATTGAGTCCGAGCAGATGCATTGCTGCAGGAGAGACAAAGTAATGAAAATATGAATAGATAATTCAGCAATGCAAATGTCAAGGGGGGAGGGCCAGGTGCCTCTTCCAAGCAATTGCCTTTTAAGGAAGCTGCACTTCAAAAAACAAAAAAACCCAGGGGGCGCCTGGGTGGCGCAGTCGGTTAAGCGTCCGACTTCAGCCAGGTCACGATCTCGCGGTCCGTGAGTTCGAGCCCCGCGTCGGGCTCTGGGCTGATGGCTCAGAGCCTGGAGCCTGTTTCCGATTCTGTGTCTCCCTCTCTCTCTGCCCCTCCCCCGTTCATGCTCTGTCTCTCTCTGTCCCAAAAATAAATAAACGTTGGAAAAAAAAAAACAAAAACAAAAAAACCCAAAAACAACATCAACAAAAAAAACCCCAGTTTACCCCAGGCCTCAGGGATTAGCTAAATACAGAAAGGGAGGAGATCCGGGTGATTAGGTCTCCTCTCCCTGTGCTGCTGTTCACCACCTTTGGTGGGAGGATCGCCAAGGTGGGGAGAAGAGGAGGGGGAATCAGAGTTCAGGCCTCTCTACCATGGAGGAGAAAATGTCCCTCTGGAATCGCTGTAAAGAATACTGCTCCATCACATCCAACCTCTCCCACACTGTGGATGCAGCTGTTTTTAGACTGAGGGTCCAAGGGCGTTGACAAGGATAATTTCCCCCAAACTACTCAAAACAGTGTCGAAACAAGGCTCCCCAGATGGGATGGTCTGCTGCTGAGACTGTAGTTGCACTAAAACAGCAATGCAGCAAGTATTGCCCACAGCTGGACTGGCCTCTGTAAGCTCACCATTCTAGTTTAAGCTCTCAAACTGCCTTTCCTTTCCACCTTTCTTCCTGCTAAGTGGGTAGGAAAAAGCTCAGGGGTGGTTGTAGAATGGGGTCCTTTCACAAAAATGCTGTGATGATTCCCTCTCACACCCTGCACCCGCACCCACGCTTTCCCACGGGGACAGAGGGAGCCGGAGTGCCAAGGTGCTATCTTTGCTAATGAGACAAACATATTTGTAGGACTCTTGCTTCATTTCCATGTGTACTGCAAACCTTCAACACAAACTTCCTTCCTTCCCTCCTGTCTTTTTTGTCACCCTGTGCCAGCTCACCTCTTCCCAGGTGGTTTCTCAAGCTCAAATCACCCCATCTTCCATGGTTCTGGGGGAGTTGTTTTTGCTACATGGAATGAAAGGCAAATCCCAAACACCTGTATTCTTTCAAAGTCCCCATCTAAGAAATGCTTCATTTGCAGATAAATAAGGAGTACACTCCCCTGCATACTGCCCATTCAAACAATAACCACACTGTGTCTGTCTGGCATTTCAACCGGACATAGGTTGATGCTGTTGCTAGGGTTCCAGCGCTGCAGGAGAGAAAGGGCTGTTGACAGGGAAAGGTTCGGGGCATGATGTGGGATGGGAGAAACAATTAACCACAGGAAACGCAATTAACAATGCTTAGGAAATTGTTCACACGACAATTAATTCTGCATGCCTACCACCACTTAAAGTCAGGCTGCATTCTATTAAGGTTAAAAACCTATCTTCAAACAATACAGCTCAGATTGATGGCCGCAGATTAATGTGCCAAGGTGTCCCTGTGTGTATATCTGCTTTTTTATTTTATTTTATTTTTTTGCATACTTCCCCATTTCAGAGCCATGTTTTTTTTCCCCCTATACATTACTTTGAAGTGTAAGGCAACTCTTTGAGATGATAAATACTAATAAGAATAAGTGACATTTACTATACACTTTCTGTCAAGGTAACACCTAATTTTCTCCTGCAGTTTATCCGTTATATGTAGGTCACTCACTTGAAGAGACCGGATTCTATTGCCTCAAATAATGACATATTTTCACTGTACAGAGGTCAGGAAATGAGAACTAATCGTGGCTGCTTCGAGATAACGATAGCTTCTGATTTGTAATTACCAGGTGAAAGGGAGCCAAGGAATTATCTATTTTAAAATGATTCCCTTTTTTTTTTTTTTTTAAATGCCGCTCTTGGGTCTTGGGACTTGCCTTGAGCCTGCTTGCTGCTGCAGTGGAGGTGTGGTTCCCTCATGAAGGGTCTCCCTGCGTTTTAAGATATACACAGACCATGGGGCGCCTGGGTGGCGCAGTCGGTTAAGCGTCCGACTTCAGCCAGGTCACGATCTCGCGGTCCGTGAGTTCGAGCCCCGCGTCAGGCTCTGGGCTGATGGCTCAGAGCCTGGAGCCTGTTTCCGATTCTGTGTCTCCCTCTCTCTCTGCCCCTCCCCCGTTCATGCTCTGTCTCTCTCTGTCCCAAAAATAAATAAACGTTGAAAAAAAAAAAAAAAAAAGATATACACAGACCAGTACTGCAGGTGCAGCTGGGCTCAGGCCTAACAAAGCTTTGAGTTTCTCATCTAGAGAAGGAAGCTGTGGGTCTATCAGGCAAGAATGACAATCTGCCCAACGCCCCATCAGTGTGAATCTCTTTTCAAAGCTGTTCCCTCTTTGGAAACCCAGTCTTGGCACTCCAAGATGAGGAACATACTGCAACCGTCAACTTCAACTTTGAGAGAACAGCAAGCAGACAATACCCTAATCTTCTTGTGCATAAGGAGGGCATTCATGAAACTAAGTTCTGTTTGCAGAAACGCTCACCCCTCCCTTTTTGTTTCGGGTTACATAGCATCTTTTTATTAAAAAAAAAAAAAAAGTATTCTGAAAACAAGAAGATGAGAGATGGGGTGAGAAGGGTTAGGGTCAGAGGAGACAAGTAACTGCTCAGACAACTCCCAGAAGTGAAAAGAAAATAAGAAAGTGAGATGGAGACAGGCAAAGGGGAAGAGCCAAATCTGCTGAGTGTAAGCTCTGTCATCCCAGCAGAAGCGAGGCAAAAAAATGAAACTCAAGTTTGGGCATATTTTCTGTTGTTGAACTGAACGTTAAGCAAATAAGTGAGAATTATATCAGGGGTATAACCACCTTCTTTTGTTTTTTGGGAGGGACGCTGAAATAGGCTTTTGTTTGTACTTTTTTTTTTTTTTTTTTTTTTTTTTCTTGGTCAGCTATTCCTTCTGTCTTACTTGAGTAAGAAAATGAGAGTATCTTTCTGGCCTATGGGGATGGACTAAAGTGTCCTTAGGATAAAGAAGACCCAGGAGAGCTGTGAAGTAAATGAGTTTCCTGACTAATGAGAACTCTGTTTCTTATTCTGCTACTGATTTGCTATATGGCTGGGGCTGAGAAATCCGTGTCTCCATCAATCTCTCCCTTCACCTTCTGAAAATATTTCCCTTTACAGGTAGAATAATGGCTGCTGAGGGCTTGAGAGAGGTTAAGTGTCCACAACACCCTCGAAGATCTAGCAGAATAGAAGGCATTCCATCCATAAATGTTTACCAGAATAGATAATGACACTTGGAGTTAGATATGAGGGGCTGGATTGTAGGACATTATACTCTCACAAATCAAACATATGTAATAGAGAGGCATGAAGGGTGGACTACAACAGTGCTGGCAGCAATAGGGACAAGACTACAAAGAGAAGCTATTTTGGGTACTAGTGTTATCAGTACCTGCTGCCAGTCCTTGAACCCCTTCTATGGCCAGCACTTTAGGAGCCATTCTACAGATATTACCTTAAGATGTATGACTCGCATCTCTGGTTGGTACTATCCCCATCCCCATTTCATAGACAAAGAAACTACTGACTATGAAGTTTGATCACTGGGGGATTTCACAATCAGAGGAAGATAACAGTGGAAGTGGCTATCTGCTTCATATTTCATAGTGATTTGCGTACAAATTCTGGTTTGCAATGGGATCTCAGCAAACCTGGTCTTTTGCTTGAAACTCATGATAATCTCACTGTGGTTGACGAATGACCATTTTCCATATTCAGCACCTCTTCCTGAAGGGGTGATATCTCCTGTCTTGTTGAATTCAGATATGGCCACATGACCTGGCAGCACACACTTTGCATACCTTTTTTCCTTCTGCCACATGGTCAACTTGGGTCTTGAGGAACGATAACATGGCTCAGACCCACGGCTGATGGGTGGGAGAATACAGAATGAATGAATGAATGAATAAACTGTTACTGTTATAAACTGCTGAGAGTTTGGGGTTCTTTGTTTTAACAGCATGCCTGAGACTTCCCTAACTGATAGGTTTGCTTACAGCAGCCCCAACTCTTCCATGGGGCATACGTTCTAAGACTTGCCCTCCTGGTGGATGCCTTAAACTGCAGAATAGTACTGAACCCTATGTACACTATGCTTTTTCCTGTACATATATGCCTATGATAAAGTTAAACTTATAAATAAGGCACAGTAAGAGATTACAACAATGACTAATAATAAAATATAATTATAAAAATATACTCTAATAAAATTTATGTGAACGTGGTCTCCCTCAAAGTATCTTCATCTTGTGATGCTGTGAGACAATAAAATGTCTATGTGATAAGATGAAGTGAGGGGAATATTGCAGGCATTGTGACCACAGTGTTAGGCTCCTGCTGACCATCTGACCATATGTCAGAAGGAGGATGGTCTGCTTACTGTGGTTGACCACGGGTAACTGAGCCTCAGAAGGCAAAACTGAAGATAAGGGGAGCTGCCATGTAAGTAAACTAAGATACTCCATTTTTATACAACAGGGCTCTGTGCATTCCTTAAAGTTATTTATTTATTGAGTCAGGATCCTTTCTAAAACCCAGCCAGGAAAAGTTAGGACTACTACATACTTAAGGCCACCAACCACAAAAATAGCTCTTTAAATATTATGTCATAGTATATCCAGCTGTGATGCACTCTAATTTGGACTTAGAAAGTCTCAAGACTTTGTGTGAACACTGGCATCATCAACTTACATTTTCTCCAACAAGACATCCTGGATGCAGTGGGGTGGTCCCCTCTCTCACTCTCCACAAATGCTCTAGCAGCTCATCCCAAAAGGTCCTATTCAGACCATCCTAGGGTCAGAAGTGAAATGAGTTTGGGAGGTCCTCTCCCTAATGTGACTCACCCCTGTCGGCAGCCAAAATGCACAATTTATCATGACTTGACAGGCTCTGCTCTAGGGAGATCCTCAGATGGAACAGTGGGGCTCCATGGGTCAGCAAGGATGGAACAGGGAAAGGTTCCAAGTGGAAGTTCATGTAATCCAGGTGGCAGCTGGGAAATCAGCCACTAAAAACACAATAAGCAGCCAAACTCTGAAAGTATCTCCCTGGCTAATTGGAGAAAACTTTCACCAAGAGCTGAAAGTGAACCAAAGCAGGATGAATAGACCACACACAGATTCCAGATTTCAGCAAGAATAATAAACAGACCTACTTGGAGTTAGGGTGATAGTTCCTTAGCGGAGTTGCCTGTTTTTGTGCCACATGGGCTCTAAAAGAAATACTCAGAGGTAACCAAGTGAAGATTAAGGGAGAGGGGTTGGTTGCAGGTAACAGAATTCCCCAGCAACTGCAAGGACAGGAGATGTAGGCCTTGAAAAGTGGCAGCATGGAATGGGGGTTGTCTGAAATAGTAATTAGGGTATGTGTGGGTCCTGCTGGGTGCCACTTAGAACCTTCCATGTTCATTGGCTGGCAGAGGATCAACCTGACAAGAGAGTCAATCAATATGTCAGCAGCGCTTCTCAGAGAGCTGCTCAGCCCCTGCTTGTCAAGGAGGGCAAACACGGGGGCCACGGATGCTCTGTGTTTGCTGAGCAGGCCTCCAGGAGCAGGGGGTATCTTTAAAGATCAGGCTTGTCGATACATAACCGGAGGAAGAGATTGGGCTTTCCCTTTGAAAATGGAAGGCTTGAGGCCAAGCAGAGCTTAGGAAGTGGGAGGAGGGAGGCTTGCCTGCTGGGTCTTATAGCTCAGCATGCGGTCAGATTCACAAGGGCCTTAGAGATGATGGCAAAGCTCCTTCAGAGACCAGGTAGGCTGGGACTCCCTGCCCCTCCCCCCCTCCCCCAACCGCATCAGCCAATTTAGTCAACAATGCCAGGACTCCTGTGGGAAGTGTAGCCAATTCCCCAAGTGCCACTGCTGAGAGGAGAGAACCACAGCAGAATAATCAGGGCTCAAATGCACAAACACTAACCCTGAACTTGCACAGGGAATCTGCAAAGGCACTTTTGTAAGCTGTAGTCAAAATTAACACATGCAGATGAGCCTGCTCCGTGAGGATGTTGACAATTAACAATTATTTTGGCAATGCACCAGGTACTGGGCTAATTATGTTAACTGCATCATTTTATTCATTACTTATCATTCAGCAAATATTTATGGAGCACCTACTGTGTGTTAGGTGTGTTCTAGGCTCCAGGAATAAAGAAGTTGACAGAAGGAGTTCCTTGCTCTCATGGAACATACATTCTAGCGGGATACATAGAAACTAAACACACACAAATGAAAAGTAGAGGATGAATAGGGTTGGAGATGCCAGGGCCTGGGGGTGAGTAATTCAGTTTTTTGTTCAGATGTAGACCAGTCAAGGATGGTGTCCGATAGGTAACATTTGAGCCAAAGCCCAAAGGGAGTGAAAAAGCAATTCATGCTGACATCTGGGGGAGCTTTGAGGTTGGAGTGGGGTCAGTGGGAGAAGAGAGTGCAAGGTGGTGGGGAAGGTGGGTGGTAGGGAGTGGGTGCCCTTGGAGAGACTTTGCCATGTATCTAAATGAGATCAGATGAACACCGGAAGATTCTAAAGAGTGTGAAAGTCTATTTCCATTCTCACTCACTGACATGGTAATGTAGTCTACCTCTTCTAGATAAGGAAATTGAAGCTTAGGGAGGTTAAGTCACACGCCTAAGATCACACAGCCAGTAACCAGTGACCAGGAAGTCTGGAAGTTAAACCCAGACACATGTAACTGCAGAGTCAGAGCTCTCAACCCCCATACTGCCCTGCTACTGACTTACTCAACAGTCCTCAATAGAGGCCATTAGGCCCCTAATTCTCTAAGTGAACCGCTACTTAGTCAAGACTGAACAGGGCAATGGGCTACAGAATTACTTACTAAATACTGTCAAGGCTCACTCAGCAACAGACACCTCCCTTTGTAGGCAGTGGTTAGTCCTCTGATAAATCTGTCCTTGGTCAGCGACCAGCTTGCTACTTAACTGAAAGGAATCGCGATTGTCAATAGAAAATAAATCTGTTTGGCAACCTCAGTTCTCAGTCAGGCAGGCTAGCAATCAATATGCTTGGTGACTTTTTCCTTGGTCAGTTTGCTTATCATCCTTTGGGGACCTTGAATACGGTGCCCTTTCCTCAGAGAGGAGGGGGCCCACTGCAGTGGATTAATGGTATCCTTTTTAGGAACACTGTCGTGCCTAAATTACCTTCTGCCTAAAAGAAGAGATACAAACAAAGCCATGTGGGATAACATTCACGGAAGTGCCTTAAGTCTTAAAGGAGTTTAAAAAATTTAAATATAAAGGAGTTAAAAGAAATCCCTTTCAAACTGCCTTGGTGGAATGATTTCTCTTATTCCACCCCTCCCCCTGCCCCCACTGTATTGCAATACACTGAATGGAATGAATTTTCAAAGCACTGCAGGGAAGTTATGCCCACAAATCCCTTTACTAGTAATGGGATTTGTGTACCTATCTCCCAAGAATGCTCTGAAAAGTTACTTGTCTGTGTCTAACTTCCAGCTTGCAGCTTCCAAAATGGCTGCAAAGTTTCTGGCCCAGGAATGACACAGAAGAGGAAGAATGAGGCCCAGATAGGATACCAGAATCCTGACAGGACCAGTGGAAATGAGAGGGGGCTTTGGAGAAATGCACCTGAATTCACACCTCTATCTGCACTCTCTTATCTTCCAGCCATGGTGCTAAAACAGGGATTTTGTCTCTGCCTTCCTAATGCTTGTCCCTTGCAAAGGCAGGGAGGCTTTCTGTCCCCTCCTGCACGTCTGCCAAGAGAACAAGGTGACAGTTGCGTGAGGCAGCTCTGAGACCAGGGAGCAGCGTGTTCTGGAGACAAGAAGAATCCACATGGAGGGAACCAGCGCATTAATCTATTTTCATGACAGGCTCAGGATAGTACAGCAAGTGGGAAGTGGTATGAGATTAATCAATTCCTGTGTTTGGAGGAAACAAATGGGACCCCTTGCAGCTTCAGGATGCATGGGGCCCCCAAGCCGGTGTGACTCCTACCCCTCGAGTCCCCTTACACCTGCCACTGTGCGCTGCAGGTGGTAACTCTGGACACTGTGGGGGTGTGGTGTCTGGTGTGCTCAGGTGACCTCTAACAAGGCCCTTTGCTCTCAGCATCACCAGGCGGATCAATATGTAAGACAGACACACATGCTCACAGCTACTGTCTTTTCCTCGTGCACAGTCTCCAGGAACGTACCCTGGAGGATTGGCGATGCTGGCCAGGCGTCCCATTGTCCACTGAGCCAGCTTATCCTCAGGCAGATAAACACATGCCTGGAGCCATTCGCCACACAGGGTATCATTTCCCACCCAGACGACTCCTTTCCTGCCGCTATTTTTCCCAGGAAAGAAATAAAATAAAAGCCTTTCTTTCTCTAAGAAAGGACCCATGTGATCAACATACCTTTAGAGAATGATAATATCAGTAGGTTTTATTCAGCAAATAAATCATGGTCTCGGATTTTAAGAGCTTTTGTGATAGCAAAACACATCCCCGCAATCCACACGCATACACCTAAACGCATCTTTCTTCTCCCTCAGAAGCTTGTCATTCAGTGTTGACAACCCAAACAATATTTGTCTTTCTTTAAAGAACAGCACCCAGCAGCCCTGTTAAAGAGGGGGCCGGTCCACAAGACTACTTACTACAAAGGAAAGGTGATGCAGGCTGCACGCGGCATGCGGCCACCAGACTCATAGGAAGCAGACATTATGAATGTTTTAGAGGATAAGATGTCATATTGATTGGTAGATGTGCAGTGTATGCTGGAACAAAGAGGGGGAACTCTCCCGTGGAAAGTAGGCTTCGCAAGAAGCCATGGTGAGGGGCGTCAGGGAGGTGGCAGTTGGGGCACTGGCCATATTCCTAGGGCACGTTTCTTCCCTCGGCTGCAGCAAATGAAGAAATGAAGGATCTGGTCTTGCTTCCCTTCCGAGTCCCAGGCACCCCCCCCCCCCCCACCATCAAACTGCTTCCAATGAACCCTCTGATCGAACTGTGGAGGCTACAGTCAAGCAGCCAGAAACGAATAGCAAAGCCAGGGGTGCCTTAGGAATGGGGTGAAGGAGGAACCATCCCCCTATCCTGGGTCTTTGAGACTCATTCCTGTCAGGGTTTAAATCCCCGTTCTGCTACTCATAAGCAGATGACCTTGTGCAAACTAATTGACCTCTCTGAGCTTCACTTTTCTTAGCTAGAAGAAAAAGTTAGCATTTTTATAAAGTACTGACTCAGTGCCTAACATCGTGTTAAGAGCTTTATACGCATTATCTTATTTACCCTTTACAGGAAGTCTAAAATAGGTACTATTATTCTTCCCATTTTACAGATGAGAGATGGGAGGCAGTATTGGAAATTTACCCATACAGACATGGCTGCTAGGTGGGGCAGGTGTTTATAGAACCAAGTGTGCACTTTCGGCCACAAAGGGAAGAGGGTGATCAAACTGACCTTACAATGTGGTGTTAGTATAAAGGAGGCAGGAATCCATGAGTATCGAACACAGAGAAGGCACTCAAGAAATGTGTCTTACTTTCTGCTGTATCTTGGGTCATTTTGCCATCACAACGAGACCCATTGCAACTAATGTTTAATTGAGCTCTTGATGTGTGCCAGGCGCAAATTTTATCCAGTGTGTGTAATATTTTCCCATTTTGCAGATGAAGACATTGAGGCTCAGAGAGCTGGAGTAACATGCAGCTGCTAAGTGGTAGAAAGGTGTGACTTGAACCTGGGCCATGACACCTAACACCTGAGCATCGCATCATTCCAGCTCACAGCAGGACAAATATCAGCTCCAGGCACCAGGAAAGACTAGGGATGTTTATTCATCTAGATATTCTTCTCGCATTTGCCTAATCCCCTTTCTGAGAAACCTCTTTGGCTTTCTTTTCTGCATTATATCAGAAGGGCAGAGCCACCCAGCTCAAAGGTCATCTGGTCTGGTTCTTGTACAGATACTGACCTTGAGCCTCACGTAGGTGAAATGACTTGCCCAAGGTCATGATGACCAATGACTAGCTAAGTCAGAATTTGAAGCTTGGTCTCCTAACTTTTTGTCTGGTGCTCTCTCTACGGTCCTCTTCCATCTCTTTAAAGAACAAAGGATTCTGAGGCCTAGTGCAATGCAATGCCTTATCAGAGAACATGAGGGGACCTCAGCGAAGCCTCCTTCTCTCGGCCTTTTAAGATTTTTATTACTACTATTTGCAAGGTAAGGGATGAGCAAAAATAACCTGTTTATAAACTAGTCAACAAAATGGGTATCATGATCCTTCCCAATCCTAACTTCATTACAGCGGGTTTCTATGACAAATTGCTTCTACTGCAGGAGCTCATTCACAACAAGAAACTAAAATCACCATTTTTCTAATTCTACCTGGTCCAAGGATGCCATGGTCGATACAGACACGGCTCCCTCCTGCACAGAAGCTGGGCAATATTTCAGGAGTGAGGAATGAGTTAGAGAAATAAGGATGCTGAGCAAATCCTGCATGTAATTCTCATGTCAATTTGGTCATTTGTTCAGCAAAGCCAAATTAGGCACACGGGGAGACTGCTAGTGTTCTTTTCAATGTTTAATTTCTGACATGGTTCTCTCAAGGATTTTTTTTTCTGACTCAGAAATAAAAAATCTTGTATGAGCAAATTGGGCTTGATCTTTCTCTTAACTGGTTTTTAGTTAAGTGGATTTTACATGCCTAACCTGAAACATTTTAGAGTTGATTCTAATGGAAAGAAACATTGCATTAAAAAATTAGTTCTTTCTCTCAGAGCCTGATGACACAGGAGGAAATAAAAACCCAGAAATCTGGTAGTCCTGGTCCTCTGATATGTTTAACATAACAGGGTCAGCTTCTTACTGAGAGAAAGATTATCTGGTAGAAGAAAAAAAGGATACTTTGTTTTTGGAATGCAAGCCACCTGCATTGTAAAAGAAGAACTACATTTTCAACTTCAATTAGATAAATGACACAATTAGACTTATTTTGAGTTTATGACAATTTACTTAATAGAACTAATTTCAGGGGTTTTATGTGACACTCAAGTCCCACACATTTCTTTCCTGCTAAAGGTACACATTTCTCTCAACAGGTAGCAACATGGTAACTACTGTGGCACTTTTGGCTTATACAAAGCACTGTGATGACAGCAGAAAGACACTCCACATTGTTCATTATTAACCGCCCTCCCCTCTTTGGCTTGTGCTCCACTCCTCCCCCCGCCCCCAAACAATCTCTAAAAGATCCCAATTCTGGTATAATCCAATTCACCTCCAGGTGAGGGTTGGTGTCTCCTCTGATCCCAGCCAGGGAAGAGAGATTCTCCCTGTCCTGCAAGTTCAGAGCTCAAGAAAGGTGAACCTGCTTGTGAAATCCCCCCACTCGTTTTTTACTACTTAGTTCTTTTAGACTTAAGTTTCTAAATTGTGTCCCTTCTGGTCTTATCTGGTTTCAGCTAATCTTTACTTTAATACAGGACACTAATGAGGTAGGTATTTTATTATCCCTATTTGTCAGATAAAGCAACTGGGGCTTGTTGCAGATACAGAACACGCCCAAGGTGGAGAGTTGCCAGTTGTTGTTTTTAAAACTGTTAAATCTGGCATCCCAATCCCATAGTTAGGACTAATTCTCAGAGACCTCACTGTCCTTCTGCAGCCCCAGGAATAACCTCCTAACTAGTGTCCCCAGATCCTCTGAGCTTCGCTCCAGAACTGTCAGAAAGAAATGCCCAGGGGAACCAGAGTTGGGTCTAACCTCTGAACTTCTCTGGTTCTCTACCCAGAATGTTATTTGCATTCTGCTTCTGGTCCAACAGAAACAGAATGCAAGCCACGTATGTCATTTAAAATTTTCTAGTAATCACATTAGTAAGTAAAAACAAATTTAATACTCTGTTTTTTAACCCTATATCCAAAATATTATCAGTTCAGTATGCATTCAACATAACAACCATTAACGAGGTATTATACACTTTTTTTTGCACTATGTCTCCCAAATCTGGTGTTTTACCCTTAGAGCTTATCTCAATACAGACGCTAAATTTTCAGTGGTTAAAGTGAAACGTGGTCCTTCCAAAACAATAAAAGTATGTTAAATAGATAAATGTTTTCTACTGCGTCAGTTTTAAAATTTAAATTAATTACAGTGAAAATAAAGTGAAAGATCAGTTCTTTAGTCACACTGACCAAGTTTAAAGTACTCAGTAGCCGTATGTGGCTGCTAGACAGAGTAGTTCTAGACTACAGTGGCTTTGCAGGGTTCTCCTAGGCTCCTCTCCTCTGTGCTCGCAGGATATTTTGTACCCACATCTACCACAGCATTTATGGCCTTATTTTGTCTGTGTTTGTTTATCTTTGAGAGAGAGAAAGAGAGTCAGAAAGACAGAGAGAGAGAGTGTGTGTGTGTGTGCGCGCGCGCATGTGCCAGGTGGGGTGGGAGGAACAGAAAGTAAGGGGGCAGAGGATCCCAAGCAGGCTCTGTGCTGACAGCAGAGAGCCCAGTGAGAGGCTTGAACTCACGAACCATGAGATCATGACCTGAGCTGGTTGGATACTCAACCAACTGAGCCACTCAGGCCCTCAGCATTTATGACTTTAAATGGTAATTACTTACTTACTGATCATCCTACCTGCTCCCTGCTGGGAGCACCTTCATGGGCCAGAGTGAGTCTTCATCTCCCTTTTTTTGAATTTGCCCCAGCAAGTGGCATCAGGCCTAAACACAATGGCATTCAATAAATATTTCCTAAATGAAAGAATGGTTTGGAATTGAGTTTAAAACTCCTAATTAGTTGGGTCTTATGGTGTGCCAGGCTAAGAGCAATAACGGTAATAGTAATAAGCGATTTGTATGGAATTCTGACATTGTGCCAGGTTCTCAATTCCTACCTGCTTTAGAGACATTTCTCTTGATCACTACCCCCTGCCCCCAGGCACCTTTGAGGGCGGAACCATTATTCCCATTTTCCAGATGAGAAAACAGAGGCTTAGAAAGATTAAATGATGTGCCCACTCCCACACAGCTGCTAAGTGCCAGAGCCAGACATGTGCAGAAGCATCTTCACCCCTTGGCAGGGCTTCCCTCACCTCAGTCTTCAATGACCATGGTCATGACTTTTACTAAAGCCGAGAGCCACTTGTACTGGCACATCCTTGCCACATTTAAAAAGCAGTCACCCTTTTTAAAACTCTAATCCATTCAGCCTCATCCCAAAATAGTATCTGTGAAATAAAACGCTTGCTGTATTAGTTATAAGGCTTTGTGATACATTCAAGTAAACATAACTATTGAAGTAAAACAACACGGCCACATACCACACAAGGTCATACCCTGTAGGTTCTACTAGTGGTATGCCTACCATACTTGGGGAAACGTGAACTTGTAACTTCTGTCTTTCTGTCCCCATAGACCAAGCATTATTTCTGTGTTTTCTGCCCTCAGTGGCAGTCTAACAAGGGAGGAGCAGTAGAGGAACAGGCTGCAAGGAAGGTTTCCCCATGCCTACCTCATATTTCTAGTATAAAAGCAAAACACAAGACCTAACCTCCCACCCCTCCACCTTGTGGGTTTTTCTTCACTTCTTCAGGGCCAGAGGACAAACACTGCTTCAGGGAGGCTACATCCATGGAATCAGTCCTTCCTGCTGAGGGATTTCCTATCTTATGCTAGGTAATGCCAAGAGAGTCTGGAGTCTGTTAGAATCCAAGAGCCCCATCCTCCCCACCTGCCTTTTCCCCAGCCCTGTGGGGGAGGGGCTCCATAGTCCATACCACCACAGTTGTGTTCTTGGGCATTGCAATTTCTACTTACTTCGTAAATTCACCAGCAATCATTATACCTCAGATACTGCAAACCCTAAATGCAATTTTCAGTAAGAATAACAGCCTACACTAATATAGTGCTGACTGTATGCTAGCCACTGTTCTAAAAACTTTAAATATGTAGACATGAAATTGTCATTTCTGATAGATCAACTGTGATAGAATATCAGTAGTTTTACATGGTCCATCTTAAATAAATTAATCACTTAATACAAGAGCTCTAAAGACAAATACTTTTATTATATCCATTTAGAGCTGAAGAAAGTATGGGAGAGAGATTAAGTAACTTGCTCAAGGTCATTCTGTCAATAACAGTAGAGTGGGGCTTTGAACTTGGGGACTCTGGCTCAGAGCTCTGAACTGCAATGCTTTCTGCCACTTACAGTACAAGTATCATAAAAAGAATGTCGTCTTGTACCTAAAGGCTAGAGTCTGTATTTCAGACATATTGGGTAAAGCATACTTAAAAAAATTTTTTTTTAACATTTATTTATTATTTAGAGACAGGGGAGAGGCAGAGAGAAGGGGAGACACAGAATCCAAAGCAGGCTCCATGCTCTGAGCTGTCAGCACAGAGCCCAACATGGGGCTTGAACTCACAAACTGTAAGATAATGACCTGAGCTGAAATTGGATGTAAGCATCCAACTGAGCCACCTAGACGCCCCTTGGATAAAGCATACTTTTGCGGAAACAACAGAACATGGTAGTTAGAGTAGCTTTGGAATCAGACAGACCTGGCTTCAAATCCAGGTCTAGGCCCTGGACCTTAGTATCTGTGAGGCTCTGGGAAAGTGCGCTTTTTGATTTTTGATCTTGTGGACCCTCAGTTCCCTGATCTGCAAAGTGGGGGTGTTAAAAGTCCCTAGTTCACAGTGGGGTTGCCATGCTAAATGCAACAAGGCAGGCAAAGCACTTAGCTCAGCTTGACACAGCGTGAAGAGCTCAGCCAGCAACAGTTGTGCCATGGACTGGTCAGAAATAACATTGTTCGCCTGGAAAAAGGTATCTTTCAGATTCCAAACAGCTAGGTTTCAAGCAAGTAGTCCATTCCTAAATTGGAGATGGCCTGCCTTCTGAATGAAAACTACAGAATCCTGTGCAGGAAAACTGGAATCATGTCCTCCAGACTCATTTTACAGAAGAGGTTACAGAGACCTAGAGGGGTTAAATACCTCGGCAGGGAGGCCAGGCATCATTTTTGAGAACCACAGATCCCTGATCTCATTCGCTTCCACCTTACTGCGCTGACTTGAAGCTGTCCTTCTGGAGTGATGCTTTAAAGAGGAGTCTCAGACCTGCTGACCTGAATCACATATTTCATGCACGTGTGGTATCATTGGCAGCACTAAGCAGCATTTGGGAGGTGCAGTTGGGGTAGGAATGGGAAAACTTAATGATTTCCACCAGCCTTCTCCAAAGCAACCACAAATATACAGCTTCTAAGTAAAACCTGTGTGTTTCCTATGCAAATGTAGCTTCAAGAAAAGGCCTCAAGCCTCCCTTTCTCTACTTGGATCACCACCTCGAATCCTCTCCTATGTTAATATTTTGGAGAACCACTGCATAAAAACACATTAAATGGCAATATTTTCTGAATTTAACCTGATATCTGCAAATTCAGGGTGCTCATGTGATGAGCCATAACAGGACAAAGGCTTGTGTCGTGTGGGAGAGCTCTGTTAATAAACATTTCCTAATCTGCTATTCTGTGCCTGGTGCTGAGCTAGGCTCTGGGGGTGCAGGGATGACTAAGACAAAGCTGTCCTCAAAAAACTTAGTCCTGGCCAGTCCTGACCAGCAGGATCGGAATTCTTTGAGAACTTATTAGAAATGCAAATTATTGGGCCTCATTCCAGACCAGCAAATCAGAAACTCCAGCAGGTGTGGGACCCAGGTATCTGTGGATTGAGGGACCTATAGGTGATTCTGATGAACTCTCAGGCCTGTGACCCACTGGAAGCGTGTGAAGCAAGGCTGATGGCAATTAGGGAAAGGTAACATGAAGGGAAGGAACAAGCTCCCCTTGTCTGTTTCCAGGAAGGTGGAGAAGGTGAGAGAGCCCCAAACCCTCCCTCCAGGTGCACTAGGTCTCTGCCTACAGGGGCAGGATGTCAGAAACAGTCTGGAAGAAGCAATGTAGAAAAGAGACATTCAAGCCAGGGTGGAAAGATGGAAAAAAATGCCAGACCCAGACTTGGGCCAAAGCAAAATGGTCAAGCAGGTAAAGTTTCTTCTTAGCATGTCTGCTCCCCTTTCAGTATCTGCTCTGTGTCTGTTCTGCCTGTCCAAGACGGACAGTTATCAGACAGACTCACTGTCACTTCCAAACTCAGCCATGCCACTTGTATGAATGCTTTCCCATCACGCTGGAAGTTTCCTGGACTCCCCTCCAATTCTCTCGGAACTGTGCTTTCCAAACTATCAACCACTTCCAGAGAACTTAAAAAAATCTGTTGGAACTAGATATGTGAATTCATCCACAGCTCTCCCAAGCACTCACATTTTCTACCATTCATGGATGTGCAATTACAGAGGAGATTAATGATTTAAGTCAAACATATAAACTCTAAAGGCAGAGATTTTAGGCATGATGCCAATTAGGGCAAGGGAGATATTTTTAGAGAGAAGGTATTGTAGACAGTGGCTCTGAGATGGCAAGAAGGGAAGGTTTCCCCCTCTACTCTGGTTAGCCTTGGCCATGGAGGTGCTGACCAGGTGCAGATGGGTCTTGGGGGATCTCTGGTCTGTTTGCCAGAATGACTGCAACCCCTTCCCTGCTATCAGGCACAGAGCCACCCAAAGCCAATGATCCACTGGGGTAGTTGTGGTGGGGGCATCTTATTGTAAATACCTGTCTGTAAGCACTCCCATGGAAAGTCCATTTTTGTATAGTCCATGAGGCTGAACTCAGGAGTTTGAGCTATGTATTAGTTTAGGAATATTAGGGATTAGCTTGACCTGGCTTAAGCATAAAAGGGAAATTATTGGAAGGCTGTTAAGATAGCTCATGAAAGTGAAGGAGTAGCTGGGCAGTCAAGCCCTGTCTTTATTCTCTGTCACTGGGCTTTCTCCATGAGATGGAGACAATGGTCATAAAGAATACCAGAATCATAACCCCATGCCCTTGGGCCACCAAAGAGAAGAGAGCTTTATTTTTCCAAATTCACATATAGGCATCTTAGGCAAGGACTCTGGTTGTCTTGGTTGGGGGTCACTGGCCTTCCTTAGGCCAGTCACTGTAAGATGACACTGTGAACTCTGTCTGGGTGCCAGGTCGGACCCAGATAAGACATGAAGAGTGTTGAGTATAGACCTGGCCACCAAGTAAAGTTGCCAGATTCAGCAAATAAAAATACAAGATGCCAGTTAAATTGGAATTTCCCATGCAATATTCCGGGCATACTTATACTAAAAGCATTATTTTTTTGTTTGTCTGAAACTCAAATTCAACTGGGCATCCTGTGTTGAATCTGCCAACCCTATCACCAAGGGAACTGATGTGAGTCATTCAGGTTTCCCATGTTGTATCTACAACAAGTTGTTTAAAACCTTGAAGAAGTACAGAGTTCTTTCTAGAGGAAACCAGTGTCCATGCCTGGAGGTACCCCTGAGCCCATTCTCCATGATGGGTTGGCTGTCTGACCAGAAGGGAATCTGTATCAGGCATCTACACTTTCCACAAAGTTTCACAACTGCCTGGCTGTCTTATGTAAAGCACATGGGTTACTCTTTTTATCAATCATACTGATCCTTTGGTGGGACTTAAGGAATTCATCAGAAAATCAGCTAGGATCAAATTGTGAGTCTACTCTTGCCAAAGCTCCTGGAGCAATCTGATATTGATAGTGTCAGCGTGAGACTAACTAGCTGGTGGGTACCCATCTCTCAGGCTGGGTGTTGGTTTCCTCCTCTTGGGAGGCTGACCACAACCAGTTTGTAAGGTTGGCTGCTCCTTAGTCTCAGCTAAACATTTGGAACCTAAAGATCTCTGCAAGCTCCATTTTCACCAATGGCATTGATCCCTATAAATATTTACTAAACTTGCTCTGTAGTCAAGGCACAGCCATTTTTTCTTTTCCTCTGGAAGGAAGTTTATTACAGAAAGTAATAGGTGATGTCTTCTTACTACCCCATAAATCTGCTATAGTACCTGTGTGCTGAACTTCCTAGACAGCAAGAACAAACAGTTGTTGCTGAAACCTTCCACACAGAGGAAAACAATAAAACCAGAAGCAAAAGCAAAACAACAAACAAAACTTATACAGAGATTTTTTTCTCTGTTAGAATATTTAACACAAGGTCAAGCTGCCCCAAACTGAAGTTCTATTATATTTCCTAAAGTAGGAAAACCAAACAGTTCAATTTTTCTTTAGACAACACTTTCTTATTCTAGTGATCAGCAGTGAATTTTTCAGCACCAAGTATCCAAGAAATAACCCTGAGCTATGGGGTGCATACCCAAGCTCAGATTTAGGACACACAAAGCCAGTCCAGGGGCAAGGTCAGTTCTAGACAAGATGTGGAGCTAAGTAACTTTTGCTTTGTGTTCTCCAATCTGTTAACAGAAGTGATGGTTGGTGCCTGAGAAACTCTGGGTAAATTATATGATAGTTTTAGTGAAGTAAAAAGCCAGTTTTGTGGCCTCTCAGCAGTGTATTTAGATTTAAGGAGAAGACTGTATTTCTTTTTTTCTGAGAAAGCCCCATGCATTTAGGATCAACTCCTTAACGAAGTGCCAATGATCTCAGAGTTGACCTTCAATGTCCTTTCCACACAGCCTGTGCTGCATACCATGGTCAGGAGCCAACTTTCATCAGGTGAGGGTGACTTGGTTCTCTATAGGCTTTCTGGGAAATGTGCTTCAGGGTCATCTCCTAGGTGTGTGTGTGTGTGTGTGTGCGTGTGTGTGTGTGTGCATGCGTGCGCAAGCGTCTATGTGTGGTGTGGGTAATTTTCTGGCAGGTGTACATGTGACCACTTTGTCCATGGGAGGGATTATTTTAATAAGTTGCTTTAACTAGTTAATTTTTGCTGCGATAGTCCTTTTCTATACTCCGAATTTGATATCCTTATTTTTTATATAGAAACTGGAAAGCTGATTGACCCTTGCATGGATATTGAGTGGTTCTATTTGGGTATGCTGCTGTATATCCTTGAAGGGCAATGACTAAGTTTGTCTGGTTCACTATTGTACACCCAGAACCTAGCACAGTAAAAAGTCTTTATTCAGCGCCTTCCTTTGCTGAGCACTGTGCTAAAGGTTATTTAAGAACTATCTCATTTAGGGGTGCCTGGGTGGTTTTATTGGTTAAGTGTCTGACTTCAGCTCAGATCATGGTCTCATAGTTCATGAGTTCTAGCCCCATGTTGGGCTCTGTGCTGACAGCACAGACCCCGGAGCCTGCTTCAGATTCGGTGTCTCCCTCTTGCTCTCTGCCCCTCCCTCACTCATGCTCTTTCTCTCTCAAAAATGAATAAACATTAAAAAAAAATTAAAAAAAGAACTATCTCATTTAATCTTTACAAAAGCCCTATAAGACAACACTATTATTGTGCCCACTTTACAAGGAGGAAACTGAGTCACAGGGAGGCTAAGAATCTTGCTGTGTTCATGTAGCTAGTAAGTAGAAAAACTGGGATTTGATCCTGAGCAGTCCAGATTCTGGAGCCCGTTCTCTTACCTTGTACCAGAAAACAATTGTTTTATAAATACATGAATAAGTGGATGACTAGGAAACCTAAGATTAAAGTGCTTGGTGACAAAACTGTGGTCTGACCCTTAGTTGTCAGGCCCAGAATTCACATAAAATTCCAAAAAGTACTGTCTATTTCTGCATTTCTCCTTCTGACTCAAGTCTGTGACCTTCTAGATCCTCTGCTGCTCACTCTGATTCCACCCTCCAGAATGTGTGTCATTCTTACAGTTCTATTACATGAACTCCCTGTTCTGGGATTGCTGACGGCTGATCCCCATGCCAGTGGATAAATGTTTAGGGGGACACCACTTCTGAGTGCTATTTGCACTTTCAGAGTGGCCCTCAACATTCAAAGGAACTGTAGGCCAAGCCTCCTGATGTAAGGACAAAGTTCCTTGTTAGTGTAGCTACCCCTCCCCCCCAAGACCCAGAAGAGGCCCACCTAATTTCACACCTTGAAAAGAACAAAGAAATAGAAAAGATCCAAACTGCAATCATTCTCCAGATCACTGAACAGATCACTCTGATTTAGAAGTTGTTGTTTTTTCCTCAGGTCACCCATCCACTCCCAGCACAGCCTGGGGAGGGGAGGATCACACCCTCTGAGCTGAGATGGCAGCTGTCTCAAACAGGGAGATCAAATCCCAACCTCAAGACCCACTGGCAAATGAAGCCCTTCTTGCCGAGTAATGCTACTCATTGTGGGAGTTATGTTAACTTATGGGTGGTCTCTTCACGTTCAGAACTTTGCCTCCGTCTTTTCATGTGTGATTTATACAAGCAAATCTTGAATGGTGGAGTTTCTGCCATTCCGCAGGACATGTGCTTCTCTAAATCTATACCAAAAAGGCAGCCTACTTGATCTACAAATATGTTTGCTCTTTGTAACTCAAGCCTAGTCAGTAGACAAGAGAACATGGAAGAAAAATCTACCTATATTCTACTCTGCTCCCCAATCAAACCACATACACCCAATACTTGGGGCTTCTTTTTACCACATTGATTCCAATTTTCAATTCCTGTTGGAGATACCTAGTGTTCTCACTATCGCATCATCTGTCGATGTCCACTATCCAAAGGAACAATTATCTAACACCAAAACACAGGGAATGTACTAAAACACAAAAAAAGAGAAAGAAAGATTCTACTTTCCAAACCAATTTCCAGGAACTGCTACTAAAGACAAGTATCAAACACTTTTCTGCTTTAATCATTTTCAAAACTTTTAATGAATCTCCTCTTTTAAACAAATAATGCCATTAGCATGGATGCTATGCAAATGAAATGCAGGGCCTGCTTTTGTTTGGCTTCCTCGAAATTGTTTCAGAAACCTGATCACATCAAATATTTTTCAGTTTATGCAAAACAGAACCTCTCAATACATTTTTTTTGAAGAGTATGTAGTTTTTCATTTGCATGTTGGTCCCAAGTGGTAAATTTACACTTTGAATGTAGGATTAACAAATTTCCATGTCTGAACTGCATTTTGAAACTTAATCATACAGAAGTTACTTTCGTATGCCAAGAGCCTTAAGAATCTGAAACTGAATGACCTTAAAGGTACCTGGATGCAGGAGTTTAGCACACAGGTGGCACCGGGGACACCTGTGTCCCACAGGAACACCATTTTTGCAGTTACCTATTACATACAGTGTTCTCTCAAAAACTAATCTGTGGTCATCTTGGAAAATGCAGGAATGAGCATACACTGTCTGCAGTTAAAAAACCATTCAGATCCTGGGATCCACAGATCTGCATCCAAAACCCCTTTTTCAAACTGCTCTTTCTCAGTTTGGCAAGCAGGCCGGCCGGTGCCACTCTCTCACTGTCAATGAACAACATTATGGCTTGAGAGAGCTATGCATGATCACACTTACTGTAGCATCAACTATTTTTTTCTTAATTGTCCTGAGATCCTAGAAAGGAAACAAGCGTCTGTGCTGACAGAGGAGCTCAGCGTGAACTCTCATTTTTCACATGGAGCTAATTAAAAACTGAAATTAGTTAAATATGGAAATGACACTTGCAAGCACTTTAGTAGAATTCTGGCAAAATCCCTCTGGAGTGCTGTGACATTACCTGCTGCTTCGAAACTCCCCAACTGAATTTCACAGTTAAAAGGCTGAGCAAAGGGAAAGTTATTATTGAGATTTCGGATTCAGAATGTGTCTGTAAAACTCCAAATTAAATTTCACGGCTGGCCCTTGAGTGGTTGGCAATATATAACGCAGGCCAATAGAGTGGGCCGCTAACAATGTCCCTGCAAGCAGGCGCTCCAATTACCCCTCTTTAGGTATGGTACTGTGGGTGGCACAGTGCGACAATCAGAAGGTTAACGGATATATTTCTCTTGGAATCTGTCTCAAGGCGCTTCATACACGTACTGATTTCAACCCAGAAAAAGAGGCTGTGCTCATGCATGGTAGTATGATGGGTCCAATTGTGAAAACTGAGCAGGGTTTCTTAGGGGTAACAAGACACACTTTTTACATATGAATTCTCCTCATAGGTTGGTCTATCTATAAACGTATAGGTATATGTATACATAAATGCATATAAATGTGCATGTACATATATGTATGTACATGTCCACACACACACACACACACACACACACACACACACACACACACATATATATATATATCCTTCTATATATGTATGTCTAATAGGCATTTCCCAGTTTTTATTCACAATTGTGATACCTTATCTTGAAGCAGGGAGATCAAACAGCTTCAGTCTTAGGGGAAAGTGAAAATAAATAGCCTTTCCAAATGGGCAATGATGAAGAGGGGCCTTCCAGAGTAGGTAGGAAAAGCACCATCCAGGAGGTCAAGTCCCCGTTAACAGGCAAAAGCAGTAGCATTTGCTCAAGGGCAAATTACGGTGTTTGTCTACATCTGCATACAATTTAATTAAACCCGCCTATGTGTCTGATGGCCCTGGATCTGCAGCAGAGTATTTGGGAAGTCCATACTCTCTCCAAACAACTGGAGTGTTGTGATTTTATTGTTTTTCCGACACCCCATCCATTTGCCCTTGAGGATTCCCTCCTCCTGGACCCTGGCCACGACTGAGGCAGGCATGGTGTCCCTGCCTGGGCAGGCCAGAGAGAGGGGCTGATGCATGCCAAAGCCAGCCCCGCCCCTCGAGTGGGCTGGCAGGGAGCCTTGGGCGGGCTGGCCTGCCAGGAAGAGTCCTCTGGCAGCTCGGGGCGCGTATCTCCCCATCTCACTCGGGCTTTGCTAGTCCGAGGCCTGGAAATCGTTGCGGCTTACCCAGCTGGATGGGTGCAATGCTGCAGCTGTACCATCAGGCTGGCTTATTTTTATTGAATTTTGAATATCCAATTTCAAAGCAATTCAAATGAATTTGCCCAAGGCCTCGGATCAGCGTGGCTGCTGACACTCTCTGCAGTAGGGTTTCGAAGTTCATATTTCTAAACAAAGGCAAGATTACAGAAGCTTTCCTTGTCAGGACGAGCGCCTCTAAAGAACCCTCTCTACCAACTCTATTAGGTCCCATGCTGACAGCAGTGAAAGCTGTTCCGCTAATCCGGGTCCAGGTCCCTCACTGCTTAGGCTGGGGTGGGCAGGCAAACTTTGTCCACTGACTGAAGAAAGATGGAGGAGTACAGTAGAGGTGTCTAACAGGATGCAGAAGGGTCCAGGACACGGAAGTTGGCACATGTAGTGTTGTTGGACAGAGAAAGTGTGCAGAAGTAGGGCAGAGGCAACTCCAAGGTCAAGCTGTGCCCATGCCTCGCCCTCCAAGATTGAAAAGAAAAACAAAGAAACCCTATCCATGCTCTAAGAACAACCGAAGAGATGCCGGGAACTCTTCATCTTGGGGAATCTTTCTAGCAGCTCCAAAAATCTGTCTTCCCTCACCCCCGCCATTCCTTTCTAATCCTGCTACACCCATGCCTAGGAGCCACAACTTTTAAATGCACAAAACAAAACTCAACCCTCATGGTAGAAGACTGAAGAGCTATGGAGAAAAAAGTGCTTCCTGAGAAAAAGCCCAACACGGCATCTCAGGACCGATGGTGGCTCGACATTTGAGACAGAACCTGCTCTTAATTCTTTCAGTAGGACGTGGGAGACATTCAGGGCTTGGCATTCAATGAAAACTGTTTTTAAGCAGCCTTGGGACAACACCAATTCAATAACTACTGGTGTTCACAATCTGTCAACTCCTCCCCTCAGGGGTTAAAAAAAACCTGACAAAACCTGAGAGCAAAGAGCAAATTGGGACATGAAGACTCTGAGTGACACTACAGTCAGCTTCATAGGAGTGGGGCGCCTGTTCGTTCTTCCTCAGCAACGCACCCCAGCTGCCAGCACAGTGCCTGGCTGTTAGTACGTACTTAATGGATATTCGTGGACTGAATGGATGAATGAAAGAACAAAGGTTGTCATCTTATGTCACCATGGGTACAATATGGGTTTTAGAGTCAGAAAGTCTCCTAATATGGCCACCATTTAATTGCCATATAGCAGTGGACAAATAACCTCTAGGCTTCAGTTTCTCAACTATAAAATGTCTTTAACAGTAGTACCTGTGACACAGGATTGTTTTAAAGATGAAAGGAGAGAATGAAAAGAAAAGCCTGTTACCATTTGGAAGGGGTAGATGTCAAGCTCTTCCTTTCCATGTATCCAACTGGATAAATCACAAATCTTTGTACCTGATAATGTACGTTCCCTTTGCATCCTTCCATGGAGTCTGCCTCTTAAACAGGAAAATATTCAAATATGTAGAAGTTCCAGTTTTGAAAAATTTGATAGTCCTTCGAAAGTGATTATTTTGTCTGCTCAATGCAGTCAAACTTACAAACCTCAAGTGTATGCTGTAAATGAGGGAGCCATGGTTTTCCTTTAAGGACTAGTTCTATAGATTTAGATACAGAGTAAATACATAGAAATGAAAACGTAAAATAAATAGCACCAGGATAAAGTAAAAATCCCGAAGATCGAAGTAAAGGAAGGCTGTGGATGTCAAGAACCCAATGGCTGGAGGAGGCTGGGGGAGCTGGGTAGATGCTTCTAGAAACCAGAGGTAAGAACAGATACCCACAGGTCACACCCCTTTCATTGTACAACCCAGCCAGTTTTAAATCATTTGCTCCTTTGGGCAAACAGTGCTGCTGGTTAGTTATCCAGGAGATGTTTTTAATTACGAGCTGAAAAAGTCATTCTGTAGCCCTGAAACCAGTGCCCTCATGCCTAAGAAGTGCTTTTTAATATTTATACATCTAAAGAGGGTTTGCCCTTCCAGACATAGAAAATCATTAGGAAGGCTTCTCAGGAGGATATAACTTTGGTCAAGGTCATGCACAAATCTAAACTTCAGATTTCAGCCAATGCTTACCAGTAGGTGCCACTTTTGTGCCACAAACCATTTCTGGCCCTCTCTCGATTTTATTTCTAGGTTATCAATTTTTAAATAGAGGAAAAGAACAAAAATATGCTTGTGAGACAATTCTGAGCATATAAAAGTTGAAGAAACTTTTCTGTTTTTCCTCGTTACTTGGCATATCTATTTAATAGAGCTTTTTTGATTTTTACTTTTTTCTTCCAGCACAGCAGATGAATGGGCGACCCAGGAAAACTGCACTCAAAGAAACGTCTTGTAACAGTTCTAACTTTGGTTTGGCATGTCACCTCTGTAACGATATCAGGGAGAGGAAATATTCCGTCAAAGCTGTGAGCATGGAAGGAAACAGCCTGGATGGTGTCCAAGACACACAGTATCTTAGCAACTTCTGAAGTTCAGAAAAGCCAACATTTCAGTTTGGGAAACCGTCTGGTAGAAGTTCCGTCCTACCCCACCACAATCACTGAAAGACACACCTTAAGGTGGAAGTGGCCATCGTTTTCAGGATCTACTACCCAAGCTGCTGAAATGAAGTGGCTGTCAGGGGCAGGCAGCTCTTGTCGAGAAAACAAAGCAAAACACTACTGCTGAAACATATGAAAATAGGGATAACCAGGTAAGGTCAAACATGCTGTGATTGAAAAATGCCCTCTTCCCTCCTACTTTGCAAAAGCATAAAATTAATGTTCACAGGAAGAAAAGGAGAGCAGGAGTCAGACACTATTCCAAGACCTTTCCTCTAAGAATGGGGCTTGTGCCTTTGCCTTCTGAAGGAGGGTTCTTTGAGAATCCTTCTCTCTCACTTATCTCTGGAAAATGAGAGACTCCAAACACCCATTAAAGACGTCTTGGGGATCACCTTATAACCCTCAGCCCCGTCTTTTGTAGCTAAGTGGTTAGTGTGTATTTGTGTGGGTCAAGGTCGAAATCAACTTTATCTATATCTTCAACATTATCCCCCACATCTGATACTGAATGTTAATCCTAACAATCTAATCCCTGGCCCCTCTCAACCCAGCCCAGTATGGATCCTAATCCTCAGAGAACCCAGTATGTAATTGTCACATAAGTAGAAATCCCTGCCCCTCTCTAAATGAAGCCCAGCTCAGATCACTTGTACTGTGACTGTTCCTTATACTTAGGCAATGAGATCACTGGGTAGGTGAAACATGTCATTTCCAGGGAAGAGGAAAAGTGGATGTTTGTTAAGCATTTTCTTTCCCCTAACAACTATTGTCCTTCAAACATCATTCAGTGACAAGACAGGAACGTTACTAAATCTAATTCTACTGTCTTAACTTTTCCATTACACATGTGAAAATAACTTAGGAAATACATTCCTACAAGATTTGGTGACCAAACCTGGACATTCAACCTCCAAGATATCTCTCTCATAACTGTTCTACTCTTGGGCTTCCCTGCTTCTGTCCTTGTTCCATCCACATTCTCTGCTTTCTGGGCTTTGAAATGGCCACCTACCTCTGGTCTCTTCCTACCTTTGGTCTTGACCCACTCACTTCATTCTGCATAGGGCTGCCAGACTGCTTCTGTGCTTCCCTTATTCAGAATTCTCAGCACCTTGCACATCACTTCAGAATCAAATCCAAACAGGCTCTTTTTCTTTTGTCTCTTCTTTCTAGTCCTGTCTCCATTAATACCTCAGCATCCTATATTTTTTTGGTTCAGTGTTAATGATATGTGGTTCACTACAACACCATACTTTCCTAGGCTTTAATCACTGTGTTATTTATTCCTGAAACGGACTTCTCCCACCTTATCTCCCACCAAACTCCTGTGCACCTTTCCAGGTAGAAGTCAAATAGCACCTCCTCTCTGATGTACTTGAAAGCTTCAGATAAAGTCATCCTTCTCCTGTCCCCACTCACTTAGTACAGAGCACAGTACGGTACTCTTAGTTTTGTGTATCACTGATTGTTTGCACATCTGTTTTTCCTCCTTGTGTCATGAGGACCTTCTGGAGAGCAGGGACTTTGGTTACTCATCTCTGCTTTGCTGGGGTCTCAGCACTTAGGAGGAAAGATTCAGTAAATGGCTGCTGATTGAATGGATCAAGGGCAGAGTCAGTTCTCAGGAGGTAGTCTAGAATCCACTCAAGCTTGGGAATGAGGCTTAAAAGTAAAACACTGACATGGAGGTTCTCTCACCTGAAAAACCCTCTGCTGCTCGACTAGCTCTATTTTCACAACTCTCTTCTCCTCCCTCCATACAATTCCTTTCTGGGAGTTCTGGGACAGCGGTCCAAATAAAAGTGCCCCCCACTCCCACCATGGGTGAGAAAGTCCATATCTGAAGTTACTCTAGGGATCAGGGACCCAAAGTTGTAATCAACGAAAGAGACCCAAGAATACGGGGCAATCTGATCCTTTTTTCCTCCAGGCTCTGTTTTCCTGGAAACACTTATTTCTTTATGAAAAAAAGAAAGAGGAAAAAAAGCTCACAAGACCATGTTAAAGCAAATGCTTAGAAAATATTTTTGAAACATTTGGAAGTAATTTCTATTCACAAATTATCTCCATTCACAAAATGAAAAGGCAAATTATGCGAGCTGGATAAATTGAGAAAGAGAAGAAATAAGACTTAATGCTGGGAGCAGAAGAGGAATAGGAAGAAAGAAAAAGAAAGACTAGTAATTCTTGTATTTCTATAGTAAGTAGAATTTTAAAAGCATTGAACTTGTATTACTTCCTGTGAACGTTACAAACAATTCCAAGATGCTGGTAGGCAGTTAATTTCTCCATAAGGCAGAAGAGACAGTTTAAGCTAAATAAAGACAGGTCTTCCATAACCCACCAGTGGGAGAGTTGTGGCTAGCAAGTGAGAGGTAGACGAGGAAGAAATTCAAGAAGAGGGAGATTAGAACAAGATGGAAAGATGGAGAAGGAATAAGGAAAGCTAACATGAGCGGAAGAAAGTGACAGGAGAGGATTCACTCAACATCAACAATGAATGGCAAAAATGGCATGATAAACTTTGAAGCCATCCTCTGCTTCAAAGACAGAGCTTCTTTCTCAAATACCCATAACTGAGAAAATAATCAGAGTAATCATTAAGCCAGTGGAGCCTCTTGATTCTTAGGAAGGTGAACCTACCCATGGTTTAGAGGCTCCAACCCTGGGCTGGGTGCTTGTGACCATCCTGTTGGGAATGCTGCTTTCCTTGTGATAACAATCAATAGTCAATAATCAATAAAAATTCTCTAACCAATAAAAATTAAATAGCTACATGTCATTCAAAAGCAATTTGCTAGTCGCACGCTATGAGACCCAACAGTCGCAGGTAGAGTGACAAAAGTTCAGAATACAAACAATGGCAAATAAATGAGCAGAGAACATTTGCAGAGCTCAGATCACTTCTGACTGGCCCACCACAACTTGACCACTGCAAAAGGGTTGGCTAATCTAAAACTGACGGCCATTTTCTTATTCCATTCAGCGCACTCTACAGCCATCCTCTTGTTTAGTCTTAATGATAATTCTGCAGGAACGGGCATTGTTATCCTTGTTTTAGAATGATAATCTGATGCTGAGGGGGGTTTTAAACAATATCCAAATTTGAATCCAAGCCTTAACAGATCCAAATCCACATTCTTTCCACCTCAGTCCCCTGCTTCTAAAATTAATCATGAACTGTCTCCACTCCTTTTCCTTTAGAGGTCCCTCTAGCTGGGTCAGGACAAAAGGAGCAAAGAAATCCTGAGGGCAGAAGAAGCAGCTGCCTAATGGTACCTTGAGCATTTAGGCTCAAGGCAGGTGTACGGAGCATTAGCAGGGTGCCTGCTAGGAGAAGGAGCCCCAGGCAATGTCGGGTAGTCCTGGGCTGGCTCAGTCTGGTGACCCTAGAAGGTGCACTCTAATCCCTTGTAACAATTACTTGGCACTTACTTTATACCAACCGCTATGCCAAAAGCTGTGCATGAAACATCTGACTTCATCTTTGTAGCTACTCTTGGAGGTAGATGCATTTACTATTACAATTTTACAGAGAACAAAACTATCTCAGAGAAGTTAAGTAATTTGCTCAAAGTCATATAGGTGGTAACTGGAAGAGTAGGGATTCTAGCCCTATTCTGATTCCAGAATATCTGCTGTTAGCCACTAAACAACCTGCTTTTTTCACGTCCTGCTAAGACACTTGGGGGATGCTCAAGAGATTAGGAAGCAGTAAACACAGTTGCTGAGTGTCAAGTCCACAGCATCTAGATTAACATGGAACTGGAATTCAGGAGGTCTGACTTTGAAGACACTCCTGCTTATCACTGATTGTATTACTTAAAGCAACTTATTTGACTTGAACCTCAATTTATTCATCTGTAAAGTGGAAATAAAATAAAGATAGTGCTTGTTCCTTGAAATACCACAAAAACTCACTATAGAACTGCTACACTTGGGAAGAAAGGTACATATCAATGTTAATAACTCAGATAAAATAATGGATTGATAGAAATTTAGAGCTCAAGTACCTTGAAGATCACCTATGGTCATAGAGCAAATGTTTGAGTGCATGTATGCTTTGCTTATGCAATTCCTGGCTGTGGGACTGTGGACAAGTCACTTGACATCTCTGAACCTTTGTTTCCTTATCTATGAAATTGAGATAAAAATAGTACAATCCCCACAGTTGTGGGGATGAAATGAGATGGTGTAGGCAAAGCCTGGCGACCTGCACATAGTGAGTGCTATGTCAATGCTATGATTGTTTTGATGGGGAATCTGAGGCCCTAGGAAGGTAAATCCTTGTCCATGGTTACACTGCAAGTTAACAGTAGAGGAAGGAATAGAATACAGGCCTCTTGTTCATGCTGCTTCTCCTCAGCTGTACAATCTTGGGCACATTACTTAAAATTTCTAAGGCTTAGCTTTACCATCTGTTAAATGGGGACAATTCTTCTCACCTCTACCAATATGAGGGGAATTAAATAAGCTATCCAATCAAAGCCTTCAACCTGAAGCATCCATCTTTAGTGCTCATGAAATGCTAGCTGCTATAACTTTAGCTTCCTTCCATAGTTTTTCTTTCTATTCGGATTTGAGAGAGATTTTATCCTCAGGAATCAGAATGAGAAAGATCTTTTTCTCAGGGCTGTTTGCTGAGTCAGAGAAGAAGCTAGACACACCCATCACAAAAAAGGAACAATTGTGGAGTGGACAAAGCCCAAACTAAAGGAAGCCACCCAGGAGAGGTCACTTACAGTAACATCATCTCCTGCATCAGATTCTCCCTAAGGCACAGCACCTGGGATAGGTGCTTTAGTCCTCCATTCAGAATTCTTTCCCTTTCTGATTTGAGAAGTTTCTGTCAGCTCAGATCAGAAGCACTGCATGACAGCTTTCTGCGGCAGCGCTCAATGTCACTGTGGAAGGAGAACAGTATTTGGACACCGACTACCTGGGTACCCGCTGCACGGTGGTCACTTAACTAGCTGTGTGCCTTGGACAAGTCCTTTCCCTGAGCCTGCCTCATATGCCTGTCCACCACATTAAACCATGAGGTGCCACAGAAACATAAAATATTACTTGCTTTTCACTATCATTTCTTGCACTGTCTGCCCCTAGTCTGGAGGAAATGAGAAACTGTTGTGATTGCCTTTAAAAAAGCCAAATTTCCCATGAAGTCCCCAGTATTATATGGATGAGGAAGCAGCCTTCTTTTCCATTTGTGGTCCTGTTATGGGGGGAGGATGACAGCAAAACCCTGGACAATTGTAAGTGGCTACTAGGGCTGTTTTATGGTGAGAAGGATCGGTTACGGTGCTGTTTAGCCAAAGCAATGTGTGTAAAGCAGGGGGAAGTGGCACCAGACCATACAGACCAATGCCAGCTTCCTGATGGCTGATAAGGGCCAGCAGGACATTATGTACCAGGACAGACAGCACTGCTGCCTCCTGAACCGCATGGCTGTCAACAGTCCCATTTCCTCCTCTCCCTCCTCTTCCCTGGGTTGCCAGAGCAGAACCATAGTCACCCATGAGCCTGGGCAGGAGTTGGGGGCAGGATCCCAGTGCCTGCTTGTGCCTCAAAGGTGTCACATTTGGGTTTCTATATATCATTTGCCTTCAGCTTGGGCACTGTTCCACCAAAGGGCGATTTCATCTTTTGAGTGAACTTTTGATGAATTTGATGAAGTATTTTGCGCAGATGGTTCTGCATCTGAATAAGAGGAGCCCATCACGTCCAGCGCATGGAATGAAGTGTTTTATTTGTGTTTCTAAGGCAGCAAAGAAAGCTTCTGAGAACAAAAAAACACACAAACCAACTTTTTTTTAAAGCTTTCTTAAATCAACTTGTCTGGCCTTATTTAGCATTTATGAGCAAGATACATGGCATACGAGGTATGTAAATGGCTGTGGTGAAGTCCTTGTAGTCAACAGATAAATGGGAGGAGATAGAAATAATGATAGTCCTGATCTTATGTGCTAGTGGTACCATTAAATGAGAATATCCATATGAACTGCTTAGCATACAGTAACTGCTCTAAAATACCACCTATCATCATTACTAGCTAAGAGACTATGAAGGATTCAGAGAAATCCTGTGTTATAGGTTGAGTTGTGCTTCCCCCACCAAAGGTGTTGAAGTCCTAATCACCAGTATCTGTGAATGTGACCTTATCTGGAAGTGGATCTTTGTAGACGATCAAGTTAAGATGAGCTCATTAGGGTGGAGCTTGATCTAATCTATGACTGGTGTCCTTATGAAAAAGGAAAATTTAGGCACAGAGACAGACATGCACACAGAGAGAATGCCATGTAAAGACTGGAGCTGTGCTGTCATGGCCAAGGAACTGCTGGAAGCTGGGAGTGAGACCTGGGATGAACCAGGCTCAGACATGCATGGCTCACCTGACTCTTTAGTCTTTGACTTCTAGGCTCCAGAAGGGCAAGATAATAAACTTTTGTCACAAACCATTCATTTAGTGGTACTTTGTTATGCCAGTTCTAGCAAACCAACACACCCTCTTTCAGAGTACCACAGTGGACATGTCTATAAAAGAGATATCTTAGAAGAGCTGTTGTATCTATTTTCAGAAAAGTAGAAACTTGAGTGTAAAAATCACTATAAAAAGACACTGTTAGTTTTTGGATTTATCAGACAATTTCAACCTTTTTTTTTTCCCCTTCTCTCTTGTTTCCAAGGAGCCTAGAAAAGCTTTCCTAGCTTCCTTTGGAGCAAGGGACAGCCACGTGACACAATTCTGACAAGATATAAGTAAAGTTTGGTTGGGGTGGGTGTGTGTGTGTGCACATACGATGGAGCAGGGGGATAATTCAGGCTTTTCCAGATAAAAGGGACAGAGATCTTGAATCTTTCTCCCCTCTTTCTTCCCCCCATGAAGGTAGATATGATGCCTGGAGCTGCAACAGCTATCTTGCTACAATGAGGCAGCAAAACCAAGGGGTAAAAAACCCTAAAGCACCAAGAGGGGCAAAGCAGAGAAAAAGGAAGAGTTCATGCCATGGATGTCATCACCGAGCAGCATCATCAGTGCCAGTTTCTGTAAACCTTGGATATCCAGCTAGCTATGTAAGGAACATAGAGCCTTGCAGTTTTGTAAACCACTGTTAGCATTCTTATGGTTGTTAGTTTATGATAACTTGTAGCTGAATGCCTCCCTCATTGAAGTGATGTCTTGACTGGCCATCCAGAGAAGGACTTTGAGCCCTCCTTGTGAGTTTCAGTTTTTGAAGTACATTTCATTTATCTTCCACTTCTTTCTGCCTATTTTGGTCTTCCTGCATGCCCTGACATGGACAACTGGTTAGGGAATGTGTCATCTTTCTGCTGTCAGGACAAAGGTAAGGTGCAGCTGACCAGAGTTTACATGGCCAGAGGGACTCTCTTTTCTCTTTTCTTGGGAGCACTATCATTAAGAGTAGTTGCAAGGACCTCTGGGGGTATGGAAACACATGAAGTTAAAGTCACCAGGCACATAATTTTAGGTTGATGTCAGTAAACATATGGGTGAGGATGTGGACTTGGGAGTTGAATGGACCCATGTTTAAATTCCAAATCCCAACTACTGACCAGTGTGTAACTGTGGGCAAGTTACTCAACCTCTCTGAATCTCCTTCCTTAATTATCAATAGAAAAGTTAAGTCATTGGGAAGATTGGATCAGACATGAAATGTGAAGTTCCTATATATGGTATGTCCTTAATAAATGGCTGACTTCATTGTCCTTTGGGAAAGATTTACATTCAGGGGTACTTATCATTACAGATCTTCAGGTGAACCCTCTTTTCACAGCACAAATTTGACCAGTTTAGTTAAATAACTTTTCAGAACTTAGCACCACAGCTTGCCTCCATGAAGGGGATTGAGGACTTTGGGCATGAAAAAACAGGCTCAAGAGGAATAAGCAACACAGAGTCAAAGCTGACCCACACTTGGCAATACAGGGGTCAGAGACTTCATTTTCATTTTGGTGGTAAAAGAAGAAAAAATATATACCTAAAGACACAATTATAAATCAAGGATAACAAGATTTCTCAGTCTTGGCACTAATGACATTCTGGGTTGGATGATTCTTCGTTGTGGGGGGCAGCGCTATGCATTATAGGATGTTTACCAGTATCTCTGGCCCCCTACTTATTAGATGCCAGTAGTGTTCCCCAACTATGACAACTAAAAATGTCTTCTAGACACTGTCAAATGTTCCTAGGGATGTGGTGGGGGTGCACTGAGTTAGAGCAAAGGGCAAAAGAGTGAAAAAGAGTCTCCCTGGGTGAATGTTACTGGGGTCGATAAGCAAGTGGTCCCCAATGCACTATAACCCCGCACAGTGTAAAAAGTAGTAAAAGAAGAAAGAAAAAAATTTTGCACATCTTTGAGCCCTGACCACCTCATTAATGAGCAAAGGTCCAGGTGACCAGTTATTACTCCATCGAGACTGCAGAACAAGGAGGAATAATATTTGGACTGTTTCATTAATCTGTGCCAAGGACCTTTTCAAATTGAGTCTCTTAATGGGTAAAATATTTGACATTCTGTAAAAAGACCTAGTGGGTTCCAATCCATCCTTTTCACACAAAGCGCTTTTAAAGCTAAAAAAAAAAAAATCATAGGGGGAGCAGTTATGAAAAGGAAGTGGAACCCAAGAAGGAGCCTCATTCCTGTTTTCTAGCCACGACCCTGACTTGAATACAGAAAGCCATTCCTCCCATACACAGGCAGTACTATTTGCCCTCAGCTCATCTCACACACCCAGACTATTAAAGATCTGCTAATTGGCGTAGGATTATGTGCATTTTACTTTCATTCTCTACTATTCCTAATGATTTTTCAAGGGTTCTTCCCCATGAACATCCTTATCCTTCATCATTTACTTATAAAAATGCAGTCTTAGAGATAGTTGCTATTCATTTACACTTCTCTCAGGATCTTTTTGGGAGCCCTTGGTCTTGAGATTGTAAAACACCGTTCTAAAAGACTCTGTTGTATGTACCACAAAGCACTGAAGAGGGCAAAACTTGGAAGAAAGGCTGTTCTGCATGAAAATATTCATACACATTATTTCATTATACACTTGAGAAATGACAAGTTGGTTTGCAAGAATAGTGTAAGATGTTCTCTTACAATTTTACCCATGGTTAAGAGCCTGTTCACTCTGTTCCCAACTCCACTTTAAACTTCTCCCGGATGTCTTACAACTCTCAACCAATTTTTGAGTCCTAAAAGCAGGTTCCTTTCTATTTTAAAGAGGCTCTCAGAAAGTTGTCATCTACAGTAATGCTCTTAGACAATAATGCCATATTGTCCAGTGATTATTCTAACCAGCTGATAAGTCGACTAAATTTGAGTGTCATTTAAAGTAATTCTCCCCATTTATGATTGAACTATGGGCTTGTTGGGCATGCATCCCACATTTAATCATCATGCAAATGTGATATCTGATCCCTGATCTCCCTCCTTGGGGAAGCTGCAGGAAGACTCCAAAGGCTTCAGTGGTGGGTTTATGAGACCATCATGATATTCCTGTCGTGGGCTGAAGTGGAGAAGGCAGAGATCTGACATCTGTCTTAACCCAACTGGGCTTGGAAAATGGTTACTGATTTAGGAGTCCCTAAAGACCTGCACCATTGCTTAGGGTCAAAAACTGGATAGGAATGGGATGTCCAGCTTTGTGGCTGAGGCTTATCTCCTGCTACCCTGTAGCAGAAAGGAGACCAGAAGAGGTGAGAAGTAGGATAAAGACAAAAAGAAAGCACAGAGACATAATTATCTACTAAATTGAACCTCATCCACTCAGTAATTCACGTAACACCTTTGGGGCCTAAACTCTCTTGGTTAGTTTGGAAGCTGACTCTAAAATTCCCCAGGTAATCATGCCGTTTTATGCTTTACTCTAGGCACCTAGCGTCTGAGAGGGTATTTCATGCACTTCAGTCAGATGTTAAAGCATTGAAAAGAAATGGAGACTTCAGCATGGCGCAGAGGGAGGGCAGAGGGGAGGAGGGTGCAAGCACATTCCCTGATGTCTGGCCCTCTCTGCCTGGATCCATAAACCCATAGCCAAACTCATCCATCTGACCCTTCAGCCTGGGTACAGTGAGTCAGCCTCATTTTCAGAGACACAGGCAGATGCATTAGAGTTTAAACCTGTTAATACAGTGAATATGCAGCATATTTATCATAATTTCAAACCTGCCTCTAACCAGCTGATCAAAAGGCAACTTTCTTCTTTGAAGATTTTTATTTGTAAGCTTCACTGCCCCAAATCAAAAAGGGCAATGGTACAGACTCCCAGGACCACATTCTGCATTTGTTAGGTGAGCGCCTTCAAGTCCTGGAATGTGCTTTTCTATTTATAAATGGGTATGCTGAATTTCCACATATTTCCTGATGCCTTTTTTTGGTTCATGAAATTTACGCTACGTATGAGCAATGTTATGGAGGCAGTTGGTTAGCCTTTTAGAGTTTAGTTTTAGCCCAATTCTGCTCTCCTTTTTCTCCACAGACTTTCATACAAAATCCAAAGTGAATGTCTCAGAAGGGGTCTTGATGGGTTTTACTGGATCAAAGGGCCCTCTCCTAATAAAGAAACCGCACAGAGATTTACTGAGCGCATTAAAAAAAGAATAGCTCCTTGCCAATTCTGGTAGAATTACATGCCAATAAAAGAATGTTTTGGCCAACCATGCTTTTAGAAAAGTGTGCAGTGATTTAAAGATGGTGTTAGTTTTAAGTTCTTAAGTTACACCATTCTTGACAATGTTCTTGTACGGATCCAGGTTAGAAACCTGAAGGGTATATCAGATATTTCAGTCTTCTTCATCTCCAGTCAGTACTATACAGATTCTATCATAAATCTGCCTTTTCTTCTTTGGAAGGAGGCTCTCACAGATTTACTGTTTCCCTATTTCCATGTTCCTCTCTAATCTACCCATTCACATACCCACTGATTATGGCCAGAACCTATGGGTAAGTCTCCCTGTCTTCTGTCCCATTTCCCAATCTATCCTGAATCCTCAATCAATTAGTAAGTAAATATTTATGGAGCATCTACTAGGTAACTATCATGATAGCATGTCCTAATTAAAAAAATGTTTTAATGTTTGTTTTATTTTTGAGAGAGAAAGAACGTGAGTGGTCGAGAGGCAGAGAGAGAGGAGACACAGCATCTGAAGCAGGCTCCAGGATCTGAGCTGTCAGCACAGAGCCCGACACGGGGCTCAAACTCGTGAACTGAGAGATCATGACGTGAGCTGAAGTTAGACGCTTAACCACTGAGCCACCCAGACACACCAGCTTGTCATAATTTTATATTACATTCCTGCTTATGAATTTTAAGTACCTTCTTATAGCCAAACTAACCAAGTTAAATATTCTGCTAGCCTTCTAGGCCATCTATCACCTGGTTCTGCTCTATCTCACCTCCTATTTTCCACCGCTCTTCACTGGGCACCCTTCTCCTCACTGGCTGAGCTCCTCATCTCCCCTGCCCCATGCCTTATTAATTCTGGCCTCTCCCCTTTCTTGCTGCCTGCAGTGCTTCTCAACTCATTCCTACTTCAATTCATCTCCATCCTCCCAGGGCTAGGTCAGCATGGAAATGTGTTCACTGGGTCATCCTCAACTCCTCCAGTTTCTGAATTTTGATAGCCTAAATCCTAAATTGCAACTTAGCATCTGTACACTTTTTCTTTTGAATGAATGCACAGATAGCACGAATATTGATACCAATATCTACTTTAAATGTCACATAGAAAGTCTATGAAAAAGGTATCATCATCATTATAACTGTTATTTATTAACCATTTCTTACAGTTAAGAAAAACGAGGCTCAATACATTAAATTTACTTTCCCCAAAGTATGCAGTTGGTAAGGGTTGAGATGGCAACCTAGCCAAACTAAATCCAGAACTTTCTTCAGGGGACTATTCCAATGCCCAGCTGGCCACTAAAGTGAGGAACCATTATAGATACAAATCAGGTTTCCTGATCCAGGTGAACAATGATGTCGGAAGTATGAAGTTTCAACGAGTCATTATTTGAACCAAGAGGGCACAAAGGCCAGGAATTTTGTGTTGATAACATGTGTAAAAGAAAACCTATCTCAAATTGAAATCAACTCTCTTTATCATGAGTGCCTTTCTATGGCCAAGTGCCCAGACCTTTCTCAAGTTCCTCTTGAAACTCATCTTCCAGGACCCCATAGTTTCCTTGGCCACTAAGAGGGTGGACTCAATTCAGTTTCTTGACACTGACCCAAATCTCAGTCCTGAAAAGAAGGGAGGCCCAGAGTGTGCATGTGCTGACTTTGAGTTCCTGTATTAGGAGAGCCTCAAATGAATCACTGAGTTTGCTTGAAATTACAATAAAACTTTGTATGATCTTCAAAGAGAAGCACGCTTGCGTGTGTTGAGGAGCTTATGTGGGTCAAAACAAGACAGCAATGACCACCACCCCAAAAACCATGCCTACTTCTCCATCCCTGGCTTCCCTGCAGATTTTAGCAGGCACCCAGGTGGAACCTGACTCAAATTGCAGCTCATTAGCACAGAGGAATAGAAGTTTAAGGGAAAGTGTGTAGTAAACAATGCTAATCCTGACTTAAGCAGGAGATAGCGACCTTTCTCCCTTGCCTAAAACAAATCGCTGTTTCAGGCTGTGCGGGCCTGCTTTACCATTACCTGTTAATATGTCTGCAGGCAGAAGATGCAGCTGTGGCCCCGCGAACAGGCTCCACAGTCAGGCTGAACATAATCCCTCATGTAATGAAAAACCTATTTCTATTTCTGAGGCCTCACTACTCTTCATACTGAAGAGCCTTGTGCCTGTCACACATTTATTGAAGCCTATTACTCATCTAGGCAGCGGGGCCCAGTTAGTATTTGGAATTATATTTTAAATCACAATTTTTCTATTATTTATTTTAGGATTCCAAGGCTCCAGTGAAAGCATGTCAGTGTTCCTCTTGATGCGCTTTCAAAGGCATTAAAGCCCCAAATCAAAATTCTTTTCTACGCAGAGAACCTTTCTGCATGTGTGGCAAAACTTCCGTCAAGATACCACAGTCCCCAGTCACCCCTTGTGTGCTAGAACCTCAGGATGCTACCGTGATCACATGTGCAGGGGTAGAGATTTTAAGTCTCTCTCCATTCAGCATCAGAGTAATCTTTCCTGGGCCACCAGCTTTACTCCCTCCTCTCACATCAGGCTCTTTTCTTTGGCTTTCGAAGATAAATGGGTAGAGTCTCTTAGGATGCTGGGGACAGGGCTGTGAAAAGATCAGCTAAAACTGTAGCCTCATCATCCAATAGAAAAATAAGAACTGACTTAATCTAAGTCAGAGGATTTTCTGAGCTGACCACGAAGCCTGAACTTCCGTTTATTCACTAGGTCACTGGTGACCATGCGGTTCCTTCCTGTTCTATAGAAGCCAGTGGAAACTGTAATTTTCTCTAGCTATTCATCTGGCTGCCTTCTCCCTTTATATCCCCAGGAAAAAAATACACACACCATATATACCACGGTGACGCAAAGGGATGCCTTCCTGGATTTTCTGTCCCTTGTGCACACTTGCTTCTTCTTGTAATATGTGTTTTCCCCTTGGCATACACAAATCTTCTTGACATTAGCCCCTACACTCTACTTGGCCTATCTATATGAATGAAAATCAGCCAAAATTTGATAGCATGTGCACAATGTCAAGAATCCTTTCAATTTTTTTTTCTTTTTTGCAATTCACACTTCGTTCCTTTTCAGGTCTGGAGTCCTTCTCTACATTTCCACTGGCAGAGATTTCAGACCAGCCCCTTGAAGGAAACCCTGTTGTATATGCAACCTGGTTGTTGGGTTTTGAAGGGTGTGGTGACAAGCCAAGAACCAATTCAATCCACTCTGGGTATCTTCTCAAGGAGCCAGGTTTTGGGGGTTTTTTTGTTGTTTTGTTTCATGCTACTGTCGGAGACACAGGCACAGTAAAGTTTTTGGTCAGGGGTGAGGCAGCAGTAGTGTTGTGATGAAGAAAGAATTACAAAGGGTGTGGCAAATTAGCAAAAGTACTCAGACATGCCATTATGAGAAGAGTTCAGACTCAGCTTTCATGTGATCTCTATTTTTTTTCTTCATGTTTTGACAGCATTCTCCCTGGGTGGGGTACACAAGCGCTTGTTTAATAAACTCCTTAGTCATGCGAACGTGAGAGACAATTCTTTTTCTTCCTTCAGGAAAAATTTAGTCACAGATATTTCAGTCGGGTCCACTCTCCAATTTGCTTCTGACATTAAAACAAGCCATTGGTATTTCACTACAATACAGATAGCACTGCTGGGTCAGCTAACCTTTCCAAAGGCTTAATTCCTGTCAGTTTTGAAGAGAAGAATAAAATACCATGCAATCAGCATCCACCTCCCTACAAAAGAAATAGAGATATTTTCTCCCAGACAGGGCCAAGACCATGAGCCCTTGGGTAGCCCTTTTGCCCTGACCACCCCCATCTAAAGAGTCAAGCTGCAGAGGTGGGGGTACGGTAGACAAGAGGTGGGATAAAGTTGCAGTCGGCATACCAGCACATTTTTTAAAAGTCTAAAATTAAGTGAACTGTAATGTATGTATATTAATTTTAATAAATCTGGACTTGCTCCAAGGATACTTAAAGGTAGAACGTAGAGAATAGGGGACAGGAGGGGAAGGAGCAGTGACATCCACATCTCTGTGAATGCAAACAAACGCTGTGAAAGATGAAACCACTGGAAGCAGGATCCAAAGCTGGTTTCCTTCAAGTCAGATTAAATGTAGCTGTCAAAACATTTCATTAAGATGTGCACATATTGAAAACTTTTTCTGACCAGAACTTTTGGGGCAAGATCTGTGGGAGGAGTGGTGTGGGGGGCCACACTCATACACATGCCATATGGAGAGGGACTGACCTTCTTTCCCTTCTCTTTCCCAGCCCCCGACCCCCACCCCCCACCAATTCAGATTTGGCTGAGTAATGAGTTGCTACCAGCCTGAACATACCTGTGTCCTATCCTAGAACAAGATATGCCCATGTAGGAATTTGGAAACCTTCCTAAATGTTACAAGTTCATAAATACATTGAATTTGACTAGGAGCTAAAAGTGTAGTGTCAGCTCAGATATTCCTGCTGGACCTTCCTTTACACCATAAAAATAGGCAAAATAAGTCAGGGAAAGGATCTAGTATAAAATAATTCTCCATCATGTCCATTCCTGATCAAGACTGAAGAGAAGATTTTTGAGAATGCCCTCACCTGATTAAAAAACAAATATGCTTGCTTTCTGGCTTCAAGGGTCATTCTAAAGACAACACATCTGAAGACAAAGGTGATTTTTCTAAGCCTAACTTTCAGTGCTCCCCTGGGAGCCAACAGCCACACTCTTTCCATCTCTTACATCATTTGTAGTAGCAAAGACTGTAGCGGAATTACATGGGTATCAATTAGACACAACACAAGATAAACTAACCTTAGTGAGAAATGATTTTGTAGGGGGTGTTTTTACTGCCCCCTCTTCATACAACGTATTTGAAATATAGATTGATGTTCAACATTAGACACATGACTCTCATCTATTAGGCAAGAGCCTGCCGTGCCTATAAATTCAATTTCCTTTATCATGGTGGCTTTCTGGTTTATTTGGATAAATGTTGAGCTGTCCACTGTTATTTATCTAAGTAGTTCATGAGGGAACAGAAAGTTTAATGATGTGAGATGAGGGGGTGAAACAGCACCTCCAAGCAATTCTCAAGGATTGCTTTTCATCTCATTACCTTGGTTGGACTTATTGGTTCAAGAAATCATGCAGAAGATTACATGTCATTTGATGTGCTGGGTGTCACCTTTCCCCATCCTTGTCTTCTAATTGTTCCATGTTTTATCTTGCTTAGCATATGGTATCTCACAGCCTGCAATGCTTGTTAGTGTTTCTAATCACTGTGTTCATAGCTTCTAGTGTCTTTTCCCTACTTCTTCTCTTAACTTCATCCCACTCTTTTTTGGTATGTATTCTCCTTTCTTTGGATTTTTACCCTTCACTGCTATGGTCCTGAGAAATGTAAGCTAATCACAGGCCAGCTTCTTTTTGTGAGAAGCTTTATGGTTTTTAAAGTAAATTCAAGAGGAGACAATGCCTTCATTGGACAAAAACAGACTGAATAAAAATGGGCACAAGTCTCTACAATTTCTTACTGTGTAATGGTTAGACCACTTCACATTTCTAAGGAGAAAGAAGGATGGCTGACCATTTGTCATAACGATAAGTTAATAAAAACCTTTTTAGTATAAAAGCTTCTATTGCCTGATGGATCTGGGAAAAATGAAGCTCAAATGTCTTAACATCATGGCGCATGTCATTTATGCAAACCATAACTTGTCCAGGCTTTCTCAGCTTTCCTGTTAAAAAAAATTTTTTTTAAATCTTCATTTTTGAGAGAGAGAGAGAGAGAGAGAGAGATAGAGAGAGAGAGACAGACAAGAGTGTGAGCAGGGGAGGAACAGAGAGAAAGGGAGACACAGAATCCGAAGGAAGCTCCAGGCTCTGAGCTGTCAGCACAGAGCCTGACGATGGGGCTTGAACTCACGAACCATGAGATCACGACCTGAGTCAAAGCTGGACACTCAACTGACTGAGCCACCCAGGTGTCCCTCAGCTTTCCTATTAAGTGTACTATTTTATGGGGTTGCTTATCAGACTCTAGGTCTAGGGAAATTTTTCAAGTAAAAATGTCCTAGATTCAGAGGCTGGTCAGCAGATCCCAGCAAACAATGTGAACAGCCAATCCTTTGCCTAAACAAAATTTTTGGTGCAATGGAAAAACATGAACTTAATATAATAAATTTAATACATTTTAAATTAATAAAAATAATACATAAAACTCATATACAAAGTTGCGAGAAGATTTTTCATGGGAAAAGTCTTTAACCTACAATTCTCTCAAGAGAAGAGACACCTTTCTCAAGGAAGTATACAAATGTTATTTAAAAGGTTTAAGGGGAGTCTAGGTGGCTCAGTCAGTTAAGTGCCCAACTAAGTGACTGCAGCTCAGGTCATGGTATCACAGATCGTAGGATTCTCTCTCTATGCCCCTCCATGCTTGCACTTTCTCTGTCTCTCTCAAAATAAAAAAAAAGAAACTTAAAGGGAAGTTTAAGCACATGAACTCTAAATCAGCGAATGCCCTAGAAGTCTATATTTGTAAACTTTGGGCATAAGGTAGCCTTAAAACCAGTTTCAACAATGCTTCTAATTCAAAGGCATACTGAACTTCTTTGAAAGATGTCGTCTTGTTTAGCATGGCCCAAAGAACAGAATGCACTTGATAGACTGCCACTTACCTTTCCCTTTGGAATATAAGCAAGTCTAATCTAAACTTCATTAACGTGCCTCTAAAACACTCATGGTGTAATAGAAGTAAGCCTACGGATAGGATTGCATCATGACGGCAAAGGCAAAAGCAAGGCAATATACCTTTCTTTTATAAAGATCAGAGTCCCTAGGGGAGGGCCAAACATGTGTGTACACATCTTTCCACATGACCTAACTCCACTGAAAACCCGTCCTAAGGGAAGGGCCTTCCCTAACAGCTGTGAACACAAGTCATGACGAAAGAAAGGCAAAGATTGGAGGCAAAGCTGATCCTCCCTTCTCTGAAGCTTTGGTTTATTAGGGAAAAAAGCCTTTGAAAGATGATACTTATTATGTATCATATAAATCTTTCTTTCCAAGAAAGGAGGACAATATTCTCTTCAGCAAAACTCTTTTCTTATCAACACATAGTTTAGGACTGCTATATTTCCTGAGACATTCTGATATTTACATATTTAAGGATAGAAGTTGATAATAAAAAAATGAAATTAGTGGAACATGCAATGCATTATCCTCTCTTTTATGGTAATATTAAATATGCTAATGTAGTTGATGGACCATTTGCTCTCCTAACACAGAGGATCTTAATACGAGACATCAATTTAATAAATGATTTATTTGATGAGTAAAGGGCTCAGACAACAATTCTGCATGTCTATTCTTAACAACCAAAATGTGGATTTTCTAGAAAGGAATTTTCAGTGAAGGACACAGGAAGTATGATTTAAGGTGACCTTAAGAAAACTATGAATGTTCTAAAAGTTCGCTTTGGGGTCAAATTTCTGTCATATGAGGCTGCACAGCTAAGCCGGGCATTTCAGCACAAAACATTCTGTATGGCTTATGTACACAGACCTAATTCACCATATAATAGTCCTCTTCTCTATTTGGTGCCTTGTAGCAATTGCTTCATTTCTTAGCACATCCTCATTTACAGAGAAGCAGCCAACAGACTTTCAGATTTATGCCATTATTTGCTTTTTCACCTTGAACTCCAACTAAATTCTGCCACACTTTTGTAAAATGAGTGCCAAATGGTGGCCGTATGCCAGACACAAACACTTCCCAGTTTCACTCATCCAGCTCTCTTGATTTCAGGGAATCACAGATTCCGGCTAGAGGGCTTAAATGTGGTGCTTACACAACCCCCCTAACTGTTCCTTTGCCTAAATGCTTTATAACTTGGAAATGCTTGGGAACGGAGGCAATTACAACTTCAGGGAACCAGAAACGTCCCTTTACATGGGGGAACAAGTAAAACCAGGGATCAGGGATTTCGGGCACTTGATAACGCTGTCCATTAATGGTCCAACTTAGCCTTAACCCTAATCAGCATTTATTAATTAAATAAATATTTATTTATGCTTACAAGGTGTTAGGCATTGTTGGGGATACAGTGATCCAAGAGCCTGGTTTTATGCTTTTCAATGGACCTCGTCTAGGAGTGTGGGAGCCAATACGATAATCGTAATAACTGTTTAGTTGAGCTTCTACTGTGTGTCAGGTGCCACCACATTTCACTGATTCTAAAACTCAGATGTGTTCACATTTTCCTATTTCTGAAACCAGAATGCATTTTACAACTGGTGTTTTCTTACAGTCATGGCTGGCCAAGCAGACAATGGTTTGCTGGTCTGACTATAGACCTATCTATTCATAGGGTTGTATGTCATTCCAGGTGGTCTGTGCCTACCTCTTTCCAAAACTACATAATAAAAATTATAAATGCTAAGTACTTGTCACAGTACTTAGGGGATACATACAAAAACGACATTGCTCATACCTGATGACATTGCATTTGAAGAAAAGTTGAATACATATATAATATTAGTGAACACCTGAAGTATCTTTACAAGGCAGGAATTATCCCACTGTTTTGGATAAGGAAACTATAGTATAGGGAGATTAAGCGGCAAGCCCAAGTCACAAAGCTTTTAAGTATACACATCAGAATTTGAACCCAGGCTTCCCTGAGACCAAAGCCCATTCATGTGATTTCCATCACATCAAGGTAGTACTTTTCTTTTCTTTATTTTTATTTATTTATTTATTTATTTTTATTTTTTTTTTCAACATTTATTTATTTTTTTTGGGACAGAGAGAGACAGAGCATGAACGGGGGAGGGGCAGAGAGAGAGGGAGACACAGAATCGGAAACAGGCTCCAGGCTCTGAGCCATCAGCCCAGAGCCTGACGCGGGGCTCAAACTCACGGACCGCGAGATCGTGACCTGGCTGAAGTCGGACGCTTAACCGACTGCGCCACCCAGGTGCCCCAAGGTAGTACTTTTCTAATTAACATGGCAAGAACGCCTGCAATTGTGTTACAGGTAAAACGTAGAACGAAACAATACTTATTTACAGTACAATAGAAGCTATATCCAGAATTCTAAATCATGAAACATGTAAATATAAACAAACACATGCAAAGCTTAGGAAATGAAGAATTTAAAAGCTTCCTGTGGAAGGTGAAGGGTCTGTGGGCTTGATGACCACCCTAAGTGACGCAGTCAAATAAACAGAGCACATGGGAGAGACACACAAAATGTCATAGCTTCGCATCCCATTACTGCTTCTGAACTGATTGCTGACTGTCAGAGAGATAATGGTCACAGAGAAATTTCAGGACAAAGGCCTGAATGGTGAGTTGACAGAAAGACAGTTGGTGAACACTGCATTCTCATTCACCCAACACATGCTCTGTGGAGCCACAAGGTCTTAGGCCAGCAGATCATACTGATAACACTGTCTACTTGTCATGGTCCTTGAGGGGCACAGGGTGGTAGCACTACTCACTCTTCCCTGGTTTTGCATTAAGAGGGTCTACAAAATAAAGACCAAAAGTTGCTTCCTCTTCCTCATCCATGGAGCTTGCCTGTCAGGGTGGGAAAGCCCTGTATCAGCTGGCTACCTTGATTTCTGACAGGTGGCTTGTGGAGGAAAGCCAAGGCACATCACCTCAGTAAAGGAACTTTTCTGAAAGTCACACATGAGATATGCATGTTGCCACATGGCTGCTAGGTGATGGAGACCAGAGACCTAGCTAATGACTTAATTTGCTTTCCATAAATTGACACATCCTCTGAAATTAAGAGTAAAATTATGAAATGGCAGCCCCCACTGCCAGAGACTCACCAGTGTGTAAGCAGGGACAGGACTTTATTATCTGGTTAAGAGCACATTAGCATATCTATTAGATAAAAAGTCTGTTACTAACATCAGAACTGATAACATAACTGGGTCCCCTGACTTATTTGTGGGAAGTTTTTTTTTCCTTCTCTGTGGGACTAAATACAAGCTTTGACCATCTGGGGCTGGGGAGGTGGGTGGAAATGTTATTTGCAGGATTGTTCAGATTTAATCACTACCATTTTGCCCTTTATATAATGGGAGGTAAATACACAATTTGGAATTCATACAGAGGTCAAGGATTAGCATCTCTCTGGATCATCAAAGAACAGTGAGTCTGAATGAGAGGGCCAACATTTTTCCTAGGCTGTATCCTCACAAAGGATGCCAGGTAAGTGTATGCTTCTCATCATTTTCTGTCATTTTCTTTCTGTTTTCACCAAATCTGCTCTGTTCAGTGAGATGGGAATACACAAAATAGCAGCTCTGAACACAGGATTCATCAGTCTGAGTCTCAACATATCAATTTTCAAGTGTAGCAACTTTAAACACATTGTAGGCTTTTAGTTTCCATAGAAAATAATCTCTCATTGTTTTCAAAAGAAACTGAAAGCCCCCCAAATTACCACACTTTTAACATCCTGACATGTTGATGGCCCGCGTTCTTCCCAGATCAAAGTGAGAGTGGCAGAAGACAGAGCGTTGAGCAGCTTACTTAAAACATAGTATTTCATATTTGGCAGGAATTACTGTAGTGAAAAAAGACAAGGTGACTTTCTAATATATAGATGTATTTTGGTTTGGCAGAGATCTGAAGAGCTAAAAACTAATTTAGGATGACATAAATGCTCTTATCTTTCTTACCCCCTTCCCTTCCCAACCACATGAAGAGTTTTTGACAGAAACTCAGCATATATTGCATATTGTCTTTAACTTGGGGATGACAGTCTGAGTCCTGTGTCATGGTGAACTGTTGTGTTGACTCTCATCTTAGAATTTCTAGGATTATCTTGATTTAAGCAGTAAAGTCATATATCACAAGCACCTTTCTTCCTTGATGTGGGTAGCCTGTAAGAACTTCAATGCCTTTTAAGGAAACGGGATCTATTTGACCTTAACCTAGGAGAAGAAAGCAATGATGTCATTCAGGGACTCTGCACTGTTACAACCTGTTGGCAAGCCTTAACAAAGAAAGGGTCTTTGTCACCTTGAAAAACAGGCCATGATTTTGCAGAGGAACCTAGGGTAAATGAAGGTTGAAGACAAGTGTGTATGTGGCAAAGTTTTTAGGTCATTACACTCTACCCATGGGTTGAAACACTATCTCAAGCCATCCATTAGGATGGAAACTTTTACCCTTTGCAAAGTTTTAAAGAGAAAAGTGGCTTGCTTTTTCTACCTTTTGGTTTGGATCAGAAGTCAGATCTAATTATTCATTACGAAGTGGGATGGCAGCATCAGAAAAAATTACCCACTGCACTTATAGTGGATGAGTAGTTGGACAATCGGCCAGTTGGAAAGCAAATGTTTTCTTTCTGTAAAAATGGAAACACTCCGAAAAGGTATTTTTAGGAAAAGAACAGTAATGTAATCAAAGAGGGGCTGGCAAACCACGGCCTGGGGGCCAAATCCAGTCTGCCACCTGTTTGTTTGTATGTTTTTAACAACAGCACATGAGCTAAGGACTAGTTTTACATTTTAAATAGCTTAAAAATATAAAAAGAATAATATTTCATGACACATGGAAAGTACATGAAATGCAAATTTCCGTGTCCATAAGTAAAGTCTCCTGGAACACAGCCCTGCCCGTTTGCTTACACACGTGTACGGCTGCTTCTGCCATACAACAGCAGAGTAGAGCAACTGTGACACAGACTTCACGACCCACAAAACCAAAAAAAGATCTGCTATCTGGCTCTTGACAGAAAATATCTGCTGACCGCTATAACAGAAGAGGTTTGTGAAAACAGACACAAAAAGACAGGTTAAGAGACGGAGGAAGAGATACAGTTTCTCTCCACTTCAGGAATCATCAGAAGATGGCTTGGGAAGGAAAGAGCTGAATTATTCTCCCTTATTAATGAAGGCAAAATCAGATACAGGGAGTTGATGCTACAAAAGGGATGATTTAGGTCTTATGTGATATTTGGAAATCATTAGGGGACTAATCAGGAGACTAAGGACCTAGTCTTTTAGCCTTATAACTAACCAGCCATGTGATGGCAGGCTCTCTGGGCCTCAGCATCAACTCTTGTGAAATGATTGTAATCTGCCAATTTTATTTTCTGCTAGAGTGGATGTTGGGGCTGTGGGTATGGTTCAAATGTAATAATTATGGAAAAAATGCTTTAAATGTAAAGGTTTGCAGTTCTGAGCAAATAGAAGTTTCCAATCAGTTATTGTTATGTATACTATGAGGATAAAAACAGTACAGTTGACATAAAACAGGTGAGAAACTCTACATTAGTTACATGATCCAGAAACTTAGGGATCTCGAGGGATTTCTGGTGTTGCAGGCAATGAAACCACTTGACATGCCTGAGGATAGAAGACAACTTCCTGAGAGGGAAGCTCTTCTGTATTTCATAGCCACTACTCCCTAGGAACCACATGGGCTAGGGCCTGAGTGATGCACAAAATGGTCCCCTTGTGGTTCATGCAGCTTCTCAAAGTAATTTATTCCAGGATGTTATGTACACTGGGAGAATCTGGCATAGGAAGAATCTTATGGAAAGTACATCATAAAAGATCGTTGGCTCCAGTTGTGTCAGTAGGAAAGGGGGAATCTATCCTGAGTTGGTAAAGGCCCACGCTTCCAATATGCACAAGAGTTGACCTTATTCTGCTTTCACACTCACCCTCATACTGGATGTAAAGAAGAACTTGTCATGGGGCTGAGCTATTCCAGACTGCTCATTTTTGGAGTCTTCTCTCCACAGGTTTGAACATGAAAGGAAGATAATTTGATCTATTTGTCACAGCTCCTGGCAGGCCTGAACCCAGTGCCTGTCCATAAATATCTTGGGGCTGATGCTTAATTTCAGGACTTATAATGTTCTAGTGGAACATGGAGTCATGTATGAACCAGAATGGGCTCAGGTCTTAAAAACTCTGGTCTCCCCTAACAGGAAGGCTTTGATTTTTACGTTGCCCTTCTCTCCTTCCCTGATGGCTTGTTTTCTTGGTGGTCACAATCACTTGTTGCTCCCAACAGCACTTTTCTCTGTGTTTGTAATGTACTGTTTATGCCCCTGCAGCTCTGTAATTAATAATATACTGCTTTTCATCTTCAAAGTGATTTATACACATTAATTAATCCTCACCATACTTTGGAGTTTCTGCATGTAAATATCCATCATGCTTCCAGAATTTACTTGGGAAACCAAGACTCAGAAGGAAAACAACTTTGTCAAGGCAAAGGAGAAATGAATCACTAGGTCAAGATCAGCACTCAAAACCTTGACCCCTTCATGGTGCTTGCAGATCTGCTGTCACCTCTGGGAGAGTAGCCCTATGGCTCCACACTCACCAGCATTACTGCTGGGAAAACTGGCCCCTACCATCATTTATTTTTGAGTCATAATGTATTTTTTAATACTCCAGGGTTAAAGCATAATCTTACCTAAAGCATACATAATAGAAAATGATGGATTATAATCTAATAAACTATCCTAAGATGCTCAGGTCCAGCTTCTAGTAGCCTCCAGACTGAGGATAAATATGTTTCCTAATCCATCATTTACAAGATACACACCCAATTAAAACATTAAACTCTCACTATATGGCTTCCCATTTATGTAATCGCCCTACAGAAAGCTATTATATTTTAACTATCAAGCCCAATATATCAGGCGATAGCCATCTATCTCTCTCTGGCAAGTGGAGTAGGAGGTACACTGGGGATGGTATTGGCAGAGGTGAGCAGTGCCTCAATTTCTGTATCTGGGCTCCCCATGGTGCCCACAGGCTCAGCAGAACATTAAGCCTGAGAAGTGAGCTCATGGACCCTTTTTGCAGTTCCTGACACAAAGCCAAATCATGCAAAGACCCTGAAGGCAATTCAATTTGTTTCTACCAAGCCTCCCTGAACAGTTAGCTGGGGAAGTACACAAAACTACTTCTAACAACACAAAAGATTCTACTCAAGTGATTGAGAGTGCAACAGATGCCTTTTCCCCTCCCTTGCCAATCCATGACTCCATCCTTCATCGAGAGCAAGTGAGAAGCAGGCATGACTTTAAATTAGGAGTATATGGGTGTCAGACCTCAGTCCCCATGTGGAACTGGGGTTTACAGCATCGAGGATTCTGCAAAGTTCCAGATAAACATGGTGCCTTTCCCCAGAGTGTCAATTTTCTCAGTTTTGGAGGTCATTCCCAGGAGATACAACAGGAAAAGAATGTAAAAACTTATATTTCTACATTAAGGTGAGCATAGCAATATTATGGGATAGAGTGAAAACTTCACATCAATTTTTGGCTTGTAATGGCCTTGGGCAGAGCCCCAGATCACTGGGGCTGTGTAGTCAACCTCCTTTACCATCAGGTAAGCTTGGGTAGAATGGTCTGGGAAGTTCTGGACCAATTCCTTCTCTGGCAGGCACCAAGCTGGCTGCCTGATGATGAAGGAAGTGTTCACTGCTGAAGGACAAGGGACAAAGTCAGAATAATCAGGGTTGCTTTTTTACCCCCCTCTCTTAAATGAGAGGAGTTTCAGCCTAAGTGTTGAGAAGAATTTTGGAGTCAGCCTCTTTCTGCTGGTGTTTTATAGGTTTGTTTTGCAACATGGCAGAGCCCCAAATTGGGGAGGCCTGTCATGGCTGCCCTGAAACTAAGCCAGAGCCATCAAGTGTTTCAAATAAACTTTATCAAACATCACGGGGCCTCTGGCTGGGCCAGGAGATCTGCATTGGCAAGCTCAGTTGACAGAGCAGCAGCACCAGGGCTCTTTGCTGAGGCCAGGAGCTGTGAGCAAGCTTTGTGTCCAGACCAGGGTGCTCATATGCACATGGCACTCTGCCCCTCAGCTCTTGGCACCTGCTGCTTCCTGCAGTTACAGGGCTACACCCCATGGATGCAAACCAATATGCCTGGCATAGGAAGAAAAATACCACTGCAACTTCACCAACCTGCTACCCTAAGTTATATTCTGAGTTCCCAGAAGCAAGGTTGGCATGTGAGATGAACCTCACTCATGAATGTGGTGCAATTCAGGTTGAGACTAAAAGGACACAAGCAAAGGAAAGGATGTGGGCAACATCCACTGTGCCTAGGTGACTTGATTCCACACAAAGACCTGGTTGGATGCTCTGACCTCTCAATCCTGTTTCTGTTCCACACCTCTGAAAATAAGCTAGCAATTTAACTTTCCTTTGAATCAAGATGTTCCCAGACATGCTGGTTACTATTATTCGATTCAGTTTTTGGCTGAAATTAACCCATGTTGCATGAATTTTAGAGCACAGACCTGGGTTGAAATCCAGTGATGGAAGACACTAGAAGACTACTTCAGGAAAGAGGGATGGGTTCACAGGAACAACAATTTTCAGCTCATGTCCAAGAAAGAATACAGCAGGCATGCTTAATTCATCTGATAAATGTTAATTAGAGTCTTGAGAAAGAAACTCATCAGATTTAAATACATTTCAGGAGAGAAAAAGCACTCCCATCCCTCATTCATTTTTACGTCTTTCAGGAGCCAATAAGCAAACTGTACAGACAACAGAGGGCTTCTCCATTCATAAGCCCACAATCTCTGCCCCACCTCCTCATGGCCAGGGTCATGGAGCAGGCTGTCTTGACTTACCTATGAAATATGCCAGCAGAATTGCCAAAAGGAGGGCTGCGGCGATGGCGGACAGGGCAGCACATTTCCAGCTGCAGTATTTGGAGGGCTTCTTCAGCTTGAAGGCCTTCCTGGAGAAGGTATTCCGGGGCAGCAGGCGGGGTGGTGGCGTGTAAACGGTTCCTGAGGTCAAAGGGTATCCCGGAGAAGAGCTGCTAAACAGGGGTGTGCTTCCCGAGGAGGTTTTAAAGAGAAAGTGCCTGGCAAGAAAAAGGAAAGAGTTAGCATGGACATGGGTGGCTCCTGGAGAACATAGACCTGCTTTTTCTTTCACTCTGCTTTATCTAGTTCTATACAGTCCTAGTTAACTGCTCTACTTTGTCATGGAAAAAGGGGCAAAGATTACATCTGATAGTGATATAAATTAATTCCATAGAGTCACATCATTTATGCATTCCATATGCATCTAGATTTTACCTTCCACAACAATCCTGAAAAGTATTCAAAGCAAATATGGAAAGTGAGTTACCGTTTGTAACTTGGAGATGATGATGATGATGATGATGATGATGATGATGATGATACTAAACAGTATCAGGTACTAGAACCTGCTATTTAAAGGCACTTGAGGGGTGCCTGGTTTGTTGGGTTAAGGTTCGTTAAGTTTAAGCATCTGACTCTCAATTTTGGCTCAGGATCTCATGGTTCATGGGATCAAGCCCCTCATCAGGCTCTGGGCTGGTATCATGGAGCCTGCCTGGGATCCTTTCTCTCTCTCTCTCTCTCTCTCTCTCTCTCTCTCTCTCTCTCTCTCTCTTCCTGCCCTCTGTCCCATGCTCAAGCACACACATGTGTGCTCTCTCTGAAAATAAAGATTCAAAGACACTTGAAATAATACTGTCACAACAACTTAGAAACTAAATATTAAAATATTTAAGATATGAGAAATCAGGCTGGAAGAATTCAAGCAACTGTTCAAGGATGTGAACCCTGAGCGCCGCCTCATGCTAAAGTGTGTACTCTTCAGTGTTACTCTAAACTACCTATCTTGAGCCTTCTTCCTGGGCTGTTTGCCCTCCTCCATCTTGCTTCCTGTTCTGAGACTGCCTCTCTAGGTCATGTGATGTTTTTCCTTTGGAAACATCTTTGCCTGGCAATTAAACAAGGTGCCCTTGGTCTTTAGGACTATGGTGTTACAAGAGGGTAATGGGGTCTACTGTTGACACCTAATATAACCCTTCTTCAGGGTCAGGAGACTGTCACTCCAAGGACACTTCAAGGACCATAAATTCTCTGACATATTCTTCTCTCTTGTGTGTGCCATTTATAAGACTTCAAATGTGACTTGCCACACCTTATTTAAAATGATGACTGTCTTCCAGGAAACCTATAGTAAACTTTAAAGCATGGATTAAGTAGTGTCTAGAGTCTGAGCAGCTGGAAGCTGGGACTGTGTCTTCTTTTATACCTTGTTCATTTTTATGTTCCCAGTAACCAACTCAAAGCTCCACATGCAAGGGGCTTGAATGAATGAATGAATGAATGGAGTTTCCTCATTTTTTTGTAAACTTAAGATCCTAAGATTCCAAAATGTTATGCAGGTATTTCCTTTCAAGTCTTCAGTAGGTGACCACATACTATGTGTCAATTACAATGGTAAATGTTTTCTTTGCATGCAACCTCACATCAACCCTATATTATTACCATAGTTTTACAAATGAGAACACTGAAGCTGGAAGTTAGCAAGCAGGGTCATCGGGGCTAAAACTCCAGTCTGCCTGGCTCTCAATGCTCCAGTTGGACCTACTACACCACACTACCCCCTGCATATGGGGCTTAGCAAGCTACCCTGGTAGGATTCTGAGGCAAGATCAGAGTTATTACAAATATTTGTGTCTTGGATGCTTCCAGATAAATCCGTGAAAGTATTTTAATCTTTGACAAAGATCACACAAGACTGTATGATTGACAATGATGTCAGAAAATGAGTGTCTGATTAGTGAATTATTTAATACAGCCAACATTAAAGCAAACAACTGATATTTAAACTTTATTTGTACTATAAGTATGTTTGATGATCTGAGTAAAGGCAAGAGGTTGGATTCCATAAATAAACTTTTGTATTTCTTATCCAATAGCACTCTTTTAATGCTCCAGATTAAAAGTGTCTTCTAGAAGAAGTGGCAAGTGGGCAGGGTTTAGAAGCAGTGTTTGGCAGCAATGTTCGCCTGGACTGGAATCTCAGCAGTGACATTATTGGACAAGTAAGCTCACACAAGGTACCTAACGCTGCTCTTAAAAGCCTCCATCTCCTCACTTGTAACATGGGGTAAGAGCAGCAGAGGTACCTCATGTCACAGAGTAGACTGTTGTAAGGGTTACACAAGATCATGTAGGAAAAGCACTTAACCAAGGGTGTGTCACATAGTAAGAGCTCAATGCATGATGCATAGCTTTTATTATTAATTCTCAGAGCAACATAAGGAGACTGAAACATGAATTTTAATTTAAAGCCTGACAAATGTCGAACAAACACCTGAAGAGTTCTCTAAATCACTAAATAATAGTCCACTGCCTTACAATTAAGCTAGAACATATGCCCACCAGAAAGCCAGGGGGATGGGAAAATGCTGGAATTTGATTTAGAACTAGCTCAAATGTACTTCTTGAACAACTTTCCAAGAGTGGGTAGTGAAAACTGGAAATCAAACTAAAACCAAGGAATATAAAGATATCTCAAGCTGTTATTGATAAATATTTAGAAATATGGGAACACCAGTTCTCAGCCCTACAGAGATCTTACCCATTTCCATGGCTTCAGGCATCACCAATATGACTCAAGTCTCTGGGTCTCCATTTCCAACAAGCTTCTTTCCTGAGGTCCAGATTCGTATTCCACTTGTACACTGGGCATCTCTCTATCTCTACATCCCACAGTTGTACTGAACAAGTTACAGCCAAGCACGGACTCTTTACCTTCTCCTCCCCATTCAGATTCCTCCTGCAATCCTGTTATTCCCAGGTTCCTGAGAGACTGTAGCCATTTTTCACCTCCTCCCTTCCCCTCACCTTCTCCCATACAATGGATGAAAGAATCCTATCAAGTTTACTTCTGAAAACTTCTCCCAGCAACCTTCCCCTTCAATCCTCCTGCTAGCTTTTTCCCCAAACCACAAATGTCATTGTGCTCTGGCTTATAAATCCCTGATGATCTTCCAAAGCCTGTAAGAAGAAATCCAAATCTGAATATGGGACCACACTCTTTGCAACAACTACCCAACTTTTACCCTTGTCTCTATCCCTGTGCTTCCAGCTCCCAAAATCTATGCTTCAGTCATGCCAAAAGACACCTCCTTCCTTAACCAGCCTGTTCATGTTGCCATGCCTTTGTGAATGATGCACAAGGCTTTCAGGAATGGCTGTTCCTCTGCTTCCCCACCCATCACACCCCAGCCAACTCCTACTCACCTTCCAAACACCTATTTTGGAAGCATATTCCAAAAGCACCCACACCCCATCCTCTATCACTTTTTGCACTCAAGTATCTATCATCTACTTGGAGATTACATACACTATATATATATATTTATAGCAAGCAAACTATAAATATATGTACAAACTATAAATATATATATTTATATATAGTTATATATATAGTTATATATATAGTTTATATATATAGCTATATATATAGTTTACATATATTTATATATATAAACTATAAATATATATAAACTATATATATTATATTATATATATTTATATATACAGTTATATATATAGTTATATATATAGTATATACATATATATATATATGCGTGTGTGTATATATATATATATACACACACACATATATATATATATATACATATGTATATATATATATATATATATAGTTTATCCCAGTGCCCGGCACCTGAGTATCAGTCATGTTTGTGGACAAAATCAGTAAATGGGAAACAATGTTTTGGCAACATGAGAGAAATCACAAGAAGAAGATTAAGAAGTTTAAATTGCTTTAATGTTATTTTTAATGTACTCATCTGTAAGAAATAATAGAGGGATAGGATTATTATTTTCTTCGTATGGGATGCCTTCCTGAGATCCTAAAATTGTCTCCTTGACAACACAGTCTATTTTCCACATTTCTTTCTAAAGAGGAAGTCAGATTGTGTCACATGTCACTATTCTCCCACCCCCTCCCCCCAATCAATCAATCAAGGCTTCCAATAATACTAAAAATGAAATCAGAAGTCCTTGCCATGGCCTACCTTCTGCCATGATCTGCCTTCCAGTGGCCTTTCCAGTTGTATCTTCTGCCACTTTAGCCCCTCTCTCCCACTCCATTAGGTACACTTGATATTCCACCTCATATCACACCTAACACATTTTCACCTAAGGGCCTTTGCACCTGCTGTCCCCTCTGCCTGGAAATAACCTGCACAGCTTGTTTCTCCACATCATTCACCACTCTGCTCCCATGTCACTTGCCCAGGGAGATCTTCTCAGCGCCCCCCCCCCCCCCCAACCTTCCTTCTCTGTCATTCTCCATCCTATTATAACTGCTTTTTCTCAATTATGTATGTGTTTGTATGTTATTTATTATCTATCTCCACCATTAGATCTGAAATATGAAGTTTAAAGTAAACAGATATTTTGTAAAATTTGTTTACCACCGTAACCTAACATTTAGAATAGAGCCTGGCGCATAGTGAGTACTCAACAAATCTTTGTTAAATGAATGACCTACAACCTTTCCAAGGCCAAAACAATGAATGTTAACAGGACAGCACTGTGAACATTTTCAATTTTAAAATTAGGATTCTTTCTGCCATGCTGACTTCTGTTTTCCAGACTTACAAGTTTGCATATATGCATATAGGCAGATGTTTATGTTTATACATACAAGGCCATTTCACCATAGGAAAACAAAGACAAAAACAGCATATACTTTTCAGCACTGCATTAATCCTAGCAGAATAGAGCTCTCTTTGATATCGTGGTGTCTGTGATGATCACAGCTAAATGAAACTCATTTTGTTATTGCATCCCCCCACCCCCCGCTTTTTTTCCTAGTTTCTGGTGCTTAAAATGATTAAACCAAAGTACCAAAGATATGTAGGCTCCTGTTTCTCCACAACACAGCTACACTCCAAATCTTTAGAAGGTTAAATTCAGCAAACAAATAAAAAAAGAGATTCTAAAGACATGATCTTCAGATTGTGTCCCATATATACCTCCTTTGTGATCACTTGAGTGCTGTGTTAGAAAAGTACAACTTTCGAGGCTCCATCCAGACCTAGGGCTAGAGTCTGAGAGGTATCAGTTAAATAGCTCTCTATGTGATTCTAATGTATCTTAAAGTTTAAGAAACTCCCCTCTACCCATTGTGCACCTTTCAAATGTGTCTGATGGCTAGTAGCTATATCTTTTTAAATGTGATACATCTAGAGAACATACTAGATGGTTAGTAAATGTATCTTTTTTAAATGTGAATTTTGAATGCTGACATCTTTAGGGGTAAAGTGTCAGGAAGTCTACAACTTACTTTCAAATGATTCAGCAAATATCTCTGTGTCTCTCTTTACAGATAGATGAGGCAAATGTGGCAAAATGACAGCAATTGTTGAAACCAGATGGTTATTCTTACGTTGTACTATTCTCCCAACTTTTCTGTCTGTTTGAAAATTTTCATAATCACCAAGTTGAAAAAATGAAAGCTTTGATTCACCAAGGATTGCTGTCACATGCTGCAGGAAAAAAAAGATAAATAAAATGAAGCAAGACCCACAAGGTAATGGTCTGGCCAGATGGTCACTGGGAGGACCAAGAAGGCTTAGGGGACTTCTCCTGATTTTTCCCTGAACTGGCTATTAAGACAGCTTTTCCCCCTCAGGGGCCTGCTCAGTATGCTCCGATGAATCATTTGTGATGCCCCAACTGAACTTCTTCCCAGCGGTCGGTCATGGAAGTAGCTCAGCTCAGGACTCCAGGCGTCAGCAAAAATGTGTAGTTTCCAAATGCACTTGACATTTTTCAAGCACAACTCAATTGCTCTCAGAATTGGCCACTTGTGCCTCAGAAAGGAAAGGCAAATGAGGGGCCCCCAAAATGCTGTCCTTGGAGTTTGCTAACACTCAAAGGGATAGAGAAAACCGGTCCTTGATGTGTTACAAAAAATAAACGAAGAGCTTACACACTTCTTCCTTTCCTAGCCATGTGGTTATCAGGGCTTCAAGTCGTAGCACCCAGCATCCTTCCTGCCACAGGTTAGGGGCTCAGAATGCCCATAGAATTGAATAGTAATGCTAAGGAAGGATTGTGGCTCTGTGTCCTCATCTCTGTACACTAGACTCCAGTGAGTTCTTAAGAATAGAGTTATCATCACTTCACCTGAAACTATCTTTTGATAAATGTCACTTTTCCTCATGTGAAAACAAAACCATTAAAAAAAAAAAAAAACTGAAAGAGACAGAGAAAGCGAGCATACCTAACAGCTATTCTCCCATGCATTTTACATGGCAGCATCTTGGCAAACCAGGATTTTGCTTCAAACTGGCTTAGAAAATTAAGGGCATACGTTTTCTCTGATTAAACGACCATGGAAAAATTTAAAAAGAAGTCTAACAAACAAGAAACTCATGCATAGCATCCATGCAAAAAGGAGCCCATCAAGTCAAAATGCTGTGAATTTTTATTTTATTCTTATGATACAGAAGGGGCTTGACTCATCTAGAGAAGTGTTGAGAAGTAGTAGCTGGTTAAACTACTTGAGACTCCAACAGATTTCTTTTCCTTTTTCTCTGAGTCAATCACAAGTAAACTCACTCATTAACCTCAAACCCTGCTAAAGAAGGAAACAAACAAACATAGAAAATCCCTCAACACCAAGTGCCATTTTTCAGGTTGCAATCAGTGGGATCCTCAGAGGCAGTCTCCCTATTTTCGATTGGTTTGGCTTTATTCCCAGGGGGAAATCCCAGCAAGGCTTTGAAACAGAAATGTACTACACAGATAATTGCACTGCCTTAACTCCAAAGGTCAAGTTTTTGTCCCTACCCCCACCCCTCTCTGTTCTTCTCTCTCTCAATCTGTTTCCCACTATTTCCTCACAGTGCACCATTCAGCTAACCACCACAACTAATGGCTAACAGTACAGATGAGTTCTCTCTTGTTCATGAAGTCAGCTGCAGGAAACATTCTCCTTGAAATCAAGCAAAACTATTGAATGGCCTCAACATAGTGCCATGTGCAAAAAAGCAGACCTAGTTATCAGAGAAACCAGGTGTTGACTGTTGTTCTACCGAGAAAATTGACCTCCCCAGTAAATAAACTCACAGGTATTCAGAGTACTGGATGAAAATATTGATACACAGCCCATTAATCCCTAAAAGATTTTTAATATCATACATGCAGTTGCTGAAATTTGATAAAAAGCCAGAGAAAGGATAGAAGCAGAGATGCACCTGGAGTGGGGATGGGGTGATCAGTGAGGGAGATCAGGTGTGCACTGGAAAATGGGAGATTTCATCACATTTTACTGGTCCTGGCTCTGTCCTTTGAAGCATCAGGTTTATTGTCTCTAAAGGAGTAAGTTTAATAAAGAGGCAGCCCATAAAGGGTACTGTAGCATGCAAAGTTACTGTAATTAGGTTTTCAGGAGTTATAATAAAACATTTAGCTGGAGAGAGGTTAAATAACCACCACACTTTCTCACATCATTATTATACTCTCCACTACAAGAAGGAATGATGGTGGTAGAGGGGAAACTCAATGGGTGGACTCCTGAGAGAGACATGGGGTATTGAGAGACAGAGACAGAGAGAGGGAGAGAGAGAAGCATACACGATGGGATGGAAAAAGCAAGAGAGATAATGAGAAAGATGATATTGGATACTGTACTGTTCAACCACTTCTTGAATAGCAAAACTAAGTTATTTTTAAGTGTTCTGTCTTTATTTTCCTGTTTGCAAATATAAAATTATAAAAAATCAAATACATAAATTAAAAAATAGAAAAATTTTATATCCATGTGAGACAGACTGGTAAACATTTTATGTCAGATGCTTTCCCTACATTTAAACATTCCTTTTTCTTATTACTTTTGACATGAATAGGATCATATCAATAAGGCAGTATTAAGTGTGCATATTCTGAACTTGGACAGCCAGGATTTAGATCCTGGCTTTTTTTTTTTTTTTTTTTTTTTGAGAGAGAGACAGAGAGACAGAGAGAGAGGACAAGCAGGTAAGGGGCAAAGAGAGAGAGAGAGAGAGAGAGAGAGAGAGAGAGAGAAAGAGAGAGAGAGAGAGAGAGGAGAATCCCAAGCAGGTTCTGTACTGTCTGGCAGAGCCCAACGCTGGGCTTGATCTCATGACTGTGAGATCATGACCTGAGCCAAAATCAAGATTTGGATGCTTAACTGAGCCACCCAGGTGTCCCCTGGCTCCTATTCTTATCACTGTGTGACACTGGGTAAGTTACTTATCCTCTCTAGGTGGCCTCACCTGTAAAGTGAGGGAACGTTAGTACCTTTATGAGCTTGTTTAGGGGATTGGGTGATTTTGTTCATGTGAGATGCTTAAAATCGAGCTTGATGTCCAGTGAATGGTCAATAAATGTAGCTACTAATCACTGGAAAGCAGGGATCATGTATATCTTGGTCTTTACTAGATCTCCTTAACCTAGCACAGTGCCCTAGCTTATTTAAAATATTTGTTGAATGCATGAGCCATTCTAATTAGCACTGTGACTGGGACATTGCAGGCATCCCACTCCCCGAAACAATTTTATTAGGAAGGGAAGGCACTGAAGATATTACTAATATGCTTGTTCTCTCCTTCCAGTTGGGAATTTATGCTTGAGTTGAGAAATGAACTGTTGCCTTTAACATAAAACTTTAAAAATGTTTTTAAAAAATTGCTACTTCCTAAGTTTGAAAAAGAAGCCAGTAACCCAATTAGTATAATTAAAAGCCCAGTTCATTTCACGATTCCTTAAGCTTAGACTCAAACCAATTTTGATTCAATGAAAAATAGGCTTTCAAGGTTTCTGATCCCTGAACCTTTTAGATCATAGGGGACCATCACTACATTTGCATATGCCATGAACAACAGGAAAATCCTCTATTTTGCCCTCTTCAAAATTTGCAGTCATACCAAAAATACTCACAGCTGGAATAATTAGCAACTCAATTTATTGCCTTCCGTTTTTTAAATAGAAGCTTCGACTCTTGATATTTAAATAGTGTCACACTGTGATATAACATAGCATTTTTCATGGTAAAACTTCTCTTTTTTCCCCCATGAAATGATATACTGCTCAGTGTGACAGGCAAGGTCTCTGGAGGTCACTAAAGAAACCTGGTGTTTTGTGAGCAAATCCATTTCAGAGTCTTTGGGATGAAATGAGGAGTCTTTTTTTTTTCCCCTGGAGTTGTTAACTTGTTGACTTTTTTGAAGTTAATTGGTAAAAGTCTTGATACAGTAGAGGAAAAAAACAAAGACTTCTGACTCTGACTTCAAACTTGACCTTGAATTCACCATACACTATAATATGGGAGTATAGAGACAGCCATTTCAAATAGACTTACATTTGTGTTCAGAGGCAGCCAGAGGTAGATGAAGAAAGAATGCCCGCCATCAGATACAATCAACGAGCAGAATGATTTCTCCCATCGAGTTTATTGCCTGTACCATTCAGAGAGTCAAAGAATTTTCGAGCTGGAAGAAACCTTAGGGCATGTTCCTTTATCATATTCTGCTTCATGCTACTACATTTGTCCTGTGTGTTTGCCTTGTCTCTCCAGTCATATTACAAGCTTCCCAAAGGCAGATCCTATACTTTTTGCTTCCTGGTATCTTTCTCTGTTTATAGTAGGAGCTCACAGGTATCTGCTGAAGGAACACAGCAATTGTGGAACAGTGGAAATGCATAGGCTTTGGAGTCAGGCATATCCGAACTCAAATCTCAACTCTATCAGGAAGTGCATTAGGTTGGGAAAGCCAATTAATCTCCCTGAGCCTCAGATGCTTCCTCTAAAAACTGGGTAAATATCTGCATTACAGAACTATGGGAAGGGTTGAAAGAGATAATGAATACAATCTGTGAGCACAGAGGCTGACCCACAGGAGGTTTCTAACACATAGATATACCATATTCCCTCTTTTCTTTCTAAAGAATTCAAAATCTAAAATAGGAAGGTACAGGGCGATTGGGTGGCTCAGTTGGTTCAGCGTGAGACTTCGGCTCAGGTCATGATCTCTGGTTCATGAGTTCGAGCTGCACGTCAGGCTCTGTGCTGACATCTCAGAGCCTGGAGCCTGCTTTAGATTCTGTGTCTCCCTCTCTCTCTGCCTCTCCCCCACTCACACTCTCTCTTAAAAAATGAATAAACATTAAAAAAATTAAAAAAAATTAAATAGGAAGTCATGAGTCAACTAATATTTACTGAACATGGAATATGTATCATGTGGTACCAGATGCTTTGGATAAAATGGTGAGTAAATCCTCATCCTCCTATGGAATTACTAATCGGAAAGACAGATGGAATAAACAAAACTCAAGTCCAGGTAAACCAACAAGTACATCAAGTAATTACAAACTGAGAAGTGCTGTGAAGGAAAAGCGACTAAGAGGAAATGTGGGACTCCTGTAGAATGGTCACTCCTCTCTGACTCCTCTCTGAGGACATGATCAAAAAGGAGAGGTCTAAGAATAAGAAGGAGTTAATCATTCAAGGAGTGATGAAAGGGCATCCCTAGCAAAGGAAACAGCGTGTACAAAAGTCCTACATTGGGAAAGTTCTACTTTCTGAAGAAGTGAGAGAAGAACATGTGGCTGGAACCCAGTGCTCCACAGGGTGAGTGGCGGGAGAGGTAGGCAAGGGGAGAACTACACTATGCAAGGTTTTGAGGGCATGGAATCTGGATATTAATGCACATACAAAGGGTTTTAAACTATGTCTTCTCTTCGAGCAAAGGGTGACAGATCTTTAGAAGCATTCCATTTATAAAAGAATTAAGGCAGAAAAGACTCATTGGGAATTCAGTTGTCTTCTGTGATAAAAAGGGTTGGTGGCCTTCTTTGTGCTCTGCCTCGAGGGTTTTGGTTTTTGTCCAGAATATTCTAGCCATCCTCATTATTACTATCATTGTACATTTGGATATAGTCAGAAATCTCAAATTTAACATGGCCAGAACACAACTCTTGATTTTCACTCCAAAGTGTCCTTCTCTTTCAGGTCTCACCCCTGTTGGTCAAAGAAGTAATCACCTATCAGTTGAGCAGGTGCCATCCCCAGAAAGCAGACTCTGAGAAAGAAATGTACATGCAGGAAGTTTTATTAGAAAGGGCTCTTGGGCACACCACGTGTGAGGGATTGAAGAAAGCAGGCTGGGCATAGAGAGAAGCTAAATTGTGATGTTTTAAGGATTCCTTGGTCAATCTCATGGGGTGCTCTAGAGCTGTTGGTCTTGGGTCATGGGATGGCTCTACAGAACTGTTCCAATGTAATCTGAGAGAGCTGGGCCTTGTTAAACCTAGGGACCAGTCCCCACCTGAAGTCCAGTCTCAGAGAAGAAGCTGACTGAGATGTGTGGGCCACCAACATTGCCAGCAACAAGGACAACTGTCAGTCCTGGTGTGTGACATCTGGCTGGGTGCCATGCCATTTACCTAACTAGGCTTCACCATGGTTCCTGTCCTTCCTATAACCCCCATTCATCATCAGTTCATTTCTCTCAGCCTGGAATAATACATACAGATATCCATCCTCTTGTTACCACTTAAACCTTGTGCCTGGCTTACTGCATACAGCAGCCTCAAATAGGTCTCCCTATTTCCACGTTGGCCATTTACATCCATGCTCTATGCAGGAGCCAGCCATTGTCTATAAACACAGATCAAATCATACTACTCTCCTGCTTAAAACTATCCATCTCCTTTATACTTAAAAGTAACCCAGCTCCTTATGCAGGTCTATATAGTACCTCATTATGGTGTACCTCATCTCTTCCTGTCCTCCACCGGTTATGTTCTTGAGACTTCCACCATACTTTTCCCTGTCCTTCAAAGATGCCAAGCTTCTCTGCATCTCAGGGTATTCTACATTGTGTTTCCCTCTAGAAAGTTCTTAACTCAGATCTCTGCATGACTTCTCCTCAGGAGACTGAAAGCAGTCTCCCTTCAAAACTCATTTCTCAGAAAGACTTTTTTGATCAGCTTTTTACTTTATACCCTACCTTGGCCAAGGCGGCAGCCTGGGGACTTTCCACCTCCAATGACTGATTTTTGAGGGACGTAGAGTGATGGTATTCATATAAGGCCCTGCCATATCATCTGCTCCACATTTATGCTTTGAGTAGCTATCATCTTGCTTATTACCTGCTTCACCCAACAGCATGCACTTTCCTTGAGGGCCCAGATTTAGTTCTCCCCACTGCTGTATCCCCACCCTCTGGAAGCATGTCCAGCAAATGTTTGGTGTTTGAACAATTTTTAGTAAATGAATGGATGAATGAGCCAATCTAGATCTTGAAAACTTTTCTATATGTTCTCAGGTCCACACATCTATTTATTTATCTTGTGGTGTCCTCTTCAAGGAATGCCCTGTCACCCTGAGTTTCAAGATTTTGGTAAACAGGACCATGTTCTCATTATGCCTACATATGGTTTTTTTTTTTTTTTCTTTTTTAAATCCTTTGAGAAACCTGCCATCTTTCTATTCTGAGGAGGCTTTTAGCACATTTTATGACAGCCTTCCCATTTTCTTGATCTTTTAGGTTGGAATTTTCCTCAACCTTTTTGTCATTCTTGAGGTATGTTAGCTATTGACTATTGACTATTTCCATTGAGAACTCACAATAGTTTTTGAAATAGTGATAATGCACTTTTGATTAATTTTTAGGATTCTACTTAGTGATGCTGTGCATTCTTCAGCCCTTCCCCTCCTCTCTTTCCTCAGCAACCCAATGGACATCTATGTTTAGGCATTAGTTTACACTAATCTCAGGGCCAGTTTCTGGTTTGTAACCAGGAACTCAGAGATAATCTTCCTACAACCCTGGAAGAATTTTTTTTGGTAAATGTACTTGCTCCTTATCTGTCACTTCTCTGCCCACCTACAGAGCAGTTTATCTTCATAGGTTTGGTATCTCTGCAAACATAAAGATTTCATGGTGCATTTTCTCTTCCAAATCACTTTTAAAAGAATATGATGAGAACAGTTTTCATCTCTGAAAAATCTTGTGTACACCCTCCTCCACCCAGATAAGAATCCATTTATCTGTCTCTACCCTCCCTCCCCTGCCACCTCTGTAACAAAGGAGTCTTGTCTGATACACCTTTATTTCCTTATCTTTGGTGCTTCAACAACTTCAGGAAAGTCTGATGAGTTGCATTTACCAAGATGCTGAATGGGAATCATGTTTAAAATCTTCCAGATGCTAATATATTGCATCCTTGGATCCATTTAACAGTATTAATCAAATCACATGTACTGGTATTTTGTGCACTGCCTTCAAAGTTAACCATTCTAAAGCATGTTTTGGAAACTGGCATTTTTTCTTAGCATTTTTCTTGGAAAAGATGGGAGCAAGAGATGGATTTTCCAAGCCTAACTATCTTGTTGCCTCTCCCTTGAGTAGACTTTTCATACTAAGGGGAATACATTGATTCTCTAGCTGTTTTCCTTAAATCAATTAATTAATTAATTAATGAAAAATTTTTCCTATTGAGGTGAAATTTGCATAACAAAATTAATCATTTTTTTTTTTAATTTTTTTTTTCAACGTTTATTTATTTTTGGGACAGAGAGAGACAGAGCATGAACGGGGGAGGGGCAGAGAGAGAGGGAGACACAGAATCGGAAACAGGCTCCAGGCTCTGAGCCATCAGCCCAGAGCCTGACGCGGGGCTCGAACTCCCGGACTGCGGACCGCGAGATCGTGACCTGGCCGAAGTCAGACGCTCAACCGACTGCGCCACCCAGGCGCCCCACAAAATTAATCATTTTAATACATACTATTCAATGGCATTCAATGCATTCAAAATATTGTACAACCACCCTCCCTATTTTGTTCCAAAACATTTTCATTACCCCAAAAGCAAACCCTGTACCCATCAAGCAGTAATTCCTAAATCCCTGTTCTCCTACTCCTAGCTTCTGGTAACCACTAATCTGATTTCTGTCTCTATGGATTATGGGTATTTCATATATATGGAATCATATTATACGTGACTTTTTGTGCTAGGCTTCTCTCGCTTAGCATATTTCAAGTTCATCTCCACTATAGCATTTATTAGCATTTCATTCTTTTTTTTTAATACGAAATTTATTGTCAAATTGGTTTCCATACAACACCCAGTGCTCATCCCAAAAGATGCCCTCCTCAATACCCATCACCCACCCTTTCATCCATCCCACCCCCCATCAACCCTGTTTGTTCTCAGTTAGCATTTCATTCTTTTTAAAGGCTGAATACTATTCCATTGTGTGTGCATGTATATATATTGCATATACAACCATACACACACCACATGTTGTTTATCCATTTATACATGGAGGGGCATTATGTTGTTTTGGTCTTTTGGTTATGGTGAATAGTGCTGCTTGGTACATTTGTGTACAAATATTTGAGCACCTATTTTCAATTTTGGGAGGAAATACATAGGAAAATTGCTCAGTTTTATGGTAATTCTATGTTAAACTTTATGGGGAACATTAAGCTGTTTTCTAAATGTAGGAATGATAAAACTTGAATTCCTCAGCAAGGTCAAATTCTAGTTGGCCCTGAACATGTTGCTAGTCTCCTTTCATCTTACCCATGTTATAAATTTTTTTTTTGAAAACTTTCAAATTACAAGAACAAAAAGCATCACCAAAGAGCCATGTGGCAGTAGCCACAAAAACAGTAATAATACTTTATATCTTACAAAATGTTTTAACATGCCAAGTGAACAGACTCTCATTTTAGGAAAGAGGTTTTAGTAGAAAAGTACTAGGGTTTATATTCTAGCAAAGTGATCTATCCATGACATTTTTATAAAAAAAGTTTTTATTGTTAGCACATAATCCGAGCACTGTATTATAAACAGTACTTACTCACAGGCCCAAATATTGTAGAACATGATGAGTGAATCTGAACATGGGTGGATTTCTTAAGTTTTGGCTCTGAGAGAGAAATTACATCTTATCCTAGAAGACAAATTCAGAAAGTCCTTCTCTAGAAAGAGTTTGAAGAAATTCTAGGTTTCCTACTTCTGTTGTGAGATCAAAGAGGGTCTGAAATATAAGATCTCAAAGTATCTTCTTTGGATCACCCAGTGTATTCATATATTACTAGCTTTAGGTAAAGAAAGCATTTCATGATATTTGGGAAATACTGGAGTGAAGAAAATTTAAGAGATTACTACAGAATCTTCACAAGCCTTTAATATTTTAAATATCTCAGTACTCTACAATATAATATTTATCATTCTGCTTATTTTATCACATAAGTTTTATATCCACCTACTTTCCCAGTCTTAAAAAGGTATTCCAAGGGGTACACCTTTGAGAAATGAAATTCTAATTCATTTCCCTCTATTTCTGGATGAGTACACTAAGGCCCAGAAAGAAATTAAAAGGAAACAAACAAAAACCTCAATAATGGCTATTTCCTAGATTTTTGTAGGTTCTCAGGACCTAGTCACTTGGTGGAAAGAGTGAAGAAGGAGGGATGGAAGGAAGGAGAGACTGGAGGGAAGGAATGGAGGGAGGGAGAAAGGCAGAGAAAGAAGGAAGTTTGATTATGATAGAAAAATTAAAACGGGCAGATAAAGTATTTTATGTGATTTCTTCAAGGCTTAGAAAGAAAAACAAAACTGATTTATTCAATTTTTGCACAGGTAAAAATAATTCTTAAGTCATTAAAGCAATCCTAAGATGTAGGGATGGGCAGAGGAGAAGGAAAACAAAGAAAGAAAGAAAACTACTCTTCACTTTTTGTATTATAGATTTGCTTCCACATCAATAGTGTGTAGAGATTTCTAGCATTTAAGTTTGGGGCTCTGTTGCTTTTTTTTTTAAACACTCAAATAAAAGATAGTTATCTCTAATACAATTTATTTTCCCATTTGAATTTACACAGACCCTTCGAGACATGAACAAATATACAAAGACCTATCAGTTTATTCACCCACATTTCTTTATATGTGTAATATCCATAGGTACAATGTTTTCTTCTTATTTAGCACTCTTCTTGAAATGATATAAGAGCTCTTTAGGGATATTAATTAAGCTTTATAGCAACCCCTGTGACATGTCTGCCTGCCTACATATATCTGTTGGACACTTAGAAATTAATGCTTTGCAGAAGTGTGCCATTTAAGTGTGTTTGCAGGCCAGCCACATACCCACTGACAATGCATTGAACAGATCCATACATTTCAGTCATCAAAAAATGCCATTAAAAAAGGCAACCATTATTTAGCATCAACACGTAAATATTGCCATGGTGCTTAATATACTCTCAAGCAGATCCTGCAGTGTCCCTGTCACAAAACAAGTCCCAGGGAAGCAGGTTCTGAAAGTGTGGCTTCCTTGGAAGGCTCCTGGTTTCCTAAATGCTGGGTTTCCTAGGGCCCCAGGCAAGGCTTTTTAAAAATGCAAGTGTCAAGGAAAACTGTCATGCATGTTTGCCTTAAGTACCCGAAAAGCTTGTCACTGCCATCTTGGAAGTCTTGACGAAGATGCGGTTGGACATGCTGAGGCATGGTAAATTGAAAGCTGCCTGACAGGGAGGTGGCATGTTAGACTAAAAGCCAGGTGCCCGCCTCCAGGCATTTTCTTTGCAAGCGGCAGAATTAAACAAAACTAAAGGAGAGTCTGGTCAGGAAAAGCTGTCTTTGCAGACATCTCAGAGGCTTGGACTTGAACTGGGATCCTTTCTGGCTCTTAGGTTTTGCTTGACAAAAGTTAAGTGGCTACATGAAAAGCAAAGTACGGTCTGAATTTCTGTGAGGGCAGTGGAAGGAGGGGAAGAGCAGTGTATGGAGAGGGTAGAGGCCAAGAAGGAAGAGGAAGGTCTAGGTCAGGGTCAGGCTGGAATAGCCTGCCTGTTCCAGGAGGCTGAACATGGCAGTGGTGAACCAGCAAACTATTGGTAGCAAGGGGGTTCAGAGCCTGGTTGCCTCATCTGTAACCTGGGCAGCCTTGGGAAAATGATTTGAGGAATCTGGGTTTCTTTGTATGGAAAATGTTGAAAACAACTGAAATATTTCATAGGGATATTGTGTGTATTAAATGCGCTCAGCACATAGATGACACTAAGGAGACCCTCAATAAATGTTGGCTTTTATCTATCAATGAATCCCATAAATTGCCTACTTGAAGGATAGATCTTTTCTTCTTGTCCCACTCGGTTTCCTTCCTTCCTTTCTCCTTTCCTTTCTTCAACATGGGATGCTTTGGGTAAGTGCTGTAAACTTTTATTTCTTTTCTTTCTGGTATACCAGCTGATTTTTTTTCCTTCCTACTTCTCACTGCAACTGTGACCATAACACACCTTTGAAGACTCCCCATCCCATATAGAATAAGCCATAAGGTGCTTCACTGTGTCTAGAAGGTGTCCCTGACATGGGCCATAAGACATCTCCAGCATTGTCCTCTGAATTGTCCCCAGTTGATCCAGAATGCTTGCAAACTCTTGCTTTTCTGGCCTTATTCTCCTACCTCTTCCTCGAGAGCCCTTTCGATGGGGTATACTTTTCTATCAAAATGGGAATCAGACACTATCTACCTGGTTTCCCTGACCAGCGAGATGTGGAAGTCCCCTACCATGATGTGCTCCCGTGTTGTCCTGAGCTTCTGTCCATATTACAGTGTTTTATATTAATATAAATTATCTACTTAGCTGTCTTTCTCCCACTAGACTGTAACTGTCAAGGGACAGGGACCATGTCTTTTTCATCCTTTACCCTCAGCATCTTGCATGGTGGTCAGCCCCTAATAATAGAGTCTCCATAAATGTTGGCTGAATCAAGCTGAAGTCCTATGAACACAGCTGGTAATAGGATTACCAACAGGAGGTGGGAAATACAAAAAATCCTTATTTAGCATAAAATCGGAGTTTCAGATAAAGAAACTATATAAGTTTGACCTGAGGGCCTCTTATTGACAGAACCCTCACATACTTATTTCACAAAAGAGGCTGTCTTCCTTGCTGGATTTTCAAGCCCTTGATCATAAACGCTCTCCTATAATAGTTAGAACAATAATCCTGCTGTACTAGGCATTTCTCCTGGGGACTCAGAAACTTGACTAAGTCATCTTAGATATTCTTATAATATCCCCATTAGGTAGATAGAGGCAAGGTAGACAGGGAGAAGAGGCAAATTTGAACACTGCCAAATTATAAATGAGAAAACAAAAGGCAGCAAAGGTTAGGTATCTTGAATCACGTAGGCCACAGTGTAGCAAAATCTGGGAATAAAGAGAAAGAGCCCTACAGCTAGAACCAAGGAAAGTGAGTGAGTCAGATTTTCCCCACAGCTATACCTTTTTCTTATACTACACCTGGCACATGAGAAGGGAGTTGAGTTTCTAGAGTATTCTAATATTATTTAGTACATTGTCCCTTGAAAAAGAAAATTCTTTCAATTCTATGTTTAAAATCCAATACTGTAAACTTCAGGGCTCTTATTTCAAGCTCATAAAAGAAAATTCAGGCCATTAAAGAATGAGGAATAAAGAGAGACTACAGCATTTGAATTGAACATAATTTGGCACAATCTATCAAAATTTAAAATGCACATTATATATACCCTTTGATCTAGCAATTTCACTTCCAGGAATTTGACTCTTGAATGTAATCATGTAAGTATGCAAAGAAAGGTATATACACAAGACTCCTCATTACAGTTTTGTTTGTAAGAGCAAAAATGTGAAAGTGATCTAAGTGTCCATAAAGAAGAGACTGGTTAAATAAATTATGACAATCTGGAATATTACACATACTTTAAAGAATGAGGCAGGTCCACAAGAAATTACCTGAAGTGATTTCCACAATATCTCATGAAGTTAAAAAAGGAAGTTGCCAAATGGTATGTATAATGTGATCCCACTTATATTAAACAAAAACATGCTCAGACATCCATAAACATTTCGGGAAACCTAAAATAATAAACCTTCAAAAGAGATTTCCTTGAAAATAGGAGCAGAAGGGCAGGGCATCTTACTTTTCATTTTCTATCTTCCTGGTTGTTGAATATTTTTATCAAGAGAATGTATGCATTTTGTAATGAATGAGTGGAAAGACCAAATCTATTGCAATATGTGCTCTAATCTTTGTCTTAAATTCTTGATGATTCCTTTGTGGAAGGAAATGGAGCAGAATCTATTCAAGATGAATAGGCAACAAAGTCCCCTAATCATGCTGGAAACAGTGAACCATGGTGAGGAATGCTTGAACAAGAGACCTGCTTTAGGGCACCACTCGGACATTCCAAGTGGGAGGAATTGATGAGTCATCTGGTCCTCACTCCCCTCATCTATAAAATAGACATTGGACTATACTAGGTAATCTAAACATGGATTCCAGCTTGAAAATTCTGCCTCTGTGCTGCCAAACGATTCCCGCTACTCTTAAATGATCAAGCCAACCTAAATCTAGTTGACCTTGATTCCTTCTCCTGGTCTGCCTTCTGGCAGAATCAAAGGACCAACTTCCCAGAAGACAGCATGACTTTACTTCTATATTCTTATCGCCAGATCCTTTCTTCTCTATCTCTGACTGTCTCCACCTCTCTGCCTGAAATAGGCTTTGGCTTATCTCTGTGGCAAATTCTATACTTTGTCTTTCCCCAACTGAATGATACTGTGACCCTGAAGATACACATTAGGGGCAGGACATGAGGGGACTCCCATCCAAATACTGCTTCCCTATTTCTAGACAAGGCCAGCAGTGGGAAGACTCAGAAAACAAAGTACACTAAGACACGCACCATGTCCTTGGAACTTGTTCTCTCACCCACATCATTAGTATGAAATTCTAGGAGGGTTTAAATGCATGTGTACTACCTTCCCTCTATTACACTGAGTTTTAGTATTTCTAGTAATGCCAGATCAAATCACAGGGGTGTAGATAGTGATGGGCGTAATTATTGACATTAAGACATGTTGCATCTTAGGACCAAGATTTTGTCTAATTAAATATAGCACAATTCAATTGTTAGCTACATTGTGGTCCATTATGGAGCTGAATGACACTGCTTACCTGAGATTTTCACCAAGAAGAGAACAGAGTGCATTGTTGAGAACAGGAGCTTAAAGCATGGAGTTTAGATGTTTTCCATTCATGGTTTTATTAAAAAAGCAAAACCAAAAATTGTCCAAAGTAATTTGACTTTGTAAAGGTAAAACTGCATCTCAAGCCATTTTCAGGAGATGGGAAATGAATCGAGTTGTTTTGAGTTAACTTTCTCATCATGAGCCCTCGTAAAGAGCACTGGTTAGTAAGACAATAAATGAGCATGTTTTAATTAGAAAATGTGGAATCCAAGCAGTTTTGCAGGAAAGAAGATGATAGCTTCAAAGAGACATCAGGAGACTAATAAAAGTTAAAATGCATTAAGTGGCCACAGTGAACTCAAAGGTAAAGTTGTGGGATGTTTGAGAAGTGAACCAGAGAGGGCAATGAATCAGAAGGGGATGGAAATTAGTCAGTGGAACTTATTCTTTCTACTTCATATTGGAATCAGCTGTAAACCCCCTTCTGTGCCCAGGCAAGTGAGATAACCTGATGCCCTAAAATTCCCCCATTCCCCCACCCTGGCCAGAACTGTGTGTGCCCAGAGGAGAAAATCACTATCATCAGGCGATGAGAGAAGGCAGTGGGGCTAAGGCAAAACTAGCATTGAACTTGACTTTTTTTTTTTTTTTTTTTTTGACCTGCCAGGTCTCCATTTTATAGTCTCCTAAAATCATGATGTTTGGTTATGACCATGCCCTTCTTCCTGCTATGATGTTGTATGTGGGTACATGATCCAGGTCTAGCCAATCAACATGGCTGCTTCTCCAGGTGTTGGGGATTGGGTCCATTGTGGGTATGTGACCCTCGTTCAGTTCAATGAAATTTAATGAAGGGGGTGTTGGTGAAATATCAGGAAAAATATATCCTTTTTCTGTTAGGTTTCTAAGCTATGAGAATATAGTCTGTAGTTCCCACAAAGATCTCACAGAAGGTCTGGTTAAGAATGAAGGATGGAAAGAGAGAAAAGCAAAGTTGAGGGACAGACTTCTAATGCCTGAGTTTACTTCTGTGAATCTAGTTCTTCCAGAATCTTGATTCTGCCCCAGGCTCTTTACCTTCCCAAGTTCCATCTTCCTGACATGCCCAAAATGACAATAATATCTATCCCACAGGGCTTCTACTCAGATAACATAAAGTACCTATTACAGTACTTGGCACAAAGCAGGTATTTAGGGGGTGATGATGTCTAAAAAATAAAACCACAAAGAGTGTTCACTTGTTTCCCAGAAGTGAAAAGACATTTAATAAGGCCACAGTCTCTCCTCACATGGATTCTGAGTTCTAGAAGATGGAGAAGATAATATTTGTGGTCCTCTGCCTTTGGTATACCCCTGGAGACACTAACACAGCAAGAGAGAACAGACTGAAGCTGAGAAAAAGACACCCACAAGACTCGGATGTACATAGCATTGTCCCCACACCCAGGGGGCTTTTAGATTTATTCTCCTTTTACTGATGCCAGGGTGGGGTAGATTTCCCCAGGTCCCAGCAAATGCTTAAATAGGCCCAACATCACCTTATGCCTTCTAATCCATGTTCTCTAGTAGAGGAAGTATGGTTGATAGGAGATTAAAAAGTTACTATGATTAAGCTTTCCATTTTAAATTCTTATCTAAGCACATACCAATGCAAGAAGAACAACATCGTCTACCTTCTTCTAAGTGCAGAATTTTAAATCCATTTGCTCAAATAATTTTAAAAAATGAGATTTTCTTTTTATTTTAAAAGGTGCTTTTTATTACTCACAGTAACTTAGATACTATTCTACATCAATGAAAATACATTATTTGCTTTTACAATAGAAATAGATTTCTAGTATAATAGCAGTAAGTAACCTTTTTTAATGAATATAATTTGTCAAATTAGCTTACATAAAACACCCAGTGCTCATCCCAGTAAGTGCCCTCCTCAAAGCCCATCACCTACTTCCCCCTTCTCCACCCCCACCCTCATCAACCCTCAGTTTGTTCTCTGTATTTAAGAGTCTCTTGTGGTTTGCCTCCCTCCCTCTCTGTTTGTAACTATTTTTTCCCCTTCCCCTCCCCCGTGGTCTTCCATTCAGTTTCTCATGATCCACATATGAGTGAAAACATATGATATCTATCCTTCTCTGACTGACTTATTTCACTCAGCATAATATCTTCTAGTTCCATCCACATTGTTGCAAATGGCATGATTTCACTCTTTCTCATTGCTAAGTAGTATTCCATTGAATATATAAACCACATCTTTATCCATTCATCAGCTGATGGACATTTAGGCTCTTTCCATTATTTGGCTAATGTTGAAAGCACTGCTATAAACATTGGGGTACGTGTACCCCTATGCATCAGCACTCCTGTATCCCATGAGTAAATTCCTAGTAGTGCTATTGCTGGGTCATAGGGTAGCTCTATTTTTAATAAAAAATGTGATTTTAATTGTCCTATCATGGGTGTGCAACATCTTTATGGGAGGACTAATTGTTGAGAAATGGACTTATAGATGTTTATACCCAACTGAAGCTTTAACAAACTGAAATACAATTTCAATACAATCTCACAAATAAGAAAGAAGGGTTACTAATTCTGTTGTGACATATAAGGCAAGAACAGTTAAAACAATGATGACAGAAATTGGGGGCATTTGCCAATTTCTCAGTCATTCTGGGTAAGAAGTGATTCTATAAGGGATTTAAAAATACACAATTTTGAGGGTGAGCCTTTGTGGTTAGCACTGTCATGACCTCTAAGAATGAATATTTGCAAATATGACTCATGAAATAGCTTGAAATCATTTGGTGGGTTTGGGAGGGAAAAATAGCTGTCTGAGAAAAAGTTTCTTAAATTCTCTCCTCTAATCTAGAGAACGCAGCCCCAGTGGAGTGACCTGGCTGAGTGCCCTGTGCAGGACTACAGTGCTGGGGACACAAAACTCCACCTTACAAAGGCAGGCGAGTCTGAGACTAATAAATCAAAGGAAGCTTCAGAAAAGTTGCACAGCCTACTTCCCCTGCCTGGGAGAACCATGAATGCCTTATCTGGCCTCTGTGAAAAGAAAAGGATCATTGGGGAGCCAGAATTAGAAAAAGACTTGCACTTCATCAAGTCTATCCCTGTCTGAACCAGATAAAATATCCTCTGGGAAGCCTTCAGGAAATGCCCCAAGGGAGTGACACTTGATATTAGCTGAATGGGTGAAAGAGCACAGAGTTGGAAATATTTGGCTTTTTTCAACTGTGAACTTGACCCAAGAGTCTTCAACATTTACATAGACTCAGGGCAGAGTCTTGTGCTTACAAGGCATGACCACAAGGTGGCCTCAATCCGTGATTGTGTCCCCATGGTCTAGGCTGTTGAGGGACAGTTTTTAAAAAAGTTCTCTTTACCTAGAATTTAGCAGGGGTTAACTTACAAGTAAGAAGTTCAAGTCCTTAAAGCCTTAATAAACTTAATAAGGCTTTAGTTTTATGGCGGGAGCCAAATTTGAAAAGGACAGCCTCTCCTTCGATAGCTCCATGTTCAAGGATGATTCCAAATTTGCAGATCCACACCAAGAGCAGGTTGGAGTGGTCTTAAATAAGATGTGATGCTTGTTTCTTTCTTAATGCACCTAGTAATTTGCACACGTGCCACAGCACTTTATTTATTCTCTTATTAATGGTCTGGAGTGTGTTAAACACCACAAGTCGTAAATTGCAAAGCAGTAGATCAGACCAGGTTCTCTTTATTTTCCTGCCAATTGTCAGAAAGTGATGTGGGGTGCAGGGGTGCCTCTTCTAACCGGCTTTCTGTCTCCCATTCCCCCACCTCTTGCCTCCATCTGACAACCAACCCCTTGTCTCCATCTGCCAAGAAAAAAAAAAAAGACACAGCCTATATTCTCATTGGAGAGTTTGCCTATTGAGCAGCTCAGTTATTGAGATTAATAAGCTGCCAGTTTCCAAGGAAGACTAAGAAAACTACAAAATTAAAGTGCACTGCAACGTGAAATGCTGCTGGTGGCCAGGCGGGATCACAGTGTCAAAAAGGCAAGGTAAAGCTATAAAATAAGGCTGAGCTTGAAAGGCTAACCTAAAGGTCTCATTAATTTCCATGTTGCCTCTGATGAGAATTTAGAGGGGGCATAATGTTTTGCAATATGGAGAAATCAAGCTGCCTATTGATTTGAAAAGTGCTTGAATATATTTGGTTCACCCAGAATGAATTCTGGTTTTCAACTTCACTTGAAAACATTAAAAAAAAAAGTCCCAAAAACCCAAACAGGTTACCTTGGTTTAATATTCTCAAGATCAAGCTTGTCAGTGATTCTGTCAGAAAATTAATCCTTAGGTAGAAAAATCAATCTGAGAACAAGTTTGGAACAGTCTTCGGGCTCAGCATGGTGAGGATGTTTCAACAATCTTGTTGCTTCTCTGTGGAAACCTTATTTACTAAAGGTCTTGTGTCTTGATTCCCAAATACACACTACCAATAAAGCATCTAGATTAGGCTAAGATAACTTCATGGCAAAGACAAAAAGTATGTCTTCTAACATTCTGATACCAAAATTAGATTTTTAAAATGTCATTCATCAAGCCCAATGTGCTCATTTCTTTATCAGAGTACTTACACAACCTCCTACTAGCAGGAATTACCATGGTACTCCAAGTAGGACCAAGTGGTCAGCCATGTTACCCCTAGCCATTTGGCTTTCTCTTATTAATCTGGCAAAGCTCTGTTTGAGGGATAAAAAATGTACAAATTACAGAACTAAAAAAGTAGCAGTGCTTCTTATTTCCACACTGTCAATTTGCTCTCACATTTTATCAGATGCAGTGTATTAAAACTGTAAATCAGCTCACACGGATCCTAAGCTGCCAGGGCCGTGGAACAGCGAGGCCTCAGATTCAGCACTGTGGCTGCCACCAGACCCAAAGTGCTGCAGAGAAGAGTCCCTTAGCTCTTGCTGGGCTTGTGATTTTGTCAGCGACTCAGTCTACATCCAGTAACAGGCCAGAATTCATCCCATAGACAATTTCTTGCCTTAGGTCACTTATAATGCATTGACCTCACCATTTCCACGGCCTGACATATTAAGTTGTTGTGTGCCATCAGAATAAGCATTGTTTTGTTTTGTTTTTCTAGTTCCAAAGGCACTATCATTTGGTGGTTATGAACATGCCATTTGGAGTCAGACCCAGTTCAAGTTCCAGCTCCACCACTTACTTATTTGCAGAAGTGTAGGTAACATAATTTTCCCAAGCCTCAGTTTCCCTTTATTTAAGATGGGGAGAGTAACATAAACCTAACAGAAGGGTTAAGGGGTTCAATGTGATCATGATGTTAAAACTAAGTGCCAAGCAAAAGGTATTTAATAAAGAAAAATTGTTATTTGTAGACCTATGTGATCATGTAGGATAACTGCTAAATTGAACATATTTTCTGGAGAGTAAATTTTTAAAGAGAAAAAAAAATTAACTGCTGACAGCTCTGAACGTGGTAAATATGCTGTTATTTGTAAGGCTGAATTTCCACATCACATCTATTATTTTGGAATCAAAATATTTAGAATCAAAACAGCTACACTTAAGTCTCTTGTTACATACGTAGAGTTAACGTGCCTGAAACTGCACTTCTGTTTTCTGCCACAAAACTTGTTCCATCCTCGGGAAATGAAATCACTATCCAACCAGTCTCCTAAGTTAAAAACCTGGTCATCGTACTCTCAGTAGTCTAACCCACAACTCCACAAGTGTTCATTCCCACTTGACTCTACCTTCAAAATATACTTCACGTCTATGAATGTTCACCTTCTTGCCAGATTGGTAGGAGAAAGCCAGATATGAGTACTACAGCTACCAGGAACCTAGCGGACGCCAGGACACCTTTCATCTTAACCATGATGACATTCTCTAAACTGGACCTACAACAGACTTGCTGTACCTTCCACCATACCTCCAACATGTTTGCTATATGGCAGCTCTCACAATTCAAAACCAAACCAAACGATAGTATTTTATTATTTCGTTCTCTTATTTAAAATACATAATTGACTTTTCATTATTCTTGGGCTAGAGTCCAAAACCTTTAACCCAGCCCAATGGCCTGCAACATCCTGCCCTCACCTGCCCTTCTAGCTTGCTTTCCCTTCCTGGCATCTTAGTCTTTCTTTCCCCAGCAGGTCATTGTTTTGCCACCTAGAACATTCTTCAAGTCTAATTAACACTTACTCATCCTTAGGGCTCAGCTCAAATGTCAATTTCTCACGCGTCTGACTTCTCTATACCTCACACAGCACTTAGTACATTTGTCATGGTGGGGAGACATGTATCTAATCATTTGTACACTTCTGTCTACATCCAGCCTGGAAACACCACAAGGGCAAGGGCTTTGCTTTTCTTCTTCACTGCTGAATCCTCAGTACTTGGCACATGATAGGTTCTCATAGTTATTTCTTGAATGAATAATGGATGATGATCTTAAAAAGCAACTTGCAAACTTGTTTGTAACTTGGGGATTTTGATAGTTAAAATTAGGGCTTCTGGAGTTAAGGGTCTGATGGAGATTTTTTATGTATTTATTTTCTGTTCACCCTGTGTCAAGATTTGTAAAGACAGGGGCGCCTGGGTGGCTCAGTCGGTTAAGCGGCCGACTTCGGCCCAGGTCATGATCTCGCACTCCGTGGGTTCGAGCCCCGAGTCAGGCTCTGTGCTGACCACTCAGAGCCTGGAGCCTGTTTCTAATTCTGTGTCTCCCTCTCTCTGACCCTCCCCCGTTCATGCTCTGTCTCTCTCTGTCTCAAAAATAAATAAACGTTAATAAAAAAAATTAAAAAAAAAAAAAAAGATTTGTAAAGACAGAAAAGGAGTTACTGACCAAAAATGGGAGCTTCTGGTATTTTAGGGAGAAAGTAAAACCAGAGGGAAGTTTTATTCTGCCAGGGGATTCTCTTTACTGATGTAGTGCTGAGAGATTCAGAGAGAATTCAATAAAACACATAGAAGAAGGAAAGTTAGCTTCTGTCATCAAGCTACTTTGTACCATTTTAGACAAGAGAAGCTGACTTCAGAAACTCCCCAAGAAGCAGCTGGCCTGGAAGATTCCTGACCTTGTTATTCTCAGGAGGGAAAGTGTAGATGGATGGTATCAACCAGGAATTGCACATGGATTTTGTTTCAAGATGTAAGTGGGTGGAAATAAAGATGGTGGTGATTTTGTTACACATCATATTAGATAAAGACAGTATTGACTGCTTGCATTTAGCTCCTCTGCCCTGAGTTTTTTTTTTTCCTTTAGATTATGTTATGGTTTATACATGAATTGACTGGTTTTGGTAGTAGAAACGTATATGCACTGGTCTCTTACATGATTAACATCGGTAGAGAATTTTTAGGCTTTAGGTCTTGTATTAAACTCGTAATTCATACAGTCCCATTTTTGGGCTATGCCTCCTTAACCAGTACCTTTAATTCTACTTGTCACAGAAAAAAATGGAAAAAAAAGCGCAGTCTACGGAAGATGTAACATGCCTCATTAAGATGGATGGGAACGTCAAAAAGCAATGCAGAGAAGCAAGGGTTTGCTCCTCACTGGTCTAAAGAAACATGTTGGACTTGGCTTAGAGTCTCTGGGGGTGGCAGCATGCCTGCTCATCACCTCCCAGTTATGAAATTCTTCCATCACACCCAGAAGTCTGTGTTAGGGAGAGTAGAGGTGGCGAAGCCGTTTGTAAATTTCCAGTGCATTTTCGAAATTGATGACTACATCATGATCAGCCTCTATGACCTGCCTTCAATGGTTTCTCTCCTGGATATAGTTAACAAATCCTTATTTGGTATAAAAATAAGAATGGGAATCCTAGTATGGCATCATGCCCATAAAAGAAGGGCTCCCAAAAGAAAGTCTACACTTTCTCTTGTGGGTAAGAAAATGACCCTATGAAACTCACAATGTTCCAACATTTGAATAAGTGACTTTGTTCAGTTCTACAGTTTCCAAGACTATATTTAAAAACATACTAGGGAACAGAAACAAATAGTATGCTATAATCTTTGACTTTTTTTTCTACCTATCTATTAGGCAAATTATTATCCTCCTCTAAAAACCCAATTCAAACAGATACTCAGTTTGAAATGTTTCCTGATCATCCTGGGAGAGTTAATCACTTCATCCACTGTATGGTCACTTTAGTCTTAAAGTGTATTGTATACACTGCACTACCCCTCTGTTTATGTACCTATCTCTTCCTTTAGATTGTGTGAACTTCAAGGGCAAGTTTCATGTGTTACTCATGACCTCCCTAGCACCTCATATAGTGTGTTTGGTATACATGAGGGACTCAGTAAATATTTGCTAATAAGACACTGAATGATAATATTTTAAAAAGAAATGTAAAGCTCAACAATTCTATTAATTACTGCTGAAGTTTTCATATACGGGACCAGATGCACATCCAAGTTATATGTATTCATGAATTCCATGAACAGAGCTGCTGACTTCTGCACCCTGTGTTTGACTTCTGGTGATAGCCCTATCCCAAGGGCCTCACATTCTCTAATCTTTGGCCCTGGAATGCACTGATCAAAGGATATCCAGATGTTGTTCTTGCTTGCTTTTTTCTTCTGACTGACTTCAACATTTTGGCAATCCTATCTACTCAAGCTTTGTATTGAACTTGCCTCCTCCAAAACCTCCATTGAGAAGCCCTAATCCTTGGAGAAATGACAAATATATAAATGATTTACGGAAGGACTCTATAGATCAGATACAAATTCTAGGAAAGCTAACTTCAGAAAAATAGGAAGGTGACACACTTGGCTCTGCTGGTCCTCTCTCTACCAGATACTTGTCAAGATAACACTTGATTGCAAATGGTTTTGTAAAGTAAATCTCCTGGAAAATGAATTATTTTCATCAGCAGCTAGGAGACAGGAGATGGCTTCTGCATCATATGCCTTGTAATCACCAAAGGGAGAATCTTTGTGAGGAGCAAACACTCTGATGGATTTTGCCCTGTAAATGTAACAATTAGGGCAATAAATGTAGTCTTGTACATATTCATTTATCAGACATCATGCCACCTAATTTTGTGTGTGGAAACCAGTGGAGGTCCATCCAAGGTGGTTCAGAATGTCCCATCTCACTGAAGCCCTAGACCTCTTGCAAGTTACTTTGCTCCTACACATCTAGATTGTGCATCTTTAAAAAGGTGGAAGTAATGGTCCCTTCCTACCTCACTCTATTATTTCAGGCTCTAATGAGATAATGCAATAAAGAATGAATACCAGGCAGATACAAAGTGCATAGTAAAAACTGGTGATGAATGGTGATGGTGGTCCTCTTCCTTCCTTCCTCTCCTCCTCCACTTTCTACAATGGCTAGTACATTTCTCCTTCCCTTTCTCCTCATCCTTCTCCTTCATCTAGTCCCCTCTATGTAGCCTTTATGTCCAGAAACTCTTTTTCAAACAAAAGACTGTTAATGTAAAAGAAGGTTGACTAACGCCCAACAAGCTCTGTGGCAGAAGGAAAAAAAAAAGACAGAAAGTCTTATACAGCCTTAAAGATCACCACCAACTATGAAAATATCCTGAATTAAGCCATGTGGACCAGTCTGCTTTCAGCCTAGAAACCTTTTGACAAAGGTTTATTAGTGCAGTTATTTTTAAATGTTTATTTTTGAGAGATAGAGAGCGAGAGAAGGAGACAAGAGAATCCAAAGCACGCTTCATGCCATTAGAGGAGAGCCTGACACGAAGCTCCAACTCACAAACCGTGAGATCATGAGCAGAGCCAAAGTCAGATGCTTAACCAACTGAGCCACCCAGGTGCCCATATTAGCGCAGATGTTTAAGTATATCTATTGTATGTAATATACACATATAATTTCTACTGACTTTCATATTTTAAGCCTTACAGATTAAGAATGTAGGCATCGTTAAAAATAACCTATATCATCAGAGAATAAAATTTATTACAGTTTAGAGTGACCACAGTGACAATGGTGCACAAGTTATTCAAGATCTTATAAAAATAGTAAAAGAATATTATAGGTACGAAATGACATAAATGCTATGGCTTGCATAGTCGCTTCCAGCAGTGTGCAGAGAATTCACTTGCCATTACAGATTCCTTTTGTTTTTCCTCAAACCTAGCTTATTAACGTTTAAAAACTTAAGTGAGAACTGTTTATTTATTTATTTTTTTGAGAGAGAGAGAATGAGAGGGGGAGGGGCAGAGAGAGAGGGAGAGAGATAATTCCAAGTAGGCTCTGTGCTTTCAGTGCTGAGCCTCACACAGGGCTCAAACTCACACCGTGAGATCATGACCTGAGCCAAAACCAAAAGTGGGACACTGAACAGACTGAGCCACTCAGGTGGCCCTAAGTGAGAACTTTTTCAAGGGTCAACATGAATTATCACCTTTCTCTGTTTCGTTTTCATGGTTCTTTTTGGCAAGGAAACGATAATAACTGGAGCATACAAACCATGACAGGGTCTGGGGTTGGGGTGCAACAGTGTTCCCCCATCTAGCAGCCCACCCACAGCCTTCACAGTCATTCCTTCCCAGCCCATCACACTGTGACCTACACACCTTGTCTCGGGGCATTAAGGTGGGCGTGGTTTTGGAGGACCAAAAGGGGAGGCAAGAAAGGGACAGAAGAAAAGGCAAAACAACACAAAGCCAGATGTGGAGATCACTTTGAAACTCTTCCCTCCAACCTAAGTGCTGCCCCTTTTCTCTTGTTTGTTTTTGTACATTCTTGTTTGCCCCTCAGGCATCAAGCTGTTAGTGTGTACAGGAGGGATTAAAGTCAGACGGCATGTTGGATGAAATATAAATTAAAATTATACTTCTGTCAGCCTGGAATCAGGGATTGTTTCTCAAGGTCTCCCCAAACACTTAATTTCAAATGAGTCTTCATTTATTACTTCAGGAAAGGCCAAATGCATAATTTATCAGCAGCTTTCAGTCAATATACCCTTATAAGCATGTTTCCCATGAGCCTTTGAGTAAAAATATGTTATGCTAATTCTATTAGTTGGGTACACAAGATCTGTCTAAGAGAGTAAACAAGCATTAAAAGGAGACACATGTGAACAAAGAAATACCTATCAGCCTACCATCCAGAGTCAAATTACCAAGGGAACAACAAAGAGGTGGTATACTTGTCCTGTTATTTACACCAGGACTGTTTCCCCGACAAGAATCCTGAACCGTCTAGGGGACTCTGTGCACATGACTCAGGTGGGGCAACAGGTGTGACCGGCGATGGGGACTTACCTAGTCTCCAGTGGCACGTTGCTATTTAGCACCCAGCTGTCCTGGAGCTGAACGGACTCCGGTGTGGTGGCCAGGTCATTGGGTGCAGGAGCTGGGGCGTGGATCTGGCTCCGCCGGTTGGTCAGTGAGTTCCTGTTGAGGGAGTTGGCAGACGAGTGGTGATGGGACAGAGTGTGGTTGTGAGGGGGAGGCAGAGGGGGTCTCAGAGTCGATTGGCTGTGGTGGTTTGGAGGACCTACAAAGAGAAGAAGGAGAAATGGCCATCAGTGGCTGCAGGCTGTAGCCCCAGACACTCTGCAAACCTGAGGAACAAAGCCTAGAATCAAAGTCTTTAGGTTGGTAATTGCTAAAAGTCACAAACAAGAGAAAGAGAGAAAGAGAAAGACAGCATAAAGCATTCCAGGGTTGGTTACTAACAAATAACATACTTTGATTTGCTTTCTTCTGTAGGCCTCAAAGGAAGAAGGAGGAACTAAATTAGTAAAACCAGGCTGGAGCGTATTAATCTTGAATATGTTAATCTTAAAGTGGAAGTGACACAGACCTGACAGGGCTGGTCACTGATGTAACAAGTCCCTGTACCATTTCCTGGTAAACCAGTACATTGCATGCATTCTTTATAAACATTTTCTTTTTCTGAAAGGCAATGAGAATATGGTACACTCTAAGTCAGAGAGTAGCATATTTAAATACCTGTAGCAGGTAAGCAGGGAAGTCAAGTGGGCCAGTTGTGGACTGAGGTGATTTGGAAAGGATAGGAAGCACCCCTCACTCAGATCCAGGCCCATGTGGCCATGTGGGGATAAGGGCCCAACGCAGCCAAGTCTTCTAGTTTTTCTAGGAAAGCTGAAGATCTGGACTTTTAGATAAAATTTCCTGTTTCTTAAAATGTTGATGATTTTTTAAAAAGTGTATTTGTTTTAGGTGTTATGTATATATGCATGCTTTTTTTTTTTTTTTCATGAGAGTCAAGAAAATACCTGTGAGCCTGCTCAGACATCAGGGTTGATGTTTTCAAACCTTGACCCTTACTCCAAACTGCATCCTCTTTTCTCATCTTGAAATCCTCTATCCTCATAGGAAAAATGCATAAAGGAGAACTATACCTCTGTGTGTATCTCCTTTGTAAATATGACCACAGATGACAACTCCACACAGGGTTTTCCTAGCAACCCACTCTCAATCTACAAAATGAAATATTTTAAGCATAATGAAAACGAAAGTAGTTCACTATGCAATGTAAGCCTATAATTTGGTTTTAATGGCTGCTGAAACATGACTTTTAATTTGTGTCCTTTTTTGAAGCCTCCAGTCGAGGTTGGCAGCTCACCAGGTGACTGCCAAGCCTTGTCATTTTGGCCCCTGCCAACTTTTAAAATCCTCAGCCCCTGCTGTCCTGGCTTTAAGAAGTTGGCTCACATCATTTAAACAAGCAATTTGACACAAATTTCAACTACTTGTCTCCTTATGTGGCCAGGCTACATCTCCAAAAGGTGTAATCTACATTCCGTAGCTCCTGTGAAGCCTGCAGAAATATTCCAAAAGAAAGACAACATGTCAAGAAGATGCTAGGTTTGGAGAGCATCATGACCAAGGAAAACAAGAAGGAAAAATAACAGACACAAGTGGTTCCCCGAAGTTTCTATCTCTGGGCTGAAATTACTTGGGGGATTTTTTTTTTTTTTTTTGGTCTCCAGAAAAAGACAACTAAAACTAAACCCCCGTGGGAAATGCCACCATACAGTTGTACAGGTTTTAAATCGCGTCCTCCAAATGAACCTGCAATTCGTATTTTACATCAGGCACCAGTGACATTTTAAATATATCTTTGAGGGAGTTTCGTAGCTGTAGCAGGCTATTACATTTTCTGGCTTTGTTGTCTGTCTAGTAATGTATTATTATATACTTATTTAGCGTTTGTCTGTCTCATATTAGTGGGAAGAGGTGAGAAAAGGGGATGAAATGATTTCATAAGGATCCTTCAGAGATGCTATCCAAGCCCCTCACACAGGGTTAATAAATTTTCATGCTTTCCTTTCCCCTCCCTCAACTCCTATCCAAGTGGTGTCATTATTCTCCATTAGTGAAGTAATCTTGAGACTTGCCTCAGGAAGATGAGATGAATCAGTGTACAAGTGAGAACCCACCCTCCTCGGTCCCAAGCCCCAACTTCCCATTTCCCTTGGCCCCTGGCCCCACCTCCAGCACTCCAGACCACACACTCTCCCAAAGTACAAAGAGGCCATGTGAGGCATTTAATTCACTAAATGAGATACCAGAACTCTCCTGCTTCCTGTCTATTCATCCTGAGCTAAGGTTTCTGAGCCTGCTTCAACTTGTGTGGCCCTTCTTTGTCCATCTGTGTTTTGTGTGGGTGAAATTCCTGTGGTTTTCCCTTTTGCTGATGCTATCCAGGGGTGCTGCTAAGGGGGAAAGGGAACCACGGACCCAGGTGCTATGTGGCATGTTTCCTATAAAACGAAGGATGAGCTTTCAAGTTAATTGCAAGAGATGTCAAGCTCCCTTTCCATTCTTTTTTTTTTTTTAAGTTTATTTATTTATTTTGAGAGACTGCACCAGCATGAGTGGGGTAGGAGGAGAGAGAAAGGAGAGAGAGAATCCCAAGCAGGCCCCACACTCAGCGTGGAGTATGATGCGGGGCTCAATCCCACAAACCGTGAAATCATGACCTGAGCCGAAATCAAGAGTTGGAGGCTTAGCCAACTGAGCCACACAGGCTCCCCCAGCTCTTTTTCCATTTCTACTAAATAGAAGGCCCAGAGCTTCATGGAGGAGATGAAAGAATACATAGTGTTCTTCTCACACTGCCCTCCTGTACAGCAGTATGTTATTTCACTGCAAATAAATCAAATTATTGATGGCAACAACAAAAACCATCCAGCATCCTCAGTATTAGATGGTTTCCTCATTACTACTGTTCATTTCCACTGTGACACTGATTATATTTTCTCCTTTATCTATCCATCCAACAATCGTATTTTTCAACTATGTACAAGAAAAAGAAAAGACGATTAGAATACTGAGTGGGAAGAGCTACCACTGGGGAATATACAGAGAGACATGGAAGAGGCACTTGGCCACTGGTTAGGAGAGGAAATCTAAAGGACTGGGTTCAAGGGTTGGGTCTGCCCCTTTTAAATAACATGAACCTAGGCCTACAACTCCATTTCTGTAATTGTCTGAGTACTCACCCACCACTCCTGACAACAGCAGTAAGTGCGTGTGAGTCAACATGAAGGATGGAAAGGAGGAGGAATGCACAGTGCCACATATGCCACCACATATGCCACTTAAGGTAAGGTCCCCAACCATGTGCATGGAACACTGCTTGCTTCTTTCAGGAATAAAAGCATGATTAAGACACAACTGTGGCTCTCAAGGAGCCCAGATTCGAGTACAGTAGCCCCCAAGCTGGATATGACCAAAGATTCCGAGTCAAGATTTTGTATAGTGTTCCAGATCGCTGACTTCTCTTGAAAACAAAAACAGAACAAAAACACCGAGTCTATTCCCTCATGGTAACAACAGGATATAGCTGAGTGCTTTTGGGTGGTTTTCTGCTTTGCCATTAACCCTAACAATCCCAGTTTATTTTAATCTGACCGGGTGTAAGCATTTATGTTGCCACTGGTAGGCATTTAGATCTCACCCATGGTACCTTAGCATTCTGGGTAGGTCACATATCTCTCATATAACAACACCCCTGCTACAATCATTCATCTCAAGCACTTTTTGTGTTTCCCGGTTTTCATTAGTCATCCAATGAGCTTGCTGGATGTGACGGTTTTCCATTTCAAAAATGCGAACAATGGCCAGCAACACGCCTTACTGCTTTCCAGGAAGCCAAATTACATGAAAAAGGCCTTCTCCAAGGCAACTAATGTCTTCAATGTATGCTGAAACAGAAATGATTAACAGCTTGATGAAGGAACCTAAACGTCCACTCTGAGTTCTACACATTTATTGGGTTTAATTAATGTGCATATTAATGGCTCTTCTATTACATAAATAGGAAATCACATAATAATGCAATTGAGCCACAAATAACTATGTAACATAAATGCTTACATAGTATCAACTTAATAAGTATGCTATTAGCAGGCAAAAGGCAACTGTCATTAAAATCACAGTGCTAGCCTATTATAGTACACCTGATTTATCTGGAGTTGAGTACCTAGAATTTATTTTTAGGTACTATGTGGCTTTTAGTCCTAGGAAGGAGGAATTGCACATTTGTTCTTTGTGAAAAGCTAGGGCAGGACAGGTAGGACTGCTGGCAAGGGTAAGTGAATTTAGAGAGAGGCTGCTGCCTGTGTATTTAAAAACTAAGTGCTTCAATTGTCCTGTTTGCTTGTTTGGTCTTATTTGCTGGAAAAACCTATGCTTAGATTTGTTGATGCCAGAAATCTTGATCCTTACAGGGATGCCATTCCCATATTCTGTCCTTCCTAAATGCCAATTGGTTGACAGTGGAGTCATAAGAAAAATAAAGTAGTTCTTTGTTGTTGGGTCTAACAAGGTTAGCCATGGGGCCTGCAAAATCCTGGAGTATCAGCTCTGGTGTTGACTAGACTAGCAGAACTCAAACAGCGTGTGGAAACAACCAACACCCACATTGTCAATAATATATAAAGGATTTTCTTTGGAGCGAAGGAAGTAAATTCTTAATAATTGGCTATTGTTGTACTCTTCCTAAATAAACAGATGGGGGAGGTATTTAGGCTAGTTCTACCCTTGCCAAGGTGGGTGGGTGTAGATGAGAGTAGGCAGGCAGGGATAGACTAAGATAGCTTTGTTTTGCTCTGTAGTCCACACTATTTTTTTTCCTGGTGATTAAAATGATAAAATGTATGAACAAAAAAATTGTAAGTATAGGCCTGCCTAACTGCCAATAATTCACTCTTTTTGGAGATGGCATGCCAACTGTTGGTCTTTAAAAACTTCAACCCCTTGGACCCTGAGATGATGAATTAACCACAAACTCTCTGCCTCCTCCTACTGAACTATGTCATTGGGGCAAGTTACATCTTGAGAGCAATTTGAAGATGCTAGAAGTGATGCTGGTGTTGGCAGAGATTTTGGACTCTCTGGTTAGCGAAAATTGGCACCAGGACATGCTGTACAGATCTGACCTCAAATGGGAGGCAGAGGGGAATCAGAGGGAAGATTTTCAACAATAACAGCCTCTAGTTAGAACTGGGAGTCTGCTGCAGATAACCAGCTTTGTGGTTGGCTTTGAACCCCTGCTTGGCCACACTTACTTGCAGTATGACTACTGGAAAGTTATATATTTGTTTCTTTGTTTCTTCATCTGTAAAATGGGTAATTTTACTTCTCTCATATAGTTGTTAGGAACATCAAATGAGAATACATCTATAAAAAGCCTACCATGATTCTTGGCACATATTAAGTATTAACAAATGTTATTAGTATATATTATGTGTTATAATTAATAATACCGATCATAGCAATAACAGCAATAGCAACTTTACCTCGTGAGGAACTCTAGCTTTCCTGCCTCTTTTGAGTGGTCGCTTTTAAATCAACATATGTTTAAATCAATATATAAAGGCAAAATCACCAACCTCAGACCTCTTCCAGCTTCAAATGCTGTCTACAGAAGGGCATTGTGACTAAGTGACATGACACAGGCATTAATACGCACAATCGCTAGAGCATTGCTCTAAGAGCTTCCAGAAATGGAACGTGGGATTCAGAAGTGTTCCATTTCTATAAACAAACTATTGATGTTAATGACAGCAAAATAACACCGACAATAGCTGCTAGGAGTCAAGCTCTCCCTGTGTGTCCGGTCCTGTGCTAAGTGCTGTACATAAATTATTTCAGTTTGTTACCACTCGATCTTATGGGGTAAGTTTTCTTCTCATTCCCATTCTACAGATCCAGCCAGTGAGGCTCAGAGAGGTTAAGCAAAGCCCCAAAGGTCATGTAACTTAGTAAGAGGAAGAGCTGCTTTTGGATCCCAGGGTTTCTTCCCCATTCTGTCATATGCAAAAGATCAGGAGGCCCAAAATGCACTCACACAGGGAGAGAACAGAGACCTCTGTCCTGGTTTGTACAAATCACCCTGGCAAATACAGAGGAAAAACTGGCTTAATTCACTTCCTTCCACATTTGCTTAAATGGCAGAACGAAAACTTACGAGGAATTGGAGGGAATTGCCCACCTGAAAGCTGTGCACCTCACAGTGCTGCTTGAATCAGGAGAAATAGGCCAGAACAGCCAAACTGCAGTGCAATCTCTTTTCTGTGCCTTCCCAAAAGGCCTTTCTCAAACTTCCTCCTCCGTATGCATCCTGGCTCCCATAACCAGTGGCATGAGGGATAAGCAGCAATTAAGTCTTTTGGAGACAGAAACAAGGGCACACTACGTCCCAGCTCATCCTTCCTGCTCTGACTGACCGTACTTTGCCAACAGCCTGGGGGCAAGGGAGAGGGGTTGGGCGAGTCCAGATCCAGCCTCGTCCTGTGTTTAGAAAGAGGTGGAAAGAGATTTACTTGTGTCTAAGTACTGGACACTCGGGACATTCAGCTTGCTTGCTCCTTCCCTGTTGTAGCATCTACTGAATGATTTGTCCTCTCAAGAATAGACTTTTATTGTCCTGACCACTGGATGGTATTGCTGGCTTTGTAGGGCAGTGACTGATCTGCAGTGTTTCTCAGATGTGGTCACTACTGTAGCAAGCTGCAGCCCCTTCTCCACATTTCAGAATGGAGGGGGAAAGAGAAGAAAGGATGAAGGAATGAGCCAAGTTATAACCTCTTTCTCATCTCCCGGTGCTCAACTACAGCTTTGACCAGTGCCTCTCGGCCTGGATCGCACAGTCCTGGATCAGGGGACTGTCCTTGATAGAAAGGCCCCATTCAGCCTGAGAGGAGCACCAGAGAAGGACAGGGCTGTGTTCACTCATGAAGAATGATTTGTAGTTCTCTTGCTTACACTACATATATGACCTCAGAGAAAAAGCATTCTGAGTGCATTCGCAACGACACGCACACCAACACTGCATGGCAGAAGCAAGGGAATTGCCGTCACCAAGAGCAATCCTTTGCAGGCTTAGAAACCAAAGTTTTGTCAGCTCTACCTACATTCATAAAAAATTAGGGTTTAGAGGGACATCGTAGGTCATCTAAGAACAATTGCGCCCGTTTAATAAGCACCAGCTGTGTGGTAGGCCCTGTGTATATTTCACCTTATTTAAACTTATAACAACCTTCAGAGTGGATATTGTTCTCCATGATAAAGACAAAGAAATGGAGGTGCAGGGCGTTAAAAGATCTAAGTTTCTCTCCTTACATGTTGTATTTAACTGTAATACATCTGGGCCCCTCCTGAGTGCATACTGGGCATGTCTCTTTCATACCCTAGATGCATGGTTTTCTATCATTTTTGGACTCTCCTGTTTTTCCTGCTAGACTGTGAATTCCTTCAGCACAGGGCTATGGTGGCTAGCAGAGTAGTGCTGAATGAAGGAATGAATGAACGAACCAATGAACACATCATGTCTCCTGGGGTTATTTTGCAGAACCTCAGCAAAGAGGGGTCAGAGCAGATTTCTGCCTCTGTTCTTTGGACATTTCTAGGCTGCTAGCATCTGATGGGCCTTCCCTTATGCCAAAATCCTTATTACCCTCACAGGTCCTTCAACAGGGAGACAGCTGGACCCAGGGAGAAGGTGACTTTGTTCCTCTTTGTTCTTAGTTTTATTTTATCTTTTCCTGTTTCTGCCTGATCACCTATTCTCTCTTTTAAATAACAGATGTACAGGGGTGCCTGGGTGCCTCAGTCAGTTGAGCATTCAACTCCTGATTTTGGCTCAGGTCACAGTCTCACAGTATTGTGGATTTGAGCCCTGCATAGGGCTCTGCATGGAGCCTGCTTGAGAATCTCTCTCCACTTGCACTCTCTCTTGTCTCTCTCAAAATAAATAAATTTTAAATAATAGATTTACTGAAATATAATGAAATTCAGCTTTAAAACATGTACACTTTAGTGCTTTCTTTTACTATATTCACTGAGATATACAACCATCAGTACTGCCTGATCTTAGAGCATTTTCATTGCCCCCCACTAGGAAACCTCATAGTGTTTAGCAGTCACTTCCCAGTTCCCCCAACCCCTGGCAAATATCAATCTACTTTCTGCTTCTATGGGTTTGCCTATTCTTAGTACTTCATATAAATGGTGATTCCCTCTGTTTTTTAGAACCACAATGTCTGTCTGTTGCAGAGGCCCATTGGAACCAATCAAAGTTAGATCTCAGATGGGGCATACTTCATACTACTTAAAAATATCTTTTCCTGGCAACCTGAAGCTGGTGTTCACAGGAGCTTGTTGGCTGAGACCCTACTGCTGTTGATATTTTTCAGAAGGAGATTGTTATATATGACCATTTGAGAGCCAATTGTATACTTGAGGGTCCGAGGGGGATCCTGGAATTTGTTCTACTGCTTCAGGCATGGCTGTAATCACTGCAGACAGCCATTCCTGCTCAACTAAAACACAAACACACGCAGGCGGGACTCAGGGTGGAGGGTGGAGGAAAAAAGAAGCAGGGAACTCTTGAATTGGGTGCCCAACCAGTAGCTGTACTTGAATGATGACCTTAATACCATTTGTAGAGGACCATCCTGCCCACGTGGGCAGGTTCTCACATATGATGGGGCAGAAAGGGATTTTAATCACAGGTACCACATCATTATACTATACCCCTATGCTCATTCTTTGTGTTCTTCAATCATCTGGAAGGTATCACTTGAGATCAATGTCAACTCTATTAGCTACTTTCTAAGTGACAAAGAAAAAAAAAAAAAGACCACTTGAAATACTTGAGAGGAACCCTCCTAAAGAGAAGATTTTATTGCAAAGTTATGTCTGAGCAGTGCCTATCTGAGCATTTCAATAAATCTACATTACCCTAGGTATTTTGGCATCCTCTGGGAGAGGAAAGCCTATCAGTAGAAAGTAATGATTTTGGGTTTTTCAATTGCCCTAAGGATCTTGACAATGCTATTAAGACCCATGCTTTCCCTGTCGAGAAGTTTAGGAGTGAAATTATTAATATGCCCAGACGTTATGTTGATTGTTGCACTGTAGCAGAAAATACTCTCTCTGTTATTTGAGCTGCATTATCACTTTCCCAAGCAGAGAATTGCATCAAAAATTTAAACTCCTCTCATTCCAGCTCATTGCATAGCTTTTCAAGGTCTTATTGTAAAATAGTCTGGGCAAAATTTGGATATTTCCCTACCCATGAAAGATAATATGTTTTTCACAGCCCAGACTATTATTTTTTTTTTTTTTTGAAAAATAAAAATCACAAGTGGAATTTTCTTCTATCACGATGCCATTCTTTAGCTCTTTAACCAGGTTTTTGTTGGGGTATATTTCATTTTCTTTTCCTTTGGATGGTCACAATGTTTTCCCCTGATCACAGGGAGAAGATCAAAACAAAGATAAAATATGATTTTGATTTTAGGTTGAGCGTCTGATGAACAGAACGACGGAGACAAGCTCTGATCTACACCATTCATTAATATCAAGAATGACTGAAGCACACTAGTTAAATGGCAAGGACAGGATAAAGGTTCTTGGAGCATTTTCACTACAAAGCTCAGCAGAATTATTTACTATCTGGGTGACCTTTTCCCCAAATCTCTCATGGTACACACCTTATAGGGCAAGGGAACTAAAGTTTCTCCATACTATATAAACAGAAGTCAGCTGAATGTCAGACCTTGAACTGCATCTGGTTTCATGTCAAGTGACAGCTGATGTAATGGGATGTATAGGGCATACTGCTGGAGAGATTTTCAGGATACTCTTTCTGCCTTCAAAATATACAAACATACACACACCACAGCAAGGAATTACTAAAGAAAAATATCTGAGAGCTTCCTAAAGAAACATCTCCTCCCAGGGTTGCCTGGTGTAGATACTGTCAGAGAGACTGCCCTCTGGGTTTTATTCACAACTGTTCAGTGGTTTCTTTCAAAGTCAAAATTGTTTTGCTTTCCCAATTAAAGTGGATGAGACAGTGCTCACAGCCTTTTCTATCATGTAGCATGGATGATGAGTAGGAATACCCAGGGCTGAACAGAGAAAGATGAGGAAGTCCACCTCCACCCCACCCAAGAGTCCCAGGATGCAAACAACTTTCAGAAAAAAACTGGGACCAGTAGGATACCAGCGTGCTCTGCAGATCTTAGTTCTGTGGGGAAAGAGGAGGCAATGGAATCACCGTCTCCCACTGCCCCCTCCCACCCTGGGAAACAAGGGTTTCTTCCTAGCCATGGCTTGTAACGTGATTTTCAGGGCTTTCTCAGTCTTTTTGATACTCATCTCTCCAGTTTCGCCTGAGGGACTTCTGGAGTTAGACAATCAGAGTTATGAAGCACTTCGCGTGTCTGTGCCTCTGTTTCCCTGTTCAAAACAGGGGGCAAATACCATTCCTAATTGGTCAAAAGTTAAAGGAGAAAGAACATTTTAAGTTAAAGTGCTTGGAAAATGCATGACAAATAGGAAGTACTTAAGAAATGTCAGGATTTATTTATCTTTCCCTGAACAGGCTAATTCTTTCTTGAGGCTGTGGAGAGAGGAGTGAAATAGACCCCGTGATTCAAAGATTATTATTGTAATGACTTGGAAAACTTCCTGTTGCCAGATATTTTTAAGGTAAATAGCACCATTAAGAATTAAGGATCTCTTTTCATTCTTAGGAGTTATAGAAACTCTAGGTCTCACAGACTACCAAAATAATCAGTGCTCTTGATTTCCACCTTTTGCAACTTAAACACTTGGAAATAAAACCACCTGGTGGTAGACAATATGAAGGGCCCTACATCAGCTTACCTTGTATAAATTCTCTTATTCCCTATGGAAATGAGCATAAGGAAGGCCCAGGTTTTCTTGAATCTTGGTGTTTCTATTTAGCACCAGCTCCCATTGCCCATGAAAAGCTCATGATAAAATCAAGATTTTCTTTGTTGTTGTTATTGTTGTTTTTGTTTTGCTCATGCTCATCTATGACCCATGCAGTTTGCTCTATCATGCAATTCACCACTGAACAACTCAGGCAGGTCCTGAGTTATTCATCACATTTAGATGGTTTAAGTCATGAATTAGCAATTTGTTTCTCAGGGCTTCTTGGGTTACAGAAACTCTTCAGTATTTATCATCTCAAATGGGATCATTCTTAATCCCATAATGCAGAGAGTGAGTAATCTCTCTCGTGAAATATCAGATTTGGAGGAGAAAATAATTTCCATTTCTAACACTTCTTATCTTTCTAACATTTTAATAGTGTGGTCTGGGAAGGCTTCTCAATAAGATGATATTTGATCAGAGACCTGAAGGAAATAGGGAGAGAGCCACCGCAATGTCTGGGGGAACAACATTTCAGGTAGAGGGAAAAGGAAGAACAGAGACATTTTAAATGTGGGATGTGCATAGGGATTGGCCAGAATACCAGCTGAGGTTTGTCTCCTCCATTAAGCTTCAAGCTTACTTCTCAAAGTAAACAATGAAGTAAGTAGGAAAGGTCCTGATCCTCACTGGCCTCTGATATGGGACTGAGCCAGGCAGGCTTTTGCCTCAGGCCCTTTGCAGTTGTCTTATATTTGGCCTGGGGATACAGATAACTGACTGGATCACTCAAAGTGGCTCACTCCCTTAAGGTTGGAATGTCTCAGTTCAAATCTCCCCTTTAAGACACGCCTTTTCAGGCAACCTCAGCAGTCATATCCTCTTTTCTATGGTGTTTCTCTAAACCACATATCATCACATTTTTCCCCCTAGTAATTGTCTTTCTGCACTAGAAATTAAGTACCTTGAAAGCAAGAATGTTATTTTATTTTCTACTTGATCCCTGGCACCTCGAACACTTAGTAGGCACAATAAAGAACTTCTGAATTAATCAAATAATTAATACGTATGGCAAGAGCAAAGGAGTCAAAAGGAGAGTCCAAATTCCGACAGAAATGAAGGTCTTGCAAAGGGGCTGCTGCATGGTGTCATCTGAGACAAATCTCAAATGCTTGAACTTGACTAAAGTTCAAGAAAAAAATTATTGCAGGCATCCTTGCCAAAACACAGTTCTATATCACGCAAACTGTAGCAATTTTTTCTCTTCCTGCAGTAATCCAAACATGACAACAAATGCCTTACAAGCAGAAATCCCCATGGAACTAATGATGGCAGAGGCCTCTGACACACCCCAAGTGGGAATAGACACATTTCACTTCTAAACTCTGACTAACAGGATCTCCTGTGGCTCTCCGTGCCACTTGAAAATGTTCGGTTTCCATCACAAATTTATTGTATTAAAGGATCTTTGCTACAGGCCAGTGGCTTACCTGAACAGGGTGAATCCTCATTCATCCATACGCTTGGTGGTAGGAGAAGCCAACTGGATGTGGCAAGGACAAAGGGTATGCCGTAAAGGGTTTACAAGTCAAAAGCAGGATACATGGAGTTCTTCCTCCTTCAGGAAGCCCTTTCAGATTGCATCAGATCAAGTCCAAAGGCTTCCTGTGTGCCGACCTATGTAAGATATTTTATGATTGCCCTGTTCTGGCACTAACATTGGAACTGACACTGGCACATTATATACTGAATGACTCCATTTGGCCATATTTAGCCTATTAGATCTTTATTAACTTTTCTAACCTGTACATGGAATATAATTGGAAAGGGTTTTCATTCCAAGGATTTTCTTAGTAGGGAGTCCAGCTAGATTAGATGCAAGTAGCCACTTGGTAAAGTCTTTCACATTCTCGGGGAGAAACCCAAAGAGTGACGGTTCTCTCCACAAGATTCCTTTTGTTTTCTCTCTAATTAAGTTCTGACACAAGAAGAGTGGCATATGAGCTATGCCCACTTGTGACAAAGCATTTTCAATTACTTCCTTGTTCATTCCTTCATTCATGTCTTCATGGGTTCATTCACCTGGCAATTCATTATTGAGCATCTATGCCGGGTCTGGTAGATTTTTGACATGGTAGATCTCTGGCCTCTAGGAAGGTAAACAGGTGGCAGATCTCCAGCCTCTGAACTTTTTGTTGAGCCTTAAAGATCCCACGGTAACTCTTCTATTTTTCTTCTGGTTGTTAACTACCCAAAGACTTCACTTTCTCACGAATGTTTTTATTCACATGTCAGCTTATGTGCAATAATTTTATAAGGGTCATTATGACATACTGCTCTGACAAGTCTTCGTATATGCATATCATTCGACTCCACATGAACCCCTTCCCCCTGTCCCCTACATCCTGTCTTATTTCCCAAGATGAACTCACTCTTCGGTCAAGTCTACATCTTCCAATATACAAGATTTTGTGCTAGGGTACTGTTTAAAGGGTGCTCCATGGCATACAGAGAAATTCACAAGAATGTTAATTATTACCTGTGGAGAGAAACTATAACATTTTGATTCATTTGTGTTTTCAGTTGAGTGTGGTATTTATCAACTCTCTTTTATGTTTGATTGTAGATAATATAGCATGGTGAATTGGAGCCCTCTATTATGCATATGGAATACACATGCTGTATTGCTTTCCTTGTAAGATTAAGACTCAGAATTCTTGCTGTGAATTTTCAGTTCCATCAGTAGGATCCATATGGACTTTGGAGTAGTAGCACACAAAAAATAGAGTGAGACATCTAGATCCACGAAGTGAAAATAGAGATGGGATTAATGAAGTTTCGCCACTTGAGTTTACTCCAATTGTCCCATCCCAATCTTTCAGCATCTATAAACATCTATAAATACCCTTAGCATCCTCACCCTCATTCTATGAATAACAGAAAAACCCATCATTTATAGATTTTTCTAATTAAAACACATGTAGTCTAAACCAAAGAAGCCATAAACAGCATTGAGAAAAGTAGGCAAACACACTCCATGCTTTTTTTGTTGAGAAATTTTAGCAGAAGTTCTTTTTAAGATTTTACTTTTTAGGCAATATTTACACCTAACATGGGGCTCGAACTCATAACCCCAAGATCAAGAGTTGCAGGCTGTAACAAAAGAGCCAGCTAGGTGCCCCATCTGACATAAAATTTAAGGGCTATCTCATTAAGGCACTAAACAAATAAATAAATAAATTACCTATTAAATCAACCAGAAGCAGCACACGATAAAACAGAGTATTATGCTACAACATACTTTTCACAGACATAAAAGCTAATCAAAATACCATGACAGAAACTCCCATACATTGCCAGTGGGGATGTGAAATACACAGACATTCTGGAAAAGTCTGCCAGTTTCCTGTATTGTTACACTGACCACAAGATCTAATCATCTCAATTCTATGTATTCACCCTACAGAAATGAAAATGTATCTTTATCTGAAAACCTATACATGGAAGTTTATAGCAGTTCTATTACGATCACCAAAACCTAGAAACAACCCAGATATTCTACAAGTGAATTAATAAAGTGGGGTAATCTGTATGACAGAATGCTACTCAGCAATAACAAGGGATCAACTATTGATACATGCAACAGCTTGGAAACATCTCAAAGGTACCATGCTGAATGGAAGAAGTCAGTTTCAAAATGTTATATACTGTGTAACTGCATTCACGTGACATTCTCGAAAAGACAAAACTAGCTCAGCCTGGCTGGCTCAGTCGGTTAAGCGTCTGACTCTTGATTTTGGCTCAGGTTGTGATCTCAAGGTTCGTGAGTTGGAGCCCCGCATCAGGCTCTGCACTATCATTGTGGAGCCTGCTTGAGATTCTTTATCTCTTTCTCTCCCCTCCCTCTCTCAAAATAAATAAACTTTAAAAAAGACAAAACTAGGGGGCGCCTGGGTGGTTCAGTCGGTTGAGGGTCTGAGTTGGGCTCAGGTGTCATGATCTTGCGTCGGGCTCTGTGCTGACAGCTCAGAGCCTACAGCCTGCTTCAGACTCTGTGTCTCCCTATCTCTGCCCCCCCTCCCTCCACTCATGCTTTGTCTCTGTCTCAAAAATAAATAAACATTAAAAAATTTATAAAAATAAGACAAAACTATAGTGACTGAAAACAGATCGGTGACTGCCAGGATTTGGATTGGGAGAGGATGTAACTACAAAAGGGCAGCATGAGGGAGGTTTGTGAGGTGACAGAACTGCTCCGCATCATGATAGTGGTGGTGGGGTTACACAAATCTATATGTGTCACAATTCATAAAATTCATAAAAGACAATTTTACTGCGTGCTACTTTAAAAGTATACAATAAAACAACAAAAATTAAACATGTGGCTGAATGTTAAGAACAGGACATAAGGGTTCCTGCTGGCTCAGGCAGTTAAGTGTCTGACTTGGGTCAGGTCATGATCTCACAGTTTGCGAGTTCCAGCCCCGTGTCGGGCTCTCTGCGGTCAGTGCAGAGCCCACTTCAGATCCTCTGTTCCCCTCTCTCTGCCCCTCTCCCACTTGTGTGTGCTCTCTCTCTCCCAAATAAACATTAAAAAATAATAAAAAAAAGAACAGGATAGAATATTTGGTGTTGAAGGGGACAGACTTGTGGCAGAGTATGAGCCACTCCAGGTAGAGAAGCTGAGGCTATTCTCTGTAAAACAAAGGAGCCAATCAATGCCAAAACTTGGAAATCTGTTTCCAACATATATGTCACATCCTTAAAAATAAGATAAAAAAAGCACCCTAGAAAAAACAAGAACAGGAGCACATGGGTGACTCAGTCGGTAGAGTGTTGGACTTCGACTCAGGTCACGATCTTGTGGTTTGTGGTTTCAAGCTCCACGTTGGGCTCTGTGCTAACAGCTCAGAGCCTGGTGGAGTCTACTTCAGATTCTGTGTCTTTCTCTATGCCCCTCCCCTGTTCACACTCTGACTCTCTCCCTCATCTGACTCTCTCTCAAAAATAAGTAAACATTAAAAAAAACAAGAAAAAAAAAAAAACAAGAACAGAGTCAACATTGGTGTAAAACTTCTACTGTGTATCACGAATAGTTTTCGTACTTGAATTCATGTGAATACTGTTTGCTGAAGCTCGTGCTCCTACTGCAAGCTTTCCAAGAAACTATACTCTGTAAAAAGGAGAAAGAATGGCTTTGCTGCACAACACTGTCAGCTTCTCTACTGACACTCAGCACAATCTGTAACCTTGTAGAAACATTAACAGCACTACATTATTCATCACAATAAGATTATTAGTTGATGGGAAACAAATTACAGAGCTTCACAACCTGCTATACTTCCTGAATGCATACAAGGCAATTTTTCATGAATGGAAATTGCTACCCGGGAAGAGAAACTTGTGTTTGTCTTCTGATAGTTCCAACAGGAGAAGGGATCAATTCTGGTGTCAAAAAAGGCCAATGAAATAAAAGAAGAGAAAAAATTTAAACGGTATTTAGGAAGACCTCCTCAGGGCACTCACAGCTCAGCAACATGTCCAGTAAAGATACAGACTGTAAGCTCGGAGGAATGGAGAAAGCATACCTGTTTCGTTTAATGTGATGGCACAGCTCTGCATGTTGCCATGGATTTATTGGAAAAGCACCTTTAGAAATGTAGGAGATGCCAGCAGCGCTGAATACAGGTCTGGCCATCTATGCAGCCATCGAAAATGGCTTGGCTTGTTCTGGTCCCTGTGCTACAAATGCCAGCAACTAGCAAATGCTCATCTCATCTTTTACACTTCACATCCTCCTGAAATGCCTTCCTGGCCACTCTCTTGCCCTGCAGGTGGAATGCACCCTTCTCTCTGTCATGACCTCTAGGTAGCACACATAGATGTGATTTTCCCACATGCTATTCCCTACTGTACTTGTCCCCTCGCATCAGGGTCTGAGCCCCAGAGCCAGGGTCTGTTGGATGATGGGGTGGAGGAGCAGGACTAACGGCTGGTTGGTAAACAGATAAATGAAAAGGGATATCAAGGTTTCCAATAGCAACAGCCTAACCTGGGGAAACAGGTGTGGTGTAATTAGCATAGGTCTGTGCAGCTCCAGCACCTGTGACCCACATCAGTCCTGTCCTTCAGAGCCCAGGAGGTTCCTAACTACTGGGGCTGGGACTAGCAGAAAGGAGGGGGGAAGTGCAGGAAGATGACACTGCTCAGGCTCACAACAGGGACTGTGGCTTATGAGGTCTGGTCCCAGGAAGGGCATGAGGGCAAAGTGTGAGAAGTGAGAATTCTAACAAGGGTACTGTTAGGCACTAACAAGTAACTCAGGATGTCCCGTTGCACCAGCTGCTCTTCTTTGCTCCTGTTACTCTCTCAGTTTATAGAGCATTGCACATCTTATTTCCTTTTCTCTTCCCGGGCACATTGTTTCCCTTCCTCTGTCCTTGCCGCTTAGGTGTTCAGACACTTTCCACAAACACTCATGAGTACCCAGCTAAAATGCTATCTACTGCGTTGATACTTCCCACCCCTTTTCTTTGCTTCCAATCTCACGGAAAATCAATAAAAAATCCATTATTCTGCCTACCTGGACGATTCAAGGTAGAGCCACCTGTGCAACCGTCTGGCTGAATTTGCAGAAAGCTACAGCTCCTCAGTTGCTATAGCTGGCCGTGGAGCCAAGGACACAAATACCAGGCCCTGGAAAGCTGCCGTGGCATGGGCTGGAGCTGAACTTCTCTCGTGGTGCAGACTGCGACCTGAATGAGGACAGCCTTGCAAGAGGGCAGGAAGGTGCCAGAGATGTAGGCAAGCCCTGAATCAGAAAGGCGGGAGCTATCTTTGTCTTTCCTCTCAGGGATCACTCTGCCAGTCTGGTTAATACCCAAAGGCTCTCGACGCTTCTCAGTGCTCCAGCCAAACTCCCTTGTCCCAATTTCTTCCTCTGAACCAGCCCTTTCTCTGAGTTACATCAGTGGCTAGGCTTGTCATTAGTACGTGTTTTCCAGAAGGAAGCAGCCCTTTTCAGGTCCTTGCTTTTAAAGGTCACAACCAATGTGGCATGTCTGCCTCCCTGTTGGGTTACATTTTGCTTACAAAGTGTGGTTTGAAGCCAAAACAGTTTGAGAGAACATGTTTATCTTTCCTCTTCTCTTGGGAGGGAATCTGGTGTTCTGAGGTAAGTGAAATGCAACTGTCCCATTCCATACCCACGTTCTATTTCTCCCGTTAAGAAAAGAACAATGTGAAGGGATGCTGGAGATCACAACATGTGACAGCTTATAGTAGGATCTGCCACAATACTAGGTGAGTGGATTTTACTATTCTAGAAAACAGCCTTTCTCAACCTAACCAAAGGAAGTCCAGGGTAAGATGTGTTCTGGAGGAATTAGTCCCAGGTGGGCCTGATTTGAATGGGTTGGATAATTATAGATCAGGTAGCACCTTGTCTAAGGTGAAGTCCCAGATGCCTTCACTGTATACTTTTACGTAGTCTCCTGTAGTACCATGTGTGTGTCACATTCATGAAAACACTTCACCATAGGCAAGAGTGATCATAATATTTATAATACTAATAGCTAACTTTTTTGAGCACTCACTTTGTGCCACGTTCTATCTTAAGAACTTTACTTTTGTATCACAGAAAAATAATGACAAGATGGTTGTCTACTTAACATGCAATAATAGCAAGATTATCTAAGTATGATAATCCTACTTGGTCCTCATAGTGACTCTAGGGAAGGTGCTCATTATACAGACCAGGAGACTGAAATTTGAGAGGTTTAACCGACTTGCCTCAGGTCACAGAGCTGGAAAGGAAGAACCATCATCCCAGACTACTGATTCCATAGGCCTGGCTCTTCATGCTAGGTGGTCCTGGGTCACAAATATGTCTTTTATCACACATCATTTCATAAATGAGGAGGTCCGAATGAGTGAAATTCCCAAATAACCAAAACTCACTGTCCAAAAATGGTAGATTTTTTTTTTTGAGGGAGAGAGTGAGCAAGCAAGCATGTGCATGAGCAGGGGAGAGGCAGAGAGAAAAGGGGAGAAAGAGAAAGAGAGACAGACAGACAGACAGACAAAGACAGAGATACACAGAAGGAGAGAATGAATCTTAAGCAAGCTCTAGGCCCAGCTTGGAGTCTGAACTGGGGCCCGATCTCACGGCTGTGAGATCATGACCCGAGTCAAAATCAAGAGTCGGATGCTTAAACAACTGAGCCCCCAGGTGCCCCAAATGGTAGATATTTGTATTTTACCCAGGTTGTATGGATATAATAATCCAAAATTGGAAGCTCTATTTGGCTGCATTTTTAAAGAGAGCATAATGAGCATAATTCAATACTTAATTAATGACTGAAAACCTATTAAGAGCAAACATAATTGTGCTATATGCAGTCATATAATTCTGTATCTCCTTGTGATTTATTCTGTCTCCTTCCTTGAGGTCAGGCTGTCAGGTGTCAATCTTGGGTATCAATCTTCTGGACCTACTGCTCTGCTCTACACCACCACACCCACCCTTCCATTTTCTGTGTATCTCTTAAATTCTTATTTTGTAGAAAGTTGTTAAGTTTGTTAAAGATTACATGTTAAGGAAGAACAAACGAGACTCCAGATGAAGGCCTAATGAAGTGAAGAACAAAATAAAGCTATTTTGAGAACATAAGAGGGCATTTTTAAAAACTTATTTCTCAACTTGGGGTTATATTCTAGAAAGCCAGAGTTGCAAGAGCCTGTCAAGCACACTCTTCAGTGTTCTGAATTGTCACTTAACCAGTTTCTACACAGGATCTTGTTTTCCCAGCTGGAATATTAAACTGGAAGGTGGAGATCACTGTATATTTGGAAAATGAACACTTGCCAGTGGTTAGGCCAGGGTTGCAAAGATAAGAGCCTCCACTCCAGGAATTTCGAGTTTAGTTCTTTTCAACACCATGTGAAGGCTGCTATGGAGGATGAAACAAGGTATACTTGACTTGAACAAACCATGGCTCATGGACCATATTCAGCCCCTGAGCTAAGCAGACTGTTTTGTCTATTTCTGAAGGGTTGTAAAAAAAAAAAAAAAAAAAAAAAAAAAAAAAAAAAAAAAAAGAGAAATATGTGATAAAGACCATATATGGCTCTGAAAGTGAAGTCTAAAATATTTACTATCTGGACCTTTTCAGAAAAAATTGCTCACCCCTGGCCTAGAGGTAGCAAAGACTTCCTAGAGGAAGAGGTATATGAGCAGTCACATTATAAATTCATCAGGGTCTTTTTCAGTCTTGTACACATATGCATATACGTTTATTATGTGTGTTTGTATTGTGTTTGTTTGAATGAATACATGATGAAGCAAACAGGTATAATTGGTAGGTTCAATTAGTCTTGATCACAGGCTATGGTTCCAGCTCACTCCACTGAGCTGTCACCTTCAGCAAACAGTCTCTTTCTAAATCAGACACATTTACATCTGCTCATTGAGGAAACAACTGAAACAAAACAAAAGAAAACAAAGCATAAAACAAAGAAACAATTGAGTTTCCTTTCTCAGGTTCCATATTACACCCAATCAATCTGTACAGAAGTGAGACATTCAAATATGGAATTACCGCAAGGGGTACGCTGCTAAGCATCCAATAAATTACACCTCACAGAAGTTAACATTCCCCCCTTCCCCTCCCCGCCTGCAATCAGCCTCCCCACTTACAACTGTTCACCTAGGCAGCTCAGTACGGATGATGGTAAAATCAGCAAACATATCTTTTTCTTCTCTGGTGTTTTATATCTTGCCTTCTATTTGAGCTTCATTGAAACAGAAATGTCACACTGCTATCTTTAGAACACTCAGAGAGTTTGAACTAAAAAACACAGTAGCTGATGCCCTAGACAAAAAGTGAGGGGATGCAGATTTCATGTCTGAACAGCAAAAGTAGACACAGTTTTAAAACAGCTATTAATCTGTGATAGGGAAAATAGCATAAAGGTGCAAGATCTTTCTTCCAACCACAGTCACAACCAAAGTTAAATAATCCAGCTATTTCTGAAGCAATTAGCAGTATGTATTATTTCCTGACACTCATGAACGGAATCATTTTGAAAATCAGGGCTCTTAACACGTTTCACTATAAAATCAATTACTTTTAAAAGAAAGAAGCTCATTCTCCACCCCAGGAACATATGATACACCACCTGCCTGTTCCAAGAGATGCTTCATTTTTTTTTTTAAATGGGCTTATGGGAATGGGGTGCTCTCCTTTCTGGTATTATCTGCATTATTCTGGTATTATTCTGCAGTAAGGAATTTCAAACTCATCCCTATAGTTCTATGACCAATTCACAAACATTGTGAGTCTACACCATCAGGAAACTTTCATCTCCTTTTAGGAATTTAAGCTTTCTAAGCCTGATATGATCTTAATTATCAGAAGTACATCCTTGCCCAAGTTCAATCTCTGACATCATAAGAAAGTACAGTAGCTCCATTTCAGATGAGAAAAAGCTGATTTGGGGAGATATTGTATATATCTGTTTGCATAGAAGGAATCAGGCCTGAATTTATTTTCTTAGAGATGTTTCATGGATAACATTTTCATTTTCATCAAAAGCAACCAATTTAAAAGTTTCTATTGGCTGTTGACAGTGTCCCTAGCAGGGGACCTTGGCTGATTACAAATGGCAGTGTTTTTCAAGGAGCAAAAGGTGTTATCTTATTTCCAGAGAATATCATGTAAGGCATGGTCAGAACACTGGCACTACTGTGGGATTTTTTGCTTTGTAGAAATCAAAGGAAAAGAATTTCCCCCCAGCTAAGGCTGGCATTGATAAAGTTGTAAACATTACACAGCTATAAAATATGTTAAACATATCTGTAAGTGTTTTAAACTGGCCATCTTCTACCACAGCATAAACAGCAACTTTTTCTGGCCATTTAAAAGGTCATTTAATGAATTTCCAGTTTGGTTCAATTAATGGCATCTTGAAAAAAAAATGTTTCTTTCCAAATAAAATGTTTTTCTGCTTTAGGAATGATCTACTCACTGTCAGCAACTGGCTAAGCAACTTTTAAGAGAAGGTAAAAAAATTCAATTAATTCATATTAAACCACAAGTCACTTGTCAACAGACATCAAAATGAGGATTTTTGGAACAAGCCTGGAGTCTATGGCATTAAAACAAAACAAAAAAATCCTTTTGTTTGACTCATTAAATCATCCTACAATGTCACAAACTTATTTGTTCCTACAACAAATGGAAAATTTTGTGTCTAGACATCCATCAAAACCTTAACAAAAATTAATTGTTAAGATATCTGTATTTGTGGGGATGTGTCTCAGGTCACGTCAAGTCTGTCATGTAAGTTACCTCTGAAAAAGTCTCCCCTATCTGAGATAGGCTAAACCCAATTGATCTTTTTATGTCTTTGGTCTTCTGTAGAAGAAAGTAAAAACTGCTATTTCCCCAGAGCACAGTAAAGAGATCTGAGCATGCCTCTTCTTTAAGCAATAACCATTAATATGAGTTCCGCTTGTACCAGACATCTGTAATGCTTTGGGCTGTATTTTCTGGCGCGGTAACAGTGTTGTCTTGAGAACTGGTGCATGAAGAGGACAGAAGGCAGAGAGGCGGAGCTGAACTGCTCACTGGTGCTCCCATTGAAGGGACAACATCTTCTCTTATGGGAAAACAGAGCCCTGAGCCATAAAGGGAAGTTTCATAAATCTTCCCCCACCAATTGTGTCAGTCTCTATTCTTGCTTGTGGCCCATGTCTGACCTTGATTAGAACCCAATCTCCCATGTAAGGATTCAAAAGGATCTGACATAACATCACTGAAGAACATCTCTCACATTCTTTTAGGTCCAGACCCCGAGTTACTTGACAATCCATTTTGTGGGCAGTCTCGTCTGAAAAGGAGCCAAAAATCATGCTTGATAAGTTCCACAGACATTTATTGAGCATCTGTTTTGCACCTGGGCCTGAGCTTAATGCTAGGAACACAGTGGTGTCTAAGATTTAGTGCCCATCCTTGAGGTGTTCATAGTATAGTAGGAGGGACAGACAACTTCAGTAGAACCTGTAAGTGGTAAGAAAGGGGAATGTGCAGGGTGTTCTGAAAATGTCTTCTAACCACTGGAATGACATAATGAAAACTCATAAGCTTCTATATGGACTCAGAATTTTCTAGACTAGAGCAATTTCATGGGCAAGCTCTAACATCCTGTAGGAGGTATTTGTCATGCTCATGGAAAAGTTTAGGAATTACCCTGCCTTTTTGTTTTTTTACAAATTTTTCCAATGCACTCTCGGGTGTTTCTTATGTGCCCTGGGATGATATAGGTACATCACTCCATCTGCAGTTATTACTGAATAATTAAACGTGCTCCTTTTCACATTGGATGTAATTTCAGGAACATGAAAGCTCTATCTGCCTAAAAATCTCCCTCCCACAGTTTTACTATGATGCCTGGCATTACATTAGGAATATCCTTTATGGGCCTAAGGAAATGAATGCCTTCATGACATGTTAGAGCTTCATGTTATCCGATTAATCTAATTATCGCTCAGTGTCTTATCAAGACTCAGGGGCCTGAGGGACTAGAAAACAGAATTGGTAAGTTTTGATGTAGGAGTGAAAATGAGATGGGAACCACAGGCATTCTGGGGGGAGGGTGGTTCTTAGAGAGGGTAAAGAAATGCTAATAGAAGAAATGAGAAGAGACAAAGATCATTTTCATACATACTTGTTTTAGATTCTTATTATGCCCCCTCCCAAGAAGGAGGAAGAGGCATAGGAAGAGAAAGAAGGGAAAGAGGATGAAAGAGAAGAATACACAAAGAAGAAGAGAGAGAAGGAGGTGGAAGATAAAGAGCAAGGATAGAGAGGGAAGGTAAGGAGATTTAGCTGTGATTGATTTTCCTTTCTTTGAAATGGAATAAACCATACCAGCCCACTTTGTGGACATCATTGGGCATCATTGGGCATAATGGGATAATGCTGGTGATGCCCCTGCCAAAAAAAAAGGGCAGTCAGTTAGCTTTTCTAAAGTATACCTTTGTAATCATTGGCATTTATAATTCAGAACATCAGCCTTACTATAGCAGACATTTGGCTAAGGCAGAATCTACAAGGCTAGGTGCCTTTCAGAGTGGTACAGGCAGGCTCCCAGGAGACAAGCCAGCAATGGCAACTCATAGATGCCATCCTGTAGCCCCCAGCAAGCCAAGGCAGGCAGCCTATTTTTGTCCTGACATCAACCTCTTTCCAGCTGATGAATCCCTTCATGGAATGGAATGTAGTTCCATTCAAGCTAGAGCAGCTGTCCCAGGAGAGTTAAAGAAAACACCCCCAAAACTAGATTTTGATATTGCATGCATCACTTGCTTTCCTCAAACACAAACCATTTGCTCACAGAGGCATCCTTCCCCTCCCTCTCTATGTGCAGCACACATGAGGAAGCCCTCTGTATGGATTGGAAAAAAAAATAAGGATTGATTTATGCACTTAAGGCACCCAGGGGAGTGACATAAACCCAGTTGGTGTCCCCGCATCCAGGAGACTACATTAGCACTACTGCGTTACCCCGGAGATGTGCAAAATCACATGTGGCTGACATCTCCCCCCACTCAGCAGCAAAGATGCCTCACAGGCACTATTTGCTCCACAATGTTAGTGAAATAATGGAATGTTCAAGAAAGGGGTTCCTTGTATTGTACAGCAATCATGAGACACTGGGAAGAAGTGTTGAGTGATAGAGAGATTTTTGACCTTGGACTGATGAAGTCAGCCCCACTGAAGGGGTGGATGTTTAATCATGAGCACACAAAACTAAAAACATAAAAAAGGAGAAATCAAAGGAAAAAAATAAATTTAAAAATCCTTCCTCCTTCCCATATAGCATGTGTGAACACATACATACTATATACAAACACAATGGGTTACTTACAAGAAAATTCAAATCTCAAGCTGTTAATAACAAATGTTTGTTGTTTTGTTTTTTAATTACAACTTTTAAATTTGAGAGAACTGTAGATACATGCTCCATTTTAAGAATAATGCAGAGAGGGGCGCCTGGGTGGCGCAGTCGGTTAAGCGTCCGACTTCAGCCAGGTCACGATCTCGCGGTCCGTGAGTTTGAGCCCCGCGTCAGGCTCTGGGCTGATGGCTCAGAGCCTGGAGCCTGTTTCTGATTCTGTGTCTCCCTCTCTCTCTGCCCCTCCCCCGTTCATGCTCTGTCTCACTCTGTCCCAAAAATAAATAAACGTTGAAAAAAAAAAAATTAAAAAAAAAAAAAAAAAGAATAATGCAGAGATATTCCAAGTACTCTTTGTCCAGTTTCCCCCAGTGATAATAACCATCTTTTTAAAATGTTTATTTTTGAGAGAAGGAGCATGAGCAGGAGAAGAGCAGAGAGAGAAGGGGACAGAGGATCCAAAACAGGCTCTGCACTGACAGCAGTGAGCCCAATATGGGGCTTGAACTCACAAATCCTGAGACTATGACCTGAGCTGATGTTGGATACTCAACGGACTGGGCCACCTAGGTGCCCGATTATCTTGTAAAACAATAGCATAATATCACAACTAAGATACCAATATTGATGCAGTGAAGACATACAACATTTCCATCACCAGGAGGATCCCTCATATTGCCCTTCTGTAGCCATACCCACTTCTCCCCAACCCTTTTTAAAAACTGAAATTTATACACACAAATCTGAAGCATACAATTTGAAAAATTGTGATAAATACATATACACACATAACTATCAGGATACAGACTTTCCATCACCCCAGACATTTCTCTTGTGCCCTTATCCTGTTAATCTCCAATGCCTCAACACCATGCTATGATTTCTACCACCATAAATTAGTTTTACATGTATTAATTCTATAAAGAGGATGATAAGTATACTATTTTGTAAATGATTTCTTTTGCTCAGAACATTTTTGAGATTCATCCACATTGTGTGTTTCATCTCTTTGTATTGCTGAATAATATTCCATTGTATGATAATATCAGAGTTTGCTTATCCATCCATATGAGGATGGGCATTTGAGTTTGTTTCCGGTTAGTGGTTATTGAGAGCCAAAGTTGCTATTAACATTCATGCACTTATCTACTCTTGAACATATACTTTTATTTTCTTCTGTTCTTGGGAGAAGGATTGCTGGGTACATATTTAATTGCATAAGAAAAAGCAAACTGGGGTGCCTGGGTGGCTCAGTAGGTTAAGCGGCTGACTCTTGATTTCGGCATAGGTCATGATCTCACAGTTCATGGGACAGAGCCCTACACCGGGCTCCATGCTGTGAGCTTGGGATTCTCTCTTACCCTCTCTCTCCCTCTCTCTCTATCTCTCTCTGCCCTTCCCTGGCTCACATACTCTCTCTCTCTCTCTCTCAAAATAAATAAACATTTAAAAAAATAATAAAAACTGTTGTCCAAAGTGACTGTGCCAGTTTATACTCTCAGCACCACTGTATGTGAGCTACTCTATATTCTTGCCAGTACTGGTGCTGTCAGTGTTCTTAATTTTAGCCATTCTGGTAGAGGTGAAATGACACCTAAGTGTTTTAATCTTTTCTACCCAAAGACATGGTAAAAAGAGGGTCCTGAGACACATTTTGCAATCTAATGTGTGGAGTAGACTTGTAGTCAGATCTCAGTCAAAGCTCTAGTTTAAGCATCTAGCTGGCAACACTAGACAAGGCTTGCAAGCTCAAGCTCTCCAGGTGCTTTTAATGCAGGTGGTCTTCCAACTTCGCTTTGATAAACAGTGCTGGGGAATAAGTTCCATGTATTTCTGATGTATCCCTTCCAGTGGAGTCCCTTTTAGGTTGTGATAAATACTTTCTTCATGCTTTGGTCACCCTGAGTTGAAAAAAGCATTAACCTATGTCATGATCTCTAAATATTTTATAATTTTTATGCTACTGCCAGGAGAGAGAAAATTGGCTGACAGGTCAGACCAGCCAGTTGGACACTTTCGCCTACTCTGCACGCTCCTGTTGAGAAAAACAATGTTTGGCCCATCAATGGGCAACCTATTGACTCGCCTGCATGGTTCTTGGCAAGCACCCATGGACAGAAATGGATCAGAGCTGGTCCCCATACACTGACACAGGAGTCAGCAAGAGTACCTTGCCTGTCATCTGTGTTCAGCTAACTAAGCCCAAGCACCAAGAACTGCACACCTGATTCTGTTCAGCTGTAAAGAATATGTATAAAGACAAATATGTTACTGAAGTTTTGATGTGGAGAGATGTTATAATCAGATCCCTGAGGTAAAATGAAGCAGCCTTTCCTTTGCAGGGTGTGTTTAGATGATAAGGAAACAGAAATACGGAGACCCACCACTTGGCTACTCTATCAGCAAATACAGTTGGTCATGCGTATAAGCACAGGGACAAGATTACATAATACGCATTATTGTAAAGCATTATGATAGACTTTCACGTGTGTTTTATTCTGACATCTTTCTGCTTTACGGTCACACCTTGTATCTCTATATAGATACAGATATATCCTGAGAAGATTTGGTAGCAAGATGATGACCAGTAAAGAGAGGGAAAGGGGTGAGACAGATGGCATAGTGGGAAACACTGGGCTTGTCACCTGAAAGTTAACTCCCAACTTCCCCACTTATAAGCTGTAGGAGGGAATTTTATGGGCAAAATATTTAACATATTCAGGGTCCCAATTTCCTCATCTGTAATATGGAAATTGTGACATTTATTTTATAGGGCTACTGTAAGAAATCAATAAGCTGATGCTTGTGGAAGTCATCTAACCTGCAGCCTGAAACATTACCAGGACTCATATGTGGACTGAAACTGACAACGTACACCATGGGGACATAATTCTATTTTGAAGCCACCCAAGCTGCCTTTCTACCTCACTGGCAGAGGTTCAGAGATTATATAGGTAATTTAAATTATTTACGCATCAACTAATTCTATTTCTATTCAGATGCAAACCTCTTTTCTATTGGAAAAGAGGTGGCTGACAGACCAGGTGGTGTCCTCACATTGTGAATGAAAGCCTGAAAACATTCCACACTCTCCTCACATAGCTTTGGTTAGAGTACAAGGGACAGACACTGGGTGGTGGTGGTGGTGGAATGCGTCTAAAATGTCTTAAATCCAGTAACAAGCTCTGAAGTCCAGCTGAGCCATTCTACCATTTCCTTGTTCTTTCTTTGTTACAGGAACATGGTAGGAATGCACATTCTGACCTAGAAGGGGCAATAAACAAGTAAGCAAAATGCTGACTGATTGAAAAGTGGATTTACAAGAAGGGAGCAGGGAGCAGGTGCTTCTGCTTGGGTAAGGTGAAGCAAGAGACTTCACATCTGAACTGGCTATTGAAGGATGGGTTGGAGTTCACCAGATAGTTGAGGGAAAAAGATGGCCCTGGGTACTGCAAAGAGGGTGAAGGATGAGAAGTTGAAGGTGGCTGGGATGTTATATTTAAACATGGGGAGGGGGAAATGAGATCAGACAGGTAGACCAAGTAGAGTGCAAGGGCTTTCCTTAGACTTGTCACTTCCTTGAGGGCAGAATACATGTTCCATTTGCCTTTGTGTTTCAGCATCTGGCACAGATCCAGGCCGAGAAATAGCACGGTTGGGTTGGGTTTTACAAAGATAGTGGTGATTAACGCCAATTAGGTGGATGGGCGGGAAAACAGAGAGGCTGGAATCCAGGAGCTAGTTTGGAGAATGTTTCTCTAGACCCAGCTACAGATGATGAGGTCTGAACTAGGGCAGCAGAGTGGACTTGAAGAACCAGGGGAACAGTTAAAGAATACTAAGGAAGAGGAGTAACAGAAATGGGAGATGAACTGGTTATGGGCCATAAGGGATAGGGAAGAAGTGAGGGTGACTACACATTTTTAGTGAGGGAACTCAAACAGACCATTCTAATAGAACCTAAAAGATCATTTGTTGGTCTTTTCTCTTTCACCATAAAGACAGTTCCCATTTCATGATTTATTTCATTTTCAATATTGTAGTCTTTCCTCCATGGCTTTCCTTGTACACTGGCAATTCTGACTAACAGGAATTTAGAAAAGTGGTCAGAAAGTCAGACACATCTGAGTGTACATCTGAGCCTGGTGCTCAAAAGCTTTCAGGGGCACCTGGGTGACTCAGTAGGTTAAATGTCCGACATCAGCTCAGGTTATGATCTCACAGTTCATGGGTTTGAGCCCTGCATTGGGCTCCGTGCTAACAGCTCAGAGCCTGGAGCCTGCTTTGAATTCTGTGGCTCCCTCTCTCTCTGCCCCACCCCTGTTCATACTCTGTCTCTCAAAAATAAACAAACATTAAAAAAGAATAAAAAATAAACTTTCAGACCAGAGAAAGTTCTTTGATGCCCTCAGTCTTTTACTTCCTTATTTGTAAAGTAGGGATACTACTATTACTCTTCTCACCGGGTTGTCTTCATGAAGAGTTTATGGGGTCATGTATGTAACAGCCTGTGTACAATGTCTTGCTCATAGTAAGTGCTCAATGAATGTTAACTGTTTTTTTTAATTGTTTTTCTCTTTGGGTTTGTTGTTGTTATTATTATTGTAGTCACGTGTCATGGTCATTTAGCACATTTTCTGAGATACATTAAGAGCTTTCCTCTTCCTTTCAGGCTTCCCATCTATGATAGCATGATTGCCCTTTCAACCTGCACTTGTCAAACCATAAGACACATGAATCATCTAGGTCATCTTGTCTAACTCAAGATACAGAATCTAATTTGAGAAGTCTGGGGTGGGGTCTGAGAGGCTGGATTTCTCACAAGCTCCAGGGATGCCAATGTGCAGGTCAGTGGACCACACTTTAGGGAACAAGGATCTGGATTCTCTAGACAATTCTAGAGAGGAGAGAAAAACTCAGACTGTAACCAGATTTTTTTTTTCATGTATATAATTCACATTGACGAGGAAACACTTCCTATTAGAGCAAATAGCTTCATTGGAACTACATCCTTTGTTTTCCCATCTACGCAGTTAACTCCTGTGAATGGGACCAACTCAAGTTTACCTTGTGTTTTGAGACTTTGAAATACCTGGAATTGAAATGGGCGATGAAAAAAACAAGTTCTATTTATTTTGTACACGGCAAGTGAAATCCTTGCACATCTAAATGTAATAAATATATTTTTCAATGTCTGTTCCATAATTTATCACACAATTTCTCTCTCTGCTTACTGTGGCTTATCATCAGGACAACACCAATTGGATAAGATGAAGACGCTGCCAGTAATTTTTAATATTATGGTGAAATCATATATTTTCCTAGATGGTTGATTTGATACAAGGCCTAAGCCCTGGTCCATAAATCTTTGGATGCTTGAGATTTGTAGTAATTTCATATTTAATCTTTAGCCTATCAATATATCATCAGGACCTGAGAAATGATTAAGAAGAACTTGGGAGATAAGCATGGGTGGTTGTGGATAATAACCTAATTCCAGATACATTTATAGACAGAGGACCCTGGGATGGGCAAAATAAGTCAGGTATTTTTTCACCCTTGTATTGTTGATGATTTTTATTTAACTCCTAACTTGCATGTTGGGCTCCTTAAGGATGTTTTCTTAGGCTTTATAGATGCTGTCATGTTGTGAATGCCAATAAATGCAAAACAAAACAAAAAACAAACAAAAAAACCCCACCCCAAAACAAAACAACCCACCACTGTTGCTTTTCTGGAAATTTTATCTAATTAAAGCCTTATATTCGAGTTTTAAGATCTCCCTCAATTATATACCTTCTAGAGTGTAGGCCTTTCCAAGGGCTTGGTAGGAGGATATATATACACCCTCAAGTCTATGGCTTTGCTTCATTCACTGCTGTACCCCTAACACTGAGAGTACATGACACATAACAAGTATTTTTTGAGCGACTGAATGTTTCTCACTCATTTATCAGAAGTTGCCAAGAGTCCCTTGGAAAACACAGCATTTTTGCTTGCATAGTCTGGTGTCAACTTGAATTGTTGAGATCCTCCTCCCAGATCATTTCTTGTTGGAAGGACCCATCCCAGAAAAATCCTTGGAGGCTCTGAAATGCAGACACCTTGATATCATTCCCCTGACTTCCACCTTTACAACTCAACACTCAGCTGAGACTCAGACAGGAGAGAGCTACCTCATATTGGCCTTGAATCGTCTGAAAAAAAAAAAAACAGTGTCTTGATTTATTCCACTTTGAGTCACCATGATCTTGTGGGAATTTAGGAAACACAAATAAACTCGAAATAGAAATGGTTGTGATCCCTTCTCCCTCCAAGAACCCTCTCTGGATCTATCACCAATGCACTCTGATAAGCACTCAAACGTTTTTAGTTTACTTCTCATAAATTCTTCCCCACCTTCCATTCTCTACGCTTTCAATAAGGGGATTTCAGGAAGTAGACATAGAAACTGCAGCTTCTTTCCAAACAAAATGTATCAACCCTGAAGCTTCAGACCCATGCTGCTTTCTGAAAATGGTTTTCTCTCAGGCCAGGAGATCACCTCCGTCTCCCCCTCTGGGAATCCAGGGAAATCTGAGCTCTTCTCCCTCACTTAGAAGAAAAGCCATAGAATAATGTGTCCTTAAACTATAATTTGCTTGCATTCGGCAGTTTCCTATCCAGCACCACAATAGTCTTCTATGTAAATCAGATTTATTTATTCATAGGCACTAGTATTCCATTACTTTCATCAAAACCAGTCAAGCTGCATTCAGCGGTTTCTGCATTCGTATAAACTAACTGGAAAAGCAATTAACATTCGCCAGCACTTTAGATAGTGGGGAGAGGGTGAGGGACCCCACCACATTCTTGATAACACAACCTCTGTAGGCGGATGGCAGTGCAAAATGACTGCTCCTCTGTGTCAAGGGAGATAAGAGAAGTGACACAGATTAAAACAAATTGTTGATCCATACCAGGGAGAAGCTAGGGAAACAATAGAAGTAAAAGCATAAATGTCAATTTGGGATGATAAAGGATACAATCTAAATGTAATATGAGAGGCCCCCAGACAAAAGCAAGAAATAGAGATTGCACATTAGTGAAGTATCAAAGTACTGGAACATTATAACAGACACGCGCGCACACGCAGAGTCATATGCTCCCGGCATATGAAAATACAAGCAACACATTGTTGATTGCTCAGCAAACCCAATTATGAATTAACTGGCTATTGCAGAAATTCTCCAAAATTATGCTCATTTCAAGCTGCTCGGAAGAACATTTTGTCCCTGTGGTAAGTTTGCTTCCCATATTGGCTTCCTTTCTTCTGCTTCTTTCTTCTTTTAAGTGCCTACAGGCTACACACACACACACACACACACACACACACACACACACACACACACCTGCCTTAATTGTGAGCCTAATGGGAGGTTCTGCCCAAATGCTCACCGGTCTCTCTGATAGAAAGACTAAGAGAGAGGTCAAGCCACAAGGTTAAGATCTCAGCTTCCAAAACACTGCCACGTGGCTCCTGCCTCCCTTCCTGGTGGCATGCTGGATAAGTCAAAGTCTGAGAATTCATTCCTACTAACTACTCTAGTATCATTTCTAGTCCTGTCGTTATGGTGACAAAAATCAAACCATGGGCTCAGCTGTGCTCCATCTAATATTATCAGTGAAACTTGCTAATGTAGCAGGTGGAGCTTATGGGGTGTGTGCAGGTGGCAATGTGTCCCACCCCCCTGCCCTAGTCTGCAGCTCATTCCTGATGGGCCTCAAATGTCAGCGTGGTTATTAATTACAAAAGTGGTCAGCACGATGCAGGGGGGCCTGGGAATTTGCCACATTCTGGAAAAGTTCTGTGTTTGCTCAACACACATCTCAGCACCTCCTTTTATGGACCAGTGGTAACTGTTCTTATTCGCTCAATTTAATTGTTTTGTTTTAATGAGAAAGGAATATAGACAAACCCTTCTTTATCTCCCCAATGCAATGCCAAAAATGCATATAGAAACCAATGATTTGAAAGGCAGGCTATGTGTTGTTTTATTATTATTTAAGCTTCCTTGAGCACTAACTTTGTGCTAAGTACTATAGTACTATACTAAATATCACACATCAGTGAACAGGAGCAGTCATTGTCCTCTCCAGCCAGTAATAACAACATTAACCACAGTAGTGATAATATATGGGTATGGTTACAAAAAAATTCTTCACTTTACAAAATAATTTGCCACAAGGTGTCCTTATACAGACTTTTCTCAACATATTGGAAATATTTTTTTTTTAAAGTTTTATTCATTTTGTGAGAGAGAGAGGCAGAGAGGAGAGAGCGAATCCCAAGCAGGCTCTGTACTGCCAGTGCAGAGCCCAATGCGGGACTTGAACTCATCAATCCTGAGATCATGACCTGAGCCAAAACTAAGAGTCAGATCACCTGACACTGAGCCACCCAGGCACCCACACATCCTTCCTCCTACTCCCTTATCTGAAGTGGAAATAAAGTCCTTAAACTTAGCAACTATTATTTTAAAATTACCTGTTATTTATTACCCATTATTATTAAAAATTACCTATTATTTAAAAATGACTTTACTTGGCTTCTTAGGGAATGTTCTCTTGGGCTAGAACAGGGATTTGCAAGTTACCCTGGATTCTACGGGCAACTGGCTGGGTGAGCAAGTCTTTTACTCTACCTCAGTTTCCATATTATAATTTGGGAATGAGGGAAAAGGAGGAGGAGGAGGAAAACAAAGCTCCTCTGAGAATTCCTCCTTTCAAAGAATTGTCAGGTGCTTCTGATGCCTGATGGCATCAAAGATGGGCCCTCCACAGTTTGAAAGGCACTGGCACAGCATCCCCCTCAGGAAAAGGTTTTCCTTCCTACCCTCTTCTAACCCCTTCCCTACACACCTCTGCACACAGGCCCTGAGTGAGAAAACCAACTCAGCTCTTTAAGTAACAACAACAATGCTGAAATCACAGCCTCGGATGCTGCTATTCTGTGGATGGCAGAAGGCTGGGCAGGTGGTTTGCTCACCCTGAGAAGGAACTGAACTGCCCCGTCAAGGGCAGTGGACCACTGAGAATAAGTAAGGCCTCCCAAGGATTTTCTTTTTCTCTTTTCTTTTTCTTTCTTTCTTTCTTTTTCTGTCTTACCTTTTTTTTTTTTTTTAAATCTGTTCTAGCACCTCCCTCCCTCTCAGGATGAGCCTAGCTCTGCACACTGGCGTCTCAACCTTTCAAGGTGAACCTCTACTCCTGGAGATGTGCTTCCCAGCAAAGGCTGGGGGAGAAGGGAGGGAGGGGGTCCAGATCAAAGCCGGCTTTGAAGTGAGTATAATTTTTGGAATGTTGCTAAGAGTGTAACACACAGTTCAGCAGGAAATTGGCTCTGGAAACAGCTTTGTAGTTGCTCCCCGGGACTGATGATTTCCCTGACCTGGTGGCAAAGGTGCGGAGCGGAACAGTGGGGGAGATGAAGATTGCGGACTCTCACCGATCTGATTTAAATTTTTCCAACCAGGTCCTTTGGCTCTGACTCGCTGAACAAATGTGTAGTACAATGAAGGCTGGAACAAAACCCAAGAGAAACTGGGGCTCTTTCAACAGCTTCTGAGCAGGTCCCAGGACTGGACAGGAAAGACAGTACGAACACTTTGCTTTCCGTAGCAGATTGGATAAAGGTATGTGGTAACGCAAATAGCGACCGTTCATTGTTGATTATGTGTCAGACCCTCTGCTCAGTGGCATTCAGCATCAAGTGACAGTCCACAGAAAGTGCTTCAAGGGTACCTGGCGCACAGCACGTGTTCAATATAAGTTATCAGCTTCTTCAATCCTCATCACAAACCTGTCAATTAGCTACTTTTTTGTGCTCATTTTACAGATTACAAGTAGACTTACTTCCCCAAGATCAGATAAAATGGCAGCATAAGTAATCAAAAGCATACCGGTCAAAACCTGAACCCACATTTCATACTTATATACCATATGTCTTGCATACAGAGCAAGCACAGTTAACAGTAAGGTCCATTTTAGAACAATTCATGCCCTCCAAATTAAGGAAATACTGGAGTTTCATGAAATAAAATCCTGAGTATGTTTTCCTATAGAAAAAAAATAGAAGACAGATAGTCTTTCTTGTTAGTACACAAGTTTTCCTCTCTCAGGGACGCTGTGAGGGCTGCTCTTTTGGTTTATGCTTTTAATTTCCGTTGTTGTTATTGTAGTAAGGGGAGGGACTGCAGAGTGGGGATTAGTGTATAATTGGTGAATCGATACAGGGGAACAAAAGATTTTTCTGGGAAGGGGAGATCTAGCTGCACGCTTTGAATATCAGTGGAGTAAGAGAGGCCAACGCCAGCAGAAGGGAGCTGGTAGTTGGTGGGGTGTGTAGAGGAGAAAAGAAATTCAATATGGAGCAAACTTCATCCAACAGGAGGAGAAAAGACACTTCCAAGAACGGATTCAGACACCTTAAATGAAAGCTTGGTTGGGATGAGATGTGACCATATGTTGTCAGGGATTTAATTTCTTCCTTTTCCTCCTATCTCTCCAACTCCCTTCTCTGTCACTGTGGACTGAAATCACTTTGACAACACTATGTCTACTTGTCCTTCATGTGTAATTTGGGCTCTACCTCTTCTTGCATTAATGGACCTTGAGAAGTTAGCACCTCAGGGCCAGGAATAAACTGAAGCTTCTCTTTCCCATCATTTTATGTTGTTTTCTTTGCAGCCAAACGGGGAATGAGGGTGACCTGAAGGGTGGGTGGTAGGTGCAATAACAGCCCCCTAAAGATGCCGATGTCCCCATCCCCAGAACCTGTGACTATGATAGGTTACAAGGTGTTATGAGCTGAATTGTGTCCTCTCCCCACACCCCACAAAAAGTATGTTGAAATTATAACCCCTAATAACTCAGATGAGACTGTAGATGTAACTAGTTACAATGAGGTCATATTTGAGCAGAGTGGGCTCTTGATCCAATAAGAATGATGTCCTTTTAGGGAAAAGGCTTTGTGAAGATACAGAGACACAGAGAGAACACTATGTGACCATGAAGTCAGAGCTTGGAGTTCCTACAAAGCCCAGGAACACAGAAGATTGCTGGCAAGCTACCAGAAGCTAGGGAGTGGTGGGGGAAGTCTCCTCTACAGGTTTCAGAGAGAGCATGGTCCTACTGACATCTTGGTACTTAGACTTCTAGGCTTTAGAGTTGTGAGCCAATGAATTTCTCTTATTATAACCCACCTAGTTTGTGGCACTTCCTTATGGGAGACCTAGAAAAGTGATAAGGATGGCAAGGGGGAATGAAGGCTGCAGATGGAATTATGGTTGCTAATCAGCTGTCTTTAAGATGGCAAATTATCCTGGGTTATCTGGGTGAGCTAAGTATAACCATAAGGGTTTTTATAAGTGGGAGAAGGAAGCAGAGACATGGCATGAAAAAGACTCAGCCTGACACTGCTCGTTTTGAAGATGGAAGAAGGAGCCATGAGCCAAGGAATCCCCTACAAGATAGAAGAGACAAGGGAACAGATTCTTCCCTAGAGCCTTCAGAAGGAATGCAGCCCTACTGACACATTGACTTTAGCCTCTTCAACTTATTTCAGACTTCTTACTTGCATACTTGCAAGATAATAAATTTTGTGTTGTGTTAAGCCACTAAATTGTGGTAATTTTTTACAGTAGCCATAGGGAACTGAAACAGGGGGTGATGCTGCACCTGCACAAGGAAAACTCAGTCAGGCATGCCCCAGACCAAGTACAATATAGTAGAAATGGGAAAACTCAATCTCTTTTTAAAATATTTTTTAAAAAACGTTTATTCATTTAGAGAGAGAGAAAAAAACACATGAGCAGGGGAGGGACGGGGGGGAGAGGGAGGGGGAGAGGGAGAGGGAGAGGGAGGGGGAGAGGGAGAGGGAGAAAGAGAGAGAGAGAGAGAGAGAGAGAGAGAATGAATATATATCCCAAGCAGGACACGCTGTCAGCTCAGAGCCTGATGTAGGGCTCGATCTTAGGAGCCTTGAGATCATGACTTGAGCTGAAAGCAGACACTTAACCAACTGAGCCACCCATGTGCCCCAGGGAAAACTCAATCTTGGTTGAGCCCCCACTTCACCCCCTTTACACCTACCTGGCTCTTCAGTTCAAGGCACAGAGAGGATGGCCTCTTCTTATACATGTAACAAGAGTAGTACTAACAACAATAGCTGCTCACATGTACTGATTTCTCACCAGACACAGGTGCCATTCTTAGCACTTACATGATTCCTTGCTATAATCTTAGTATTAGGTCCTGCCCTTATTTCCACCAAACTGGTGAGGAAACAAAGGCAAAAGATATTAAAAAAAGAAAACTTGACCTAAGTTACACAGATAGTCAGTGGAGCCTTGACTGCAATGGTCAGAAATGATGAGTTTGTGAGAATTACAAGTCTCTGGTATGAATGGGCCTCCTGGAGAGGGGATGGCCAGACTGAGCTAGAGAAGAGTATGCAACTCTTGTCTCCTTTCTACATGTGACTACACTGAAGGGGAAAATCACATTGCAACGTGCCAAATACTTCAGTATAAGCTTTCTATTGTTTTAATTTCTCCACTACAAACTAGCAATAGATCAATGCTGAAGATATACAAAATCTTGATATTGGTTTCAATTCAAAGTTGGCAGTAAGGGGATTGAGAAATGGGAACATGCTGCTCCCCCCTCCCCCATTTCAACTGTGGTGCCAATATCCTGCTGAGAGAGGGATAAAAAGAACATCTTTATAAATAAATATACTTTGTAACATCACTTAAACTTATTCTTCCTGCTTGATATTAAAATATCATGGGTTATAGTATGTGAAGGTTACTGCTTTCACCACTTTATCAAAGTTTATAAAACCCACTGATCTTTGGCATGGAGTTAACACACTCAAATCCCATGCAAACAGGATGCACTCAGTCATATAGTCAAGGCTCTGGACTATGTGAGAAAAAGAGGCAGGGGCATGAAGAGTTAAAGTACTCCAGCCAGCTAGCTGGTCAGGGAGCTCGGGTGGGTGACCCTGTGGTTCACAACATCATGATTGCACTACTCCATCTCACTGAGGTTGCTGCAGAGTTTTGCTGGAGTCAAGATGCTGAGGAATGAATGCCTCCAGGTCTTCTAAGAGATACCCCGTCATCCATCACTTCATGCTTGCCTGAACCTCCCTTGCTGTTTGGCCAATCCTGTTCCACTTGGGAATGCCTTCTCCTTTCTCTGCCCTTGCCCAAGGTATACCAGCGGCTGGCATAAGGAATAACGATCAGAGCATATACTCTGAGTAAAGCACTTTGACTTTCCACTTGCTCTTGAGAGAAGGAAAAGGTACCTTGGATTTCTATTTTCAAAACCACATTGGACTAAAATTACCTTAAGCTCCCATCCTTTCCTTTGTTTCTTGTATTAACATCTAACTTACCTCTAATCCATTCCTTGGATATCTCTGAAGGTATTCTGCAGCATTTTTTTTTGCATGGCTATGAGGTTCTGAGATCTCAGAACACAGAGATAGCAGACTTGTGCCCTGACCTTAGGGAACTCAATGTCTCTGAAAGGAATATGCAAAATAATGTTAACTCACTCACTGCCTCTTCCCACTGACTTTGTCTAATGCATTTCATCAGCATGTGTTTACTCAGTGCCTACTATGTGCTAGCATATGCCACTTGCTGGGGGATCGAACATGAACTAGAGAGGGCATGGTTAGTGACCCCTCAAAGAACTTCATTCAAGAGAAACTTAAAATGAATCATTCATGGGTTGTAAGTCTCCATTCCTGGTTGTACATATTTCTGTAGTCTAACAGTGCCCCTGGAAGGCAAGGACACTGTCAGGCACAAAGAAAACATCAATAAATATTCATTGCATGAGTGACTGCTGGGGGTTGACCGCCCACAGCTTCCTGCACCCCAGTATGGGCTCTCCTATTGGTGCTTCCAGGATTAACCGAGGGTATCTCAGTTGTAGTGTTGGTGCCTAACACAGAGCAGGTGCCCAACAGATATTTGTTGGTCTCATTTGGATTTATCACCTCACTACCCACTCTACAGCATGAATTGTCATTTCTATGCAATGATTCCATTCTACAGTAATAATTAAAACCACAGGCAGTTATATTTATATCAGGGAAAACATGATATGATCATCCCTTATCACAAAAGGAAATATAAAATCATTCTTAATTCTAGAGATTGTTGCAGTTGAAAAAAATTCAAATCTTCTAATAAGAAGTTTATATTTTGAGCTCTTAATAACAGGTTTTTGATGCATAAACATGCTTTTTTCCTAGGGTTTGTTTAACCAAAAAATATGTATTCATAAATTGCATAGTCCTCAATTTAGCAGAGATCTAAAGAGAATCTGAGAGTAATGATAGGTTCTTGCTCTTATGAATTTAACTGTGCTGCCATGGATTTACTTATTTTAATGTAACTTAGGATAAATTATTCCTCTATAAATATAACTCTTTCAAGATTCAGAATATTTCATTCTGTGGAAGGACATGATACAGTATCAGTATTCAAAACAAAGGATGCTAAGTGTTCAGAGCTATGTGCCCATAGAAGAGTGATTTAATAATAGTAAAATTGTACTATAGGGTTGTGCTTCCCTTTTTTGGAGAAAATGAATATGAACTGAACTATAAGTTAGTGGGTTTCAATGATGGCTCCTTTTGTGCAAGAGTAGTTTGAATCTTGGATCCATAAAGAAATTCAAGGATGTTAGAAGTTCTTCTCCCAAACAGAACCTACTTTGCATGTCTTTATTCTTTTTATTTATAACAGAGAAAAAGAAAGTATTAAATACACATTTTGAAGAGGCAATTATAGTAAGTTTTGGCATCCTGGTTACCCCAGGGAATCACATCTGTGAGACTGCCATTTTACGTGATTATTGCCCTGAAAAACAAATGCATTTCAACTTGCATGCCGATTTAATTGATTAGTAGTGGCTGCTTAGAGGACTGTTGAGAAGTATTGGCAGGCTGCATCTGCTCCCAGTAGGAAAAAGGGGCTGTGATCGATTAGTGATGTCTGCCCTGGGTGCAAGAATGAGAAGTGGTAACACATGTGTTTAGTATCTGCCAAAATGAATTGTAATGCCAAAATCAGGAGAGAAAACTCATTTTTTTCTGGTATTGCTGATATATAATTAAGCTACACATCCAAACGGGCCAGGTTTTTATAGAAGTCAAAATTAAGACCTATGCAACTTCTATCCTAGAAGTCAAGTCACTGGTCAGTAATTGTATAATAAGCCCAGTTTGCTCTTAAATTAAAAAATACAGGGGCGCCTGGGTGGCGCAGTCGGTTAAGCGTCCGACTTCAGCCAGGTCACGATCTCGCGGTCCGTGAGTTTGAGCCCCGCTTCAGGCTCTGGGCTGATGGCTCAGAGCCTGGAGCCTGTTTCTGATTCTGTGTCTCCCTCTCTCTCTGCCCCTCCCCCGTTCATGCTCTGTCTCTCTCTGTCCCAAAAATAAATAAACGTTGAAAAAAAAATTTTTAATAAAAAAAAATACATATATGTACTGACACAAAGTCTAACACTGTGTACAAATGTAGTTTGTGTTGGAAAAAAGCCTTACTCACAATTGCAAATCCAGGCATGAACTTCCAAAGGCTTAACTTGCCCTAACCACCTGACTTCTAATAATAGTCTCTTGTTCCCTCCATGATTTAAGTGCTATCCTGAAGTTATTTATTTTTTTTTCTACCAAATAAAACTATTGGTTCAAAATCCTATTTATAGTCTGCAGGATAAAATCCTGCAAAGTTCTGCATTTGGGTGATAGAACAACACCCTAATTTGTATTAAAATCCCAACTATGTGTACTTTTCACTTAAAAATTAAACTCAAATACAGATTTGATGACTAAAAATACAGATTTGATTGTTAAATGAAGGCTACTCCTTAAGGCTCAAAGAGAACTTCTAACTGAAAGAGTGCTGCCAAATAAGAATGAATGGTCACACAATTATAAATGAAGGCCAAGAGTGGAGAACTGACAGAGTAGATCTCTTTAAGAGTAATTTTACAGTGACATTGCAACAATACTTTTGATAATCCTTCATTCTCATAAGCAGGGAGATTAAACACAATGATTACATTATGCAGCAGGACAAAGTGATTGTAGCTACAATTTTGAAAGTAAGACAATGATCAGACATTTAGCCCACTAACCCTAGCCAGTTTAATGTCCAACTTTAACCTCTGACACAGTATCAAGTAAAAACTAAAAACAAAAAAACAAAGCAAAACAAAACAAAAAATCTTCTCTGTAATATCCAAGATTTAAAGAATTGTGCTGTGAGTTTCTAGTTTGTTTCTCTCCTACCCTTAGAAAAGGAAGCTCTATCCCTTGGAAAAGAATAAAACTAGTTCAATTTTTGCTTTAAGAAAAAAGAGAAAAGAAAACGAAAATACAAAATTCAGCAGAAATGTCACACTGAGGAATCATAATAAGCATTAAGCATTATTTAAGTCATGCATAACCACTAAAATATATGACCCCTTTCCATAAATTGAAAGGCACTGTATTCAGCAGATTATGGGCCTCAAATGCTGAACTAAGGGAAGCTCCTAAGATGCCCATGCCTTGTAGACCTACAGATTAACTCTGATCCGTGGTAGCTTTCTCTCCAAGCAAGCACTACGCTCTGCCTGGAGATCTGCCAAGGTTGGGCTTTCTTTTCTCTTCCGTCAGGGGATATTTGTTGAGAACCTGTATGCTAAGGGCTGTGTTGGGGAGAGGGAGGGAGGGAAGGAGGCAGGGGAAGAGAAGGCAGAGGTGTGGATTCAGACCTTCTCCTCCAAGGATTTACAGCCTGCTGACATCTGGCAAATAGTCTCCAGAAGACACTTTAAGGCTCATCCGTTGCTAATGGAATGTGTGGTTCTGACAAGAGAAAGGCTAGAACCGGCTGATTCTGACAACAAAGAATTGGCCAGAAATATTACACAATCAAAGAAAATGCTCCACTCAAAACTAATTTTGAGACAGAAAATGTGAGCTCTTGAAAGGACCCTAGAAGATCATCAGGCTGAACATCCTCATTTTACAAATGAGGAAACTGAGGTATATTGACAGGTGATTGCTCTCTTGTGGTTGTTTTGCTATAACGCATGGTGTCTTTATGCAACAGAGAACTTCATGTTTTCCTAAGAGCTTCAATGCTTCAGCTCTATCAGATTTAATTAAATTAGGTTAGCATTATATTTAAAAATTAGTTGTGTGGCTATCAATACCAAGTTGGTGATACTTTAATCTCCATGGTGGGGCAGCAGGACAGAAGATGGGGTAATACCTCCTCCTGAATTCTTAGGCCTATGAATATGCTATAGTACTTTACAAAGGCATATATTTTCATTTTCAGGATGACTTAAACAAACTAAAGGCTGCAAGACCATCTTGACCAGACAAAAAAATTTTTTGCTTACTTTTATATATACCACTTTTTATTACCGAGTTGGCATCATGAGTGACAACATCTAAAGTGACAATGTTCAGCTTCTGATGCAGGATTTTGCAAACTAGGGTCTGTGAGTTCAAAAATGGAGATGTAAGGACACAGAGTTTAACATTTCAGATTTATGCTCTCTGAAGTTGATATTCTTCCTTCATTTGAAATGTCATCTGGTGTACATCTAGCATAGAGGGTCTATTTAATGAGACTCTATGGCAGTTCTCAAAAATACCTACTCCCAATCTCTCCCCTCTCCTTTTCCTAGTTTTCTCTTCTCTCTATCTTAATCAAGAGAATGTAATATAGCCAGTCAGCAGAGAGCCTAAAAAGAGAAATCAGAAGCAACATGGGGCATCATTCACATTGGACACCTCGAATGCACAACTTTACATACAGAACAATGTGAATGGCTCCCCCCTGGAGTTATCCACTCTGCTGTGTTGAGCATGCTTCTAAGCTGAATCAGATGGTCTGTGTGGAGTCAAGATCTTGACTCTTAAGCCTCATTACAGACACTGAGGCCAGAGTGGGTAGGAGGTGCAGATGATTGCTTGGGAATGCTGTCCTTGAGTAGTTTTGTCAAAGGAGAAATTGAGGGGTTTGATCGTGGCCACTGAGTTCCGGGTTGGCGGATAGTGGTGCCTTTCTCAGAAAATCAGGGGTTGTACTCGGGCAAACAGGTGCACAGGCTAATTGTCCGCTCCCCAGCAGAGTTTGCTAGCCACTGGAGAGCAGGCCTGCGCCTTAGGAGCTCTTTGAAATGTTCACTGATTTGATTGTTTAGCACCACCCACAAGAGGCTCTTAATTGCATTCCTAGAGCATTGGCTTTCTACTGAAATTACTTAAAACACAGCTTAAGTGTTAAATCTGAACTGTGTAATGTGCAATTGAGGGTTTTTATTTTATTTTTTTTAAATAACCTCACTCTTGGCTGCCTCCTTGTAGGAAGCACTGACAGGTTCAGTGGGAAATCTTGGGGCTGGCGCACATTATAAGTTATCTCCTGCAGGGTTGGCAGGTGTGAGCTATGTCAAATAAATTTATTACAGTCTGTGCTAATAATGAAAATTATAGAAAAGCAAGATGAAAGTGCTCTACAGCCAGCTAATTTGAAGCTACCTTACTAGACAATAACAAGCTTCTAACAGTTTTTCCTTTTTTTAAAAAACACTAATTATGCTTAATGTTCCCTGTCGCATTAGCTTTCATGGTAATTATATTTCAAAACTTTTGCAATTAGGGTGCAGTTAATATTGTGGAATATTGCAATTATTTTTCATTGTGACACCTCTATTGAAAACTGGTGGCATAATGATCACATTGTTCAACTAAATCAGAACTGTAGAAATATGGCAAATGAACCAATTACACATTATTATTTCTAATTACAGATAATGTCATTTTCTCCGCTTTTGTCCAAAAGAATTTCTCAAACACAGATATCCCAAATTCTCCTATTTGTAGAGCCTCCTTCATTTTCTCATCCACACACTGGTATATTCTTATATTAGCGCCTTGCTTGCTAAATTTAAAAAGGTCTCCTAGGGATTGCTTGACTTTCCTTGCGTCACCCCCACCCCCCTCTGGTGGAATTTTTAAGCCAGATGCTCTCATTGAAAAAAAAAAATCCCAGCCTTGGCCCAGCTATTGACAGCATGCCACCGCCACGAGCTGGTGTGAATCTAGCTTCTCATAATCATCATTCATGACGGCTCATTTTTATTCATTCAACAGGTCGAACCTCTCATCTCATTAGCAGTAACTTGCTATGTCCAAAATACCTCCTAAATAACACCAATTTCCCTCTTTCCACCACAAAAGAATGAGGGTGGGGAGCTGATTTTTTTTTACCTAGTAAGTTTCTATGTAGGTATTTCTGACTGTCTGAAAACTGAATGAAAACCAAAGAAGGTTTCCAGGAAACAGTTATGTTTGGATTTGGGGATTTTTTTCCCTTTTACTTAGAATATTTTCATATATGGTCTCCCTAATAAAAAAGATTGGGACCATGAAATCATTGGGACTCAACATTCCCATTCACATGGTGGTATGAAATGCTGTGCAATTTCATACTTCAACCATGTCCTGAGAAATGCAGGCCAGACATTAATATCCAGCTTTACAGATAAAGAAACTGAAGCTTGAAGAGTTTCCCAAGGCCTTATATCTAGTCTGTGGCCATCAAGATGAGAGAAGCTCTCTTGACTTCCAACATCCTTGTAGTCAGGGAGACTTATGATCCCATCTGGCCAGGGGCTGAGGGGTTCCTGGGATGCAGCTCTTTCAGAGTTAACACCAGTCTGGTCCCTGGCCAACTGGGATGATAATTCACTCTAACTACAGTTGAAGTTAACTTGTCTCTGAATGGGGAAACATACAGGTGAGAAATTTTCTACATTGGGCTCCTTTTAAGTTCTGACTTTTCAGAGTAGGTGACAGAGCTATAAGTGGGAAATAGGGAGAAAGAAATAAAAATGACCTTCAAAGCTGGATTTCACCACCTTCCTTACTGTTTTCCCAATGAGCTTGCAATCTCTGTGAGCAAGAGGTGGTGGGCATTTTTTTTTTTCATGTAGGCTTTAGCACCTCACTCTCTCTAGCCTGTGGTAGGTGCTCAATACAAGTTTGTGAAATATTACTAATGTTAATAGCTTGCGTTTATAGAACCCTTATTAAATTACTTGCTCAGTAACATAAATGCATTTTCTCAATTAATACACATACCATCTTACTGAAGAAAGTATTATGCTACTGTTATTCCTTCTACACCAGTGAGGAAACTAGAACATAGAGGGTCCAGGTAACAGGGTCACTGTTGCCCAGGTAGGGGGTTGGTAAGGCAGATAAGAATGCAGTTCTGATATTTCAACAGCCCACACTCTTAACTATATGATAACACGTTGGAAAGAAGGACACTCATGGCTTATCTAACCCTGTGGTGGTGTTGACTCTCTGGGAGTCCGAAGGCAAAGCATCTCATTTAGGGGAAACAAATTTTCTACTTTGCTGCCTGGGGAACAGAAGTGGGCATATATTTCTCTGTTTGCTCATACTCTTGGTACAGCAGAATAGTTTTGCAGGTACACGGCAATGTTTGGAATTTCTCTGTAATCTAGTCTTGATTAAATTCTCTCAGATGAGCCCCTACAACCTCCTAACTAGTCCTCCAGCTTCTATTCTTGTTATTCTCCAATCCTTCCCCATCAGTCTGAGTGGTCTTTAAAGATGTAGTCAGAGCATGCCACACAATGCTTAAAGTCTATCAATAACTTCTCATTGCCATTGAAGCAAAACCTGAACCTCATGCCGTTTGCCTGTACTAGTGCCTTAACTTTCAGGTCCATGAACTACCTGAGGACTCAGGCTAATGCAATGCCCATTCCGATTCAGAAGATCTGGGCTGCGGCCCAGATTTTATATTTTTAAACAGCTCCCAGGTGATACAGATGCTGTGGGTCTGACTTCCATCTACTTTCCCTCTTATCTCAGGCTCTATCTAAGCTTCACACAATTTCTTCTGGTTCCTCAACATGACCAAGAGCTTTCCCGGCCCATTCTTTGCTATTCTTTTTTTTTTTCCTAATTAATTAATTAATTAATTAATTAGTTTTGAGAGAGTGAGCAGGGAAGGAGGAGAGAGAGAGAGAGGGAGAAAGAGAGAATCCAAAGCAGACTCTGTGCTGACAGCAGAAAGCCCAATGCGGGGCTTGAACTCGCGAACTGTGAGATCATGACCTGGGCCGAAGCTGGACACTTAAAGGACTGAGCCACCCAGGTGCCCCTCTTTGCTATTCTTTGTAGGAAAACAAAAGCCTTCCCACTGTCTGCCCCACCCCTGAAACCTTGTTACATGGTGATCTCAATTTTACTTTCCAGATTTAGACTTAATGTCACCACTTCAAAAGTCTTCCTCTCTATTCTAAGGAGAAGAGTGTGTGTGTGTGTGTGTGTGTGTGTGTGTGTTCTCAGCATCTGGTATATTTTTGTCACAGCACTCACACTGGTCATCATATTTTTATTACTCCAAGATTTTACATTCCCCTCTAGAATAGCAGCTTCATAAAGTCAGGGGCTACCTCCTTCTTAGGTACTATGAGGCCTATAGTGCTTAGAAAGGTGCTGGCTGGGGGTAGGTGTGCAGTGATTATTAGATGAATGAACATGCTATCCAGTCAAATGGTGGATTTACTTTACATCAAAACATTCATGGGAATTGCTACAGTTTGAACTGCATTTCCCTTAGGCTGCCAAAGCTATTTTTCCCAGGAGTACAGAATAATATGTAAAAATGCCAGATTTGTTTTCCTGTTCGGAACAAATACAGCCAACCTAAGTGCCTCGCTCCTTTCATATAAACCGGGGGAGTACAAAAGCAAACTGTCACACACGATCACTTTCCAGGCGGAGTTGAAGCATTGCAATATGAAAACAGGTTCCCCTTCATAAGATACAGAGAGCTCCAAAACATTTAAGTGACATCGGGTCTCATTCTCGATGAGTCGGCTGCCATAACACTTTATTTATACAACTCATTCCATTTCTCTGAGGAGTTTTACAACCATCTTATCAGTTTTCCTCTTGAGGAGGTAACTCCATAGGAGGGATTAATCCTCTTATACTGGGGCAGCCCCAGGAAGTGAGTTATATTACTTGTGTCACAGAGGCAGAAGCTGGAGGCCAAGGAGGCTGGAATGGCCTTGAATCTGATATCTGGAGAAGGGCAAGGTAATGAAAACGACAAGGCAACCAAGTGCACCAATCACAGTAGCAGAGATTCGCCCCTCCATCCTGGAGATTCCAGCCCTGGTCCACACCTTGAATATAGCACTTTCTACACTTGGCTTTGAGAACTTAGATTTTTTTTGAAGGGGACAGTCTGGCTCATCTCTGATACTCATGCAGCTTCTCAGGACAAAAGGTCCACACCTATGCACCCCACCCCACGGCCCCCTCACATGCACCAACACCCGGAACCTGCTCCTAAAAAGCTGTTGCTTGTTGGCAGAGCAACTCCTTGGTCTAATTCAAGGTGACCTGAAGAAATGCAAGGGGATTTGTTCTTCAAAATTAACCTGCGTAAACGGTGAAAAGCAAAGGGTTCAGCTCATATGCTGTTGGTGGTACAGCTCATATGCTGTTTCTGTGCTGCTACAGCATTTTGTTGGCAATATGCAAACTTATAAAAGATCCACTGCCTACTATGTTTACCCTACTATAGTTTTATCAAAAGGAAATAATCATAGATGTACAAAGCAATTTTTATAGAAGGATGATCTTTGCAGTGGTTTTTTTAACAAAAAAATGCAAAGAGCAAAAATGCCTGACATAATACATCAGCATGATGGAATAACATTAATATGATGCTGAGAATAATATTTAATAACATACGTTAATATTAATAACTAGTATTTACAAGCAATTTTGAACATGCCAGTCATAGTGCTAAGCACATTATATATACGAATTTATTTTCTCTCATAAGGTTGCTATGAGATAGGTATTATCTGAAGATTAAGAAGCTGAGATCTAAAGAAATTAAGACCCTACTTAAGTCACCCCATTCATCAGCATTGAAATGTAGATTCCAACTCAAATCAGGTGACCCCAGAGCCCCAAAGCTAAACTACAGTGTTCCTGTGTGCTGGTTCATGCTGCAGTATATTGCCATATGAAAGAGGGTATGTGTAGAGGAGTATCTCATGTCGGGATTTGAAAAACTGTATGACTATGAAGTTACATATAATTATGCATGTAATATATAATTATGTATAATAAATATGATGCATTTTTCTTTCTGTCCTTACATCAAAAGATATTTATTAAGCATCTGCTCTGTGCTCAGGAACAGTTCTAGGTTCAAGCAATTTGTGGTAAACAATTAACATAAAGTTTCTGCTCTTACGGATCTTCTATTTTACTATTTCTTAGGCATATCGAGAGAGAGAGAGGGACAGGGAGGGAAGCTATATATCCAAAGGTTACTAGTATCTCTGGGTGTGTCATTTTGGACAGTTTTAACTGTCTTCCTAAATCTTGTCTGTAAATTCCAATTGTTCTATGTTCATAGAATATAGAAAAAAAGAGCATAGTTAATATATATCCAAAGGTTACTAGTATCTCTGGGTGTGTCATTTTGGACAGTTTTAACTGTCTTCCTAAATCTTGTCTGTATATTCCAATTGTTCTATGTTCATAGAATACAGAAAAAAAGAGCATAGTTAATTCATGTCATTAATAAAAAAAAAAGGTTTAAGGAATTAAAAGGCACATCCACTTCAAAAAAGACATGTCCAGGCTGTTTTCACTCTCTTGTCCCCCTGGGGGCTCCCCATGTGTCCTGAACTGCCCGTCTCCAACAGAAAAGCCCCCTGGGCTATCACCGAATCCTCCCCCTCCCTGGCAAAGTCAACACTGGCCATGGTGCCATGGATTACCATCCACCTGCCCTGCCCACCTCTCCAGCCTTTGTGCTTCCTGAGCATTCCATCAAGATGGGACACTCCGGGCTGACTGAAGGCATGACCTATTTCAGACATTCTCTCTCCACCACAGTCATAACCAGGTACTTATTAACCAACCCCATGATTAACAAGAAAATTAAGTCTGAAAACAGGGCCAAGCCTCCAATCCACTCACTTCAGAAACTAATCTGTGTCAGCCTCCTCGATCTAGCTCATTTGCAATTATTCCTCACAGCCAAATTTCCCTTCCAAACATGGGAAATGATATTGAAAAAACTTGCGTTTATAAATCATTACCCTAATTCCCAAATTTTACTTTGGATCATCAGAGGAGCCCTAATTAGAAAACAAATACAAATATAGAACTTCTCATGCAGGCCTGGGAAAGTTTTTTTCTTGCCTGCTGGGAATATCATTTAACCTCTTAGGACCACAATTTCCACCTTCACGATACACAGATAATAATTCCTCCCCCACATAAGTGTTGGTGGTTTCATGTATGTAAAGTACTTTGATGATTTTTTTTTTTTTTAAATTGCAAGGGCAGTGCCAATGCTGTTTCAAATCTCTCTGGCCCCTCACATCTAAGGCTTTCCTAATGCACCAAAGTGAAAGGTTTTCCTCCGTGTGATGTTTCCAGAGGAAGATATCATTCCTTTTTTCCCCCCCTTCCTTTTTTAGTGGGTTGAGGGCACAAACGGAAAGACACTGTAAGAAACGGTATGAGGTCTAACCATTTCAGGTGTGAAATGAACTTTCTCTGGCATCACCAGCAAAGAGCTCTGAGCTGCGGTGCTAACTCAACTCAGGGAGGCGAGCCAAGGCTAGAATAAAAGCCTTAATTGAGAACGCCTTTGTGTGAGCGGATTTAAGCAAGACCTTTCAAATTAATTTAACATAGTCTCTTTTATTTAATTCTCTTTGTTCAAATGTCAACTTTTTGTCAGAATCTAGTGTGCTGCTTTCCTTCTGTCCTGATGGGCTCTTGTATGCTCGCCCAGCAACATTTTCTCCATCCGGAGAGCCTGTCTTCTGTGCAGAACTCTGTCTGGAGCAACTCAGGAGGTATTTTCATCCATCTGGACAGAGACCTGCAGCCCCCGATGGTTTTTCCACTCACAGGCAGGGTTGCTCTCTAAATGGGTCGTGCTGGTTTCCACAGAAAGGCCAGATGTCTAGTGTCAGACTGCCCTGAGTTCTCATCCAGGCTCCACCACTTTTTCTCCGTGTAATCTTGTGCAAGGTACTTGCATCTCTGTGCCTCAATTTCTTCATCTGTAAAATGGGGATACCTAGTACTTCCTGGGCTGTTGCTGAGTTAACATAAAGCACTTGGCTAAGGGCCTGGCTCACGTTAAATGGGTTGTAACCACAAGTTATCATCATTATGACTGTCGTTATGATTTTGCTGGCTTTTTCCTTACCTGACATATCTCATGCTCTGCTCCCTGCCAGTCTTTAGCATTTGATACAGTTGGTGATGCTATTTTCTGACTCCATCCCCCTACCTACTCCTTCTGTAGCTTTGATGATGTTACATCAATGTGATTGTGATTCTTCTCCTAACTCTTTCCCTGTTTGTTCTCTTCTCTTCTATTTACGATTTTTCTGAAAATGTTGGAGGCTGTGTCCTCAGACCTCTCACCTCCTATTGGTATACTCTCTCAGCTATGACAATCTGTCCACGGCTTCAGATGTCATTTCTGTTCAGTGACTACAACATCCCAGTATTTCTTAACATTTCTCACAGTCTGCTTTCCTTCCTTGCTCTTTTCGTCCATTCTTCCTTTCTCTCCATCTCTCTGGAATTTCAGACCCAAATTTCAGCTGCCTGTGGAGCGTCATCATCAGACCAATCCATAACTGATTGGGGTCAGATGTGTTTCCTGCCTCCCAGTAAAGGTCTTCCTACCTGAAACCCAATCTTTCTTTTCCTAAGAAGGGCCCCATGGTTTTCCTAGCCATCCTCAAGAACTCAGAACTCCCTTTGATTTTTCCTTCTCTTTTATTCCTCCACATCCACACAACATGCAGGGTCTATGGCTACTTTCCTGTCATGGTCCTGGCATCTCCCAGCCTCCAACGAGACACAGCCCAGAGTTCATTAAGCTCACTGCTGAGAGGCTGAGTTATGTCTTACATTAACCAGCTAAAGCTCTGCATTTCTGTAACCTCGCTCCCAGTTTGTCTTACACCTGCTTCCATGTGAACCCTTCCTCAAGAGCATCTGGGGAGCTTTTAAACACCCTGGTGTCCAGGCCCTTCCCTAGTCCTATTATATCAGAATCTCTGTGTTGGTACCCAGGCATCCACATTGCTTCAAACTCCCGAGGTGATTCCAATGTGTAATCCAGGCTGCCAGCTACAGCTTAAAGAGAGAGCTAAGCAAGAGTCAGCTATAAGATCAGTGCTTCTCAAACTTCAGCAGATGTTAGGATCACTTGGAGAGCATGGTAAAGCACAGATTGCTGGGCTCTACCCCTAAAGTTTCTAATTCTGCGGGTGTGGGGAGAAAGGGGAAGGAGGTGCTGAAATTTGCATTTCTAGCAAGTTCCTAGGCGCTGCTGATGCTGTTGGCCTGGGGGGGTGCAAACTTTGAGCATCATACACTAAACTATTCTTTTTTTTTTTTTTTTCAACGTTTATTTATTTTTGGGACAGAGAGAGACAGAGCATGAACGGGGGAGGGGCAGAGAGAGAGGGAGACACAGAATCGGAAACAGGCTCCAGGCTCTGAGCCATCAGCCCAGAGCCCGACGCGGGGCTCTAACTCACGGACCGCGAGATCATGACCTGGCTGAAGTCGGACGCTTAACCGACTGCGCCACCCAGGCGCCCCTACACTAAACTATTCTACTGGAGGCATCTGAAGGTGAATTCACTAAGAGGAAAGTCACACTTCATTAGGTCTGAGTAGACTAAGGAATCCTAAGCAATGCTGTAACAAACGGCTCTTAGAAGATGACCCCGATTAGCAGGAGGTGAGAGGCAGTCACATCCTTTGTTCACAAATCCCTTATCTCTGCAATTACTTTGTCCATAGTGAAAAGACTAAGTTAATGTTCTGACCTCACTTACAATACTTAGGGTGATACTAGGTGCCCAAGAGATGCAAAACAAACAAACAAACTATGGTACAGATTGTATGGACTGTTTGTGTGTGCTTTTCCAATTCAAATTCCTAAGGGATTTCCTAAGCTCAGGAGTTTAGGTATATCTGTTTCTCTACTTATCATTGTACCTGTATCTATCTATCTGCCTATTAATCATTTTCTTTCTTCCTCCTTCCTTCCTCCCTCTCTCCCTCCCTCCATACCCCCCCCCTTTCTTTCTTTCTTTTCTTTTCTTTTCTTTCCCCTAAAATAAGGACCTTTGGACTAGGCAGCTCTCACAAATGTGGCAAAGAATATGGATGACAACAAGGCAATTGCAGAAATATCCCATTACTGAGAAGAATGTGGTTTCTCCTTTTTCATTTCATTTAGGTTTTAAAGGTAATTCTGACCTGATAGGCAGATAAATCTGTATTCAACATCTCTTGACAGAGATCATTGTAAATAGCATTCCTACCCGAATTCTTGAGACTTTATAGCAAGAAAGAAAGATGATGAATGTAATCTGGAATGGAGTTTATAAATCTTTTCAAGACCTGATTTTTTTCCTACTTTTCTGAGCATCTGTATTACAACCAGATCTTTAGCTAATATTGTTCTTGTTCCGAAAAGCAAAGTTTATGAGAGTTGTCTTGACTGTGAGCACTTTGTAAGACAAGGATGAGTCTCTGAATTCTGAGCAGAGGAAAAAAAAAAAGGTACCACAGACTGTACTCGTTCAGCTAATGGCACAAATGAGACTTAAGAACCAAATGAAAGAGTAGAAATAGCGCAGGTCCTCATTGCTTGCTAAATTGGGGGAAAAATCCTACAAAGCTAAACTAAACCAGCTCATCAGTCAGTCCTTAGTCATATTCTAAAAGTGTGGATTAATCAGGAAGCGAGGGAAGAATGGAGCAGGGCCTCTGCCTCCCATTCTTTGAAGCACGCTAGAATGATGAGCCCAACATTATAAGCCTTTCTGCCATCAGAGACCAACCGAGTTAAGCTCATTTTGGGTGGTTATAAAGATTCATGCAGCAATTATTTAGAGGCTTGCACATCCACCCTTTAATCAGGCTGGGGAAATGCACATGCTGGCTATTTTCTGAATGTTTAGCAAGGAGGAAAAAGCAAGCATGATTCTAAAAGCAATTTCTCTCTAAACGCCTTGGAATTTACACTTCCCAGTTTCTATCCCTACACTCTTTGAGGTGAATGAGAGAGCCATCTATAAAAGTATCCAGAAAGGTCCTGAGAGGTTGATATGGGGACTGGCTTTGCCTCCCAGCTCTGACTCCCTCCGACCTCAAACACCACAAACGCAGCTTCAGTGATTGTCCCAGCGAGCAAGCTTTTTTCCCTCATGCCACTTCAGAACTTTCATTCTGTATCCAAGTGCATTTCAATAAGGGCACATTTTCACCTCAGTGTTGGACTTTAGATTGTAAATGTTTCTCTTCCTAGAGGACAGATTCGAGTTCAAGTCTCCTTTCTACTGCCCCCATAATCTAGCAACAGTTCAGAAATATTTACTGAATGAATCCATGTATGAACAAATAGTAGATATCACATATTTTGGTCAGGGGCCACATATCTTCGCCATGAATTTTCTTCCTTTTCTGCCTTCCATTCATAATCCATGGTTTGCAGATAAGACCCTTCCCCACCAGATTCCACCCTCATACCCAGTAATTCCCCCTACTCGCCTGAATTCAGACACACCTGCATGCAGGCTCTGCATCAGCATTTCAAGATCTCCCCAGGTGCACCATGTTAATACTGCCATGCCTTCACACTTGCTGGTGGCTTTTCCTGAAAAACCCACCTGCCAGCACCAGCTGACTACCGGTCATGATTTAGGATGCCAGGCAGGTGCCAGCTCCGTGGGAGAGTTTCATCAGTCCCAGCTCCAGCCCAGGCTGGGAGGGGCCTCCCAGCCTGTGCCCTTCTCTGCTCACCTGTGCTGTCACAAACTAGGTTAAGGTCTCTCTGAGGCCATGTACCTGCTCTTAGTAATGGCTCACTCTGTGTATATTGAATAATGTGTCTATAACTGTAGATTCTCGATAAATATTTGTGGGATCCAAATGAATTAGTTATATCATTTCAAGTCAGTAAAAACTACCCGAAAGAGACTTCAGCTCCTTATGCCTCTAAAAACATTACAGAAAACATTAAACATTGATTGTCACCTTTGAAGCCAGTGGTTCTCAAAATTGCCCAGACCAGCAATATCAGATACCACCATAGAACAGGTTAGAAATACAAAATTTCAAGTCCTGCCACCTCAGAACTCTTGAATCAAAAATTCTGATATAGGGCCTAGAAATTTGTATCTTACCAGCTGTCAAGGTGATTCTAGTGCTTGCTGGCAAGAACATCTGTTTTAATTAATTACAAGCAATATTTGGGGAACATCAACTTCAAATCTTAGGTCCATTCAAATCCTAGGTCCTATGCTTGCTTTGGTCAAGTCAGACAAATTCCGTGAGGTTTACTTTCTTCATCAATATAAAGCAAAGGGACCCAAGGCTAGTGACCAAAATGCCTACAGTAAATGTTTAGCAGATGTCAGTTCCTAAGTTATTGTTTCCCAAAACATATGCCATCAAAGATTCATCCCAAAAATATTGAAGAAGAGGAGGAACAACAATGCTGCCTGGTCAAATAACTGAGAAGTAAGGCATCTGTTCATGTCTTGGAGATTCTCAGTTCACCTAAGCATATTAAAGACTCTGAGAAGACTTACAACTTTTTTCAAAACTTTGATCCAGTCTTTTCCAAGCCTTTTCTATTTGTTTTCTTTCTCTCTCCCCTCCCTCACTTCCATTTAAAAAGATTTTTTTTTTTAACGTTTATTTATTTTTGGGACAGAGAGAGACAGAGCATGAACGGGGGAGGGGCAGAGAGAGAGGGAGACACAGAATCGGAAACAGGCTCCAGGCTCTGAGCCATCAGCCCAGAGCCTGACGCGGGGCTCGAACTCACAGACCACGAGATCGTGACCTGAGCTGAAGTCGGACACTTAACCGACTGTGCCACCCAGGCGCCCCTAAAAAGATTTTTTAAAAATGTTTATTTATTTTTGAGAGAGAGGTGGGGGAGGGGCAGAGAGAGAGGGAGACACAGAATCCGAAGCAGGCTCCAGGCTCTGAGCTGTCAGTAGAGAGTCTCACAAGGGGCTCAAACTCACAAATAGTGAGATCATGATCTGAGCAGAAGTTGGAAGCTTAACCAACTGAGCCGCCCAGGCTCCCCTCCCTCCCTTCCTTTTTACTGGGGGAGGGGAGCATGCGCTCAGAGTACGTGCGTGGGTAGCAGTGAGTAAGAGGCAAAAGCTTAGTTTCTGGTTATTTAGGAGTACAAAACAAACAGAACATTTCCACCCTGGATTTGCATTTTATATTGTTTGCTTTTTTATTGGAATTTTGGAAAAAGAATGACCTCAAGAATTTTTTAGTGACATACTGAATGTTTAGAAAATATGAATTATTGTTTGGCAATCACCCAACAAACACTTATTGAATACATACTAAATGTCAGGTGCTCTCTTGGGTGTTGAGCATACAGAAAGAGGGGAAAGAACAAATCTGGATCAGAAAGGCCTGTATGAAGAGATGATATTTGAGCCAAGTTAATGAACAAGTCAGTCATGGGGAGATAAGGGGAAAGATCTAGGCATATGGAACAGGAAGACGAAGGCTGTCAAAAGAAAAAAACTTGGTGCTTCTGAAGAATGCAAAAAAAAAAAAACAAACAAACAAAAAAAACAAAACGTCTAGTGTTGTTGCAGAGTGTAAAGTATAAAGAATAGAAATATAAAAAGTTATGAGTGTTAGGCTGGCCAAATCACATCACATTAGCCCAAGCACATGGTCTGGCTTTATTCTAAGTGCAGTGAAAAACATCTTTTTACTAAATATGCTGCTTTGGCCTAATTTTTAGGCATGAGAATCTTGCCCTATATTCTTGATCTTCACTGGTGAAACTCAGAAACTTCAAACACCAGGAAAACCATATTTTTTCTCTCCATCCACCCCATCTACTCACCTATCTCCTCAACCCTTCCTCCACCCCTCCCAAGAGTCACCTCTGGCTTCCAACATGCCAGGCGCTATGCTTAATAGGTAGCAAACGTATAAAGGTAAGTAAGACAAAGCTTCCATTCTCAAGGAATTGATCATCTAATAAAATACTTACAATGTGAAAGAGGCCTGGTAGAGGTATAAATTATTGTTCATTGCATTGAACTACCTTGCCATATTTCCCAGAGAGTCAATACGCATACTGGGGCTAAATCTTTGGGTGGAATGAAACAGCACAGATTCTGATTACTTACTACGTACAATGTGTTATTTGACCATCTTCAAAAGCATGAGAAGCATCATTCTTTGGGTCCTGAACTTGCATAGAGCACAGAAACTAGAGTAATAAGAATTCAAAGCTGACACATCAAACTTAGTTCCTCTGTCACCCCTAAGACCTAATCTTCCTTAGGGGTTGGATCCCATACTTGAATGATTGTCCCACTACATAGTTTTAAAAGCCCTTGGAAATTATTTCCTTCTTTATTTCATTAACCAACATCTTTTCCCCTCTAACACTTTCTTGAAATGCCTCTTATAAAAAACTTTTTCTGTTTCCTGTGGCAAAGGAAAGGAAGAAAAATAGTAGCAACGAAGCATATGCTAAGGTAATTTAAGAGTTGTGATAAGCCAAAAGGAAAGATAAACAGCCTCCAGAAACCCACAAAGTTAAAGAGGTTGTTCCTTTATAAAGATGTCTAATTGGACACAGCAGGGGTCTTGATCAGTGTGCCTAGTTGTTTTATGGGCAGAATTTTCTACTACAATGTAGGAAGTTAAAGTGTATATTCAACTTCTCTGAAATTGCTTTTCTCACATCCATCATTCAACCTTAAACTGGTATGAGCAATTGTGGAAGGGGTAGGATCATGGTAATGTATGTATAAACACTACTCTTGAGGTATGTAATGACCATACAGTTTGGTATGCCAACTCTTTGGAATCTGCCAACTCTTTGGCTTGAGCAGCTCCTCAGTTATTGTCTCATTTTGAACTTCTCTTGTGATTTCTATAGTCCATGAATTCTGAGTAGCCCAACCCCAACTGTTTACAGGAGGTGCTGATGCACCGTAAAAAGGCAACAAGGGAAAAAGAAGCCCAGTGAAGAGACGACGTTCTACCTCTGTATAGCCTCCAGAGGAGTCTCCGAGTTAATGTCAGGTTTAATAAGGGAAGCTGGACAAAGATTCTAAGTTCTCCAGGGGAGGGTGCTTGATTCTACTGTCCATGTAGTATGCCATTACTATTAATAAACAATAACGGTAACTTGGCATGCCTGCTTCTCACTGTGCAAAGGAGAGACTATTTTTTTTCCACACATTATCTTGAAGTATAATTATCCCTGTGTTATAAATGGTGAAACTAAAACACAGAGAAGTTAATTAAAGAACTTGCCCAAGGTAACAATAGTCCAAATGGGAAAGGGAATAAGGCATAGACTTTGGAACTCATAAGAGAGGGTTTTTCAGAACTGTAATGGAGGCAAAATAAGCCCATGGACTCCCACTTTTCCCTGCCTAGGAAATAGTTTTTGAAGTCTTTTTCTGGTCTTGCCCTCTCAAACAATAGGTTTTGAAAAGAGACACACCCTCATCCCTAAGTAGCTGCACAATGGATTCTGGATGGCACCTGCTGTGCCATGTAAGCTCTTTCCATGTGATCTCTGCTTTGGTTCAGTACCCTGACAACAGGGCGTGCTGCTGTACTACTGATTCTCCACCTCAGGAAAGAAAGTCACTCCTGCATAGAGACCCTTGCAAATCCTGGATGCATTGCAACATGGGGTGTTTTTTAGATAAACCTAATTCGATCCAGGTTGTTCAGAACATGCAACTCGGCATGAATACGGGTATATATCTTCTATACATGTACAAGGAACTGCAGTTAGCTTATATTAATATATGCACCTTACTTCCTCCATCTCGGAAAAGAGAGTTTTTCACATTTAATGTTCCTGAAATTAGGACTTTACAATTATTGTTCACTTTTAAAGTAGCATTTATTTTTTTCTCCCATGGAATGCTGTAATTCAGTCTATAGTGTGTTTACCATCAATGCCATTTATAATCAAGAATATATCATATTTATTTGTTTCTATCACAAGCCCCTTTCACTAAAGGATTTGTGGAATCTTAGAACAAAATACAATGACATATAAATAGAATTTACTCAGCACAGGAAGTCTCACTTTGTAAAAGTCTGAATCTTTTCCAAAGCAGGCTAGAGTAAAGTCAAACCATAGAAGCCTCTGGGTTATTTTGAAAAAGGAATCTCAAACTGATCTTATGCTGCTATGAGAACATGGGCAAGTTAGGGCCAGCAGAGTCTCAGAGTTTCACAACTCATCAGTGTCAGACAGATTGCCAGAAGGAAGCCAGGGGAGCTGGCTCTGGTGTGACGATAGCCCTTTAAACTCAAGCAATGCCCAGCACCTGTGACACAATGGACATACTGCGGATATTTAATCAAGATGTGCTGACAGTCCATGGCTAACATCAGAACCAGAGGTGAGGCAATCTTCCACATTGCATACTCCCATATCAAAAATAACAACAACAACAACAACAAAAATACTTGATTTTGAATTCTTCTCCTTCTAGCTCCTCAGCAGTGACCTTAGCAGACCAGCATAAAACTCAGCTATGTTATAAAGATATTTGGTCCAGGCTCCCCAAACTCACCTAACCTTTTCATGACCCATGTAAGCTTTTCTTCCTATGTACTTGTTAAGTCCACCTAGAGAAGTATAGAAAGTCAGAGTAACTGTGCAAAGGAAACAAAGAATTTGTCCATTAGGAGTTATGATCTTACTTGGTAAATACATTAAACTCATCACTGAGAATAGAGGTTAGATAGAAGAAACTGAATGCAGGTGAGAAAGCTACTGGTAGCTTAGGGGAAACCAAGGGAAATCAATTGCAAAAGTAAGAGCATATTTGGAGAGTAGTATAAGTCTAGGGTGGAAGAAGTTTATTAGTTCAGTGTGTTAAAACAAATCAGTGGTTTGAAACACATATATGCATGTCTTCATGTAACACAAAATGAGAAAACAAACTACGACTTAATATATGTGAAAAGATAGACAAAGCCCTATAACACATTGAGTACCTGGGGGAAAATAATAGAAGGAAACCATGGTGGCGGGAAGTTTGAGTCCATCAGAGATGAAACACTGTCCACTGACAAGATACTGGAGTTTTCTGATCCTCAAATGCCTTATCTGGTAAGTAGGGATATTAGTACCCTTTGTATGTACCTCACCACATAGTAGTAATGTGGGTTTTAAATAGATACTGCACATGACAGGTCTCATCACCACCATCAAAGTCAATAAGCTAGATAACTGAAACTACAAGTTCAAATACCTGCAGAGGCCAAGGAAATCACAGAAAAGAGTAAATGGAAAATACCTGCTCCATCTAAAAGGGACATCTTCTGCTTGGCTTAATTTATTTGTGGCTGTGATATAATGGAAGAGGTACTACATTTGTTGTTATTTCAAAAAAGAATTAAGACTACTTACATAAGATATCCTGATTTTCAATGTGGTTGCCTAAATAAAAACACTTAAAAAAAATACCAGCAAAAACACATGCAAGTAGCTTTGTAAGCTCATTTGCCCATTACCTCTGAAATAATGTATACGAGCTTGTTCCTTGAAATAGAAAATGTTATACTGACATAAGCGATGATTATTATTTAATATCATCATATGACCATTATCATCAATCCAGAGGGGCAACGGTTTTAGTCTCCTATCTTTGGGTGGGAAAAATTGTTTCTGAGCTTTTAAAGAGAGCTGATACACTGGGCGACACAAGGCATCTTTGGAAATGGAGTAAATGTATTATGATTAGTTCTTGTTCTTTTCTTAGACTTGTGATATTTGAAAGAAAATATGTGGCCCCAGTTCTCCCAATACTATAAAGGTATATCATGTTCATGAACTGGAGGAATATTGTTAAAATGTCCACACAACCCAAAGCAATGTACAGATTCAATGCAATCGCCATCAAAGCACCAATGGCATTTTTGTCAGAACTAGAAAAAAGAATCCTAAAATATTTATAGAACCACAGAAGACTGTCAATAGCCCAAGCAGTCTTGAGAAAGAACAAAACTAGAGGTATCACACTTCTTAATTTCAAACTATACTATAAAGCACCAGTAATCAAAACAGTATGTTACTGGCACAAAACCAGACACGTGGCTCAATAGAACAGAATAGACAGCCAAGAAATAAACCCATGCATATATGGTCAATTAATCTATGACAAAGGAGGGAGAAAGATACAATGGGGAAAAGACAGTATCTTCAAAAAATGGTGCTGGGAAAACTAGACAGCTGCACACATACAAATGAAACTGGACCACTTTCTTACACTATATATAAAAATAAATTCAAAATGGATTAAAGACTTGAATATAAGACCCAAAACCATAAAACTGCTAGAAGAAAACAGACAGCAAGCTCTTTGACTTGTCTTTTAGCAATATTTTTTGGACCAGTCTTCTTAGGCAAGAGCAACAAAAGTTAAAATAAACAAATGAGATTAAATCAAATCAAAAAGCTTTTGTACAATGGTAAAAAAAAGTACAACAAAATGAAAGATCAACCTATTGAGTGGAAGAAGATTTTTCAAATCATCTGGTAAGAACTTAACATGACTTACTATCAATACAAAACAAAACACTAAATGAACAACCCAATTAAAAAGTAGAATACTTGAATAGATCTTTCTTCCAAAGAAGACCTACAAAAGGCCAACAGGCACAGGAAAAAATGCTCAACATCAAAACCACAAGGAGATATCACCTCACATCTGTTAGAACGGCTATTAGAAAAAGACAATAACAAGTGTTGGTGAGGATGTGAAGAAATAGGAACCCTCAGGCACTATTGGTGGAAATGTAAATTGGTGTAGCCACCGTGGAAAACAGTATGGAGGTTTCTTAAGAAGTTAAAAACAGAACTAACATATAATCCAGCAACTCCACTTTTGAGTATTTATCCAAAAGAAAATGAAAACACCAATTTGAAGAGACATATGTTCATTGTAACATTATTTACAACAGCCAAGATGTGGAAGCAACCTAAGTGTTCACTGATAGACGAATGGATAAAGAAGATGTGGACAATGAAATATTATTCAGCCATAAAAGAAAATGAAATCATGCCATCTGTAACAGTATGGGTCGACCTAGAGAGTATCATGTGAAATAAGTCAGAGAAAGACAAATACTGTATGATTTCACGTATATGTGGAATATAAAAACACAAGAAAACAGAAACAGAGTTGGATACAGGAAACAAACTTTTGGGGAGGGGAACAAAATAGATGCAGGGGATCAGGAGATACAAACTTCCTGTTATAAGATAAGTCATGGCCTATAACGTACAGCACAGGGAATACAGTCACTAACATTTTAATAACTTTGCATGGTGACAGATGGTAACTACACAGATCGTGGGAATCGTTTTGTAATGTATAAAAATATCAAATCACTATGATGTACACCTAAAACTAATAGGATATTACATATGAATTACACTTCAATAAAAATAAATTATCCTAACATGACAGAAGAAAAAATGAAGGGTCCAAAAAGACAGGTGACATGGTGAGTTCTCAGTAAAATTAGGATTCAGATTGGATTCTCTGGCCCCCACTGTTACCAGGGCCCTTTTCTTTTTTACCATGACTTTCCTTCTTTGTTTCACAGATTCTTTTTATCTTCTGAGCCCTTTCAGCAATTTGAGATCAATAAAGAGAGGCAGAAAGGGCCAAGTCTGCCCAGTGTAATATGACTTTTTTCCCTCCCTGTGAATTATTTTCACAACCGATCGTCAGTCTCTTAAATTCCAGCTAGTTTTCAGTTTTCAAGAGATGGTAAAGAAATCATAATACTAGCATCCTAATATTTAAATAAGTGGTGTCCCATCCTATCTCTTTGCATTTTTTTAAAGCAAATTGCTTGACCCGAGTGAGAAGAACATGAGAAGAACCTACACAGAAATAGGTGTGGGGTCATAAGCTAGTAAAGACCACTGCTCCTTATTGCAGCAACAAAACCTCTGATACAAATGTATCAAAGACAGCAGTTACTGCAGAAAGAGTAATGTGTAAACCAGTATCTTAAGCAGGCATAGTGGAAGGGGTGGGTGGGTAATGGTGAGATGCCTCAAGGAGATGGAAAAGGTCATTGAGATGAAAATAAGCTTGGGAACTTGGAAAGAGTGCTCCATTACCACAGATGGGAAGAAAACACAGTGTCCAGTCATATGGAACAGAATGAAATGCGATTCCAGTCAAGTGTGAATGCCACTGAATGCATTGTAGAACTATTTGGGGAGCTGGAAGGAAGGAATATGAGTCCTGTCCCCACCCCTCAGTCCACAGTTGGACATCAACACAATTCAAAAGCAGGAATTTGTAAGATCATCACTTAGATGAATGAATCTTTGTAAATCCTAAGTGAGGATGAGGGGTGGGAAGATGTGATAAAGAAAAATTGGTGGTCTTTCTGCATAGGGGCATGGACTATTCTGCTGAGGTGTTAAAAAGATGTTACACCATTAGCTGAGTTTATTTATTTATTTTTAAAGTTTAAGCAAGGAGACACAAAGTCGGCCTTTGGAGTGGAAAGGCGCAGGATGGGGGAACAGGAATGACAGATCACTGCCTTTATTGTTAGCTTCCCATGGTGGAATGTTCACTGATGGAACTGGTTCAACTCCAAGATGCTGTCTTAGAAACAATTATTGTTTTCCACTAAAATACAACTGTAGCAGAAAACATTAATTTAAGTGATAACTGTCCAAATTCTTCAATATCAAGAATGCGTGTATCCTCTCATCTTTGGATTTACAAGCCAAGAAATACGGACAATAAGCAACAGAAATCATAAAACAAAAGATTTGACAGAAGATGACAAAAGAGAGTGCTGGCATTGGCTTGAGGGGAATCAGAGAAAAGCTGGTATTGGAATTCTAAAGTGCCACACAGAATAGTTTTCCCATACCTTATTAGTTTATTCAGATTCTAGAGTTTGAGTATTAACTGTATTTGTTTTCCTTACTGACTTTTGGTTTTCTGTGCCAACCTTGCTGTACTATGCCATCAACCAGAAACGCCTTCTTCATTCTTTACCTCTTCTACTACAGAATGAGGAAAACAGCTTGGGAGCCAGGGTCTATCCCCACTACTTTCTTGCACCATTCTTTAGAAATTGAAAATATCCTCTGCCTACCTTTCCTCCATCCTTTGACTTCATTCACTATTTGTTGTTCTTTCACAATGTTGTTTACTGACAGTCTGCTATGGGCCAGAATCTGTGCTAACTAAACACATAGAGTAAGCAAAACAGAACACAGGGAGATTTGGTTCTTGTCTTCCAGGAGCTTTAATCTAAAACTGAATGTAGTCAAACAGCACAAGGAGTTCAATAAGAGAGAGACATGGGAAGGGAGATTAACCCAGACTAGGAGGATCAGAAAGGTTTCTTGGAGAGAAGACCACCATGTGCAAAAATTCAAAGTCACAGCTGTGGCATATTCATGGAGTGGGGTGAATGATGAGAGATGGGGGCAGGGAGGGAGACAGAGCCTTTTACAATAGGCTTAGAGGTATAGACTATAACCAGGGAACAAGGGGATACCACAGAAGAGTTTCAAGCAGCAGAGAGACTTGTTTACATAAGCATTTTACAGAGATTCTGCAGATAGAATTGTGAACTGGATTAACAGAAAGACAGACTAAAAGAAAGAAGGATCAATTAGAACCATTTATATCCCTGGGCCAAAGATAATATTAATTTGAGCTACGGGAGTAGCAGCAGGGATAGAAAAATATCTGAGTCAAAAATGATAGGGTTTGGCAATTTATTTTCGGTAGAATTGAGGGAAAGATGCCTTCTAGGTTTCTGACTTGAGCAAATGATTGGATGATGGGGCATGCACTGAGATAAAGGAGACCAGAGAAGGATCAGATGGAGGAACATGTTTGGGTTTAAATCTGTTAAGTTTCATTCCAGAACTGGAATTGACATTTGAATTGTCTGTTGGATATCCTAGCGGAAATATCCAGGGCAGTCAGATACGTTAGGTAAAAGATTTGACCTGGAAAAAGGGATAGCAGGGCCATAAAGTCATAACCAGTAATTTAAATTTTGAATGTGAATGATCTCCCCATGGGAGAGTGTGTAAAAAGTAAAAGAAAAAGGGCCTGGGTTTTAACTTGCAAATGCTTTGGCATTTAATGGATAAACAGAGAAAAGGTATTCATAGGAAGACAGAAGTGGTCATAAACAAAGGAAAGAGGAAGAGAAGTATGTAGAACCAGAGATGCCAAAGGAAAGGGCAGTTAAGGAGGAAGAACAGTCACAAACTGTGAGATCTGATTAGAAATGTTTACTAAATTTAGCAAATAGGAGGGTCTGGTGAGTGTAGTAGAAGTAGTTAATAACTAAGCAAAAATAATAGGTTGCAGAATAGGTGGGAAGTGAGAATAGAGCGAGAGAGGATAGAAAACACTTCCTAGAAATTTTTCACAGAGAGAAATAATTCCCTAGATATTTAAATCCTGTTGGCAAAGATCCTCCAGAGAGGGGATACTACAGGAAGAAGGTGAGATCAGATGGGATCTAGAACACAGGGGTGGGGGGTGGGGGGAGACGACTATGATGGTTTCCCATTGTGGCAGAAATAAGATAGGAGGCTTTGAGCTCTATACCCATAAACAACATCTAGCAGCTCTGTCTTGCTTCCTATTCAACTGGATGCTGATGTGTGTTGAATTGTGTCCCTGAAAAGATATGTTGAAGTCCTAACCCTTGGTATCAGTGAATGTGATCTTATTTGGAAACAGGATCTTCACAGATGTAATTAAGTCATCTTAATTATACTGAGTAAGAGTGAGCCCTAAATCCGATCACTGATATCCTTAAAAAGGGGGATTTGGAGACCCAGAGATACACACAGTAAGAAGATGACCATGGAAAGATGGAGGCAGAAATTAGAGTTACATTGCTACAACCAAGGAATGCCAAGTGTTGCTGGCAACTATTGGTAGCCAGGAGAGGGAAGGAAGGGTTTTCCCCAAGAGCCTTTAGAGGGAGCATGTATCAACCAACACCATGATTTTGGACTTCTGTCCTCTAGAACTGTGAGAGAGTAAGTTTCTATTGTTTTAAACCACCCAGTTTGAGGTCCCATCTAACAGTAGCTATAGGAAACTAATACAGATTGCCAAAACCAGGAATTCCCTAGACTAGTACCTAGAGATTATGGCCATACCACCAAAAACTTAGCATTAGAGGCAACTACCTCAAAGGCACCATCAACTCGGGCAGCAGCTACTAAAAAAAATGAAAAAATAAGTCTTCCTTAGATAAACATGCATCTTTTCTCATCACGCCATATGGTACCCTCTTCTAACAGTGATCAAGCTCACACCCACAATCAGAGATGATTTTAGATCTACAAACATTACAATGACCTGCAGTCAACAAGCCCAAGTAGGAAGGCCTTCACTGAAGATGCATCTGCCTCTATACTGCTCCTGTCTACCATTGTCCTTTTAAAACTGGATCAATGAGAATGCCTTGAATGCATCTCGACTTGCACCAAATATTAAATGATCTAGAGAGACCAAAGAAATGACCCTTGTCTTTAAGTGGTGACAATTTAATGTTGACACAAGTGACTTATATGCATGAAATACCAAGAGAATATTACAAATCAGAATGTAATGAAGTGCTAAATTGAATAAGGCAGACTTAAGACTGTGAGGCAATTCTGACTCTGGCTCACGTTGGGCAAAGTTGGTTGGGAAAATTTTGGGAACAAGATGGGACCTGTACTGAGATGGATGCTGGCTTAGTAATGAGGAAGCAGAGTGGTTACATTACTCTCTCTGTTTTGTGCCATCCTAAGCTGGGGATTTTTAGTAAGGCTGGGGGCAGGGTTGGGATAAAGAGCTAAAGTCCTAACAACTGCACGGGGCTCCCTAATCAACAGAAACAAGTGTAAGTGTAGTCAAATCTACAGATATGATAAAAATGCTCCAGTGCCTAACCATTCAACACCTAGCACTGTCTCAGGCACACAGCCCTTGATCAATACATATTTGCTGAATGACAATATGCCTGAGAATATTAAATAGCTACCATCTGGAGGTTCTGACATTGTATTAAGTGTTCTGCGTGCCCCCATCTTTTGTATTTTCTTTTGACTTTTTTTATTTTGATCAAAATTTAGAAAATGAATTCAGTTTAATGATCAAATAGTTATACAACATTTGGTTCAAAAATAGCAATCATTTTCCATCACCACCAATTTTTTCCTTCCCAGAGGCAACTATATTTACCTTTTTTTTTTTTTTTTTTTTTACATAGGAGAGGCTGATCTTGGCTTTTTGCTCTACCTTCCCAGTACAGATGTATCTTTTCCATCTCCCCATCTTTCTTAGATAATGCTTAGACTGTTATTAAATGTTGACACTATTATGACCATGTAAATGCTATTCAGAGCTAAACCATGTAGTAAATCATGAATATTTTTAAATTTTTTGATTATTTTTTTTCTGGAGTTGTCTTTTTTTTTTTATTTTTTAAAAAAATTTTTTTTCAACGTTTATTTATTTTTGGGACAGAGAGAGACAGAGCATGAATGGGTGAGGGGCAGAGAGAGAGGGAGACACAGAATCGGAAACAGGCTCCAGGCTCTGAGCCATCAGCCCAGAGCCTGACGCGGGGCTCGAACTCCCGGACCACGAGATCGTGACCTGGCTGAAGTCGGACGCTTAACCGACTGCGCCACCCAGGCGCCCCAAGGAGTTGTATTTTTAAAATTTACTTTAGGAGTGCCTGGGTGGCTTAGTCCATTAAGCGTTCAACTCTTGATTTCAGCTCGGGTTATGATCTCACGGTTTGTGAGTTTGAGCCCCACATCAGGTTCTGCACTGAGAGCTGGGAGCCTGGTTGGGATTCTCTCTCTCCCTTTCTCTCTGCCCCTCCCCCCTCCCCTGTTCTCGCTCTCTCTCTCTCTCTCTCTCAAAATAAACAAATAAACATTAAAAAAAAAAAGATTTACTTTAATTTCTATACACTTATCAGTCCAGAGACTGATTCCTGTGGGTCAAGTTCCTGTTGTACTACTTAATTACTAAGTATCCTTAGGCAAGTTACTTAACCAGTCTGTGCCATAGTTTTCCCTTCTGTACAACAGGGATAATAGCAAAACACAGTGTAGTGGTGTCAATTTCTCCAGACAAAACACCACAAAGCATGTTGTGGTCAAACAAAGTTGAGTTTACTAACTCACTGCAAGGAGGAATGGGGAACCATGGAGTGCTTCAGTAGAAGGGGACTGTAGGGGGCTGTGTTACGTGATCTTAGAGAAGGCTCAAGGAAACAGGTTCACTCTGCATTTGGTGCTGTCGGAGAGGGGGTGATTCTGTGATCAGACATTTCAATGTATTGTATCTATAGGAAGGGTTGACAAGAAGAGGCTGATGCTTTAACTGATAAAGAAAGAACACTCATTTCAGCCTGGAGAGGGAAATGTTTTGAATATTTGTGTTTGGGATAACAACCTTGTTTCTGTCTGTGTTTAAGCTATATTATAAAGTGGTGTTATTTTTATTTCATCCTAGCCACACAGTGGCCTTGTTGCGTTTTGGTGTTCTCCAAGATTGTTTCTACTAAAGGAGAGAACACCGTGACCCAGCTGGGGATGCCAGTCTAGCTCCAGACAGCACCTCTGCCTAGATGTTGGCATCAGGCTCGTTCCTAGCACCAAGGGCTACTTTTCTCTTTCTCAGTGGTGAGGATTAAATGAGCTATCATTTACATATAAAAAACATTAGTAAAATGGTTGCCATAGAACAAGCCCTTAAAATGTTTGTTATAGGACACTAAAAGCACAGGCAACAAAAGAGAAAAGTAGGGAAAGTGGACATCAAAATGAAAAACCTTCGCCTATCCAAGGACACTCAAGAGAGTGAAAAGGCAACCTGCAGAATGGGAGAAAATGTTTGCAAATCATACTTCTAATAAGTGACTGATATCTAGAGTACATAAAGAACTCCAATTCAACAGCAACAAACATCTTATTAAAAGCTAGGCAAAGGACTGAAGCACATATTTCTCCAAAGACAACACACAAATGGCCAATAAGTACCTGAAAAGATGCTCAAGATCACTAATAATTAGAAAAATGCAAAAAAAACCCACAATGATCTATCACCTCACATTCATTAGAATGGCTACTATAATAAAAAAAAAAAGGAAACAAAATAATCACCAGTAAGGACAGAGAGAAACTGGAATCCATGTGCATTGCTGGAGAAAATGTAAAATGGTATAGCCACTATGGAAAACAGTATGGCAAGTCCTCACGAAATTAAACACAGAGTTACTGTATGTTTCAGTGATTTCACTCCTGGCTGATATACCTAAAAGAAGTCAAAGCAGGTACTGGAACAGATGTTTGCACACCCATGTTCATAGCAGCATTATTCACAATAACCAAAATGTGGAAACAACCCAAGTGTCCATTGACCTATGCATGAATAAACAAAATGTGGCATAGAGATACAAAAGAATATTGTTCAGTCTTAACAAGGTAGGAAGTTCTAACACATGCTACAATATGGATGAACCTTGAAAACACTGTCCTGAGTGAAATAAGCTGGTTACAAAAGGACACATACTGTGTGATTCCACTTCTAGGAGGTACCTAGAGCAGTCCAACTTATAGAGACAAAATAATATGGTGGTTGCAGGGGGTGGGGTGGGGAGGGGAAGTAGAGAGTGTTTTATGAGTCCAAAGTTTCTGTTAGGGAAGATTAAGATGTTTGGAGATGGGTGGTGGGGTGATTACAACACTGCGAATACATTTAATGCCATAGAACTGTATGCTTAAGAATGGTAAAAATGGTGGGGGTGGAGTCTGAGTGGTCAGTTGGTTGAGTGTCCAACTTTGGCTCAGGTCATGATCTTGCAGTTTGTGAGTTTGAGCCCCACATTGGGCTCACTGCTGTCAGCCTGTCAGCACAGAGCCTGCTTCAGATCCTCTGTCCCCCTCTATCTGTCCCTCCCCCACTTATGCCCTCCCCAAAATAAATATTTAAAAAATAGTAGAAATGGAAGATTTCCGGATATATATATATATATATATATATATATATATATATATATTACTACAATAAGTGTTAGCTAAACTAAAAAATAGTATCAAACCTGACCTCTGCTCCAACTGTCTAATTCTCCTTTCAAAATATTTAATGCAAAAAAAATGCCATTTAATATTCATTACAACTGTAGAAGCTTTATTACTTTTACTACTGTTTTACAGGTTAAAAAAAAAAAAAGGAGACCTAGATTCAACATTATTGTGTCAGAAAGTGGCTGAGCTATAATGTGAATCCAAGTAGGACAGACCTCAGAGTCCAACTCTTAAGAATATGGTTACTCTGGGGGCGCCTGGGTGGCGCAGTCGGTTAAGCGGCCGACTTCAGCCAGGTCACGATCTCGCGGTCCGTGAGTTCGAGCCCCGCGTCGGGCTCTGGGCTGATGGCTCAGAGCCTGGAGCCTGTTTCCGATTCTTTGTCTCCCTCTCTCTCTGCCCCTCCCCCGTTCATGCTCTGTCTCTCTCTGTCCCCAAAATAAATAAACGTTGAAAAAAAAAAAAAAAGAATATGGTTACTCTGTGTTATTTTGGGAGACGTCAAGAGATTTACCTGGGGCTAGGACTCTAACTTCTATTGAAACTGCCCATTGGTAAATGTAATCCATCTTTTCATTCAAGAGAGAACTGAGATATCTCTAATAAGGGAATGGGGCCACACTTTAAAATGGCTATTGAAAAGTATGCAAGAAGCTACTTAAGATTAAATGCAGTTTTTAAGGGACTTTGGGAGAAGCTGAAGTTCTGGATAAAAGCTGTTAGGGCAGGAAACTGTTAAGATGTGGCATATAGCTACTATTTTCTGGGCTTGCCTAGGACCTCTTTGTGTATGTACCAAGGAACAGGGACAGAGATGGAGAGGTAGAATGTACACAACACTTATCGACCTTGGGAATTTTGTCAATAGCAAGATTATTTGCTGAGGAGGAGCAGTTCTGTGCCATATGTCACTTCTATGCTGCGCATCTCCAAAGGAATTACCTGTCCATCTTGCCTGTGTGCTCATTTGCACCATGGTACAGAAAAGCGGTTCCAACCCTAGCTGGGCTGGAAATTGATGGACCTTCAATCAAAAAGTGTATCTGTGTTGCAAGAAGGCACATCAGAAAAGAAAAGGTCTGGTCTCTGGTTGCTGTACTCCTGGGCTAGTTACCAGCATCAGGAAGGAGTCTTGAGAACCATCATTTCCCAATTCTCAGGGTAAGAGACATTGTTTCAGAGGCCAGGGTGAATCTCTAGGAGCCCAGGTCAGTGCTGGAGGCAGTATGCTTTTTCCACTTGCTGCCGGGTTGGCTTTTCACATTTTCAGCTAAGTGTTACAGGCCCCCAGGTCACATTTCTCATCTTCTGCCAGAAAACGGCAAGGAGCTGCTTTGCTGACTGTAGGTCAGTGGCCTAGAGGGTGGAGCGAAATCCAGACTACCCAGGAGGAGGGTATGGGGGCCCTATAACTGGGACAGCCTGGTCAAGCTGGGCACAAGGGACTTACAAAAAGAATGTTAGAGCAAGAATGGAAGGTTAGAGACCTTTTGGTCCCAAGGACAACCTTGACAGGTAGGGAAGCAGAAGCACAGGGTAACTGAATGATTTGCCAAAGATCAAGCTGTGAATCAGGGACAGAGCAGAGAACGACCGAGTTCTCCAATTTCCACTTCAGAGCTGCCCCATTACGTCTGTGATTCCCAAACTTATCAGACCAGAAGAACACTTGAAGGGAGCCATAAAGCCACAGTTTCTAACCCCCTCTGAAATTTATTAAACCGAAGTCTAGGGGAAAAGTGGGGGGATACGTGTGCTTCTCAGAGAAGTAGAAGAGTATTGTGTGATGCCGTCATTATTTTTTCAGACTTTAAAAAACTGTAGCCCATCCCCCTCAATATATTGTTTTCACTGCATTCTGTGCAGTGCATATCTATTTAACCTACACAAATATTTTAACATTTAAGAGAGGGATGAGGAAAAAAGTCTCTGAAGTTAGGAAAGTTGGATTTGAAATCCAGGTTCTTCATTTCCCAGCTTTGTGATATGGGCAAGTTACTTCACTTCTCTGTGCCTCAGTTGTCTAATCAATAAAATGGGTACAATGGCAAACCTTACTGCCTTGGGATGTTGTGTGGGGGGGTCACATAACAGTAAATGAAGAAAGGTATATGAAGTGCTTGGCCTAACAGCTAACATGAGGGGAGGAAAAATTCTCAGGCTGAGGGCCGAACCCCATGTGGCTATGCACTTAGGGCAGGAGCAGTGGCTGTCTCTGTGACCTCTACACCCTCAAGACATCACCCTGGACTTGGCCACACTGCCCAGGGGCCTGGGAACTCCTCTGGAGGAGAAGCAGCCAGGGCCAACCACTGCCTGGGCCCCAGGAAGGGGTTACAGGGAGCTCTGAACATCTGACTCAGACAGCCAGGTTGAGCCAGGGAAGAATTTAGAACCAAGTGGCTCACGCACGAAACAAACTCAGTGTGATAAAGGGAATGACGTTGGGACTTGATTTCCAGACCCTAAGATCACAAGTGAAAAAGGAAGTCTTTCCCAGACAGGTGTACCCTCTCTGGTCAGGAGTCCTACCCAGAGTATCCACTCTGTTCTTTGCACCGGCCCTGCCACGACAATGTGTCCAAGCAGGGTTTTTTAAAACCGTCTCATTTAAATATGAACTATAAAGGCCTACAGTGCCTAAAAACGTCCAAAACAGAACACAAAAGAGGTCTATTGAATATTTTTTATAAAATAAGCATATTTCCCATGTGGAGACATTCTGATCTGCCCTCCTTCCCTTTAATTATCTGTTTTTTTCCATCATACATGATAAAAATAAGTCAATTAATAAAATGAAGGGATGTACTGAAGACAATTAATTCATTTATTTAATAAATGTTGACCATCTGCTATGAATCTGAGATCAGAAACCCTGCGGTGGAGGTCTCCACATGATGGAGTGAAGCAGAGGAGACAGCAGAGCCTACAAAGGGCAGAAGATGAAGTCAAAATGCAGGACATGCGGAGAGGTGGCAAAGCACCTCACGCTGTACAATGACTTTTAAAAAAGGAGTCAGTGTTATCAGCACAGGACAATCATCAATGTGCATAGTAATTGCTGTGAGCTCTTCAGAAAATCCAAAACTGAATTAAATTACACTGAGCATAGCTGCTTAAGAGGGCAAGACAATTTATAGTATGTTAGAGAAAAAAAATTCACCCAAACCTAAAATATAATAAGGGGGAAGAAGTTTCATTAACTTAAGAAAAATTCTGGGTACCCCCTTTTTGCTTGTCCCAAATCCAGCCCCATGGACGATGGGTGGGCCATCCTCAAATGGTATGCTTTCATTTTCATCAGAATATAGAAGTTCTAACATATCTGTGGCTATGCAGACAAATTTGTAACATAGAATATCTGTTTTTATAGGTCTAACTACAACCTCAAAGTCAGTTAATTCCTAGAAAAATTTAGTCATGAGCAATGATATTTAAGGTCTCTTGTCTCCAGGAATGCGGTATATACATGGTAAAACTAAGGTTTATCTATGGATCAAGTTTTATCCCTCGGCTGTGCAATGTTTGGACATTTGTAGAATTGTCTTTTAACTGCAAGTGTTTTCTATGGCTTATGTGGGGGACATTTACAAGAAATTTTGACAGGAAATTCTTTAGCAAATGTATTATGGCATGGTACTGAGAATTTAGTCATCTGGGATGCACACATTATCTCTTTTAAGGGAAATTTATTTCTGGCCTCCCTATGAGAATTCATAGAATTTCCCTGAAGAAGTTGATTTGTTTTCATCTCATGGATGTTATGCATCTTATCCTAAATGTGTTTCCCTTTTTTCTTTGGTTTCTAGGAAGCTTAGAATCAAGTTTTCTGCCTATCTTAAAAAACGGAATGAGCCTATACATATGTTTCCCACCCTATCTCCCATACATTTTTCCTTCACCCTTATTGTGTCATCTAATTATAGTTTTCCAGTAAAAAAAAAAAAGTGTTATAAGCTATCAAATATTATGGGGGAGATATAAGAAAATGAACAAATGAATAGATGGTTGAATGAGTGAATGCATGGATGGCTGAATAAATGAATGGAGTTGTTCTCTACACTGGATCTTGGCCAAGAGGTGGGAAGTGATGGAGTTCTTGCTTTCTGATGCTGAATAAGTAAGGTAATCATTAAGTTAGGTAAGCAACTGAATTCTTGGGCCACTCATGGAAACCTGAAGCTGGCTGGTCCTGATGTACTATTTTTGTTTATAATTAACTAAGACATTGCTTTTTTTAAAAAGGTCTTGGGGCACCTTTAATGCACAAATGAAGACTCTCCAACTGAGACATCTCTTTTGCCACAAAGGACCAAATGAAAGGGTCCTGGCAGAGACTTCCTTTTTACATTCCTTCTGTATAGTTTGATGTTACTAATGAAGGTTTTAAACCCTTTATTTAGACTTAAAAAAAAAAAAACAAAATTCAACCTTTTATGAGAGGGGAGGTGAGCCAATGTTTTTAGATTATCATGTGACTGCATGTATATTTTCTGCCTTGTATGCTGATAGCAAACTACAACCCTATTCTGATTTGGAAGGTTGTCTTATTCTTCCATCTGCAGGATCCTCCATTATGCTGCTGCTGGGATCCAGATTTTTTTCCAGATGAGTTATTTCATAGGATTTGAAATTATGCTTCTGCATACAGGAAACAACTCTGGAGCTAACCCGCCCTGGCAGAAGATCAGAACACGGGATGAGCCACTTGCCAGAACTCAGCTACCTGGAGGAAAATGCTTGAAGGGAAAGGAAAACACCACTCTTCAAAGCATCTCACTAGCCATATCTGGATATCTGCTCGATTGGCATAGATTGAGGGTTAGAACAATTTGGCTCCGGAGGTGCTGAGGTTTTAGTACTGTCCACTAAAAAATACACTACCATCATAGAAAATAATGACAGTCAAGTCATAAAGGTGAAGTTTTCTTGTTGCTTTGAGGATGTTTCATGTTGTCAAAAACATTTTAGTTGTGTAGTTTATGTCCAGTTTGTCTCTTTAGAACAGAGGCTCTTTGGGCAGGAAATGTGCACAGTGATTCTCCTAACGATGGGCTTCACTAATGTTAAGTATTAACGGCAACAAGAAGAGGCCAAATAAATTTTTTTTACTGTCATGTATGGGCTGAATATGTTGGAAGAGGTTTTATTTCACATAAGAAAGAGACAAAGATCAAATTGGTACCAGATCTTCAGAACACAAGGTCAGTGACAAGAAACCAACTTAAAAAATTCTGTGTAATTAACCAGCTAAACCTAACACAACCAATCACCTGGTCATTTTGTTTGTGTCAAGACACCTACAGAAAATCCAGCCCCTTTCATCAAATTCAATTCAGAACACGGAGACACAGCTTTGTACTTTGCATCTTATGTGTCAAACTCTATTTTCGATCCTTTATGTCAAATCTAAATTCATGGCAACAGCATTCAGATCTTGATAGAATCCCCAAATCGCCCTAGACCCCAAATCCATTCCACAAGACACACACACACCTAAGAGCACACATATTTGTACTGGATTTGCACTCACTGAGCTAAGCGAGAGTCAAGAATTTTGAATGACTGCCTGTTGGCTAGAGCTTTAGCAAGTTTTCATATAAGTACCTGCTGAAAACAAGGGTATTGCACAATCGGGTGTTCACCCCTCGGGTGAAGAAATCATATCCATACAGCTCTCATTTGGGATGAAAATGGACCCTCAAATGTTCTGTGGTATTTTCCCTGTTACTGAAGCTTAAATCACTATCAATCTTAAGCGAGCTGAACAAATTGATGTGACTGATGAAAAATGGATAAGTTTGACTCCGAACACACAGAACTGTTGTGTCCACCAAAATGAGGTCTTGATTAGTCAGAAAGCCAACAAAAATACCCTATCAACAACTTACAATCTGATACAATGTCAAAAAGGAAAAGAAATCACTCAGTGTTATCACTGAGAAAACGTTCTGTATGGCCGTGAGATACAAACTGACCTCTCTTATGGAAATCATCTTTGCCTGGCTATCTATATATGCATAAAAGGATATACTTTTTAAAAGCTCATTTTCTCCCTAATAATTGTCTGTTTTTAAAAAGCTATCAGCAGGTGCACCTCATTTCAAAAGCCTCTTGTCCTTCATAATACAATATTCATCACGATTACATAGTATGAAATAAAAAGCAGCAAAACATAAGCGAGGATAGTTCAATTAAATGCAACATAATCTCTGCAGCAAAAAGTGGTTCTGTAGCTAAAATCAGGTTCCAATGAAAGGAAAAAGGGAATATATTTCCACATATTTTTAATTATATAGAATTTCCTCAAACATGATTTTTCATAATATATTCCATTAAGTTAACATCACATTTGAAGAAAGAGCATTTTCCGATTTCATTTTAAGCCTGATTTTGAGCAATTACAGTGTCATTGTTCCGCGGTAGAAAGGTTGAATTCATTTACTGTGTGGTTATGCTAGTTATGATTGATGTCTCTTCTCCAAATGATAAACCAATCACCCCAATGATGTAATGTCATTTTAAGAGTGCCATAATCACATTTCTCTCAAACTAGAAGCTCTGATGAGTTCTAATAAAGATTTATGGTAGATTAAAGGCCTTCATAATATCAACAATGGATTGCTCATTTGATGAGAGATTTGATTAGGTAATTTTTTTGAAAAAGAATACGAGTTTACTAAATATATCAGGCCTGGCTTTGAAGAAGGGCATGGGCCATCATAGAGAGCAGTCCATCATTCCATCTTCAGAATGAATCATCTTCAGTATATTTGGGGGGTCCTCTCTAAACCAGAGGTTGGGGCCTGTGGTGGCATATTCTCGTGGATGAAGCCAAAACACAACCTCACCAAGGTGCACTCTTGGCATGGAAAGCTCCTTATTGCCATTGATGGGATATGTTAATTAACATATTGAGACGATAACTCCAAAGCTTCTGGGTCAGGAGCAATTAATTTCTGAAAACGTCTCTCTTTGGGCCATGGGTACTTAACCCTAGATGTCGTCCACTCCTATGTTTGTATGTTTTGTGAACATTTCACCAACAAGACATCAAAATAAGGCATGACCATTGCTGAGCCCAGGGCAATTCTACCTAAAATCCAGAGATTGGAGCTGCAGCAGTAGCCACAAAATCCTCGCAGGTGGCACAGAACCTTGTGACCAGTGCCTCTGCTCTGTGCAGGTGAAAACCGCAAGGAGAATTCAAGTTTTAGAGGCAATATTTATCATGGTACCATGCGATCAGCTTGTTAAATTCAAGTGAAGTGGTACATGCTGAGGGTTATAGGAGAGGTCACCCCCCAAACACTTTAGACTTGGCAAGGCATTCAGTATTCATGTCAAGGGAATGCATTTTAATCACAAAATCATCTAAACAAGCAAGCAAGAAAGAGTCAGAAGCCAACCATCAAAAAGCAAGAGATCTGAAATGCACACAAATTGGGCACGTGAGGGTGTCCACACTCGGCTATGACCAGAATGGTAGTAATACAAAATTCAATATTCCATTGTCTCTCTACACTTCACCTTTGAGACCCGAGCGCTCTCATGTGCAGCAGTGGGCAAATCCCTCTCACTGAAGGAGGCCCAAGCCCTGTTAAGATAAGCAAAACCTCTTTAGTAACTGCGACCTTCAATAAATGTATCCTGGAACAGCAATGCCACAAAGCGACAAGCGTATTTCACCTGATGCTGCCCACACCACCTTCTCCCCAGCCCTCGAGTCAGAGTTGTCATTCTGCCGGAGACATGAGAATGTCACACAGACAACACCACACATTCAGACACCACAGTTTCCTTACCACTGCTGGAGGCTTGCTGGGGCCCTGAGCATGCTCTGAGCAGGTATGAATTGGGGGAGAACTCCTCATCAGGGTTGGTGTCCATGATTTGATGGGAGGTGTTGCTGTCTAGCAATGGCATCTGGCAGCTAACTGGTGGAGGATTATGGGAGCTAGGCAGCTGAGCAGATGGGAGGAGGCTAGACGAGGATGTAGGTGGAATGGGACGACCTGGGAAAGAGGACAGAGGGGTCAAAGGTCAGCAATGAGTGTCATGAGAGCATCCAGAGAAAGTTACATTGAAACCACCTCACAATATAAATATCCAAAAAAAAAAAAAAAAAAAAAAAGGAAAGAAAAGAAAGAGAAAGAAAGAAAGAAAGAAATGCTCCAAATGTATTTTTTTTTGAGTGTTTTGATGTTTCTCCAAATGTCCAAATTCATACTGCAGGTAGCTACATATTTCACAAAATGAGCATGAGTGGAAATATCCATCTAAAGGGCTGAAGTGCAATCATTCAGGAAAACATCCATTTCTTTCTATCTTCCCTGTTACAGCCCTACTATAATTCCCTATAATCTCTCACTGGACTATCTCTTTTACTGGTCTCCTTGCTTCCTCTCTTGCCATACATCCAGACACTCCCTACTATCTGCATCCCTTCTCTACAGCAGCCAGAATATGTGTGTGTGTGTGTGTGTGTGTGTGTATGTATGTGTGTGTGTATATATATATATATATATATATATATATATATATATATATATATATATAATGTTTATTTTTGAGAGAGAGCACGCGTGAGCACGAGTGGGGGAGGGGCACACTGGATCTGAAGTAGGCTCTGTGCTGACCTCAGAGAGCCTGACAAAGGGCTCAAACTCATAAACCGTGAGATCATGAACTGAGCTGAAGTCCGATACTCATATGACTGAGCCACCCAGCACCCCTAGAGTAATATTTTCAAGACAGAAATCAGGTTTCATCACTTTCCTGCTTGGCACCCTTCAACGGTTTCCCACTACATGTAGAAAGAAATCAAGACTCCTTGTGATGACCTACGTGTTTTGTCTCCTCTGGCACAAGCTGCTTCTTCCACCTTACTTCCAATAGTGGCCTCTACTTGCCCCCTTATTCTCCAGCCAATGTAGCCATCTTTACTTCTGTTGCTTGAACATGCCATATCATTCTGTCTTCTGAGTCTTTACATTTCCTGTTCCTCCGTGTGGAATATTCTCCCCACCTGCCATCTCACTGATTTTTACAAGCCTGCTCCTTCCCTAGAAACTTTTCCTGTTTGTCTTCTTGCAAGCTGCTCACCTATGTGCTCTATCCTATTAGCCTGTTTAAGTTTCTTCATAGCCCTTAATACTATGTGAAGGTGGACATCTGCCTACATTACTCACCCCTGTACCCTCAATAATTTCCTAACGAACAGCACTTGCAGAATGAATGAGCAACCAAACTGGTTTAGGGTAGAGGTAGAAAGGGCCACACATTTGCATCCTAAAGAATTTGCCAATGCCCCTACTCTGTCCACCACCGTTTTGTTCTTGTTTTGTTTTGCATACCATGGGGGAATTCCTACAAAGCTCGGCTACTCCAGGCAGGAGGAAGAGCAGCCAGCCCACAGGTGGTGGGCAGTAACTTGGAGCTGCGAGAGGGTCAAAAAGGTCTCCTACCACACAGAAGCCTGCTGCAACCTCTCTTTCACATGGCAGGGAGCTCCTGGCAGCCAAATTGCTGAGTGAAGATAATTGCTGTGTGTACTTTCACCTGATTCACCCTTACATGTTGGGGTCCTTGCAATTGCTTGCATGCTGGTTTGCTCACTTGGTAAGTTCAAAAAAATGAGCCAAGACTAGCAGCCCATGGGATATGCCCTAGAGCTGGAGGTGTGGAAAGAAGGGTAGGGTGTTGACAAAGCAAACCCAAGAAATCAGGTTAGAGTTTCAACTCAGGCAAGAAGTATCTGAGTCAGAAGAAATGTGTTTTCCTGCTTTTAGATGGACTACATATATGAATATGTTTTCAGCACCTCAAATGGATGCCATTTTTTTGTGGCCACGTTTACAATTGTATTTCTCGATCTATTCCTCAGGGCATTAAATGTTATTGTTAGATCAGTTTGGTTCAGTAAAATTTAAAAGTGAGTCTTATGTATAATCCACTCAATATTGAGAACATAAAAAAAAAAAAAAGACAGGGCCACCTAGGTAGCTCAGTTAAGTGTCCAACTCTTGATTTTGCCTCATGTCATGATCTCATGATTCATGACATTGAGCCCTGCCTAGGGCTTTGTGCTGACAGTGAGGAGCCTATTTGGGATTCTCTCTTTCCCTCTCTCTCTGCCCCTCCCCTGCTTGTGCAAACACATTCTCTCGCTCAAAATAAATAAATAAACATAAAAAAATAAGACATCATTCTTACCCTCATAGAGGTCACAGTCTAGTGGGGGAGGCAGACAGTAAGTACCATGTGATAAGAGGAGGAGGCATGTAATGACATGGTATTGTCGAGGTGAAGGAAGGGGACACTTGATCTAGCCCGGCCAGGGAGAGGTCAGGGTGGAAAGTTCAGCAAGAATTCCCAGGACAATTGATGCCTGAACAATCTTTGAAACAAGAGGAAATGGACCTCTGGTAAGAGGAAACATGACAAACAGTAGCCCCGAGCCCCCAAGCCACTAGCTTATTGCCCTTTTTGAGGGTGGGAGTTGCAGAAAGAGACACGGAATAAGAGACTCTTACAGCTCACATGTTAGGGGCTCCTGTCCAGTAACACAGTTAACAAATCATCATCCTTGAAATAGAACAATGGGTAAATGGAGTTTGATTTGAAAAAATCAATTTATGTATGACAGTTTGGAAGCCATGTAAGGCATGTTCCTATCAGAGGCTCTCACAAAGCAAGCCTGAACACCTCAGAGTTCCATCAGAGTTGGGGCTAACATTAATCAATACTTCTCCCATAGTTATCCCTCTACTAACTACCATCGTTAGGATTTTAACTGCCAATGTTTTTGTGCAATGACTGTCTGCCACTCACTGTGTCAGCCACTTTATATATAACATCTATTTCCCAAAATAATCCTATGAGGTTAGAATTATTATAATCCCCATTTTGTAAGTGGGGAAACTGAGGCACAGAGCAGTAAAACTCATAGTTAGCAGGTGACAGGGACCAGGAGTAAAACTCAGGTTTGTGTGTTCCAAAATCTACCCTCTAACCACTCTGTATTGCGTTTGCCCTAACAGCATGATGATGACAATGATGACAATGATGATGGAGGAAAAGGAAAAGGAAAAGGAAAAGGAGAAGATGAAGAATAAGAAGACAATGACCTATAAGGAGCAGGGAGGGTTGATTTACAAATCATGTTTCCTGTTTCCCATCTCCTAGTCCCAAGGCACTCTCAAGATTTCAAGTAAGAAACATTTCTTTGAATAAATGGTTATTTATAGCATCTATCATCTGGCAGAGTTCAAAGCTTTTCTTGTAATTTTGTTATGAAGTTCAAAGTGGTTCCTTCACAGCAGTGTTACCCTGTGCTTTCTTCAATGCCCTGAATTTGGAGGTGTCCTGACCAGGGCACAGTGAAGTCAGTGTTGTCGTCCACTTAGCAGTGAGGCTCTGGTAAGAACAGATTCTAACTCACAATCAATAGGCTTTAATGTTTGTATTATTGAGGCATATCTGGAAATGCATGTTGAAGAACAAGAATGGCTGGAAGCCAATTTTTAAATTCCTTTGAGTGACTGAGGTGGAACTGAAGTTCAAGTGCAATTTTCCAGGAGCCTGATATGATAGTTGCTGTGAAATCACTCTTTACATGAACTTTTTGAAATTTTGTTCAGCATGAATTCATATCATATAGTACAGACAGAACTGCTTTTTAATTTATACAAATACAGACAATGGAAGAGCAGTCATACCACAATGAAAGCACTGGGGTTATGTCAATGTATTGAAATACACATCATGGAACTGTCTGATTCCTATTATTTTCCTGCCTTCTTTAAATCTATGCTTTGGTAATTCCTTAAGCTGCTTGATGGTACCTACCATTACTTGGGAAATTTCTCAGTCCCTAGATCTGCCCCCAATCAAATTGTGTGCTGTTCTCTGTTTGCTATGTCATTTGCTAATTTTGTTCACTTATGCTACATTTTTCCCCCGACTATTCCAACTGACAGAGACCATCTGTACAGACACAAACAGGTTCCAAAGTACAGGGGAAAAAGTTGGAACTTATACAGGCTCACTTTATAGACCATGATTTCTTACTAAAATACCTAGTGTGGGATGGGCGTGTAACCAGGGGTATGTACTTATCTAATTCCTACTTTATGCATTACACAGATGTCCTGACCCCCAAACTATTTCTGAAGTTTCATTTTGAATGTGTAGAGAGTCCCCAGAAAATAGAGAGAAACTTGGTTTAATTAATCTGTTAAAACAGCAAGAGGAAACATGCAAAGGCAGCAATATGTCATTCATTAAACTCATATGGTCTTGTGTATGTGTGGGTGTGTATGTGTGTGTCTTTTCCAAGATCCCCATGTAAATCAAAGTCTAACTAATTATCTGTGTGATTGGGTTCCCCCACAACCTTGAAAATGGAGACTAATTTAGATTTTACTAATTTATCTTTTTCCAAATGAGTAAGATTTTGAGATAGTTTCAACTCGTAAAATATTTCTGATTAAAAGATCTACAGCTGGACAAAGAAGTTCCCTTGATAACTAGGATAGATTGGTAGTTTTGGACTGCTGTATTGACAAGGATTCGGGGGTGCCCTGGATTCAGTGGGAAACAGTGGCATGATCAATTAGAACAATCCTGGACCAGGAATAGAGGAAAGGCAGAAGGTGCCAAGAGCTTATTTGCCACCCATGATCCAGGCCTTCATTCACCAACAGCTTCAGCCATACCTGAAAACTTCATCCTACACCATCTGTGTTTGAAGGAACGTTACTCCAATTCCCATCATCTCAATTACACCACCATTTTCCCTCCTTAATCTGATTTGGATTCAACTTTAGTTCTCCAAGAAAGGGCTACAATCTCCCCTCCATCCCCAAAGCAGTAAATACTATCTGTGAAATTGCTGGTCTGCCCAAATGTTGTTAATACATCCACTAATTTATGATAGGGACCATGTTGCAGATCAATTCCCAAAATTCACTTAAAACAACTGGTTCCTTTTTCATTCAAAAGATTAATGGCAAGAAGATATTAAAATATTCTGTATAGACAATGCATAATTGATCTATGTAGTGACAAGTTGTCAGAACATTTGGTGGAACAGACAGAATGATCAGGAGACAGTGAAAAAACAAACAAGAAACCAAAAAACCAAAACCCCCCAAAAAAAACAAAACCTAAACAAACAAAAACCGAGTACCAGGAATAAGCAAACCCAAAATAATAATTTCAATGGCGGTATTACCACTTAAAAGTAAGATCTCGCTTTGTGCTAAGAAATGAGCAAATATTATGCATGTATTTTTCTTTTCAATACTCACAAATTTTCTATGAACCAAGCACTATTATCACCCCCATTTACAGATAAAGATATAGGCTATCTTTCCTATCAATGCTCCGGTAGCAAACAGCAGAGATAGCTGGATTTGAATCCAGGCAATCTGACTCCAAAACCCAAGCCTTGAATAGTTCATTCTAGTATTTCTGCATCAGACAAGAATAATTGCTAACAAATGAATGGGATGTGAACCCCAAACTCATCGGTCCCCTTCTGGAATGTACCATTGAGGTTATCCTAGGGGAGGTAATTAACCATGGGCAGAATCAAGGCTCCTCCCGGAAATTACCACAGTGACCATTCACATCGAATAAATAATGATTTGTGAAGACAGGAAGCAATTTGTGAACCGGAAACTGGAAATCCTCTGTGGCTCTGTAAGTTCAACAATTTAATAAAAAATAGCTTTTGAGTTAAAGTTGAGTATTGCAAAATAACTGTATTAACGTAGACTAAACAGTTGGTTAGAGAATTCAAACAATTGTCCTAATGACATTTCCTAGTACTTTCTGCTTATTCAGATATTTGACTAACCATTTTCCTCCCCAAATGCTTGAGGTTTGTGAAACCCCTATTTTTGATGGGGATAAAGAGTGAGGTACCTATTTGTGTAAAGAGAAATAATTTCAGTAACTGAGATATTGCCTTCCTATTGCTTGTAATCAATGAATTTTTTAGAAATGTGGGCCTACTTGCTTTTGAGTTCCATGAGAACATTTTTCAGGAAAATATATCAGTTTTTGGAGTTCTGCCTAGTTCTGCAAATGTGGTTTGTGGAGGGCTGTGTAGTGGGACATTCTTCAAGGTATGATGGGCTTCAGTGACACACTGGGGCATGGTAGCCATAGTGACTGCCACAAAAGGCACAAACAAGGTACCCTGAAACTTTAGCTGAATTCTCTGCTTCCAGCTGAAGGGACATGGCTGAAGCCACCACACATCTATTCAGCCTGTATTATGTGCTAAGCATCAGGCTCAGGGATTTTATTTATGCCCCTTCCATAATTATTACAACACTGTCTAGAGATACACCTGAGAGTCATTACCAAGATGGCCACTCAGGTGTGTGAATTGCCACAGCTACAATGGATTATTCCAAAGCCTGGAGTTGCCAATTTATTCCATTCTCAATTTTCACCATGACGCAAATGAAACCTTGGACTCCACTGGATGTGATCTTTTGCAAACGTTTGTTTCTGCCTTCATGCATGAAGTATTTCTGTGCACTATGCAACCCATTCCTAACTTCTTGGCCTGCCTCATTTTTTCTGTCCTCCAAAGCCCATGTGAGGAAGAGAGAGGCATCGACTTTGGAGCCAGGCTGACTGAGCTCTGCTACTTTCTGTGTGAGTTTGAGCAGCTTACTTCACTTCTCTGGGCCTGATGATAATAACAGGGACTTCATACACTGTTGTGAAGACTAGAGAGAATATATATAAGGTCCCTAGAATTGTGTTTGACACATGGTAGATACAAGGGCCTAGAGGGAGCTAATGACACTTGGAGCTTATTGTTTCCAATTTGTTCAGAAACAACTACTGTGTGTGTGCATTACTGTGCCATAGGTAGGGAGGCTCAGGGAGATGCTGAGGCTGGAACAACGCAGCCATCTTACCACTCAAGGGGAGACACTGCCTGAGAATGAAGTCAACAGGGCAGCAAGCAGAGATGTGCTAAGAAGGGAGAGACATTCCTAATGGCATCAATAGAGTACCTGGAATCAGCCAGGCCTGAAGCAACATTACCACTAATGTTTTCAATATATGAACTAATTTATTCTCTACTCTACCTTAATTTTTTGTTGTTTTGTTCTTTAAGCCAGCTTGAGTTGATTTCTGTCACTTAGAACCAAACACATCCTGCCTGAAACTTATCATCAAGCCCAAGTGAGAAAATGACTTGGCCAATGTCACAAAGTTATTTAGTAGAACTGAAAATAGATTCCAGATTTTCTGTCTCCAGTATTATAAGAATTCCATGTTCTGTAAGCTGATTCACTTCCTTTTAAATCACAAGAAATCAAACATGTGGGGTCCCAGAGAAACCACTTATGGTGGAAAGTATCTAGATTTATAAGAATATTGTGGGTACTAAAGAGGAGAGATACACGCAGGTAGCTGTCGACTTGTTACCCATCAAGCATGCACTGTAGCAGCTGTTTGTCCTCAGAATTGGAGAGGAACTCAGATCACCTTCTAGCAGGTGCTGGGCCTTACATACACCACACTGATCTTGGGGTAGGGTTAGAGGGACTCCATTTCTTACCTACATTTTCAATTTTTAAAAAAGAACAGAGACAGTAGTTTTGATTATAATTATAGAATGCAGAAGACCACAATGAATGTAGCGTCTTAAATTAAAATACAGACATATATACATTTATATTTTATACTGATATTATATTTTATATATTCCCTGTAGCAGCCTGCTTATATTTATTGCTGATGTTAGGTTGGATATGTCATTCTTGCTCCCCAAGGGACATTTGGCAATGTCTAGAGATATTTTGATTGTTACAATTTGTTGTGGTGGGGAGAGGATGCTACTGGCCTGTAGTGGGTAGAGATCAGAGATACTGCTAAACATCTTACAATGCAGAGAATAGTCTTCCACAACAAAGAATTTCCAGGCCCAAATGTCAGCAGTGCTAAGGTTGAGAAACCCTGGGTCAGCAGGAGTGATGGCTTTAGATTAGTATAGTTTGTGTTACATGGTCAATATTTCTTTTTTCCAATTGATAAGAATTGGACAGATATTAGAAGTGAAAAATTTGATTCAGCGAGAATCATATCACTCCCCACCCCCATAAGAAAAGTTCAAGCAAATAAATTTACATTGTTACTGGGACATTTATGTTAGAAAGCAGGAAGATTTCCCTAAGTTGAGTCTAAGTCGTCATTGGGAGAAATTAGAGCATGCCTTTGTCTGGAGCTAGGAGACCTGTTTGCCATGAGATAGTTGGGCTGTCTTCAAAGAGGCAAGAGATTCAGGCCGGAGAATGTTCCAACTCAGTTGTAGCTTATTGAAACTCACCTGAGGAATTTTCATAACCCCTCATGTCTTCTCAATGAGGCGATAACAGCCTAACTCATTTCATATCACCTTGTTTGAAGTTTTTATTTTTACAGAAGACCTAATTGCCCTCCTCACTCACACTTCAGTGAACTCACTAAAGCCCAGCTAAGCATTTCTTGGAAACAAAGTGTTTTTAGATGGCCCTGACAAAACTATCCTGATTTCCCACAAGCTATTATACATAATTTATTGGAAGAGTGGCAGGCAGTTGGACTTGCCCCAGTGAGGGGGCCTCTTTCACGAGCGCTAGCATGAACTATCTTCACAGTTCGGGGCTCTATGCATTTGGGTGTTGTTACTACATCTAACAACTTGCATGTTTATATGTCACATCTTCCTGGAAGCATTGCACTTTGGAAAGTGTCAAATATAGATCAGGCTATAGATGGAATGTAGACTTTATTTTTGAACTAATATGATTTCTATACTTTTCTAATGCCAGCCCTTTCATATTCATAATGCCGAGTGAAACAGTGCTTCTGTGCCACTTCCCCTTTTGAGGACACAAATCCACTTTACCTGTGGTGACACAATCCTCAAATACCTTCTGACATCTCAGTTGCTTGACACATGTACCTAATTATATTACCCAGCTCCTTTAAGATGAAATAGCATTGTTATTTTGGTGATGTGTAAATGTCTAGATCAGTGCTGTCCAATAGAACTTTCTGTGATGAGGGGCATGTTCTATGTCTACAATGTTTAACACATGTGGTTATTGAGCCCTTGTAATGTAGCTAATTCAAACGAGGAAGTCAATTTCTAATGAATTTAAGTTTATATTCCATAGCCATATATGGCCAGTGGCCACCACATTGGGCAGTATAGTCTAGACTATGACTCTAGCGTTCCAGTTATTAGTATCCCTCACTCCTATGTCTCTCCCTTCCATACAAGAGCCAACATATTTCTGAATGTACAAATTTGTTCACATGATGCTGCTTCTTTCAATTCTCCCAAGAGTATCCACAGCTTACATAATAAGGTTGCAACTCTTGTATGGCAATCATCTTTTGCCAGATCTTCCTGTTCCCTATCCTCTAACCACATCAAAACTACTATACTACTGAATACCTATCTCTCTCTCTTCACATGCCTCTGAGTGCATAGTAGGTATTCCCTTCTCATTGGCAGTCTCAACTTCCTCCCAAACACCTCCTTAAAGACTCAGATCAAGTATAACCTTTTTTATGTCTTTCCTGATCACCCGGCCCAGAAGTACCCAGAACAAACTTCTATTGTTATACAACTGACCCTTAAAAAATGTGGGGGCTAGGTGTGCAGACAACCCATGCAGTAAAAAAAAATCCACATGTAACGTTTGACTTAACTACTTGTAACGATTAACAGCCTACTGCTGACCGGAAGCCTTACCAAAAACATCAACAGTCAATTACACATATTTTGTATGTTATACCTATTATATACTGTATTGTTACAACAAAGGAAGCTAGAGAAAAGGAAATGTTAAGAAAATCATAAGAGAAAACACATTTACAGTACTGGACTGTATTTACTGAAAATCATCTGCACATAAGTGGACCTACACCGTTCAAACTCATGTTGTTGAAGGGTCAGCTGTACTTGTGATATGTTAGCCTATTTGTCTAAATGTCTGGCTTGTTCATGACACTGTGACTGGGGAGAAACTGTGGATTATACACCTTTGTAACATAGCACCCAGATGAGAGCTTGTACACAATGAAACAACAGTGTGATTGGATGATTACAAAGTTCACTCCACAAATACTCAATGTATATCAAATGCACACAGCATTGACTTCACTGTTGGCTGCTGTGATTGTTGGTCTTGGGTGCCTCTCCATGTGTAAGTATTTTACTGGAAAGAAGTGATTCTGATTTTAAATGTATGTTTTCTACTTTTAACCAAGTGGCTAGAGTATTAAGTTATTACTTTGGCTGATGCTCAAATAAAGACCCAGCAATCTGTGACAAGCTTGGAGAAAAAAAAACAAAACTGTTAGATTTATTAAGAGGCAATACATGAGTCTCCATGGTGGCACATTTCTAGAGAATTTTCCAGGGTGGTGGTGTGATCACATTTTTTTGGACTAGCTACTGAGCTTAGACCTAACCCCTGTGTAAGATATGATCCCACTCTAACAATAAAAGTTTCCCACTCTAGGGAACTGATGGGGAGCTGTGACCCAAGCCTACCTAAGAACATGAGATCAAAGTGCTGAACCATGTGGATGTTGCAGTCCCTTATGGAGTTGTCTGTCTGAGCTGAATAGCATGCAGAAGATATATTGGATGAACCTACATTACACTCCCAAAAGAGCTTAGATGGGGGGAAAACTGCTGGAGAAAGATTTAAAGAAACTGCATGCTCATGCTAAAACTTAATTTTCAAGGGGCCTTGCAAAAACTCCCCCGTGACATGTGGAATCTAGCTTACTCGTATGTTCAGGTCCTGGGTTCATGGTATATGGAAATAACAATATTTGATCACTAAGATTTATTGAGTTCTTTGGGTGCTAGGCATTACTTCCAATTCCTTTACATATATTATTATATTTAATCTTATAGCAAACCTTTGGGATAGGTAATATCAACTTCACTATAATGATAGTAGGAGACAGTTTGGTTGGGAGGAGTAATTTGAGTCCAGGCATGCTGGACCTAGAGCTCATAGCACACTGTACAGCAAATGACAATGGAATTTAGTTAACCTTTGTAAGGATGAAGTACCAATCACTGATGACAATGTGGTTGGCACTGAAACTAGAATAAAGTTCAAATCTTGGCAGAGCCAAGTTACCAAGTCTGGGAAATTTCAGATAAGTCACTTAACTTCTCTAGGCTCCAGGGTGTGTGATAAGCAGAACATGTATAAAATATATGTCACAGATTAGTGTAAATATTAATTAAGACATTATATAAATGTTTTGAAGTAAATGTTAAGTATTATCATCATCTATTAGAAGGGTATGAGGTAGTTGTCCTAGTTCCCCTCTAGGACATTTTTAAAATTAAATAGTAACATATACAAAAGTACATTGAAAATGGTGAAGTGCTCTTCAAATGGTAATTGTTTTCTTTTTCAGTACTGGAAGCTTTCTTTTACAAAAGCTTTGTCTGCAGATAGCAAACAGCTCTCAACTCTAAGTCTATGTTTTGCTATGTGCCTTAGAGACAATGAAGATAAAACAGGGGCTCTAGGCAGCAGATGCTGGACTGTTTCATCTCTCTGCTGCCTATACTCACATTACCCTACCTACTTCTCATTGATTGGTCCTTGATAAGATGCTAAAGATGAGATATATTAGGATATATATCATAACCAACAGAAAGGCTGAAAAGCTCCCCATTAAAGATATAGAAATATTCTGAAATGGGAATGGAAAACATAAACTAGATGTACGAGGTCTAGTCTTTTAGGACATGGATATCCTATACATTAGCTCATTCCTTCTCTGAACATCATTTGAAAGTTGTTGCCTTGTACCTAAAAAATCTCCACTAGTTGTATAGGGAGACCAGGGACCCTTACTGTGGCTACCAGATGCTAGCTAGTTGTATGACTTAGAGCAAGCTTATTATCCTTACCAGGCCTCAATTAACATGTGCAATGTTACTGCACTATCACATGACAGCACCTAGTACTTTAAGAAATGTTATGATGTAGTTGCACATCTTTCCCTGTGCATGGAAGGTATTCCCTTCTTCTTGACATTAATTTCTTCTGAACACCTCCTTAAACGTGTTCAGCCTTCTTTATAAGTCTTTCTGGATCACCCCATCCACTGGTACTCAGCACATAATTCTATTGTTGTACTTGTAGTATGTTAGCCACATCAAACCCACAATGAATCCATATTCCAGTGAAAGAGGGTAGTATTCACTAAAAGCTTTTGAGCATTCATGATGTTGTAGGCAGTATGCTTAGCACATTTCTTGGTTTGTAATTTAGGTAATCCTTCCAAAAATATTGGAAGGTACTATTATTATCCCCATTTTACAGATGAGGAAACTGAGGCTCATAGAGGTCAAGGGATTTGACCAAAGTCATACAGCAAGTAATAAACAAAGCCAAGACACAAATTCAGATCTCTAGAGTTAAACACACAGAGTTATTGCAGCATTAACTGTTGAAGGGTGGGTAATTCCAGCTAGGATAAGCTGGGAAGGCAGATTAGAAGAGATAGCAGTGTGGGTGTGACAAAATAATCTGTAGGGAGCTCTCCTTCATCATTAAAAAGCCACAATTTGAAAATACCATCCTGCCTGCATAGAAAACATGAAGATCAATAATTGGGTCAAGATCACAGGTGAGGTTGTATCCTAACAGGAATTCACAACCTGACTCACATTTTCCACATCTTCTCTAAGTCTGGCTTCCTTTTTTCATGAAGGTCAGAATGAATCTTCAAATTTCTCTTTTCAGGCCCTGCAAAGGCAGGTGTGTATGGTAGTGTTCTCTGAAGGCTCACTTATACACCCTTCAGGGAAAACTATGCATTAATATAGACAGCTGGAGACATGAAAAAAAAAAGGTGGGGGGGGGGGCTTACAGGGGACAAGAGGAAGCATTAAGGGAGAAAAGAGAATTAACTCTACCACTGGGAGCATGATAATCATGCCTACCAAATACACCAGCCTCTCGGCTACTCAGCCTCAGGACTGGGTGCACAGTGACACATCTGGGTCTAAAATAGTGCAGTGGTATACTATGGTTGGAAAGATGTGGAAGGGGAGATGTTTCAGAGGGTTTTCATGATGCCTAGCAGTCTAGTGGCCGTTAGATGACAAAGGTGTATTCAGCTCATGAGAAGTTGTTTTGTGTGTGCATGTGTGCACATGCGTACACACACCCTTCCTTAAATTGACTAGAGTCAGCAAAATTAATACGCGCCCACAGGGCCCTGTTGGAGAAGTCTCTATTTTCATAAATAATGCTTTTCTCGCCTTTTACAAGCCTGTTTGAAGACCTGCAGTGCATCCTGGCTACAATTCAAAGCCCATCTAATGAAAGCACCTCCACTGTCAGCAATGTTAATGTCACTTTAAAGAGTGTGAAATGTTGCTAAATGTGTCAGGAAACAATTAGATAACATAAGAGGCATGTTTTCTCAGTGCACAGAGAAATATATTATGCAGGCGGGAGATAAACACAAAGTTTTCTGAGCTCCAGCATATTCAGCACTCTCCCTCCCTCTCTCTTTTTAATCCAACAGAGAAATTGTTTGGCAAGAGTAAGCCCTGTTTCAAATACTTGGAGAAGGGAGAAAGGCCTGCTTTGCCTCTGACTGCTGTCGCTTGAGTCCTGTGCTATCAGGCTCAGCGAGATACAGTCTTCCACTCAAATTAAATGTGTGCCCTCCTAATTAGCATTATAAATATAGGTTTCTCTGAGCCAGAGTTGATAAAATTACAGTGTTGGGCTGGAAAGGAACTGGTAGCTCTCCCATGCCGACACAATGGCTAGCGTTTGCACGGTTAGAACAATGCCCTCAGAGTCTGCCCCCATCTTAAGAGGTCAGCCTGGGGAAGGAAGGTAAATGCCAAGCAGGCTGACATTAGGACAGTAGCAGGGCCCAGATGCAATCTGTTCTTTGTATGTGGTGGTGTAAGGTTTGGCTCCTAAGCTCTGGGGAGAACAGTTCTTACTGCAAAGCTTCTTTGTAGAGTTTTGTCATCTCCACCACCTGTGGGATTCCAAATGAAGACTGGAAACCACAGGCAAGGCCTGTCTAAAAGGGATTATCCAGAGTCTCCGTCCAGAATCGCTCTCCATGGTTCTGAAACAGCACCATGCCCTAGGAGCTGGTTTCTTTCTCCCAACCCTGAGAAATGTATGCCCAACTTCCTAGGGAAAATTTAAATTAGGTGAGGGAATTTTTGGAGGAGAGAGAAAAAAAAAGAGTCAATAAACAGAGACAAGGACAGAGTTTCTGGAAAAGGCATAGCCACTGAGTGATTGTCAGGGGGTAAAAGAAGGAAATGATTTGTTTTGACACTACTTTCAAATAATCACAGTTGTCAAGAAAGAAACCATTGCTGACCAGGGATGAAATGCTGAAAGACTTAAGGAAAGTGAAGATCTTACGTGTTAGGTGACGCAATGATGTGCAATATGGGACAGGATCAAACAGGTTTGTGTGGGCAACCAATGAACCCCAGTGCGGTGGAAGTGATGTGATTAAAGTTAACATATGCAAAAAATCTCGGACTTTTTCTTTTCTTATGAAAACTTGCCACATTGTACAGAGGAAAGACAAAGACAATTGTGGCTAGTTTGTTACACAAATGTGTAAATCTGCAATGTCAGTAAATCTTAGAAGTTGGGGTTAGGGTTAACTTGCTGCTTGTATCCTTTGCTATGCTTCTATTTAGAACCGCTATTTCACTACCTCTTGCTCTTTTTTTCCCCCTGAGATTAGTATAATTCATAGAATAATCTGGATTAAAGTCAAAGAAAGCTTTGGCTAAAGACCACTGAATGCTAAAGATGGAAACTCAGATAATATCTGGAACAACAGTTTCATTGTACTGATGACAAAATTATGGCTCAGAGAGAGAAACTGGCTTTTCCCACACCACACAGCGAATTAGTAACCTGAGTCCAAGACTCTGTTCACCAAATTACACTCCTCTTAATAATGTTCAAGTTGAAGGACAAATAGAAGACCAAAGTTCAAGTTAGGATGAAGAAAATCTGGTTTCACAACAAATCATATTTATGGGCTATAATCCTATACTTTTAATCCAAGATATATAAAACAGTTGCCACCTGAAATAAAGCCCAACATATAATGTTATACTCTTGTTTTACAAACTATGTTCTCTAGAATACTGAGTTTTCTCAGTGTGCAAACATGTGTCCCAGAAGAGTTTCATGCCCAGTTTGTGCACTATGAGATAGTATGAGAAGCATAAGAAAATGAGTCCCACTGGAGTCTATGCTCATGTGATCACATCTGGATTGGCTGATCCATTCCATCTTGGGTTTACATCATTGCAAAAACCTTATAGAGAAACTGGATTTATGCAAGAGAAGAAATTTAGACTGATGTTTTTGTTAGATATCATTTAATAGGCTATAGGCCCTATAGGTCTGGAGCCTTAAAAAGGGGTAAGAAAAATTGTAATAATCCTCAAATAACTGAGTCATTACCCATAGAAAAAGAAATGGACTCTTATGAATTGGTTGAGAAGTCAGTTCCAGAAATGATAAATATTAACAGTGGCAGATTCAGTTCAATATCTACTGCATTTATCTATGCCTCTCCTTTATCTAAGTTCCACCTAGTATTATGGTTCTTTAGGCATATGCCTTATCATTCTTTCTAGAGTGTCATCTACTCTTTTATTCATTCAACACATGCTTATTGAGTAACTACTACATTTCAAACTTTCTTTCAGCCTATGATGCTGCTCTAGGTGATTGTTGAATCTGTACTATTAGTGTTGTTGTTTGTAATCTTTCTGTCTCCCAGAGCACCTAATAAAGTACTTGCTCACAGAAAGTGTTTAATAAATATTTGTTGACAAAAATGGAAAAGTGAGCAAAGAGCTTTCCAACATTTACTGAGTAACATCAGAATTGGCATCCTTATAGGTAATAAGCTTTCCATCACCGAGATTATGCAAGTATTCCTGAGCAGTCCTTGTCAGCAAATTAAGAGAGAATGTTTTGGTATTTAGTGAGAGGTATGATTACAGGCCCTTTAAATTCATCTCCAGTTCTAAATCCCTATAGCTCTAGGAGTATTCTTGTCACTCTCCTTAGGAGTAAAAGAGACATAGGATCATTTCGAAGATGTCTCAAAAACAAGCAGTCGTCCCAGAGAGTCTCCCTGCCCTACCAGTAGTCATAAACACATTTGTCTTCCTGCCTTCTGCATATCTGAAAAATTTTAGCTCCCAGCTGAAAAGTGAGACCCATATAGATTCATGCATCCTTAGAGAACTTAACTCTATTTAAAGGAAACATGTCACTGTGTTGGAGCTTAAGCTCAAATTAATTATAACAAGTGTAATATTTGGCCAACCTTAGTCTCATGTTTCAACATTCCTGCTTGATCAGTTTCCAGAACTAAATGAAAGCCTATAACCATTTTCAATGTAATAACACTTTTTGCTTTTATGAATGCTTTCATCTGTGGATCTCAAAGCATGGTGCAAACAGTAATTAATGTTTACCTGGGAGGTAAGGGTGCATTTGCTCTGCTCATTTGGCAAAGTGGGTGTAGGATGGGGTGACTGTCCAGGCAAAAAGTGAAATTGCGTGATTCCTCTTCCGACCCATTTTTTTTCTAACATTGTGGTAAACTAGTAATGTTGTTTAAGCAAAGAGTTGGCATATGTGCACTTAAACTAAAATAGTTTCTTTCCAGGACAAGAGAAGTTGAAATAAGTGATTGAATGGAAAATAAAAAGGACAATGGGGAAATCTCATCAGCGTTCCCAGAGAAGCCATCATAAAAAAGACTCTTGAACCTTGCCCTCCTCCTTTCTCTTCCTCCCTCCCTTGTTTCCATTTATTAAACATATATTCCTTGAGAATCTAATATATGTCAGGTACTATTTTATGGGATGAAACTATGAAGTGAAAAACCAGAATTTTTGCCTTCCTGAGGCTTATGTTCTGGTGGCAAGAGTGGAAAACCAATAAAAAATAGCAAAAGTAACAATAGATACATGACTTTAAAGACATACCCAAACACATACATTTAAGTATGCATGCATATATGGGCTGTAGGGGGAAAACAGAGAAAGGTAAGGAGAATGGGGGGGTGGAAAGGTGGGGTTCATGAGGGTGGATACTGCTTAATATAAGATCATCAGGAAAGACCTTCCAAGTAAGGTAACGTTTGAACAGGGACCCAAAGGAAGTGAGAGAGGGAGCCATGCTGGTATCTGGGGGGAAGCAAAGTCCAGACAGAAGGAGTAACATGAAAACAGGCTGTGAGCTGACAGCATGCCTGATGCATTTCAGGAATACCAAGCAGGTCAGGGAGCCTGCAATGCAATGAGAGATGGAGAAGAGAGAGACCTTATAAGCCACTGTGAGGTCTTTGGCCTCCAATCTGAGTGAGATGGAAGGCTTCTAGAGAGTTCTTGGGGGAGGAGTGACATGTCTGATGTTTAGTTTAGCAAAATCACTTTAGCTGCTGTGTTGACAAGAGCCCTAAGGAAGGCAAAGGCAAAAGCAGGGAGACCCATTAGAATGTGATTGCAATAATCCAGATCAAAGATTACTGGGGCCTGGAATGGAGAGGTGGTGGTAGTGACAATGGTGGCAAAGATCAGAACCTGGACATATATTGAAGGTCAAGCTAATATGTTTGGCTGATGCATTAATGCAGGTGTGACAGCAAGAGAGTACTCAATAACAACTCCGTTTGGGGCCTGAATAAGCATGGCTGCAGAGGCATGAGTCCTACCATATTTAGGCTATGCACTGGCTTTAGCACATAGTGTAAGAGGACATAACTGGATTGTAAACTACCATAAATGTTCTAAAGTAATGCTAATTGTTGCCTAGAAAACACTTCCAGACAGATAGGCGAATCACGATTTTATTCACAACTTTAGTAAAAAATATGCCCCAGGAAAAAGGAGGTAAAAAATGTTCTGGAACAGAGCATAACTGACACAGCAGACACCCATCTTTTATTTGACTTAAGGAAATCTAATAAAATCTAAGATGAGAGAATTGAGCTTTCATCTTTGTTTGGGTAAAGCAATGCTATACATACTCAAAGTTAAAATTTCTCAACATATACAGGGATAGGAATGGTCCAGAAAATAAGCCATTTTCCCCTGCAAACTCATATTCACATGTGGTACAGAGTAGTAAATTAATTTTGGTCCTGTTCTCTGATTTCTCCTTTAGTTTGACCTGATTTTCTTGCAAGCCTCAGGCACAGTTAATTTGTAGGGAGGGGTGTGTGTATATATTCGAGAATATGTATTTGTACGTGTGTGAGTAGATGGGGATCTTTGCTGAAATATTAATATAGCATCTTTTTTATTATTATTTATAGGAGAACTATAACTTCAGGGCTTTTAAAATGAAAAGAAATGGAAGATAGGTGATGTGAAATTATTTTTTAGTGTTCATACCCTTTGGTTGATATATAAATAATACAAATGAAATGGTAAACAGCATTAAGGGTACAATTATTGAGTAAGTAGAAATGTAGATTCACAACAGTATCAAGTTCCTAGTTATCATGATAGGGAAGCAGCTATTCATGTAAAGCTCTGTAAGTTGGGTGTTTTTTTTAAAAAGTCTTATTTGAATTTTACTGTGGTTGACTCATCTTACTGCAAAACTAGAAGATGAATTTCTATCTATAAAATCAAAAGTCTAAAGCTTGGATAGAGACTGACCACAAATACACAATTTCAGTGTGCACAGAGTAAGTGAAAAGCAAATTGTGACAGTCTCTTGAATGAAACAGTTGTTTAATTGGTTCTGAGTGACCCACCATTCTAGACTGCCATGCAGCATTAATGGTGGGGAAACTGCTTCAAACCTTTCCAGGAAAATATGCCAAATCCTGTAAAGGAAGGCAAACATTTTCCTTAAAACAGCAACAAAGGAAACATCACCACAAAATCACGTTGGAACCATCGACTTAAAAGTATGTTATGAGTGAAATTTCCTCTTCTCAAATGGAGCCTCGATTAAAATGAATGTCTGAGCCCTGTAATCTCCCATAGGGTTATGGAACCTTATTTATTTAAATTGGTTGGTTGTCCCCTGAGAGTTCTACCAATGGAGTGATGCGAAAACTCATTAGTGCCATTTTATTTTTAAATTCCACGGAGCAGCCTCAAACAGAGCATGATCGCTTCCCAGAGTGCTCCCACTGTGGAGCATCATTTACAACGGGAAGCGCACCAGTAAATCATAATGCCCATCACTCAAACAGAGCTTTCCATCTTCCTACTTTCCTGTATCACTCCGTGGGTAACAAATCCAGTTCATGACGACACCTGCAATGAAAATGTGACTTACACGCAGGACACATGTGCTCCTTTTTGTCTAATTCTGCAATTTTCTAAATGTTATGAGGAGGACACATAACTTGGAACTCCAAGCTAACAAGAAATGTAAAAGAGCCGATCATGCACATTTGCTTTCTAATCAGACTCATACTCCGCTTATACAGTAGAGGCACAAAAGCAAAGAAACACCAATTACCATTAAGCCCAGATGTAAAGAGATCAATGCATGGGCTAACAATTGGGTGCTGTCAAACGTTAAAACCGCTAAATTCTCGTCTTGTTAAATCATCTGATGGCCACTTCTTCTTTAGTTAAATAGGGATAAATAATAAAAAACAATTTACAACTAAAAGATGCTAGCGTTTTGCAGCTGCTGAATGTCTTTTGGGGAGATTAGATTCTATAATGAGGAGATATAACCATCATTTTATAAAAGCTGTTGCTGTCTTGGGAAAAACACCACTGAATATGATTAGAAAAAGCCTTTCCTTCATGAACCTATTACAGTCATGTGCTGATTGCTTGGCATATGCTTAATGATATCTTCATAGCTGAAAAACAATAATTTGTTACTGTAAATCTTGACATAATATATTAAGTTCAACTGTGCCCTTATTAGTTCTGCCTTTGACTTGAGTGGTTTAAACTTGCAAAATCCTACAAAAGTTGGTAAGCACATCAACTAACTACAGTTTTAATGTAGATGTATACATTTCCCAATAGCTTAATTAGAAGTTTTTCTCAAAGGGGCGCCTGGGTTTTTCAGTCGGTTAGGCATCCAACTCTTGACTTTGGCTGAAGTCATGACCCTAGGGTGGTGGGATTGAACCCTGAGTTGGGCTCTGCCCTGAGAATGGAGCCTGATTAAGATTCTCTCTCCCTCTCTCTCTTCCTCTCTCACCTGCTTTCTCTCAAAAAAAAAAAAAAAAAAAAGAAGTTTTGCTCAAATAATTTCAATATTATTTCAAGCATCTGTGGCTACTGGTTCTCCATTAAGGGTGTCTGAGATACAGTAATGGGGGAATGAGAATTACGGAATGGACAAAGCTCTGTGTGTACTGCAGACAGTATTAGGCAAGAAACAGCTAACATTACTATCTTTCCTTTAAAAAAAAAACATAGCAATTAAAGTATCAAGTGACATTTCTAAAACTCTAACAGAGACATTTCTAAAAGAGTTGATAATTCTTTGATCAAAGAAATGAAGAGAGGAGGAAGCAACATGGCACTTCTGTTTGCTTCTTTTCCAACTTACCTCCCTCTCAAACAAGTGGGCTGCAGGAATCTCCCCCTATCTCCAGCAGAAAGACCCAATCACGTCTTGACCATAAGACTTTTTTTTTTTTTTTGCTGCTGCTTTCCACAAAAACAGAGATGTCCACTACAAAGCTTAAGTCCCAGAACTGTTTTACTCTTTATAGTCAAAAGTCTATCCTTGAGCTCTGGTATTCTTTCTATCCAAGGCCAAATTTGGAAGCCTTGCAGTAGGAACTTGTTACACCTTAAACCAAGTGATGATAAAACATCCAGAAAGGAAAAAGATAACAGGTTTTCTCACCTTATCAAATATTTCTGTAGTACTTGGCACTATAAAATCCTTGCTTAATATCATTGGTGACGAGGACAAATCTGGATATATGTACCTTATTGTTTGTAACTTTTTAAAATTATTAACTATACACACAAGCAATAACTGGGTATCTTCTCGTCTAAGACAAAGAACTTCATACTAGGACTCAGAATCGTGAATCATGGGACAAACTAAGATAACTTGGCTGTTTCACAGGGTTTGTCCACCAGTGCCCTCTACCCACAGCAGAGCATTGAAACACCTCCCCACACCCCTCCTAAGCTTCCACTTACTCCAAACAACAGAATTTTAACTTGTGAAACAGAAATCTCACACAAAGGCTGACACATTTCTTCATAAATAGGATTCAAGGCTTTGCTCTTCCTGGGTTCCATGGAGAAATTTATCTCCTGGGATTGGGGTAACAATTAGTGATTCATGAACTCTAACAGTGATAGTACTAGGTGGGAAAGATCACACATTCATGAATGAACATGAGAAAATTCAGAGTTGCAATTATTTAGCATTTTTAACGCCAAACCTCAGCTGCGTCACACAAATCTCTGAATCCAGCACTACAGACCTTCTATTAACTCCCCGCAAAATAATGGGGGTGGGGGAGGCAGGACATGAAACAAGAAGAAAATAGTGTTTTTTTTTTCCTTGCTTTTAATTTAATTTTAATGCCTTTGATTAAAATATGTACTCTCCAATTTGACACAGACCTCCCTATTCATTCTTACTGATCCCTGGCTATTTCATTCATTCACATGGCCTAGCTGGTCCTTATGGCCCCTTGAATTTTCAATCCAAGGGTAAAATCTGTGGTGGCTCTATTATTTACCATTTAACATTTGAAGCAACTTCATGATCTATCCAGCACTCATGACCTATTCAATCGTCTGTTGTGACCCACCAATGTTTATTCCTCTGCATGTTCCCAGTGATATGCCACAGGGCTCTGTTGTTGGACATTCTCAGGAGGTTCTTTGAAAAACTGAATAAAGATACAAATAACAGTATTAACATATTTGTAGAGAACATAGGGCTAGAAGTAAAAGCTTATATTTTTGGACAAGAGGATGAATGAAGATCCAAACACATCTGAATCATCCAAATTGAAATCTAAGAGAGTAAATGTAAAGTTCTGTATTTAGGATAAAAGAAGAAAAATCCTACGCAAGTACTAGCTGGGAAAATATGATTCCACAGAAGCACATATGAAAAAAGGCTTTGGGGTTTTCTATCAGAAGTTTTGTTAGGAGACACTTATTGATGTATTTCGCTCAAATAAATCACTATTAGAAGTCAAGGTTCTGATCAAGAGAAACCATACCTCAAGCTCTACTCTAAGATAGTCACAACAGGCTCATAGATACAGTGACATTTCAAGATGGCCATCTGTAAACTGGAACATATTCCTAAGAAAACTGGGAGGATGGTATTTGGGGGATAAATCTGAGTCAGAGGAAGAGGTGAGGAAAAAAAAAAAAAACACACAAGATGCTCAGGTAAGAGACCTAGAGATAAGCAGGGTGGGTCTAGTGTGCCCATGAACAGATTAGTCCAATACTGCAGGAGAAGGTTGCCGTTTATTTTGTTTGCAGAGGGGAGAATAGAAGCCAAGGAACAGAGGAGATAAGACAAAGCATCCAGCTAAATAGAAGGACCTTTTTTCTAATGATTTGACTGATACACAAGTGGAATGGGCTTTCTTGCACAGAAGTGAGTTCACTGTGGGTGGAGGCATGCAAGCAGTTATTAGATGGCCCGAAGAGGGGATGGTAAGGAGGAAATCCAGGTGTGGATAAAAATAGGATAAGATGACTTCTGTGGTCTAGTCCGAAAGCAAGATTTTCTGGTACCATGTCCTTACTATCCTTAAGATAACATAAATTACAAAACAGATCCACTGGAGGTAGAAGGGTAGAAATCAAGTTCATTTATATGGAACAAAAAAAGAACAAAAAATGCTACTTAGGGCCAATCTAAAGAGTCTTTCTCCTTCAATAAATTAGTCCCTGGTGAACCTTAGGCTTGGGAATGTGGTTCATAAGCACGTCCCAGGCTATTAATTTGTTCATCAAAGAGACCCAAAATATCCTACCATTTAAATTTTCAATGTTATTTGTAGCATTTTTCTCTGTGGATTCATCTATTCCCAGCAATTTGATTACTGGCACCTTGTAAACAACACCTGAACAATCTTAAAAAGACTCCCCAGCACTTTTAGGCTATGTAGTGGGGGGGGGGGGTGTTGGGGGTATTGGGGGTGGTGGTGGCGGGTGGTAGGTAGGTAGCAATGTAAGCACTGCTGACAGGCCAGAGTTTCCCTTTCCCTCTTTTCTGACTCAGGAGAATTTTTAAATCAAATGATTTGCCACTCAGGCTTTGTAGATACATGCGGATGAAGAAAAAAATTGAACGCAGGGATGCTGGATATGACCTTTTCTTGAGTTGCTGTGCTATCCTGAGTGAAAAGTAACATTTGCCATCATTCAGTCAGTTTTGACTGAGGGCCGACCCCCTGCAGGAGCTGGTCTACACAGGAGGAACACCACTGGAACCAGCCTCGGCCCGTGTCCTCAAGGAATTCACACTTGGTGAGGGAAACGGAAAACATAAATAGGGGGCTCAGTTTTCAGTGTGGTAACTGTATTCAAGGGATCTGATTAAAGTGGCTGGCAAACCCAGAAAAGGGGCAGTTAACATTTCCTGGGGAAGGAGGGTTGATGACAAATAAAGAGCAAAGCCAACTTTAGATTAGATGTTGCTAGTAGCTGAGGGTGAAAGAACGAGTTCCCGTATGACATCAAGTGGGTGTAAAGTAACAGGTGCAAAGGCTATGGGAAGAGCTGCCAAGGCTAGCTATCCAGATCCTCTCCCTGTCTCCATCTAACAATTGCACTGAGTTTTTGGTGCTTATGTTTCCAAAGAGAAACAGGGACATTAGAAGGCCATGTACTTGCCTCTGGGAACTATTCTGAAGACAGAAATGAGGGGATGGTGTTTTGGAAAAGTTTAAAGTTGGTAAATTTGGGTTGGAAATCACAAGCTGGTCATCTCTGAAGCCTACACAACACTGTCTATAGGTATGACACTGAATGCCTTCAATAGGGTCTATATTCTCCAGTTCATGTCTGGTCCTGGCAACTTCTCATCTTATTCCACGGGCCAGGCTGTTTCCAACCTCTGTGACCTGCCTAAGACCAGAACAACTTGATATTAAAGTGTTCTGCACAAAGTGATGTGGGAAGTGTGAATATGTCTGATCCTGGATCTTTCTCTTAGTGGGAAAGTGATACATTGATCCAAGCTATGACATTAATGAGAGTGATTACGAACAGGTCTTTGATGTTAGAGTTATTTTCCATGCAGTCCTTTTAAAGGAAAGTAAATATCTCTGCCCCATCAAGAATGGAGTTGACATTCTCTGCAAAATTCAGAGAGAGAGGAGAAAGTAATGAAGGGGAGTGTTTGTACTTGAAAAAATCGAAACAAAGAAACTCCCATAACAATTGTTGAAGTTATATTCTTAAAGTAAAATGAATTCTTTCCTAACTTGCAAAAAATGGCAAATAAGACTGAAAGTTGACTTCCAAATGGATGTCTTTGGCAGTCTCACACTATTTCATGTAAAATATAGTCCATTTTACAGGAAGAGTTGTAAGGAATTGGCTGAGACATGATGACATTCATGAATTCAGCATGACGGGAGGATAGGAAGAGGAGAAAGAAGATGCTAGAGAAGTAAAGAAGGAGAGTAAACGTGAAAGATGGAAACACTGAAGAGGTGAAGATCAAAAAAGACTGAGAAGGATTTTTTTTTGTCATCCTCAAATCTCTAAAACGTCTTTTACATATATGAAAACTCTAAACTCAAATGGAGGCGAGATAAAGCCAATGAGACCCATTATGCCAGGAGGGAATCATGGAACATGGGTGAAGGAGAGCACATACACTCGAGTTTGCCTGAAACCGACTATTAAGTGGGAAATATCTGGCAAGTAACTCCCTGTATTTCAATTGAAAATGCCTGCTTAAAGCAGGTGTCCTGCTTCCCTTTTTCTTCCCTAGTTTGAGAGCCAATTACAAATGCCTTCTGGTGATTCAGACCAAAAAATTACCAAACTCTGTAACAGAACAAGGCTGCCTAGGAATCTGAACTTTGTTTACACAATTAGGAGACACTCACGTGCACATTCCGTAAATGACAAGGTTCCCGCAGCAAATTAACAAGAATAATTTTCCCATCTCAGGAGCTGTCAAGATGGGCCCTGTTGGCCAATTTATCTTACTCTAGCGCATCTCTGGTGCTTGTCAATCAATATGTGAAACATTTGGTGCTGATTGCCATTTTTCTCTCCACTTCCTTTTGCCTCTTGTACCAGGCAATTTACTGCAAGTCAATCAAGGTCGAAGCCGACCTTGTTTAAATAAAACACTGTTCAGCTTCTTTCACACCAACAATTTCAAAGACAGAATGAGCTGTATCTTTTACATTTACACTATCTTTCTTTCCACCCACCCCCAACATTCTCCTAAAATGTTACCCTTGAGTTATAAGCCATAACTAAAACCACCTGGAGACTGAGAAAACTAAGTTGAGAAAGCGTGAGGAAATGTGTATTTTAGATGCCGATCTTCACTATTAAAGAACCTCTCTGCCAGCAGAGAGATCTTACATTAAAGAGCATTCATGACGGTCTTGCCGACACCAGGAAGCCCTCAGTCAGGGCAGGGCCACATGGCACAGATCATATACCCCTGATTATCAGAACATGAAAACACAAAGCAAGCAATTTACTGTATTTGCCCTGGTGATCAGGTCCTATGGTTGACAGAATCTTAGGACATTTTGGGGATAGATCATACTGTATCCAACTTAAACCTTTATTATCATCATTACATACATGCAAGAAAAATGTAGAGAGAAAGCAGCAAAGCCTGTTGAAGCTCTTGAGAATAATCTGCTCACAGGTTTTGTTTTGAAAACCTTGTTTTTCCTGCACACCATCTCTAATCTTTTTTTTTTTTTTCTTTTTCTGAATAAATCCAGCCCTGGTTGCTTAGTAAAATACAACTTTGCAACCCCACCCCTGCAAATGTTAAGAATAAACATTGAAATGAGTCCCGGCTAAATTTGACTCTCAAAGAAAGAAATACAGTTAGACAAATATAGAGTTTCCTGAAAATAGTAACATGCAACTTAACTGCTAAAGTACCACTATGCTCTCAAAATGATTAGTGAGAAATCAATGTTTTTTAAGTGCCTACTATTACATATAAGACCCAGTTCAGTGTTTTCAAATGTGTGATTTCTCCCATTTTAACCAAAAAAAAAAAAAAAAAAAAAAAAAGCAAACAAGATATTCTTATATTCTCAGGAAGAATGATCCCTGTTCTTTCACACTAAATGCAGTTGCCCTGGGCTTGAACATATCTTGAGCTAGCTGATGGTCTTATTTTGTTTCATCATTAGTCACAAGTTACTGCTGATGAAGTTGCTTTTCCATTTGACAGTCTTTGAGTGTCTATTATGCATCAGGCACCATGGAGGACATACTGGTGGGCAAAACCAAAGAACTCTGTTTCTTGGAGCCCAGAGTCAGGTCAGGGTGTAAGACATTAATGAAGTCATCTCAAAAATAAAAGTATTGTTACAAACTGAGAGCAGTGCTGTGTAGGGGCACTTAATGGTGGCCTCAAGAAGGCTGGGAAATTAGGATATAAAGCAGTTGAACTCTCACGGCCTGGAGCTGCCCACCCTAGCCCAGTACTGCTCAAATGTGGTCCATGAGCCCCAACCAAACAGCATCCAATGAGGGAAATACAGATGTTGTAAGAAAATGGTTAGGAACTTTTATAGCAACTTGACATGGCCATGATTACATGCTGGATTAGGAGGAATGGGTCATAGACCATTTTGAGTGATGTCAGCCTCACATGGGGAGTCACATATGATACAGGCTGAACACAGGCCATGTGCATAAAGACCAGGTTTAAAGGGTTCCTCAAGAATTGGAGAATAAAAGTCTCTTTCACCACACACAGTTTGATAAGTTCCGATCTGAGAATGTAAACAATACCCGCTCCCTGCCTAATGTTCATTAAGCCAAATACTTGGCCTCATTCAGACCACAAAAGACTTTATTCTTGGTCTGAGAGGGCTAGATGTCTGAGCTGTCAGTAGAAGAGTGCCGTGTAGAGCCATAACTGTGAGGTCTAGAAAGAAAGCGTTGAATTCAGTCAAAAAGAATTCAAGTTTCTTTTGGGTATACAGCAAGCACAATAAAAGTTAATTAATAAGGAGGGCCACTGAGTGCTGTGTTTATGCTCCATTTCTTTCTCTGGAGCTGGTAACATGGGTGAGATCTGTCTAGAAATGTCATTAGACTGGACATTTACGGTATGTACACCTTTCTCTGTATGTATAAGACACTTAAATAAAAAACTTTAAAATGTCATGATCAAAAAAGACAAAGGAAAAGGAATTTCCTCAGATTAAAGGAGACTGAAAGGCATGAACATGAAATGCAGGGTGTGATCCTAAAACCAACACTTGCCTGGGAAACAAGAGCGAAACTGGCATTGTTGGGGCAACAGATGATGTTTAAATACGGACTGAGGGTGACCTCATAGATCGATGTTAACTTTGTTTTTTGGAAACTGGACTGGGGTTATGTGAGAGAATGTCTTTGTTCTTAGGAGAGAGAGAAAATGAGCGTTACTGAGAGAGGCAGAGAACAGTGAGGGAGAGAATGATAAAGCAAATAGATAAAGTTGGTGGATCTGGTAAAGCGTGTACAGGTGTTCTTTCCACTATTTCTGTAATTTTGAAATTGTGCCAAAATAAAGTTACAAAAGGGAGAGTAAATTTAAAATAAAAGTTAACTGTTCTTGAAATGAATGACCAGCCCAACTAGGTGGTACATAGTCACTCCAACAAATTGGGTGTTTTGAGCAATGGAAAGTCATGTGGCAAGGTCTCTCTCAGCATTCAGAGTCACTGGCACAATTACCCCTCAAATGGAGGTTGGGAAAGCTTGACAGTTCCCTAGGTGGACATGATTTTCAACACAGTCTGACATAGTCTGATAGACTAAACCTTTTTTTTTTTTTTTTTTTTTTTGACGTTAATTCACTTGTGATTTTTACTGCGATGCTGAGTATCTTATCTGGAGGTGGTCCTTAATGGTGCATGGTATATTTTATTGATGTTTCTTTTATTCTGGTGTTTATCTTCCTCGTGATTATATCTGTTGTTACTCTCTGTCTCTTTCAAAATGCTATTCTCTTGTGAGACTAGGCAGTGCTTGGAGGCTTAATGAGGCTTCTATATTGTTTGCTGATTTATTGGGTTCTCAGATAGAATGGGGGTGGGGAGAGAAAGGAGATGTGAAGAGGTAGGGTGCTCCAGGATCAACTAAACAGTTTGTATCAAGTTCATTTTTTATGTGTGTAGAATTCTAAAAGAGCGACCTTCAGTTACAGTGGAACCCGTACGGGAGAAACACACTAGTCTTTTTCTAATTCCTCCTATTACTTCTCTCTCATAATTTCTGAAGTATCATTATGAGATCCATGCATCACGCTAGAGGGTAGAATTCCAAATCTGTCTGTGGAGCTTGGTATAAAAGTCAGGGTCCCATCTCTTCTGCTCTGAGCTCCAAATTGAAGTTTTAGTCTTTCCTTGCCATCAGGCTTTGAGATTCAAATGCTTTCCTATTGTTCCTTTTGGCACTTCCTAAAGGCAAGGGGTGAGTTGTACTTGCCTTAAGTAAGAATATTTTTCGACCTATTGCATAGGTAAGTCAGTTTCCTTCCCATCCTTGGAAAATTTTCCCATCACTAAAAAAAAAAAAAAAAAAAAAAAAAAAGAAGAAGAAGAACAAAGAAAAGAAAAAATTGTCTTTCTCTAAGAGAAACTAAAAACACTGCATGTGCTCACTAAAATTAGGTCATAATGACAGAGGACATGGTATTGCATTTACCTTATATTTTGCTCTTGATTCTTTAAACGAACACACACTCGCATGCGTGTACACAGTCCTTCATTTCTAAAATAAAATTCTGTTAAAAAAAACAAAAAAACTCCTGTATCTCAGGTTCTGTCTAACCTCTGCATTTTTCTTTCCTAAAAGCTATGATGCCTTGGTTTTCGATGCTAACAAATGTTATATGACAGGTTCCCCGATTTACTGCTCTGCACCCTTTTTAATTATGGATGTATGAAGGAAAATTTCACTGAGGAAAACAATAAATCACCAGTGAAATTATTTGTTAGTTGAATGAGCTGAATAAACAGTTGGCTTCAGGGCAAAGATTCGTCTGGCATCTTTTAAGTCATTCCCCATTTTTCCTCTCAATTTCTACACAAAAGCAGGACTGGGCCTGCAGGAATCAGCTGGGAACGTAGATGTTGCCGCTTAAGTGAGGGAAAAGTAAACACTTGATCCACAGATGTCTTCAGTGTTGAATAAAATAATTTTTGCCAACTTTTAGTAATAATGACAGCATTCAGAAACAGTTGAGCACGCGTGGTATACATGTGCCATTTCATTTAATGCAAACAACCCTGTTTACCTATACCCTCATTAACTTCTTTAAGCTAGAAAGGGGCAGGCCCAGAATTCAAACCAGTTTCTGACTCCAAATCATGAGCTTCTCAGCCATCAGGTGTCCACAAATTTCCTCAAAGATAACCACACTTCCTCCAAGAAGTCCTCATGTATTATTTAAGCTTTAAAAAAGACGGAGGCCAAGTTAAGGACTGAAACCCTGGTTCATGTTACTTTCTATCTTTGCCATGCTCTTTTACTCTGTTTAGGTGATGGAGAAAACAGTTTCCAGTTTCTCTGGTAGAAAATGGAATTTCAAACAGAGTATGCACATAAGAGGCTGAGATGAGAATCACAGAAAAATGTGCCATCACTGGACTTCCTTCTGGGAGGTGAAAGAAGAATAATAAGATGGTTAGTTTCAATTTGAAAGCATGGAATGTGTCAGGAATGATAACTAGTTATTGCTATTTTTATAATAAATGTCTCCCTCAGAGTCACAACCAGACATCGAACATTGGATGCTTCCAAGTAGGAATTAGTTTAGCACCCATCCTTGATGTCCCTGTTGAACTTGTCCAAAAAGTTATCAAGAATCATGGCCACTTTGAACGCATTCATACAAATAGTGCTGACAGTTTTCAAGCTAGGACAAATGTCTCAGCTTTGGACTTCCTCTCACACCAGCAAATCGGCTGCCTATAGCAAATCCCATAAATATCTCAGCTGGAAACTTTGTTTAAAGCTATTTAAATGGTCCCTGGAGCTCCCAACTTTGGATACGTATTTGAGTCTGGTATTCAGATATTCACGTTAGAATTGCCAAGCATCTCTGTGGCTCCTATTGTATCATTCAGCTTCAGATTCCTGGTCCATATATTGATTAGATATTGCTTTATGTCGGACATTATGAACTTGTGTGGAGACAACTGCTCTTGATTTAGTATTTCAGACTAGTGATTCAAGTCTGTATTTCTTATGTGTATTTTCTATTGACCGCAATACAACACCAGGTGCAGGTTCCAAAGGGCTTCACTAGAACTTCTCCAGGAGAACCAAGATGGGAATCAAAGGGTGTTGGAAGGTGGAAGACAGCCACAGAGCTCTTTGGAGGCAATTTTGTTTATGGTTTCATGTTATGGTTCATGTGGTTATGGCTTCATGAAAGATGAGCGACTCCTTCCTACCTATTACAAATGCATAAAAATTGTGACTACGGGCAGAAAACAAAAAGCTCCCCTTCAGGTAGCAGCACAACTAAGTTGTGTGTTGTGGTCTATAGTCTGTTGCTTTTGGCACTGACTACTTAGTGGCTCTGATGCACAACCGTCTCCAGAGATTGAAAAAAGTGTAAAGAACATAAAATCTTGATGGTGTCAATAAGAAATCAGACACATACCTCAATAGGAAAATGGACAAAGTAGAGGTGAACATGAACTTCCCAGATACACACCCATGCACATATTTGTAACTAGATGAAAAGATGTTTGACCTCACTATTAATCAAATAAATACAACTTTAGAAAATGATGGGATGGATTTTTTTTTTTTTTTATTAAATTAGCAACTGGACCAGGATTTTTAGTAAGTGTAATATCTAATGCTGGAAAAGTCTAGGAAATTCAGCACTCTCATGTAGTGACAGGAGAGTATATGCTGAAATACACCTTTTTTTGAAGAGCGATCCAACCATATGTTCACAACCTTGAATCACTCAACTTACAGGGCATTTTCCTGAGGTCATTATCAGAGATGGGTGTGAAATGGGCAAGGTACTCACTCTATCTCTTTTTCTTTACTGTAAAAACCAAGAAACTCAACATCCATCAGGGGTGGAAAGCTTAAGTAACCAGTAGTGAATCATACATTCAACCACATATAGTCCTTCAAATAGAATTTCAGAAGAATACTAAGGCATGTGAGAAAATATAAATGCCATTATACATATATATATGCACTTCCACAAAAAACACTGTAAGTTATTACTAGGATTATAGTTTTCTTCATGTTTTTCTCTTAATTCCTTTCTGAACTTACCCAACTTAAAAAAGTGAACACAGAGTACTTTGTAGTGTGTATAATTATACATATATTAAGATACATACATACTTAGATATCTATATCTATTTCTATATCTTTACTGGGAATCTTGCCCTTTTCTGATGTCACTAAGTTAATTACACCCACCCACAAATCCTATAGGAAATGGACATGGTAAGGCATGTTCTGTTTTATCAGAACGTTCGCACTTATCACAGTGCAATAGATAAGGTGTTCTGACAAAAGTCCTGGTTAAGATTGCTTAAAGTGTGGCACTCTTCCTTTTTTGGTGAGGCAACTTCAAAACAGAGTGGGCAAACTCAATAATACAGAAGTCTGAAAGTGTGTCAGCCCACAGCTGGGTGGGGCCTGAAAAAGATGTCACATTTGTCACAGTAGCTGCCACCTCATTTGGAAAGCCCACAAAATCCTAACAGTGTCCTCAAGTAGTCTTAGATGTTTCCACTGTGTCTACAGGGTAAGGGGCTGGTCTGAAACCCTTTGGTGAAAGGGATTGTTTGTTAACTCCAATAGACAATTATGAAGGGCAATTAAAAATTCAAATTATGTTAATAGGCCAGAGAAAAATGACTGTTTGCAGAAATCAGTGGCAATTACCAGACATAATGGTTCTCAATTAGGCTGGAGGGGATTTTCAGTCATTCATAATTCACTATCTTAAATGTATCATAAAAAAGTAATTGTTACTTGTTAATAAAACTTACTTAAAAACAACGTAACTATCTTGTGTAGAAAGTAACTCTTCTCTCTCTCCCTCCTCAGTTGTTTTAAAAGGTATAGTCCCAATTTGAAAATGTGGTGCAGGCTGGTTTGAAACAAAATCAAACAATGCAAATGGGTTTAAAATAAAAAAGCTGTTTCTAGCCCTCTACTTTGAGCTTCCCAGGGGTAACCATTGTTTTATCAATTCAGGGAGTATTCTTTCTCCCAACCACCTCCCTGCTCCCATTAAAAAGGGGGGAGGGGGTGGGGAGACTGTCCAAGGAATATGTCATATTGATATTTTTAGTCAATTAAAGGTGAAAACATAAAAACATTATCTTGCTGCTTCTGTCGTGTTTGTTTTTCTCCCAAGGTTTTTGATTTTTTTATTTTTATATTCATATGCAGCTTCCATTACCCCTAGGAATACAGTCAGCATTCACGCATGTCCTTACAATTCTATTCTGAGGCAATGCAGTGTGCTGTATAAATTGCACTGTTCATGGGATGTGATTCAAGGACTCTGACCAGTTGGTTCTAAGCTTTATTTCTGGTGCTTCAGAGAGAACTAAAGAGGGCTACAAGAAGCAAGAAACAAGGAGAAAGGAGTCAGGGAAGGACTCTTAAATAACCCAAGGATTCAAGGCATGGCTTTTTCTCTTGCTGGGTACCAGCAGAGAATGCCTGTTTTGTCTACTCTTATGGATCACGCTGAAAAAATGACAATTGCATCCTCAATTTTCTTGCCCAACCAGGAAAACTTAATACAACCTTAAGATCTAAATTGTAGTTCTGCATCCAACAGAAAGAAGGAAGCAAAGATAAGAATGAGCTCTTTCGGTCCCCATGCAATCATAGTCTCACTGTGCTGAGACACAGTTCAGCAATATTTCCAGAAACTTCTCTAAAAGGAAGCTCTAGGTACTCTGACCCAGGACCTTTAGAGACATGGCCTTATTTAATTTTCATCATTATCCTATGAAGGGGGCATTTTTATAACCCAGTCTTACAGCTGAGGGCACTGAGGGCTCAGAGGGCACTGAGTAACTGGCAGTACTAGCATTTGAACCCAGATATTTCTTGATCTGAAGCCTACATGCATTACCCTCCAACATATGGCTTCTTGGCTGAAATGGTACAGACATACACAACTGTGGGATGTCACAGTTTATGACTGCTAAGCTATGACTGTGCTATATTTTTCTTTCTTTCAGGGAAATGATGCTACCCACTACACTGACCAGTGAACATCTTAGGGATATTTAAGACCACAGAATCAGCTTCACATACATAAATGATCCCAATTTTGAACATTTTTTCAGAAAGTATTTGGAGCAATGGCAACTGCATGAGCTTACTTTGAAAATAGCTACCAGTACAGAAACAAAGTATCTATAACCTGTCCCTTCTTGGTCTTGGGTCTTACAAGTGGGTGAACCCTTAGTGGGAGCAGAAGAATCTCCACAAAGAGTCCTTCCAACATACATTTTGTAACAAGATCTACACATGGTTGGCTTCTGGCTGTCATTCACATCATAGTGTCATTCACTTCTCGGGTGTTTGCCCTTCCAACACCTCTAGAGTGGTAGACAGAAAACACTTGGTACTCTCTCTCACATACCCTATTTCATGTTTTTTCAAATACTGCTCACACTGGTACATTTTTGCTAATTTACCTATTCATATCTGCCTCTGCTTCTGGGGACATCAGCTCCATGAAAGCAAGGTCCTTGTCTGATGTGTTTACCACTGCATCCCTATCCCTAACTCAGCGCCTAGCATATAAATATTTGTTCACTAATGAAGACATGTTTATACAAGTAAGTATTTGTTGTCATCAACGGTCAGGTATGGGCTGCTAGGAATGGACTTTCATCTGCAAGAATCCTAGGAAATAAGAGCAATCAGGTCCTAAGAAAATTTTACCTGGGGTTGGTGACAGTCATGGATACTGAACAACTGACATAATGACAAGGATTTAGAAAGGAGAAACCACAAGGTCTCTTTGCCCTCCCCCTTACTGAGGATGACTAGAGACCTCGGTATCTGAAAGCTGCAAAAATGAAGGGTCAACATTTCTTCAGTCGGTGCTAGACTGCTGGCCCACGTGGATGGTATGTTTTCAGTGAGATGGCAGCTCTATTCTCTGAAGTAGAACACTCTTCTCTTCACTAGCAATGTTTCCCACTGTCAACTCAAGGCTGCTGATTAGGTAAAGACTATGATAATATTTGGGTCAACCAATCAATAGGAAGAGATGAGCTTTGAAAGAGAACTTTGGAAATGCTACTGTGACTTTCTTTACTAGAATTTGTTTCTGGATGGGATCTGATAGCAAACACTCCATTCTTCTGGACTCATCTAGTTAACCTTTTGTGTGTGTTTCTGCATTCTTTTTGATTAACAAGAGGGACAAAGTTGTCACTATTGAAAGATATACATCTGGCTGAGTCTAAAGTCCTTTGACCAAAATATTCTATCATTTGTTTGAATTGTTTTTACTTTCCTTCTACAAATGCTTTGCACCTGATTTATAAGGTAAAAGCGATTGATTCTATTTTTATATTTTTAAAAAAGTTTCAATGATATTTGCAGATTAAGATAAAACAAATTGTTTAAATGTATTAGAAAGTAATAAATGCTTAATGAACTTTTCAAATAAAGATGTGTGCAAAGAGGGGAGAAGTCTTCTCTCTCATTCTCCACCCTCATGCTTCACCTATTCCTCCTGGTAAACCCACTCTCTAGATGGAACTATTCTGAATGGTTTCTTATGTGTCCAGTGGTACATCAGTAGAAGCGTAACAATGGTTATCCAGAAACAAAAAGCTCTGGTTTGCAGCACTTGCTGATTTCTGTGGAGAAACTATTCTCCCCATCTACAAATTCAAGCTAAGGATATGATGGAATTGGGCAAAGGTATTGTACAATTGGTTCTATAAGACCACACGACTTGTCTGTACCACACCACCATGTGTTCCCTTCAGATTATCTGTTTCTCTTCCTCTCTTCCTCCCTTTTTCTTCCTTCCTTCCTATTTGCTCTTTCCTTCCTTCCTTCTGTCCTTACATCTATACATGTACATAAACAGACATGTGAATCTGTATCGTACATGAACATTGTGCATTTTGTTCTGCAACTTTCACTTTTTCATGTGGTATATGGTAGCTCTGCATTTTGAAAATTTCTTGATGCTCCTTGCGACTGGAAACCCTGTGCTAGCTCAAGAGCAAAGCCGAGCATCATTTGATCTACGCAGACCAGCCTGTGAGCATGCGTGTGTGCCCACACACTCACTCTAGTCTATCTATTGTAAAAGGGGGTAATTCATCATCGGGCAGCGGGTCCTGCTCAGATGGTTTATTGTCCTGACCTCATTAAAAGCATGGAATCCACGCAGTGCCGTAAATCTATGCCTCTAAATACTTTCCTCTTTAAATTTTTAATACTGCACACATGAAGGGAAAGGTTAAAGCCAATTAAAAGAGATACAAATACCATTATTACAGCCCTGACAAACAGTTAGTTATTGGATTTGGTCGTTTCAGTTTAGAAAGCCATTATTTGTGTTCCTGAATGAATTAGTAATCAAGCTGTTTATTGACTTGTCTCATCTCCGAGATGCTAAATATTTTTTTTTGGTCCATTCTCTCTCTCAATTGGCATCATTCCTACACACATAAAAATTACAGACAACTTAAGGTCTAAGTGCAAACAATAACCGCACAGCTGCATGTAGAAATTCACATATGGACAGAGCCATCATTTGCACTGTGGTCCAGAAAGGAGAGGCACTTGATTCATTCTTATGCAGCAAATAGTTGTTATTGTCGTTGCTGTTGTTCACCCTCCCATTAAAGCTATTATAGGATACTGACAAATACTAAAAGCATTTAGAGCTGAAAGAACGCTGGGAAAATTGCCGTAAAAGGATTGACAAATGATGATCTTTCTGTCCGCAAGGTTCTTATTTCCTGTGCAAAATGGACCAAGAAAATAAAGAAAAAGACAGAATCATTAATGTAGGAACTTGGTCTTGTTTTCTGACATGAATTCCTGTTTTCCATTGCATTTAGCCAGAAACGTGACTCTGTTTATGACGAGGCTGTAACATTGTCACTGTTTTAGGCTTTCCTGAGTGCCTCCTTCTCTCCTGACCCTCTCTTCACTGCTCTGGGAACATAATTTAGGTTCTCTGGGATCTGAGATCACCTAAGGGTATTTAAGAGCAGATCTGAATTTTGACCACCTTGTTAATATAATTGTCCAGCCACAGGTCCAGGATATCTTGTGAGTAACAATGCTGACCACAGTGCAAGATGGGCTTCAGAATAAAGGCACACCCACAGACCCACAGCCTCACATCCAAAAGAACTTATAAGATTCTTAATTCTAGAAGTCGCCTATCATTTTTCTTAGTATCCTGCCTATAAAAAGTCAAAGTCAGACTTTGAAAAAAAAAAAAAAAAAAAAAGAGGAAAGCTTATAGAACGTTACAGAGCTCAAATTTCAAAGGAGATATCAAAACACACATGTTCATAAGGAAAATCACAACACACACACACACACACACACACACAGAGAGAGAGAGAGAGAGAGAGAGAGAGAGAGAGATAGAAGTGAAACATATTCCAATTAAGAGGATGTAAACCTAAAACTGAAAGGAGGTTTTTTTCTATAGTCTTTCTTCTGGAAGGGCTAGAAGAGTGTGCTCAAAGTGTGTCCCCTGGACTGGCAGCATGACCACTGTCTGAAAACCTGTTAGAAATGCAAACTGGGGGACCCACCCCAGACACACTAAATTAGAAATTTGGGTTAGGGCCCAACAATGTGTTTGAACAAGCCCTCTGGAGGATTCTGACACCCAGTGAAGTTTGAGAATCTTTGTTCTGCAGAATATACTTTTTTTTTAAGTTTATTTTTTGGGAGAGGAGGGGCAGAAAGAGGGAGAGAGAGAGAGAGAGAGAGAGTGCCAAGTAGGCTTTGAGTTGTCAGCACAGAGCCTGACCTGGGGCTCAATCTCACCAACTTTGAGATCATCACCTGAGCCTAAACCAAGAGTCTGAGGCTTAACCGACGGAGCCACCCAGGCGCCCCTACAGAATACACTGTCCATACTTAGCTGGTTCCCAAAGTTTGTCCTTGCAGTTAGCCATAATCTTTTAAACATGAGCTGACCACTCTCTCCTTTGTTTGCATACCATGCACCACAACACTCACCCTGATTTGTTCACATATCCTGCTCTCCTACTAGACTGTAAGCTACTTGAGGCTAGAGGCTTTATCTGATTCACTTTTTTATTCTCAGTGTCCAGCCAGGGGCTTGGGCCAAAGCAGGTACTTAGGAAATTAATTATAAGATAAAAAGACTAGAAAAGCACAATGAAGAAGAAACACTTAGAGGTGTATAAATCCATTAAAGTTCTTAACTCTAACTCAGTATGCCTTTCCTTTAAAAAACAAAGGAAAAAATGGTCAAAGGATCATTCTCAAGCTTCTTAAAAAAAAATTAATGGTTATTTATTTGTGAAAGAGAGGCAGAGGGTGAGTGGGGGAGGGGCAGAGACAGAGGGAGACACAGAATCCAAAGCAAGCTCCAGGCTTCCAGATGTTAGCACAGAGCCCGACGCGGGGCTCGAACTAGTGAATTGTGGTATCATGACCTGAGCTGAAGTTGGACACATAATTGATGGTAACACCCAGGCGCCCTCATTCTTAAGCAACTTGTAATCGGTTCACTATTCACTCTCTTGGGGAAAGCACGAAATACCTGAACACACCTCACACTAATCGCCTCTTATAAAGTGTGCTAACAATCCAGTTGGTTCTGAATATTCCTATAAGGGTTTCACGTTCAGACAGGACCCATCTGCCCATTTGACAACAGACATTCTCAAACTGAAAATAAACAGAATACAGGCTATAATAAAAACCACAAGAACAGCCCAATGGGTTAAGGATGTCAAACTCCTTGGAATTTCCTCACCATGTAGGAGGAAAGAGGGCAGTTCTTGGAAAGAGGAGATATCCTGAAACCATTCCAATAAGATCTCCACAAGGAGTTCAAAGACCTACAGGTGGAGTCCCTAGCCCTTTGTAGCTATGAGTGACACTCTGAAGATGTCTTGCTTACCCTTTATTTTCTACTATGAGACTTATCATGTCTTTACATCTAAGCTGTGAAGGTCTACTGTATGCAAACTTGCTCTACCTGCCTTTGTGTCACTCTGATATCAGATCAGCTAGGTTCTAATCCAGGCTCTAATACTTTCTGGTTTCTTAACTTTTCTAAGCCTCAGTATCCTCACTATAAAATGGGAATAGTTGTAATAACGGAGGATTAAGTAAAAACTATTTACACACACACACACACACACACACACACACACACACACACACACGCACAAAGGTAGCCAGGTGTCTGATATAGTAAGAACTTACTACTACGACTACAATTAACTAATATCATATGTTACCAGGGCTTCTTAAACTAGAATCCATGGGCCTATAGAGATTTATGAAATGGACAAACTAATGTCCATAAACTCCCTGAAATAATCTGTAAAATGTTTCACGTTTGTATATATTCTTTTTCTCTGGGCATACAGTCCAAAACTTTAATCAGATTCTCAATGTGGCCCATGGCTCATAAGTGGTAAAGAACCATGGTGTTGGGGATTTTAGTAGTCAGAGCGTGTCCTCAGCAAGCTGGCAAACCAGGAAAATAAGGCAGTTTCTCTAAGGCTCATGTCTCACTCTGAGCATGATGTGTAGTTCTGGGATCTCCATTTTTAATTCCACACGACGTATGTTTGTTTATTTTCCTTCTTCCACCTCAAAACAGGAAATAGTATTTCAAATGCATTCCACCACAAGGATACTCAGACAGTTAATTTCCACCTCGAACACCCCCAAGATTTAAAAAAGTAAGAGAGCTTCAATCTACTGCTCCCAACCTGCCAAGCACAATGTTCTTAGCAGCAGCAAAAATCAGTCTGAAAAAGCTCCTCTGTTTTTGATGGCTTTCTTTTGATGCTGTCAGCCTGGGTGACTGAATGAGCAAGGCAGAGGGGCAGAAACAACACTGGACCATGTGCTGAGAGCACTCAGGCATGCTCTTGAACACTGTCTTAACCAGCTCCCCTACTTTGACCAAGTGGCTTCTACTCCAAGGTTCTTGGAGTCTTTACTTGTCTGGTATGAGTTACACTAGATCTTAATTTCCCAACATTTTATGTACAAGGACCCAGATTTAATATAGAAATTATTATGCTATGATGCCATTTTTTAAATCAATTGACTTAAAAAATACACAAAAGAGTTAGCCCCACTCTTTGAAAATTAAAAAAAAAGAAGATATTTTTCATCTGTCTATCCAGAGAGATGAAAAATGTAATTTGTTCTGGCTACAGACAGTCAATGGTGAGCATAGGAGTTCAAGGACCCATTAAACAAGTATTTATTCAGTATTTATTAAATGTCAGTTACTTTAATATGGCTGAGGGTAGAGCATCAAACAAAAGCCGTTGCTGCCTTCATGGACATGACAGCAGTGACAGAGAAGGGAAACGACAACTAAAAATACATAGACGTATAATTGTTTCAAATTGTGCTAATACACAAAGGGTTACCTGGACAATGAAAGAGAAAAAAGGATGTGGGGAAGATTTTAGATAAAGGTGTCAGGGCCAGCAACTTAGCTGAGATCTGAGAGATGGTGGTAGCTGACCCTTCAAGAGGCAGAACTTTGTGGTGAAGAGAGGATCACCTCAGATCAGCAAGGCCTAGGGCAAGGCACTTAATCTCTCTCTGACTCATTTCCCCATTGGTAAAATGGGCATGATAATGGGACCTAGTCCATTAGGTTGCTACAAGGATTAAATTAGCTAATAATTAAAATTTGTTTAGGACAAAACCAGGCAATGTACCAATGGGTTGTTGCAAAATAAATATCATGGACAGGTAAAAGCATGTGCTAAGACCCTGAGGTGGAAAAGAGCTGGGTAGGGTGTGGCCCTTGGGTGGAGCATCAGTGAGAAGGTGGAGAAGCAGCAGGGAAGCGGGAAGTTGAATCCCAAGTTCAATGGGAAGAGAGTAGAGAGTTTTGTCATGTTCCCAGGGAAAACCTGAAGTTCATTCTTCAAAGTTAAAAAATTATTGTGTCTGATTAACTTTTTGTATAGCAGATGATTCTATAATAGAGCTCCTCAAAGGGAACAGTTTCTTTAGGTAAGAAGTTTTAAATAAAGAACCCCTGTTTCATTCATGCTCATTAAACTATTTTCCCCCCACCTAGATCCCTGTAATAATAAATATAATTTAATGACTTAGGTTCCTTGAGCTGCAGGTGTTGGAATATTGTATTTATTAACATATTTTAAGCCCTTTAAAAAGACTGCATTAATTCCTATGATAATTTAGTACCCATAATACATTCTCTGTTCTGAATAGATGTTAATCACCACAGAATGACTGATGTGACCATGTATGAGCTAAGCCATGCTCTAACTAGTAGCTAGGCACTTTTAAATTCAATATTGTTACCAAAACTGTTGATTAAAATTTAGTTGCAATAATTGTGGAGGACTCAAACCAAGGCCAAACAATTGGATTCTCTGGCACTGAAGACGAATGAGATATTTCTGTTTGTGTTTCTAGTAATACTGCCCTTGGAAAAAAAAAGTTTGGCTAATTCCAGTTACTCTGAACCACTGGGGTTTGTTAGCACTCTGATTAAAAGATCAGTAGAACGGTACTTCAGAGAAACATACACTAACCCCAAAACCAGCCTCGAGGCAGAGAGCAGGAATGCCCCCTTCTGGGTTGAGGATGGAAGGGGAGGGTCAATAATTGTGTGCCAATTTCCCCCTGGTGGGGTGAGGCATGCTTTGGCCTCTGCCACAACCCTGGTACCCCAACAACCCCAACTGAAATTATTTTGGAAACAGAAGGAAAAACCCTATCATGAAATTTGGACCAAGGAAATGAAATGGCCAAGTTGAAAACAAAGGAAAGAACAAATTGCATGTGCCAGGTTCTAAGATAAGGACTCTCCCATGTATTATGTAACCACATAACCACCCTGTCAGGGAGGTACTACGGTGATTTCTCATTTACCTGGAGTTCAGAGAACCTAAGTAACTCACTCAGAGTCACACAGCTAGTAAGTGTCAGGGTGCCCAAGTCTGTGCTCTTACCTTTTGGCCACAGTGCCTCTATAATTGATCAATCAGTAATTCAATTAATCATCCATGTAAGGAAGGACATTGAGAAGAATAATGAAATACATCATACAGTATTAGGTGTCAGAAACACTCTTATTTAAAACAAAAACCTAACAACTTTTCCCTTCTGGCTTGAAGGTTGGTGATGGGAAATAGTATTACTTGTATCTGTAGGGAAATCAATCTCTATATGATTGTCTTCCTTCAGCAGAGTGTGTTGGGACAGAATGAAAGAATATATTGGCTTCTGTCCACCAGCGTGCTCACAAAGGCACTGGCTTTGGGGGCAGAGGTGGAGAGGGCTGAACTGCTCTGCATAAATACAATGAGAGAAACACTTGAATTTCTGGCTGGTTTGGAAGAGAAAGATTCAGCAGGGAACTTGGCAGGGATCTGGGGCCCCAAGTGGATAGATCTTTACTGACTTTGCTTCCTTGAACAGCAGAGACTGTGTAAGAAATAAAGAGACCATCAGATATTTCAAGTTCTTTTTACTGCTGGCATATGAAACTTTTCCTTTTTCTCCAACATTCAGGGGAGTCTGCTTGACGTAGAGCTTTTGGGTGGGTGATTTCATTTGCTAGTTTGTGATTTGTTGTCTTCACATCCTGAGGGAAAGGGGCTGAGCCCCTGCAACTTGATCCGTGTGGAGAGAAAGGAACAGCACTAGGTTTGCTGCACTGTTAGACCATCAGACCGGAGAGCTCTGGGGCAGCCTCACGAAGTAAAGGTGAGCCTCAGCACAGGAGCCCCCCAGACACACAGAAGTTGTGGCTGGTTTGTGGAACAGGGGTTTAAGTAGATATCTTGGCCACAATTTTTTTCTTTGTCCACATTAACATTATTCCCACAGGGGTCCCTGGGTGGCTCAGTCGCTTGAGCACCGACTCTTCCTTTCAGCTCAAGTCATGATCTCCCAGTTTCATGAGTCCGAGCCCTGCATCTGGCTCTGCACTGGCTGCCTAGAGCCTGTTTGGGATTCCCTCTCTCCCCCACTCTCTCTCTGCTCCTCCCCTGCTCACACTGTCTCTATCTCTCTCAAGATAAATAAATAAACAGAAAAATTAAAAAAAAATATTCCCACAGAGTTGAGAAATATTAGCATCTTCAGACAGATAAGTTAGGGCAGTGAGCTCAGTCACTTCAGCAAATGGAAAATGCCTGGCAGTCTTACTCAAAAGCGGTGAGACAGCCAGGGCCCAATCCCAGGGTTACCACTGCCTGCCTGGAGCTTAACTCACAAGGAAATGCTGACAATTCAGGAGGGCAGAGCCCGCAGGAAGGGGTGGATCCCTCTGACAAATCTTTCCTGGGAGGTGTTGCCCACAGACTGCTCTGGTGTAGCAGCAGCCCTTCCTGACCTAGGACTAGGTGAGAGGTGTGTGGTGGCAGAGCAAAGAAGGTCTAAAAGGTTATTGCCAGGCTCCCTTCCACCATCCCAAGTCAACACTAAGTGGAGTCTGTGTTCTCCAAAGGTATGCCTGTGGAACTCCGTAGGGCTTTCAAAGAGAAGGGGAAACATATCTGCTGTTACTATAGGGTAGACCGTTAAGTGACTGGTGAGGAAATTAAAAAATTAAGAGCAAGGAAAAAAGACCCCCAAATCATGTACTGCATTGGCTACGCAAAAAGGCATTCATTAGCTGTGACAGACTAATTGTGTGTGTCTTTACTGAGTCAGTGTTTCAACCTGCATTTCTGCTTCTACCTCCAGAAGCTGTGACTATATGAAAGAATCCAAACACACCCACCATTGTATAAACACACACACACACACACACACACACACACACACACACACACACATCCAGATGTAAACAAATATATGTATTTAATACCTCTTCCCAAAAGCAGATTTTCAAGTGAGGGTACTTGAAAATTGGAAAATTTGGGGGAAATTTTCTCTCCAAAGACAGTCCATGCTTATGTAAAAGCTCCTCCAAAATCTTTTCTGATTTGAAGCAAGATAGCCGGAGGATGAAATCTCTTTACAGGGACCTGCTATCCATTTGCAAAGGTTGCAAGCTAGCAGCCCCCAGGCTCCACCTGGGACCTTCACATTTAATTGTTTGGTCCACACAGTGGCAGCCAGCACAATGTTTTCTCTAAGTCGAATTAGACATGGAAATTGGAGCTCTCACATAAACCCATGCACTGTTTTTTTGTTGTTGTTGTGTTTTTTTTTTTTTTTTTTTTTTTTTTTTTCCCCGATGCCTGACCCTTGCCATCCATTTAGCCATGAATTGCCTGGCTGCCTTAGACTTCTGATAGGGTGGTGCAGATTGAAAGTATGGAAAGCCATTCACTGTGGAGGCTGTGTTAATCATTCTACTACAATCCTTTGCCTTCCTTGTGAACTAGCCTTCCTGGACTCAGCACCTCAAGTTCCCTGATCTGTCAACCATTTTTCTGGGTCCAGAAGGCTCTGTGCTCTGTCTTCCAGGGGAAACTTCCAGGTTCCTCTTTTGACCAAAAGCCTCAATAAAGCCTTTCCTGACCTGCTGTCTGAGACTAGCTGCCCATTCCTCAGCACCCACCTGGTACCTGCAGCCATGGAAAGGTTTTCCTTCCTCAGTCCCCACAGCACCCAAGACTATGCTTTACACATTTTTGTTAGCAGAAGTTCCCCATTAGACAGGGCTCCTTCAAGATGAGAACCATGTCTCATTTGCTTTTTCTTCCAGGGCCTGTCAGAGTGCCAGACACATAGAGGGGGTGCTCCAGAGAAGCCTTTTGAAATTAAGAGAGTTGATTGTCAACCTCCATCATTTCCGAGCCACCCACAGGTCAGGTTGGTGGTTAGAGAGGGGTCACAGAGACAGCAGGGTGATTCTCCACCCCCCACCTCCACCAAAGAAAATAGGACTCTCTAGAAGTCCAGGCCACTCTTTTGCACCCCCCCCCCCATTCCAGAATGCAACCTATAGGAGAGTTAAAAAATATCCAACTAAATAAAGTATCAGCTGCTACTTAGGATTGAGTTAAAACAATTTTTTTTAAAGGTTAAAAAAGCTACTTGCTCTTCAGGTCAGTAACTGTCATAACGATTTTTCTCTTGCCATATGCTCCTCTGAATTGCATTAATATGACATCTCTCTCTCTGAAGCATCTGGTCTCAGCCACTTCAAGGCACACGAGGAAGCTGCACATTCAGACTGAGTATATAATAACACAGAGAGGTATTTGCACGTCTGCCATCACAAAATACTATGTTGTGTTTCATACAGCATTCCAGAGATGGTGCAGGAGATAGTTCAAATGAATCGAGGCCGAATCTGGGGAACTTTTGTTTGCCTGTGTATTTTGTGTGTGTGTCTATAAATGCATGTGTCCACATATGTATACGTTTAATGAATTGGCAATCACCTGCATTGCTCAAACATAATTTCTTATTTCCTGTCAAAAAGATCTGAACATTTTAAGCATCAGATGAAAAAAGAGTCCCACCAATCTGCCAAATATGGACAGAGAGGTCGGGCATATCTATATTTCAGCACTGTGAAATACAAAAAGGGAAAATTTTCCATTGCAAGCCAAAAGCAAAGCAGCACTATTGCACAACATCCAACCACATTTTCCAGTCTAAGAAGAAAACCTGGCGAGCGATGCAGGCTTCTCCTCCTCAGTGGTAATGATCTTTGTCACACTGATAGATTTACTTAAAATTTTCCAAATATCTCACCCCACTTTCTTAAATAGTTCATTAAAAAATCCAAATGGGTTTAATCAAGTTGACCACACAACACATGGTTCCAACATCCGTTCTTTTCTTGTCCTGAAGATCCTGGTGCTTATTTTGTCAGAAGCACAAAAAGTAGAAATGCAATTCCTTTTGTGCTGATGCTAAATGTTAATAGATTTGCCTAAATGCCTGCTAATAGTCCCCCTAAAATTAGCTAGACTAGTAGTGCATGCCTAATGTGCTGTTGTTTTTGTTGTCTTACTTGCTTTTTGCTTCCCCTGCTTTTATCAGAGGGAAAAAAGACCCCTAGAAAAAAGTCTACATCCTCGGTTGTGAAACATTTCCAGTGTCATATGTGAATTCTGCAGAAAGAACATATATTCTGAAACTATCCCACACTTCTGACATTCTGTCATGAAGGTGACAAATCCTAGTGCTCTAATGTTTCATTAAATTAAACATGAAATGTTTAATGTTTTGTTAAATTAAACATGAAGCCGTGACTTTGCACCCGAGAACCACAGCCTTCTATCAATTCCTCATATTCCTCCAGGTCACTTCTTAGGTTATAAAAACTGAGTTTTGTTTATTAGAAGCATTTTATCTCTCTCTCAGCTAAAATGTACTTTCTTCTAATGCACTTATAAATAAAAACTAACAGGCAACCCGTTTTGGGGGGGGCACTTAAATTATTTCTAAACTCAGTCCTACAGAAAACAGCTGGCAGACGACCCTGTAGCTAATTGTCTATTATAACTTTTTTCAAGCATTTGCAACCATGACTGAGAAGCTTCCAGAGAGCAGAGGTTTAGCATTTTCAATTGGGTCTCAAGCCCATTTCACAGATGGGCATGCTATTGCCCGAAGAATGAAAGGATTGCTAGACAACTGTTGATATAGATCCTTGGACTAAAGAAATCTCAATCCCTTTTCCTTATCTGTGACAACAGAAACTGACCAGGAAAACAAGGCAAAACAATTCTGGTCTGGGAGAGTATTTGCATAAACAGAGAGAAGGATGCTGGGCTCTAGTGACTGCTGAATACAGGTTTTGATGAAACCCTTCAAAGCAGCAGGTAAACAAAACCTGGGCACTGTAGGGAGATGATGAAATGGAGTGTAGACAAACAGTAAAATGAAATAAAATAAAATAAAGTGCTTCTTTTTCACCAGTCCAGCCAGATAGTTAAAAGTTCTAGAGTTCTTAGTATCACATCCAGAGGATCATACGACAGACAGAATTTCCAAGTGTAATTTTATAAAAGGCATTAAGATGATACTTTTTTTTTTTTTCAACGTTTATTTTATTTTTGGGACAGAGAGAGACAGAGCATGAACGGGGGAGGGGCAGAGAGAGAGGGAGACACAGAATCGGAAACAGGCTCCAGGCTCTGAGCCATCAGCCCACAGCCTGATGCGGGGCTCGAACTCACGGACCGCGAGATCGTGACCTGGCTGAAGTCGGACGCTTAACCGACTGCGCCACCCAGGCGCCCCAAGATGATACTTTTTTATTTTATTTTATTTTTTTTTTTTTTTAAATTTTTTTTTCAACGTTTATTTATTTTTGGGACAGAGAGAGACAGAGCATGAACGGGGGAGGGGCAGAGAGAGAGGGAGACACAGAATCGGAAACAGGCTCCAGGCTCTGAGCCATCAGCCCAGAGCCTGACGCGGGGCTCGAACTCCCAGACCGCGAGATCGTGACCTGGCTGAAGTCGGACGCTCAACCGACTGCGCCACCCAGGCGCCCCAAGATGATACTTTTTTAAATGGAGAGCAAAGTCAACAAAAAAATGCATGTTCTCCATGATGAAAGTGCCTGAATATTTTTACATTTTTCTTGTGATTTAAGTGGGTGAATGAGGCATCCAAATGAAGTCCCCCTAATTGTCACACCAGCCACAGCAGAAAGAACCATCCCTTAAGGGGTAAGCTGCACAGACCCTTCCAGTCATCAATACTCTTTCTGTGTCAACACATAGATTCTTGTCACTGGCCCAAAACTATCAAACAGCCCGGATTTGCTAACAGGTCCTTGCTTAGAACGCCTGCTTGAGAACCCTTCTCCCAGCTAGTCCCCAACCCATAGGAACATAATTGATACTTACCATTCTGAAGCTTCATGTCTGTGAGGCAGACTAAATAAATTAAACTGATCCTGCTTTAATCTTCTTTTCTAGACCCCAAATGCCTTAATCAAAAGGAAAAACAAAAAAAAACAAATGTTCCCTGAGGTCCTTCTCTAAATCACCAGAGTATAAAAGCAAGGGATAGCTGTCTTTTTCACTGAGTGCCCAGAACCTGTCCCCTAGCATGAACAACAGAAGATTATTTCTAACACCCTTTTGGTTCCCTCCCCCAGCCATCTTTTCCTTCACTTGTATCGTCTGTGCCCCAGACAAGGCTTGAGTTACACTTTAAATCAAACTCTGGAAGAGACTTCCATTGGAAATTTGGCTTGGCAGACCTCCTGTAAAAATCCCACGTAAAGACACATTTGTTTCCTCCCTGCAAATGAACTGTGGCATTTGTGGTCCCTCTTGTTCTCCCCAGTGCATACTTCGCCTTTAAATGAGCTTAAGCTGCAGGACTTCATTTGGGGTTAGCTGTCCCACAAAGCTCATTTGGCTCTTACCATTAAGGCAAGAGGCTCTAAAAGGCTAGCAAGATGCTTTTAACAACGTTTGAGGGGCCAGTCATATCTTGTTAGCAATAGCTGCACACTTACCCGGCTCTCAGGGCCTTGCCGGAGCTGTCCTATTCCTTCTGGGATTAGGAAGGCAAAATGAAATTAACCAATCGTTAGCTGGAGCCACCCGAGCTGCACTAGATTCTCATTCTCCAAAAACCAAGTGAAGCAGCTTCCTCCAAAGTTACTCCTTCATCCACTTCTCCTAGCATACACAGCCCGCCAAGGCCCTGGCTGCTGTTTCAAAACGGCTACTCAATAAAAAGATTTTAAAGGCTGTGCCGGGAGCCGGGAGCTTCAGATCCCAGTTTGGCTTTTTCTCCATCAGCATTCCTCAGCAAGCCTGCACAAAGCGAGGTACGCTACATTATTTATGTCAGCTCTAGGCTCTGGAAAACACACACTGGCATCCTGATTACTAAGAATCCTCATGGATACAATTAAACCATTCCCACATATATCCCCCCCCCCCCACCCCTTCCCAGATTCAACCTCTTTCAGAGGAAACAGAAGCACTTTGATGCGTGTCCCAACTCATCTATTAGGAACCAAGAGAGCATTGAAATATGGCCATGATGGCAAATGAGCCAGGGGGAAAGGACACTTTCCCTGGAGTGAGCAGATGACACTGCAGGGAGGAAAGCTCTGAGAATAGTTTGGGGCATGCCCTGCAAGTGACCGCCCTGGGTTGGAGGTGCTGATATGGAAGCAGCCAAGCTGTGACACTACAAAAAGAAAAAATAAATAAATAAATAAATAAAAACATTCTGATGAATTCATGGAAGATTGATTTAGAATGGGCTGTTAAGGGAAGTAAGGCACATTTGGCAACATGACTAACCTTTCAAGCTGGATGTAGAGCAATCACGCTCACCCAACAAATGCTCCTTGGTGCCCCATCCAAGTCAGAGCACTAGATGGGAAGACCACTGATTTCACCAAGTAGAGCAATGACTCTGTCCCCACGTCTCCTCTTCAGCAAAATGAACAATTCTCCAAGTTGCAGTCCACCATTTCCCTTCTTGTCAGTAGCTCGACAACACATTATGAGCTGGGCATATTAGCCACAGGCAGGGAGAACGGTATGCTGGCACAGCAAAGGAAGGATGAGGACAGGAGCTTCCTCCTCTGTAGGAGTAGTGAGAAGGCTATGCAATTCCCCTGTTGCTAGCTACAAAGTCCCTGCTTGGCAGGCAGAGGTGACTTCATTCTGTGAAAGCCCCAGGCACCGCTTAATGAAACAACCTTTGGCAGGACCTCACAGTGAAGTCAGTTTATCTAGGCAAGAAGTCAGCTTGGGCAAAGTCAGTTGTCTCATCCAAGAACACAGAAAAGCAACCTGCTTCTCTCCAAAGGTGTCCTTTGAATGTGCACTCCTATGTTTGCCAGTTTTTTTTTTTAAAGTGATGGCCACTTCCAATGGCTTAGTCCATCCCAATTTAGACAACTTGGATGGAAAATTGGTGTCTGAGATGGAAAGTATGGTAGAGAACACAGTGTAGGTCAGTGGAATAGAGCCCAAAGGGGGCAAATACACCCTTTGATACACAGCAAAGGAAGAAATGGGAAATTTGCTCCAGTATGTGAAGAACATCCCTCAGCAATAAACAGATGATAGGTAGCATAATAGAACACAAACACACACACACACACACACACACACACACACACACACACACACATTCACCAGCCGAGGCACCCAAAGATCTGATGAATGGAAAAGCAGATACAAATTGCCCTGTTGGAGGATTTCAAGCTGTAGTATTGGCTCCTGAGACCCCAAATCCTGGGTCATCTAGTCCAATGGCCCTTAAGGAGGCCTTGGCCACATGTGGGTACAAGTGTGCTCTCAGCTTAGGTGGTTCCACTCATTCTTGCCACTAAGGAATCCAATGCACGTTGTAATTTTTCCTGGAAAGGACTCAGAAGCAGCTAACTAGAGTGCCAAGAACAGAGATGATTCCTTGGGAGGAAGATGATTCAAGATTATCATTTATTCCTCTAATAACGAAGCAATAATCAACTTAGAGGCTGACCTCAGACTAGAAATCTTAGTAAGGATCCCCTGGGGACCCCTCCTGTGGCCCTCCAGAGCTGCAAGGTGGGAAAAGCCTCAGGTTCTGCCAGTCATCTGTTCACCTGTGGACTGGTACACACTGTTCAGCCTCCCTGAGCCTCACTTTTCTTAACTGGAAACTGTAGATAATGAGACTCACTTCTAAGATTTTGAGGATTCAGTCTGAAATATAAGGTACTTAATTCAGTGCCTGGCATCCTGTGACCTCAGAATTGGCCTTGGTTATTATGCATTTTCAAAAGGTTATCAATTAAAAGGCACAAAACTTACACTGACTGGTTCACAGATGCCTGAGCCCCATCTCAAAGTGGTCCCGGAGCAATCAGATCATTACTGACAATCTGTGTGCAAAACGCCATACTCATCACTATCATTTGCCTCCAATAAATGTGTTCACAGTAGTTGCCCCAAGACAGAGGTCAATAAAAACTAACGAGGATATAAAAACAGAGTATTAAGAGGGGATTTATTTTTTAAGGGAATTCCAACATTTTAAAAATCAACTGAACCCTTTTCTGTTGATTCAACTGTAAACTAAACATATTTCAGAATCTTGATATCCAGAAGAAAGTTGCTCTACTCAAGATGGAGGAAAAAAAAAAGTGGCCTGAAGTCCCATCCTCCAGAAACCTCTGTCCACTTATTTACATGCCCCCATCCCCCTCACACTACTAGGAACAGAGGTTGACACACTCTAATCTAATAGAAAACTAGCATCTTAATGCAAAAGGAGAAGGAGGACCAAAGACATTAAGTTACTTCCTCAATTTCATGTCACCTAGTACAGCTTTGCTGGAATGCAGAGGCCTGACTACCTTTCAAATGCTCCCTCATCCTCACACAAGGCTAAAGATAAAACCAGTGGAACTCACGGCCAGTTTCTATTTCACCATCCAACATGTTGGTTTCATCTCAGTTTAGTATTTTGCTTTAATAATGTACATACAGGACCAACACTTCATGATGTTTTTTTTCTCCAGAAAGAGATTACTTAAAATTTTAAGTTTTTCAATAAATTAGGTTCCACAAATCTTGCTAAGCCATTTTACTATCTGAGGGTTTTGCTACAAGTTTCTAAATCTTTCAAATGAGAAAAAAAGTTCTTTAAACTTCATAATTTATAAAGGCTACATAGGTTATTAATATCTTCGAAAAATACGGAATTTTGCCCATGTATCTCTTCTCTAACGATATAGTTAGTAAATATGTCTTTCTTCTATATAAACAATCTCAAGAGGTCTTGAGCATGCAGTTGTTTTTAAGTAATAATCACTTCTTGCTTATAAAAACAAGAGCTACCAAAATGATACATCTTCAAAATAAATAGGGGCTACCACATTTCACTGCTAAAAAATACCCACATGCATTGTGACTATATCCAATGAACAGCTGGACTGCACAGACATTGAGATCCTTTCTCAGAGTTTCAAAGAACTTTTGCTTTCTGTCAAACCACCTGAACAAAAAATGCAGTATGTTGCATCATATGCTGAAGCTATTTTTCTAGTTGAAACATGAATTATGAGTCCTTCTGAAACACATCAGCCAAATCAAGTTGTAACATGGCTGGGCTTTATTCGCTGCACCGATCACCACAGCTAATTGGTTTCTAATGTAAGTCATGCTTTTGCTTCATTAGCTTAACATTTCTCTTATTTTTCCTTCCATGGTACATACTAAAATAACCAGTGTTAAGTTGAACATTTCCCCTCAAACGAGGTATACTTCATCTGAGTGTTAACTCTGACTTTGCTGAGTCATTTGTACTTTTATAATGTGTGGGGTCAGAATGCTAGTTTTAGGACACGGGCTTTTCTTGGTCTCCGTAAATAATATGGAGGTACTCTTGGTGATCTTTAAAATCTGTTTTTGTTTTTTTCCTCCTGTGGAAGCTCAAACTCAATTCCTAATGATGAATATCCCTAAATATGTACTGCTGAGACTACCTAAGAGGCCTACGTGTGTCTTGTTGGCAGAATTGACAAACTCTCATTGCTTCCAGAATAACACAAGGAACTGCCTGGGGCTCCTACTTCCTGTTTCCATAAGGCAGAACACTTGTTTAAGGCTATCTTCAAATTGGTGGTTTAAGAAGTTAAAGTGGCAGAAAAGATTCAGAAACTATATAAGCCTCATCTGAGTAACTTAAGTGAAGCAAAAGAAAAGCAGTCATTGTATTCTTTGAGGTTAGAGTTAAGCTATTTAGGGATAGGACTTACAACATTTTGCTTGTATACAGAAACTGATTCAGAAAGTTGGTTTATTCTACAACATTCCAAGTATGTGCATGGGCAAGAAGGCAACAACGATTCTGGTACAGAGTCCAAACATGGAGAACAGGGATGGGGTAGAATGTGGGCCCTGTTCCCTGTGTCAGGACCTCTCCAGAATGAGATATCCTATATAAACTTTCCTGGTATCCTTTATGATGATGTGGCTTTATTGTCCTTTTCCAGACTGAGTCACCTGTGAAGGTAAGGTTTCCCTAGTGCTTTAGCAACACCATACATCAAAGGCAAAATCAAAATAGATTATTTACCCTAATGTAGATTCAAAGGGTTTTAATGGGTCTTACATGGTCATTTAATCCAAACCCCTCATAATACAGGTAAGGAGAAACATGAAGGAGAATATGTATTTTCCTCATGTCATTAGGACTATATCATAGGCCCTGTGACATTAGGACTACGGATCTGGGAAGATAACCTTGGCACATCAATTCCTTTTTTTTTTTTTTTAATTTATTTACTTATTTTGAGAGAGAGCATGCGAGAGCAAGTAAGCAGGGGAGGAGCAGAGAGGGGGGAGAGCGAAAATCCAAACAGGCTCCACGCTGTCAGTGCAGAGTCTGACTTGGGACGCTATCTCATGACTGTGAGATCATGACCTAAGCCGAAGTTACAGTTAAATGCTTAACCAACTGAGCCACCCATGTGCCCCATAAATTCCTTTTTATATGGATTTATTATTTTCTATTTCTTCTCTTTCTCCTACACCAACCAACCCCCTCCCCCCCCCCCCCCCCCCCCCCCAGTTTCCCACACTTTGCCATACCTGAAAAAAGATCATGGTCAATGTTTTTTTATTCTGTGATTTCTGTTTCCAAGGAGGAAGTTTGATTCTGGACACTATTCTAAAGAAGGCTCTGGAGGATTTTCAAATACCCATTGTGAACAGCACCACAGCTGTGGTAACAGTCATTCCCCCAAAGTGTTCACAGCTGGAAAGCGGCCCCGTATTTTGCCATGTGAATAAAACCCAACCTCTTGGTCAGACAGAACTGGATTTGAATCTCCTTGCTGTTGTAGGTCTCTAACTTAGCTCCACCATGAATATACCAGGGAGAATAATGGCACCTGGCTCACCTAACTCTTGGAGGTTAATGGGCAGTGGCTGGGTGACACTAAAGACTCAGTAGCTAGGCTCTGCTATCATCATCTTTCTATCATGGGCTCAGACACATCGTAAGAGAGTTACACATTCTCCTCTTGCGCTTACAAACCCAGGGCAGAGCCCACTTATGGAGGAATCCCTCTCTGAAAGGCGTGTCTCCTCAGTGACCTGCAGTATCCTGTCTTGTATCACTTCATTGTGAGGAGGGTTGATATGACACACCCGATGGAGGCACCATGAACATGCAATTTTCTGCTTAAAACCACAAGGAAAACAGGACTTCAGATAACAGGGAATTGCGATTCAAATCTGTTGAGCTACAGGGAATCAGTTATGGTCTGTCTCTGCCTGGGGATGCAGGCTCATCGATCCACACTCATCACCACTGGCCTGGGAAGGGCAGCTGGCCCTGACTCTCCTATTAATTAGACAGGTGGGGAATTTCCCGAGATCAGCATTTCCCAAGTGTTAGTCATTTTCCTATTGCCTTCCAGGCTTGTGCACTATCCAGTCCTTCCCTGCAACCACTGCAGCCACCATTCCATCTGATCCTCGGCTCTTTAGTTCACTTAATAAGTCAATCTGAAGAAAGATACTGTTTCCAACTTTACCTCATCCTTTACCTCATAATATCTATGAAATCACAGCTTAGAAGTGCTAACTATATATAACCACAATTGTGTGTGGTTATACACACACAATTTCTAATATGTATTACACTAAACAGATTACTATTAAAGTTAGGTATTCAACAAGGTGCCCCTTAAGGATGTCTTGTGTACGTGTCCTATACTCATTGGTACCCACATGATACTCGAACGTGTGTTTGGAAATACTGTCCTAAATGAAATGTTATTCTTTTTGTTTTGAACCAGCAGAGTCTCTACTTTGTGCCCTTTTCTCTTCAGAATGCAGTGCCTCAGAGTGAAATGTCACCAGGAAAAGAAATGCTCTAAAAATGAAGTTTGATTATGTCCTATAGCCCAGATAGAAAACTCAGAGAAGAGCCCACATGCTACTTTTCATCCTGGGAACTGATGCCTGAATGTGTTAAAATGCTATTTATTTTCCGACAGGCTACTTGGGCCTGGCACCATGTAAATCCAAAGTGTTTGTAGAGGCTCCCCTGGGGACAAAGGGAAAATCATCTGTATAGATCAAATGTGTATTAGCTGCATTAGCAATTGGTCCCTGGAGACTTGATAAAGACCTTTTTATACAGATTTCACTGCACAGTTTTCTAAGAGCTTTCACTGAACTGGCCTTGGGTATCATGGGTCCAGGAATTCCTTCACTTCGTCCTACCCATCAGAAGAGAGAGATGGAAAATGAGAAGCCAGAGTGAGAAGTGCTACCTTCATTGTAGGCGAACCTCACTACCACAGCCATGCTCCCTTCCCCCATCAATATTTCATGTTCTCACAGTCCTGCGAAAATTTATCTGTTGCCTTCTTGCATTATAATGTGTAGGATGGTGGAAATATTACAGCACTGGTTCATGAATTTAAAAATTCGTCACCTTCTCAATTTAGAAAGCTGATATGTGGTTAGAACTTATGAAGGCTCTACAGGCTTGAAATGACCAAGGGGGCCAGAGCCCTGTTTCTGAGAAATCTGTGCAGTGAGGGCATGCAGTCAGAGGGTGGGGGTTGGCTGGAAATCCTGCTGCTGGGGCCTCAATTCTCTGGCTTATTGTCAACCCATGATTTGTCTTGTACCATGGCACTGTTTGAAAGAAGAGAGAGGGAAAATAATGCCCCAGTTGTAAGCTCTGTAGCAAAATCCAGGTTTTGAACAGACACAGACTCTCCCTGCTCTTTCAATACCCTCTCCACCACAGCACAGAGGTTCCCTGGGCTCTGCTCAGTTTTGTATGGTGTGTCCAACTGGTAAGCTCTCTGGTAAAGCAACTCTCAGAACCCTGGGCAATTATATAATGTTCCTCCAGTCTCCGAAGGGCTTCCCAGTCATTAAACTGTGTTGGTTTAACTCCTTTCCTTTCACTACAAGACACATTTCAGAGACATATACTGTCTTACAACTTCATCCCCACTCCCACTAACAGGGACGCTCACCATATTCTCCAGGACAGAAGTGCTTAGCCCCTGCTCAAGAACAAGTGGGAGCCAGTGACCCTAGCAAAGGTGGCAAGGAGGCACAGACATTTCTCAGTGCAGATGTAAACCTTTATATTTCCAATAGCTGGTTTACATAAACATGAAGGAGAGTTTAACTTGAAGCAGAACGGTTAGGGAAGAAATGAGTGTCAACTTCATCATCTCCTGCCCTGTGGCCTACCTTTTCTGCAGTGTTAAGTCTTGGAGACACCATCACCAGTCTTTGTGCCCACCTAGACACCTCAGAGTGACCCATAAACAAGTGACTGCTGCTTCTCTGTCCCCCTCTTGCCACTGCCCTTCTCCTTTGCCTGGACAGTTAGTCACGCTACTGACCATCAGAGATAGGCATTGCTCACCAAGATGGTTTTCCTTGACCTGTAAGTATGAGACACAGATGGCCTCAGACAAGCTTGATGCAAAGGCATCAGGGAGTTAATGTGTGCTCCAACCAACTGTCCAGGGGTTGTCATTCCCACAGATGTAGTCAGACACATAGGGGGATACACTCGGGTTGCTGCTTGAAGAAGGTAATGCTTTCTAAGGAATCCTAGAGCATTAGATTTGATACAGAAGCATTATGTTACCATGAGTAAGATTCACCAATAAATAAAAATAAAAATCTTTATTCCTCTCATTTTGAGTCAACAAATGAAGTGTCCAGAATTCTGATCCCTGAGAGCTCTACATGAGGGCCTCAGCCAGGGCAGTGCCCACTCTCAGCAGGTAGGCTGTTTTCAAGGGGAGGTCTACAGGGCAAATCTGTGCTGCTATTACTTCAACAGGGACAGAAGTAATTCTGGAGTCCAGAGTGATTTTTCTAATGCAGAAATCTGAATGTCACTCCTACTTAAAAATTCTCCACTGGATCCATCACTTATAGCACAAAGCCTTCATTCTGTTCTAGTATCTTCAGCTCTTTGCCCACCACCTGCCTTTTGCATTATGCTGCAGGAATACCATATTTCCTAGAAGACCTTACCTTATGGCACACCTCAGGCCTTTATATCTGAGAGTGTCTCTATTTAGCAAGGGTTTTCTTTCATTCCTATATTTCTACAAAATAGTAAATAATTCCTACACTTCTTTCAAAACCAACTCAAACACCACCTTTCAGGGGATTTTCATGTCCTTTGTGCTCCAGGTATCACAGGCTAATCTTTACATTAAATGACTTGTTCCTTGTAAAGCACTTGGAACAATGGCTAGTACATAGTAGCTGCTCAATAATTTTTAAAAGCTATTAGTATTGCCTCACCATCATATTAACCATCATATATTTATAGTATTTGCTCACCTGTCCCCAGTAGCCATGAAGCTCAATGACTCTGTTGTTCCACTAATATCAAACCAATGTTTGGCACATAAAAGGTCTCAGATAGGATGTGCTGAACTAAAATAGGACTAAAGCAGTTTGACTGTCTGGGAATTCTACAAGGTGCTTAGTTGCTTATTGTAGTTACCCTTCATGCAAAAATTTGGAGTCAGGCTTTTCTCAAGTCTCTTCATAGTAGAGTAGGTCATATGCTTTCTTTCGATTCTGCTTGGACACTACTTTCTGGTTCCATTACATACCAGGCCAATAACCAGAAACCACACATCTTTGGAGGAAAAGTAGCAGATGCCAGACAAGAGCTTGCTCTCCCCTATTACTCTAATCAAGCTATGTGGTAGACTGCCTTTCTCTAATCTGATTTGAGAAGGGCCTTAATAGCACCGTAGAAGTTAAGAATGAAGCTAGTTCTTCAAGCAGCCCCTCACTTTAGTGGCAATTTTTTCTCATCTATTGTGACAAGTGAGGCCCCTCATTGGGGCCAATTGTTGCACTTGGATGCAAGCATGAAGTTGGAGGCATTTTTTTTTTCTTTTAAAGGCACAAGTCAGCCCTTCCTGATTTAATTAGAGGGTTTTGTTTTGTTTTGTTTTGCCTATCTCTTGACCTTCCACTTGATTATGCAGCGAAGTATTCCTGGAGAGCAATAATCCTGTAAGCCTGACATAAACCCTCACAGCTATGAAAATGACAAAGCTGTCAAAATCTCAGCCTTACAACTTCAGACGGGGGTCAGCTCCGAAATGTAATTGTCGAGAAACTCAAGGGCTAGGTTCCGTTAAGAGATTTATAAAAAAAAAAAAAAAAAAAAAAAAAAGAGTCAAGGAAATAAAAGGTCCCAAACAAAGATGATGGGAGGCTTTAAATTTCAGTCTGTGCAAGAAACTTTTGCCTTTCTGTGCGTGCCATTAACATAGCGATTTTTAGTAATTTCGATGGGAGATGCCATCTCCTTGGAGTCAGAGAAAATGAGAAAGTCTTTTTTTCTCCCAGAGTATGCAAACAGAAGCTTAGAAACATGTTTGCATTTGGATTGGATGATCTAAACCAACAAAGTTCAACCTTTTCACTAGGAGCTGTGAGCTGTTTGACAAGACCTACTTTTTATCAGGCAGGTTCAAAGTCTACACACTGCAGAGGCTTCCTTAATAAGAGGGACTAATAAGATTATTTCCTTAAAGATCTAACTTTGGCACCCTTCCTCCTCCCAGAGAGTAGAGTAGATTCATTCTCTAAATTGCTTACCTTCAAAAGAAAAGCTCTGTTGACTGGAACACGGCCCCAGCATGGCACACCGAGTCGCTATTAGTAGGATTCTCATTTGGATTTGAAGAGGCTATTATTTTTGTCTCGTGCTCTTTTTTTTCTGCACTTCTTTTCTGTCATCAAAAAATTAACTTCCCAAACTAAGCACCAAGATTTTATTTCAATGGGATGAGTCAGAATCACCGATTGTCCACCTGTCACTCCAAATATCTTGCCTTTCCTCAGGGACATAAATAGCCAGTTACACACACACACACACACACACACACACACACACACACACACACAGTAAACATAGGCACATTTCTGGGCAAGCAGACTTTAATGTAAGGAGAGAGAAATGGGCATATCTGTATTAAATATATAGAGAGAATAAAGCAAAGGGCTCTATTCAAAAATTTTTTTCCCAAGCTTGCATTTTGACCCATTTGGGATCACAACACAAAATCTTCTGTTGAATAGGGAGGTTTGAGAAAGAAAGATCATGTGATCATCAAATTGAATTCTCTCTAACTTCCTGCCTCTTGCCTTCCTGTATCACAGCTTATGTGATCTGCTGAAATAATGAGCCATTTTCACTCTCCCATCCATGGGTGGGATGATGTATAGCCACTTAAAACTGGCTGTGTTTAAAGAAAAGTGATTTGAAAATGGGGACCATTTAAACAGGTCACTGTATTTCTCAAAGGTGAAACAGTGATCAGTGTATGACATTTAATGATCTAAAAGAGCCATACAGAAGAATTTTCTCCTAATCAAACTGGAATCAACTCTCTTCTCAGGAGAAAAGAATTGAGGCCATCTGTGGATCTTAGTCCTTTCTGGCCTCTGATGACTGAATGTGTACCATGTATAGCTCTCTCTGTATCTTAACGCCTGAGTTCCTGGAGGATACCACATTTCACTCACTCTATGAAGTACATTTCCTTACTCATTTTAACATTTATGAAATCAGAATTCTTCTTGCAACTGATGGCATGTTCTAGTTTAATTGGCAAAGGTTTTTCTTATACATAATAGTGAGTTATTTTGCAAGTGAGTGCATTTTAGAATTGATGAAATATTGTCATAGATACTTAATAAATATTGTTTGGATAAATGACTGAATAAATGGGGCACATCCTCCACGGTCTCTCAATACTTATTTAAGGTAAAAAATATATTTAACAACAAAGAACACCTCAAACTTTTGCATCATTGACTGAGATATAAATTTTTCTTAAAGTTTATTTATTGAGAGAGAAAGTGAGTGGAGGAGGGGCAGAGAGAGGGGGCAGAGGATCTGAAGCAGGCTCTGCGCTGACAGCAGAGAGCTTGAGGCGGGGCTCGAACTCGTGAACTGTGAGATCATGACCTGAGCTGAGATTGGATGCTTAACTGACTGAGCCATCTAGGCACCCCAACTGAGATATAATTTTTTAAAAAATGTTACATAGGGGGCACTGGGGTGGCTCAGTTGGTTGAGCGTCCAACTCTTGGTTTTGGCTTAGGTCATGGTTTTATGGTTTTGTGGGTTCCAGCCCCAGATCGGGTTCTGCGCTCACAATGCAGAGTCTGCTTGGGATTCTCTCTCTCCCTTTCTCTCTGCCCCTCCCCTACTTGTGCTGTCTCTCTCTCTCTCTCTCTCTCTCAAAATAAGTAAATAAACTTAAAAATAAATAAACTCTTACAGAGACATGTTAAAAATCAAACCAAACAACACAAAGCAACAAAATCTAAAAGGCAGGAGGAAAAAAAAGACAACAAAACTAAGTGTTTTTTCTCCCTGATAATAAATGTGACAATAAAAAGAAGGGAACGAACATAAGCTATGCCAGCCACTTTCTGTTTCTTTCCCAAGTTCCATGTAGCAGCGGTTCCTCATAGACAAGGAAACTGAAACTTCCAGAGGCTAAGACACTTGCTCAAGGTCCAACATGTAGTGAATATAAAGCCACAGGTGAACCCAGACATGGCCAACTCTGGTTTGGCACTTCAGCCTGCTGACCCCCAAGAACAGTTCTTCTGACTCATGATTGGTCAGTGTTCATTTAATCAGGTGAATTTGGCCATACTGGAAACTAGCGTTCAGAATAGTAGTGTTTGTGTTGTTTTAATATACTCTAGGACAGTGGTTTCCAAGCCACTGCACATGGAAATCCCTAGGGATCTTTACCAAACTAGAGATCCCTGGATCCTTTTTCCCTTTTTCCTGGCCATTCTGATTTCACTAGTATGGGGTGTGACCTGGGCATTAGAATTTTAAAAGCTCTCCAGGTGATTCTAATGCACGGAAAGCTTGGGAACCACTGCTCTAGGAGGTTTTCATGCTGCCCTAGGGAAGAGAGACAGACAATGCATTCCTGGTGGGAAACTGCATGAGCAATCATATACAGAACCTATTCACCAACTTGTTATTATTCTGCCTTTCTTAAGTCACACATGTCATATTTTAAGAGCCGCTGTCTCTTTTTTAAAAACTACATTTATTAAATCACCTTTAGTTCATTTTCCCATGGACTTGCTAATGACTTACCATTAAATCAAAATAAAAGGAATTTGGTGATTTATTGTGTGTAGTCTTTTCATAAGTTAATACAGACTTTCATCCTCTTATTTACTACTGAAAAGAGCTTGATCAATGTCCAACTTTCTCTGAGGACCAACACTCCTTGGTCTTGGTTTATGTAGTGGGCCAGCTGTATAGTCCTACCCCTAGGCCTTCCACGTCTGCAGATTTCCTCTCCATGACACAGCAGTTGGTTCAGGGCTGGACCCAAGTCCACAGTGGAGGCAAGGACTATTATTGGAAAAGTTGGAGAACTGTGTCCTAAAGAATTAACTTTACCCAAAGAGAACTCTGACCTTTGCCCTTGGCTCCTGAGGGGTAGGTAATCTCTAAGTCCTGGGGATGTCCTGCCTCCTTAGTGTCTTTGCCTGGGGGCCTTGGGCTATACTGGATAGTCTAACAATGTGATTTATGGTGGGGGCTTTGAACCATGTGGATTAGGTTGACCTCTGGAGGGACTAGAAACTAAAGCTAAGCCACATGGATGGTCAGCTATGTCTCTGTGACTGAGCTCCAATAAAATCTCTGGACACCAGGGTTTGTTTCCCTGGCTGGCAATATGCAGTGCATATTGTCACACAGTGTTACTAGGAACAGTTAGTTCTGTCCATGATTGTACTGTAGGAGTATGACAGGAAGCTCTGCTTTTTGAATTTTTCTGGACTCTGTTCCACTGATCTCTTCTGGTGACTTGAGCGTGTATCCTTTCATTGTAAGAAACCATAGCTATCATTATAAGAGCTTTCAGTGAGTTCTGTGAGTCCTTCTGGCAAATTATTAAAACCAAAGGTGATCTTGGGTCCCCTGAACTTGGCAATGGGTGTCAGCAGTGAGGGCGGTGTTATGGACTTCTCTGACTCTGCAAGAGTGAATCTTCTTTTCCATGGGAAATTGATCTTCAGAGGATGCAAGCTGGAGTTGCCAGAGGGCTATCAGAATAGGCCAAACAGGGAAAAGAAGGGTCCCATGATATGGTCTGAGCCCCTGAAATCTAACTTGCCTGCATTACCCCTTAATTTCAGTTCTATGAACAAAATACTTTTTTTTCTTAAGCTCAGTCTTGGTGGAGAGGCTTACATGTGTAATTTACTACACTACTTCACTGGGTTCTCAAAGAGTCCATTAAATAGCATGATACATGGGGCACCTGGTGGCTCAGTCGGTTGAGCATCTGACTCTTGATTTCGGCTCAGGTCATGATCTCATGGTTCATGAGATCGAAGCCTATGTGGGGCTCTATGCTGATAGTGCAGAACCTACTTGGGATTCTCTGTCTCCCTCTCTCTCTGTCACTCTCCCACTCCTGCATTCTCTCCCTCCCTCCCTCTCCCTGCCCTCTCAAAACAAATAAATAAACATTAAAAAATAAATAGCATGATACATGAAAGAGCTTAGTATAATACCTGAAAAAGTCAGGGGCTTGATAAATGCTAGCCCATTCATTATTATTATTACTGTCATTTTGATTTTTAGTATTTTCCTATTGAAAAACAATCTTAGAGGCTTAATGAGCCAAAAGTTAGATGATGATGTGCTGGCTGTGCTGACTCCAGGTGACTGGGTCCTACCTGTACTTCCAGTCCTCCCACAGCCTGAACTGGCATCCTCCTGCTCACTCAATTGCCTGCACCTGCCACTATTAATGCCAGAGTTTCAGATACATCTGGGAGCACACTTAGGACTGTCTGTGATAAAATATGCATATTTCCTGAAACCCAAAGTATTCTCACTGAATGTAATAAGTGGAAAGTTATTTTACAGGAAATGAAAATCTAAGATTAATACTCTCTGATGCCATCTAGTCCCCTCAGGACAATTATTCATTGTAGTACAGCAAAATAAACTTGCAAAATGTGGGAATTGGTTTTCTCCTTGGGTTTCTAGGGTAAGTGAACCCCTCAAACTACTCAGATCAGTTCCTGGATGCTATACCCACCACCTCACCTCACTAAAGAGTAATCAGGTTTTTCAAAACACAAGACTTAAAGCATATTCATGGCTACCTCCCTAGAGTTGAACAAAGGTATAGGAGAAGACACAGTTTTAAAAGAAATCCGTCAGTAAATAGTCATTGATTGCTACTTATTAGCATTGTGGAAGGTAAGTTAAATCATCACTGACCTCAAGAAACTTCTCATATTCATCAATTCCCTCCACTCGTCAACAAATAGCTACTAAACTTGACTCTGTGCCAAGTACTTAGCTAGATACTGGAAAACAAAATGCCCTTACAGATTTACAGTTTTAAGGACCAGCAACTCCCAAATACAGTTCATTCCAAGAATCTCAGCAAAGCCTTATAAAAATACAGGTACCTGAGCCTTTAGTCAAGATTATTGTATCAAAACTCTTCTCAGGAGACCAGAAACTTATCCTTTTACTAGGTGGCTCCCAGAACTGCTGTGCTTAACCAAATTTGAGAACCACAGGGATAGATGATAAAACAAATACATGAAGACAATCTAATACAAGGCAGTGTTTATCTGTAAGGTAGCAAATAGTGACACACTGAAGAGTTAGGTGAGGGAGACATCACTGCAGACAATGTCCCTCTTACACCCTCCAAGGTGCTATATAATAATGACCTATTCCAAGTTTATTCAAGCCACCAAATCATGAGACCTCCCCAGGCATTACCACAGATAAGTGAAGTTCATTCCCAGGGGGAGAATCACCAAAGGTGAGTCAAGCATCAGCTTGTCCAAACACAGACTCACCCCCTCACTCAGCCTCAAATATTGCACAGTTCAAAAGACAACGTCTCAGAACTCCCAAGGCCATAAGCATTCTTGCCTGAAATCATTCCTTAATTCCCACCATTTCTGGGTGTTTGTTAAGTGTGATGTTGGCTTACTTTTCCCCTAGGGCCCATGTTTTCAATTTTGCTTTCCTGGTAATAGAAGCAGAGCTCTGACAATGAGACTGCTCCTTGATTCATTTGTCCAGAGATGGGATCAAGTGCAGCTTCTAAAGTAAGGGAGGGGGGCACTGAGACAGACCTAGGTTTGATTTCTAGCTTGACCATTTACTGGGGAATGACTTTGAAAAACGTCTTTCACTTCTCTGAACTTCAGTTTCCTAATCTTTATAAAGGGAGAGAGTCCAGGGTGAGAGTTAAATAAAATAATTTATTTAAAGAAATTACCATAGAAAATGGTCAACAAGTAGCAGAGATTACTATTATTGCTCCGATTTACTGGCAACTAAAGGCTTAATAACTTAAGACACGTGTAGCCCGAGAAGTAGTTTCTTCTCCTTCCTGCCACTGATAACAAGCTCCATTTCATTAAACCTCAGTATGGAACATCAAACTATGGTGGAAAGAACAGCTCTGCAAACCATGCTTCACTGCTATAAAAGACCATCCTTTTCCCCTCTCTATTTCTTCTCATACCACAGTAATTATAATCGTCTATGAGACGCTAAAGAAATAAATTTAAATACATTTTTAGAATAAGATAGTACAAAACATGCTTCCTTGGTTTTCGAATAAAAGAATATTATCTATCAGCCAGTTTGGGAGAAGGTTTTGTATGCTAATTAAAAATAAATTGGGCAGTCATGAAGGAACTTTCTGATACAATGGAAGTGCTCTAAAACTGGATTTGGGGGATGACTGCTTAACTGTATAAATTTACTAAAAATCATTAAATTGTACACGTACAATGGGTGATTTTAGTATGCAAATCATACCTTCATAAAGAGATGTGGCAACTAAAATTAAAAAAAAAATAAAAAGGAGGGAGGAAGAAAGGAAAAATGAGGTTTAGTCTCTAAACCCTAGGTATTCTATACCTCTATTCTAAACAGTAATATTATTTTCACAAACCCTGAAATATCAGATCTGTGTCCAGGTAATGAAAAATTTGGATTTCCATAGGAGCTCTGTAGGTCTGGTGCCTTCTGCTTCAGGGTCTGATATTAACACAGAAAACACAGGGGTGCCTGGGTGGCTTAGTTAAGTGTCCAACTTCAGCTCAGGTCATGATCTCATGGTTCGTGGGTTTGAACCCCACATCAGGCTCTGTGCTGATGGCTCAGAGCCTGGAGCCTGCTTCAGATTCTGTGTCTCCTTCTCTCTCTGTTTCTCCCCTGCTCTCACTCTGTCTCTCACTCTCTCAAAAAAAAAAAAAAAAAAAAGATTAAAAAAATAAAAAAAAAACAACAACACAGAAAACACATTAGCAAATAAAGAGATGTGGAAAACAAGAAATCTACCACTGGTTCATTTCTGTCTCCATTACAGACACTTCCCCCTGGTTGAGACTCCTGCAAGATGTCTTAACACTCTCTTTAAACCTCCCATTGATTAATATCTGATATCAAATACTTATCTGTTCAAACACAGAAAACAAGGTAAGAAAGAGCTAAATATAATTAGGACGTTTTCCTACCTGGAAGACCCCTGATTGGTGGAATTATAGGTGCCAGACCACCCATGCTAGGAGCAATAGGTCACTGTCTAGTCCTTGAGGACAACCTATGAGCCATCTGGCCCAGGGAAACATATTTGATGTCGACTCTCTAAGAGGCAGAAACTTTGAGAAGACCAAACTAGTGATTTTTGGCAATTGTTGATTTGCTGCTTGTCTTGTCTATACTTGAGGCTCTTCCTAATACCTCCTCCATTAGGTATTTAACTTTGTCTCTTCAAGTCTCGACTGGTACATGCCTACAGTTGGTAGTCATTTCATTTTCTTTGAATATTCGGGGTTAATATCCCATCATAGGACTCATACAAGTTAATAGTTGGCATCTCAGGAAATAACTGTTAGTCTCATGTGGAAAAAAAAAAAAAAAAAAAAAAAGAAGGTTGACAAGTCTAAACCCTGTTCAGACATCATTAGCTGTACTAAGATGCATGTACACTTACTCAAACCAACATGAGTGCTTGATTACTCTGATGGGGGTCAGGAAGGACCCATTTAAATGATCAGAAGAGGCAACACAGAAACCTACCATTAGAAGTTTCAAATAATGTATACACTGCCTGGTACATAACTGATGTGATTACCTCAGGCTGTAAGGAACATGTTGGGCATGCCTCAACAAGTATGCTGAGATGCCTGGAGGGGAAACTCTGAAGCTCATTTCATTCTTAAGAAAACCACACATTTTAAGGAATTAAAAAAATTCAATGAATATAGTCAAAATAAGTTGCTTAACCATCCTAAACTCTCAGGTGCTTATCCCATATCATCATCTCATTGAATGATCCTACTAACCCATAGCAAAAGATATTTTCATGGATGAGTCATGGAAGGGTCGACAAATGTATTGGAAGAAATTCATTAAGTGTGAAGATAGGATTGGTCTTGACCACACTCCTCATTGAGGTCACAAGAGTCTTCAAAATGAAGGGTCCAATACTTACTGGGGTTTTTCCTCTTCAGCCTAATTGTCCTCACCCTTGCCCTGTTAGCCCCACCCAGCCCTCTAAGCTAAATCAATGTACAGAAGCATCATGTCCCTAATAGTCCATGCATACAAATCATAATTATGAGCCACATTCATAATTATTTCCTAGGACACATTTCCCTGCCAGTATTGGATTCCAACCTACCTTACATTACTCTGGCTTTCCTGGATCTCTGGTTCTCTCTTTCTATGCCGACTCTTCTTGAGTCTCCCACAATACAAGATCTCATATATCTGTGAGGTCTTTGTCTTAGCCCCCTTCTCTTCAACCCTTCTTTCTTAGCTCTATCAGTGCCACTTATCTTGTTCCAGTGTATTTATCTGTTTAGAAGATTGGCATTCATCACTGTTAGTTCCATTAAGAAATGAAACAGGTCTGGGTTGCCTAGGCAGCTCAGTTAAGCACCAGACCTCATTTTAGGTCATGATCTCAAGGTTCATGAGTGCAAGGCCCACATCAGGCTCTGTGCTGACAGCTCAGAGCCTGGATGGAGCCTACTTTGGATTCTGTGTTTCCTTCTCTCTCTGCCTCTCCCTGACTTAAGCTCTCTCTCAGTCTCTCAAAAATAAATGAATGTTAAAAAAAAAAAAAAAAAAAGAAATGAAACAGGTCTTACTTTCTACACTTTCAAGTCATTGCACCCTGTCAGGCACATTCCAGGCACTAACTTATTGACTGAGAGATGAATAAACACTGTCTTTTATAATTTTTTTTAAATGTTTATTTATCTTTGAGACAGACACAGAGTATAAGTGGGGGGAGGGGCAGAGAGAGAGGGACACACAGAATCTGAAGCAGGCTCCAGGCTCTGAGCTGTCAGCAGAGAGCCCGACATGGGGCTCGAACTCACAAACTGCAAGATCATGACATGAGCCAAAGTTGGATGCTTAACCAACTGAACCACCCAGGTGCCCCAACACTGTTTTTTGCAGTATAACCACCCACCAAGAAAAAAAAAATTCTTTCAGCAGCCACACTGATTTCTTTACAAAATACAAAATTGCCAAAATATTCTCAGTTCCCTTAGCATTTGGTACTCTTTGACTTGGGGGACAGAATATTTTCCCCCTAATGCAGGACTCTTAATCCAGAGGATAAAAAAGGGGGCTGTACTTATTTGGTTCAAGTCCTTTACTTGAAAGCTGATCATTTGGAATTAGAGCATTGTTTTTCCAGGCAGTAGTTTAAAGACACACAGAAGTAAGGTCTAGAATAAAGGAAGATCTAATAAACTCTAGAAATCAGCCTACTCATCTACTGGGACTACTGGATATAACTTTCCCAGTGTCATCTAAAATTAACTTGGTCCCTGAAGGAATTCGTGCACTAGGGGATCAAGAAGTCCCTGAAATGATTGAAGGGACCTCCAAAGAGTTACTAGAGATGCAAATAGGGTAGGTGTGTTATGTTACAACCATCACTGCCTTGCGGAAAACACACATAAAGATAGCAGCCCTTGGCAAAGCCCACGGGGCTGCCAACATTCCTGTGCTGATGCCCAACAGAACTGAAATTCAACAGAAATCAAGTAGCAGATTATGTGTGCTGCAAGACTTGAAAACTAACAGGCAGCCTAATGAGCATATTATAACTGCAGGCTCTGCTTGTTAACTGTTGAAAATATTTTCACAAGGCTTTGCGTATGGCAGGATAATGCTAGTTATTAAACGTCTATGCTGAAAGGGAACTCTGTGTGAGCCAGGCTTGAGCAAGTCACCTGGATAATGTCAGTGATTAGAAATGAATCATAGCACGTGCTGGACTTGGGTGTTCCATGACAAACCCCATTGGTTTTCCCAGAGACCAGAAGGTAAACAGATTTGTCAGGCTCAATGAAGAGAAGTTCATACCAGAGGGATGTATGGTGCTCCTCTGATCTATGAAGTAAAACCTGACTTAACACTTCCCTTGAGTAGGAATGGGCAAAATTCTTATATGACATCAGTGGCATTCTGTAAGATAAAGTTTTTAAGAGATTACTTTGGGCATAGAGACACATATACATTATGCAGAAAAAAAAAGGGACTTTCCAAGTCAGATGTGTTACCTCACACAGGTAAATATGATTACCCCAATTTTTCTAAAAAATGTTCCTGGGGTCAAGAGGGGCCAAAGGGATTAACAAGCCACCTAGCTGTTCGGTGTACACAGGCTGCATAATTTGGAAGTTGAACTTTTGTATTTAGTATCATAAGGAGTAAGACTGTTACTCCTCTTACACTGGTATGGGCTCTCAACACAGGACAGCTGCAATTTTACAAAATGTGGTCACATGTGTTCCCTCATTTGGGGTTGCACACAACACTGGGTACTAACATTGGCCAAATTCTACCAGTGGAAACACTAAATTGAGAGTGCTCTTTTGTGTTCTGGGATAGTTATTAAAAGTCACATACCTTGGCCCCAAGCCAGACCCACTGAAATAGAATCTCTGGGGGTAGGGCCCAGGTATCTGAGTTTTGGTAAAGGAAAACAAAGTCAAAATCTTCCATAAGGTTGATACCCCACAAACAACTGATATCCGAGAGTATGGTAATCTATGGATGATGATGGTCTATGGACTGGGGATGTAGGTGCCCACTCCAAAATCTTTCCTTTTGATCCTGCCTTTAGGAACCTGAGCTTGTTGCTAGACCGACTCTTTACTATTAAGAATGTGTCACAGTTTTTAAGATTCCCTGAAAATACACACATTTGAGAAGATATTTGCATAAACAATACCTATCAGTTCACAGTGAAGGAGAGCAAGGTGTAAGTCAGGGTCTCTGGATTAAAGCTTTTGTCAGAAGTTAGTCCTTCCCAAACCCTTGCAATCTTTACATTTTGTGTACTACCTTTTAATTTTTCTTGCAATCTACTTTAAAAAAAATATTTTGAGACAGACAGAGAGAGAGAGAGAGAGAGAGAGAACAAACATAAATGGGGGAGGGGTAGAGAGAGAGAATCCCAAGCAGGCTCTATGCTGTCAGCACAGAGCCGGACCAGGGGCTCAATCCCACAAACAGTGAGATTGTGACCTTTGCCAAAATCAAGAGTCAGACACTTAAGTGACTGAGCCACCCAGGGGCCCCAAAATCTACCATTTAAGTGGACCTTGAATCTACTTTTTTCCCTGTGTTCATGGAAAAAGAAAATTTTATATCATCGCAAGAAATGTAAAACAAGCATGACCTGCCATAAAGCAGGAAGCAAAAGTAAAAATAGATACAATGAAAACAAAACAAGATTCTAACAATGCTGAAGACACTCTCCTTGATTTCAAATGAAGGAGTCTAACAGGGTCGAAAAGGAAATAGCATTCTTGTGTGATTCAGTCATGTCATGCACAAGGACATGCATTTAAAATCTCAAGTAATCCCCCCAGTATTACCTTGAGTGTGCCCAGGGGAGTGCTCACCACTCTTAGGCTGCCTCGAGGGCCCAGGGAAGTGCCTCCCCAGGAAGTCTGGGTTCAGGGCACTGTGGAGGGAGGTTTGGAGGACTGAGGCCTTCGGCCTGGGGTCTGCGAGCCGCCCACGGGTGGCTGTACAGAGGACACTTGTGCAGCCCCCGTGGTCTTCCCAGTTTTGTCCATGGTCACCTAGGCTCTGCCTATTCATAAGACCGTCAAAGCCTCCTCATTAGGTGTTCACAGACGGCAGCTCAGAGGTGGGGACAACTGGGAAGGAGAGAGAGAAATGTTCTTTTATTCCAGGTTTGAAGCTCATCAAGGGTAGGGTTCAGCATACTAAGTCCTTTTCTGACTGTAAAGATAAAAAGATAAAACAGCTCCCTCAACCACAGTGGAGTTTAGTGTGTCTTTGACAAGCAGCATAATTAAGATCTAGCATAAACACAGAGCCTCTGAGGACAGTAAAAGCTGACTAAATGGGAATTTGTTCTGTTTGGCTTTTCTTTCCTTTATTTAGTTTTCCTGTGGAAGTTTCACTTTGAAGCAGGGCCGGCCCCAGGCAAAAAGTGCGGAGTCTGCGGATCTCCGGGAACACTACTGCCCCCGCCCCATCTAACTCCTTTCTGGGCTCTGTCCTGGCATGGGTCATACGCCTCACCCATGGGAGAGCTTCCCGCACACAGCTTCCCTGTCCCCAGTCCACTGTGGGCCTCGTCAGCTCCTTTCATCAAAGGAGGCATTCAGTGCCTGGTTCTGTGCTATACAGTTTGAAGTTCTTGTCCTTTTTCCTGTTACTAAACATTAGGACTGTGTCCTAAACCACCAGAACACGAGCTCTGTGCTACACAGATCTGCATGGGGAGCAGGTGGCTGGCGGTGGTTTCTTTGTTGTTAACAAGGGGCTTTTCAAAGGAGTGACCCACTTACAATCTCTAAGTTGCAGAAAGCTGAGGAACATTGGGCTTGGTAGCAACGGGTCTTGATAGAGGTGACTGATAGGTTAGCACCCATGTGGTTATTGGTGGTGAGGCTCTGGCCCTGGAGGTAGCCTGCCTGGGTTAAAATCCTAGCTCTCCCATTCACTAGCTGAATAAACTCAAGTGTTTAACTGAGCCCTTCTACACGTCAATTCTTCTCTCATCAGTACACAGGGCTGTCAGGATGAGTAAATGAAATAAACCATGGAAGGACTTTGCACAGTCCCTAGAATTTCATCAACACTCATCTTTATTGCTATTATCCATATTATCAAGTATCTGTATTATAAAAATGGTGTCAGAACCACCCATTGACCCAAATCAAGCACGATTCAGCTTTTGTGGGGTCAGAAACTCTTTTTGTGAGATCCCTGTTTCCCCCTTAAGCTAATAAAGTAGATTATTTTCTGCCCTGCAGCTGTCAGCATGAAGTTTCCCCTCCTTCTCTTTTCTGACACGGTACTCATTCCTGACACACAGCATCGCTCTTCATATCCTAGACAGTGGCCAACAGGCAGCGATCTCAAAGGCAATGAGAGAATTAATTATTACATGTGAAACATATGCAACCTTCAGATCTGAAATGACAGGTAAATAGCAATTTGAAAGGAATGTAATCTCCTTCCTCAGAAAACACTGATGTTAAAGGGTTTCTACATACCCACCACTCTGTCTCCTATCATGGAGGAAATAGGATGACTCACAATAAAGCTGCTGTGAAGCCCCACTGCCAGAAATGCTTGCAGGTGCTAGCACGAGGAAAAATGAGCATCTATCTTCCAGTTTCAAATTAGTCCATAATGGGTAATTTGATGCAGGCATTATTTCTAAACAAGAAATTCCCTAACTGCTAATTGCTTCTCTGAGCTGTTCAGTTAAAAGGGACAAATATTTCTGCTCATTAAAGGGGATGCCATTTAGAATGGGTCCTAGTTAATGCAAAGAAGCTTCAACTGGGATGCTGTAAGAAACAAGAGGTCAGGATTCCAGGGGTCAAGCAACACCTCCCACATACCATTGCGTCTGACTGAAGGGTGCTGGGCCAAATTTGGCTAAAAAATCAGGAGCTCTGACAACACCGGCAACTTATTTCCACATGCCAACCTCTGCTAAGTCCCCACCACAGCAAAATGGCCAAACACCTGTCAATGTCAGGCTAAGGTTAACAGGTAGAGATTCCCCTTCCTCATCAGCACTGATAACTTCTCTGTGTGGTATGTAATAGGAGATTGTGACAAACTGGAGAGTGGATCCCTGTTTGCCTCCTGTAGGCAGCAGAATTTATGCCTCCTGTTGGCAAATACTGTACTAATACTATGAATGAGACAGGAATGAAGTAAAAAATTTACTCTTGGGGAAGACATGGCTGATGCAAGCTGCATTAGGACCTTGAAAAATGGCCAGAGAGAATTCCAGAGATGCCACCAAAAGACTTGCACATGGACAACCCAGCTTAGCATCAACTTCCAATAGATGTGCAGTTTCCATGTTCTGGATGCTATTTTTAGGCTGTGGAGAATAGAGAAGGCATGGCGACTTCCATCTGAATGGGAGGAGACAAACATTTCACAAAATTCTGCCTGCAAATGTACGTGCCTGTGGGCACCTCCCCGCTCCCCCCCCCCCTCCCCACAAAGCCTGAACAAACTGCAAGAAATGCTTTTAAACAAAACAAGAGAGACTGTAGGAGTGTATAAATGGGAGAATTAACTTAAGACTCATTTGGGTATTGGTAATTGAGCTAAGATCTATGGGATGAGGAGATTAAGACAGAAGGTGAAGGGCAAAAAAAGTACATAGTATGTACAATTACAAAGACTGGAGAAAAAGAAACCATAGTGTTTATGAGAAATGGAAAGCAAGCCAGTATGGTTGGAAGCAGAGGAGAGAGGATGGTGTGAGATAAAACTGGAGAGGCAGACAGGAGTTTAGATTAGAGCCCCTAGTAGGATTTTGATCTGTATCCAAAGAACAATGGTGTAAGGGTTTTCAGAGGGAGAAGGATACCATATGATAACACTCCAGTTAAACTGTGACTACATGGGGGTGGGGGATAAAGAAGACGTGAACAGATGCGTTAGGATGTTACATAGCTCCAGATGAGGAAAGGTGGTGGTGTCGGTTGAGACAAAGCCAATTCCTTTACAGATGCCTCTGTTTATATTTTTTTTCTAGCTTTTGTAGTTTAAAGGAAACTCCTTCTTTTTCATTACCTTCTCTAGCATCTGTAGTGTCTCCTTCTTTTTTCTTTATCTTTCACAAAAAAATACTATTTAAAAATAATAGTCCAGGGCCACCTGGGTGGATCAGTTGGTGAAGACCCGGACTCTTGATTTCGGCACAGGTCATGATTTCACGGTTCGTGGGTTCAAGCCTCTCTGTTGGGCTCTGTGCTTATAGGAGCCTGCTTGGGATTCTCTCTCTCCCCCTCCCCCACTTATGTGCTTACTTGCGTGCACACGCTCTCTCAAAATGAATTAATAAACTTTAAAAATAACAATACAAACAACAACAAAATGCCTTCTTACTCATACACAGATTTCCATTATTTAACATCTTATTTCTTTCTTTCTAAAGAAAAAAATTCTCATAGGGGTGGGATGTGCATTTTGTTTCTATTTTTTCTCTTCTCAAAGAGAAGAAATACTTCAGTGACATAGCTGTCTTGATGGCCATTATTTATCACCCTAGTGACATCTCTATGGCTCCCATTCACTTGCTAGATTTAGATGCATTTAACAGTATTGTCCACACTTACCTTGAAATCCTCACCTCCCTTGACTTGTGGAGCCATAGAACCTCACGGATGTTCTCTTGGCTCCTGGACCCCCTCACTCCCAGTTGCCTTTGAGGCTTTTCCCCCTCCCTTATAACTCTTCACTGTGAATTTCTACCAACGGGAGGTTTGTGGATGACTGCTTCAAGGTCATTCCCTTGCAGAATCAAACACAAATCTATGTGAGTTTTTCCCTTGTCTTCTAGAAATCCACTCATATGCCTCATATCACTTGGAAAATATTTTATGGGCTACCAATAATGTATTCCCAGAATGTTAGGGGGGAAAACAAAATCTTATCTTTCTCCTAAACAGTTTCTTGCAACAGAGCTTTCTAACTTGTTCCTCTGTACCAGGGTGAAGACCCTCCAGTCCAGCATTTCAGTCCCCACTGATATGGCACTAACATTCCTGTCCATGGTTGAGGTAGTTTCCCTCACCAACCAGAACTCCAGGTCAGCTTACTGCACAATTCTACTCAGTATCCCTCACTCTTGATTTTCTTTTATAAAATACACTTTTTGTTTTCCATCAGTTTCATTTCAGATTTATAGAAAAAGTGCAAAGGGCACCTGTGTCCTTTACCCAGGCCCCTAATGTCAATGTCTGGATACCCATAGTCAGTTCGTCAAAAATGAGACATCAACGCTGGCATGTTAGCAATAATGCAACTCCATACTTGATCAGTTTTTCCTATCCAAGGATTCAATCCAGGACACCACCCTGCATTTAGCACGCTTGCTTTTTAAATTTCCACTGCCATGGCTTTGCTTTAATGTCTCCTTTCCCCACGAATTTTCTCCCTGCAAACCTTCTAGCTTTTTCTTTTCTCTGGTATTTCCATGTGTGACATGGATCTAACTCCTACTCAACCTTCATGTGAAATCTCTCCATAGGACAGTTATCTACTTCTTTTTCTTTCCTTCCAACTCTTCCAAGCTTTCTCCTTTGTCTACTAATTAGAGCCTTGCCGTATGCACTCACATCAACCTCGAAATGATCACACAGAAGGAATTCAACATTCTCGGATTCATTTTTAACCAGGAATATAGCAAATGCATGTGGACGAGGATTCATTCCAAATATAATTCCTCTTTGCCCCCATTTTCCTAGCAAAGCAATCACTGAAGTCTTGACCCTCTGAAAGGCCAACCTCTTCCCCCTAAGCTGCCAGGGCTAAAACAACTTTTTTCCCCTTGAGGTTCATCAGCCGAAGCAACAGTTTTGAAATAAACACGTGTAATTTGTCATGCCCAAAGAAAATGTTTGTTTTTCTCAAACAAGTGTTTTATTTGGCAAACATGTGCCACTTGTAGCTTTTGTATAATGTGTTTGTAGAAGCAGCTTAAGATTTTATCTGGGTTCTGAGTGGACTGGTGGGTGACACATCTACTGTAATATATTCCTCAATTAAATAGGTGGATAGAAATAGAATTTAAATATTCAGGAATAATAATTGTTGGGGAGAGAAGCCCTAAGCGATATTCCTCACTGTCTATCACTTTTCTATTCTTATTTCTCAAATTTAGGGCTTATTAACATTTTTCTAATATTTTTCTCCAAGCGAGCAGAAAGGTGGATACAGAAGTGAAACTGAAGAGTAATAGAAAGTAAGGTTATTATAATACTTTGCACCATCTAGTTGGTCATATTTGCTTGTCTCTTGATGTTTCTTAAGAATAAACTGTGATATGAGAGATAAAACCTATTTACACATGCATTTAGCAAAGAGAAAGAAAGAGAACAGCTAAGAAGAGGTAGAAGTTGAAAAATAATAATAGGCATTTAACAAGTATTCACGTAACCTATTACATACGATTATATACTGCTTATACTTCTCTTCTCCCTTAATTCTCTAAACCAGCTCATGAAACTGTTATTATTGTAATCCCCATTTTACAGATGAAAAAACAGAGCCTCAGAGACTAAGTCATTTGCCCAAGATCATACAGTAGAAAGTGGTGGAACTTGGTGTTTTCTTGATCTCAAAGCCCAGGTTGTACTACACCCGCTCAGAAGGGAAGGTAAGAATATGTAATTTCAGCCTAGGATTTAATTCTAACTATGTAGAACAAAACAGCATAGAGGCTTTAACAGCAAGGAGAGACTCTCTCTCCAGCCTGTTTCTAAAATTTTTTTTTTCAATGTTTATTTATTTTTGGGACAGAGAGAGACAGAGCATGAACGGGGTAGGGGCAGAGAGAGGGAGACACAGAATCGGAAACAGGCTCCAGGTTCTGAGCCATCAGCCCAGAGCCTGACACGGGGCTCGAACTCCCGGACCGCGAGATCATGACCTGGCTCTCCAGCCTGTTTCTAAAAGCCTACAGTAACGTATATTTGCTGCACATCCTGGAGAATCCAGGAAAAGTGGATGTGTAAAAATTAAAGGTTTACTTCCCCTGCATGCTTTCTGTGCAGCAGGACTTGCAAAAGAGAAGAGGAGACAAATTGGAAAACTCAATCAAGGATAGAAACCTCAGAGGAGAAGGCTCTTGCAGAAACTGTGAAAACGTTACTCGACATACAGCAAAATGCTTTTCGTGATACTGCACACGTTGACATCAATATTATCATGTAAATACCTGTTAACAGAACAATGCCTCATGGGGGTAAAAATGAACCACCTTTAAGAAAAACAAAAAGGCACTACAGACCTCCAGGCAGATGAACATGACCTCTGGTAACCACTCCCAGGGAGTCATTATGTTCTACTGTGTGAAACACTAGCTCTGGAGGAAGTCCCTAAACTTAAGGATGTAGACAACTGCTCTTTGTGGCTCCCAAGGAACTATTATAGTCAGTGAGGTAGACAAAACATGTTGTCTTCAAGTCTTGAGCAACCCCCTGGAGCCACACACGAACAGTCTCATCTCCTGATGCATGCTTCTGGTTGGGATGCATTCCAAACATGTCTCTGCACCTGTGTCATGAACAACACCAGGGAATTGGTGGTGGAGTGGAGTGTCCTTCCAACATGTGCCACCATGCTGTGCCTTCATCCCCAAGTTGCCCCCAGGACACCATAGTGACCTTCAAGCCAGAAGTGTGTGTGTGACTTTTGATTCATACAGACGGTCTGGGCAGGGTCTAATGAGGTCATCATGAATTTACTCTAATTTGTCCTCAAAGGAAAAATGCAAGATAAGCAATTGGAAATCTAGATGTTTGTTTTAATTGTGGGCCAGGAGTTCCAAATTGTCTTAAGCACCGTGTGCATCACGAAAAGTATGTTCGCTCCCTTACATACTAAAAGAGGGTGGAAATCAAGACTACAGCTCTCTTCCTGATTCCTAATTGCAGAATTTGAGAATTATTGGTCATCTTTAGGGTTCCAATTGCTTCCCCGGTGTGCTATGCAATCATTATTATCATTCCTTTATTTGATGCATATTTACTGAAAATTTACTCTTTGTAAAGCAGTTGGCTATATTCTGTGGGTCATTTCCATTTTCTCATATGTAGGGTGTGTATCACTTTGTACATAAAATAGAGACATACAAAAATGCATCCATGTGCACACATATAAGATATAATGTATGTTTTTAGTATACAATGTACTAAAGTGAAATAAAGATTATGCAAAAATTGAGATATGACAGCTAAAGCACCACTAGAGAACTGTTAATAAAGACATATGCTTTGCTTGATACAGTCTAAGGATATTTGACAGACTATGCTTACACACTTGGGGTTTACAATGCAGCCAAATGCATCCTGTGGGCAGTTACTGATAAAGTACAGACACACAGAAATAGGAAGTTTTGGCAGAGATGTAACTGGCCATGAAATCCTTAGTCCTATTCCAGGGTTTAGAGTGAAAAATGAAAGGCCAAGTTATATTTTTCACTGATTACAAAAAAGGGAGAATCAATTTGATTGCAGAATATCTGCCCTACCAGTGATGGCAAGACATTTTCAATATGGAAAGCATTTGAAGGAGAAGTTGTGTTTTTAGACCATGTTTGCCTGATGGATGGACTGTCACTTGGAGACTTCAGGCAAAAAGGTCTTTGCAGGGCTCAGATGAGGATAGAGAAAGGCACACTGACAAGAGGCTTGGAACCTCAGGACTGCCTCTTCACAACCATCTTCTTTGTACCAGGAATCTCTGCGATAGAGGGGTTATAGGAACCCCCTCTTTTACATTCTGACGGGTCCAGGCACTTCAGCATTTATGTTTCTAGGTTTGCTTTTGGGCATGGACTATCTGAAAGCCCATTATTCCTTTCTCTATTTTGGTTCCTCTGTGTTAAAAAATGATGTTCTGGCAGTTGGAGAAGGCAAGCGTGTGCATTTTCTAAGTAGGAATCATGCAGAGTCGAACATTGCTTTACCCAAATAAAACTTTTTGCTTTCAGACTTTCAGTGGGCATGTTCCTTTTTTTAGCTTAAAAATTTTCTGGTCTGTATTAACAGCTTCTTTCACCGGCTTAGTCTCTCCCATTTTGCCAGCTGTGGACCCTGCCAGTGTGATTTCTTTTGTGCCCTGCTTTAAACAGTCTTAGAAACAGACCGTATTCTGCCATCAATCCATGCAGAGAAATCGCACTGACATGAATGGAAGCTCTGTGCAGGAATCAAAGCCAGGGCATGGCTTCATCATATCTTAAAAAAAAAAAAAGTCCTCTTTTTATTTTGTCTGTTAATAACAAAAAAATACACTCAAAGAGCCGAGATAGAGGTTAAATCAAGAAACCAGGCAATGAGAAACTGAACTTCCAGGATGTTATTTCTTTTATCTGTAAACTATAATAGGATCTAGTCCCCTTTTAAAAATGTTCAAGTATGAATACCTACATAATTACAATAAAATAATACTGGTTAACACTTATTAAGTACATATTATATCTTAGGCACTGTACTAAGTACTTTTTTCTAATATAATAACCTTTTAGGGTAAGAACTATTATTAAAGTCCTATTTTACCCTTCTGGTAGTAGCTGAGCCAAGATTTTGAACTAAGGCAGTCTGACAGTAGATAGCATATTCTTAACCACCTCTCAAATCTGCCTCACGGGCAAGGGTACCAAAGAACATTGTTGGCCCTGAAAAAAACAAAGGAAAGCACACACTAAAGTGGTTCATTTAAAGTAGTTGGCTGGAATCTAAACAACATAATTGAAAAGGAACAAAGACAACCCAAATTAGTTTATGTTAATGGTAAAATAATCATTAATAACAAGACATTCAAAATGTCCAACCAGCCTGGAAAATGACAGACCCATGGCCAGGGGCAGCCAAAATTGGCTGGGCTGTCCAGAGGAGAAACACCACAATCTGCTCCTTCCACCTGCTCGGGATTACTTCTGGCTCGTCTTCCACAAACCAAAGAAAGAGAGGGGCTTAGCTTTGTGGAAAGGCCAGGAGTTGGGAGGAAGTTAAAATGGTCATTGACATACAAGTGGTTCTAGCTTCCTGCATTGGGTAGCTCTTGATTCAGTTGGATGCTATTAAGGTTATAATTATACTTTTTATCTCCAAACAGAGGTAGAATGGAGACTAGGAAGATGAAAATATGGATTTCAAATGGTTGCAATTATTTGCCTAGCAATTATTTTTAAGGCCTATCTTGATTATTTGCCAGTTTGTTTCATTAATTCCTTTATTCAATCAGGAAACATTTATGTAGGTATTATGCTGGGCAACAAGGATGCAATGTTAAATGAGACACAGCACTTTCCTTGAGATGCTCACAAAATCATGCACTGTGACTTTGTACTGTGCAGTGGGATACAAGGTGGCAGGGCCAGCGGCTTCATAAAGGTTTTGTGCCTCCCATTCCATTGTCAAGAGTTGCTCCTAGGACACCATCAGTCAGCTTTACCAGAATCTAGGTAGGGCCACATAACTATGTCAAGAGAGAGGAAGTGATGGGTCACTGATCAAGAAACAATGGTACTTCCCATGGTTGAATGGAAAGGATGCTGATGATCCAAGTGAAGGCAGAGACACCAACTAGAAGGATTTTGGCTTCCTGAATAATCCACTGGACTGTGATGAGAATAAATACGTTTTTCTTCTAAGTTGAACAACCAGGAGGATGCAATATTTTCTGCTACCATAGCTACCATTACCTTAAGACATGATCTATAAGCAAAGTGTTGTTGAAGGTCTATTCCATGATGAACTATTTTGACTCTCAGAAGATCTACATATTTCCCTTATTTTCAGGATCTTGATATTTCCTTTTTGCTTGTATATGCTGCCAGCAATTACTAAGAATACTCTCATCACAGTAAATCAGTCAGGTGACTTTTTCTTTTTTCTAAACATTTATTTATTGTTGAGAGACAGAGAGAGACAGATTGTGAGCAGGGGAGGGGCAGAGTGAGAGGGTAACACAGAATCAGAAGCAGGTTCCAGGCTCCAAGCTGTCAGCACAGAGCCCGACGTGGGGCATGAACTCACCAACCATGAGATCTTGACCTGAGCCGAAGTCAGTTGCCCAACCGACTGAACCACCCAGGTGCCCATGACTTTTTCTTGATGAAACAGATTTAATCTAGGAAATATTTTAACAGATTCCTTTACTGTAAATTAATCTAGGTTTCAAATATTCTAAGGCATTTTTAACTTAAAAGATCCCTGGGGGGTGGATCACTTGAAAAAGAGAAAAGCAATACTTTCCATGAGCTAGGCACTGCACTAAGATACACACACACACACACACACACACACACACACACACACACACACACACACACATACATCTATATATGGCTTCAATGTATTCTTACAAAAATCCTGAAGGAACCTGGAGCGAAGCATTGAATCAAGACCATACAAAGATACTCAATAGTGACCAGGATCTGAATCCATTACCTGACATCTACTATACCTGTGTTTTCTCAGTGTAGTAAAGAATAATATGAACCCACTTTTGGCAAAACAGGTATCTCCATGGATCAGGTACCTGCCACAGATTATATCCCCGTGATTGCCATGGGAAAATAAAAAAAAGGTTAAACAAAAAATTAACATACACACCAACACTTTTAAGTCAAATTAATGACAAAAGAGAGACAACGCAATATATTAGAAAGAGTATTCATTTGAAATTAAAGGTCTATGACTCCAGCTCTATCTATTGCAGTGCTGGTGAACATTCTTGCCTGCCCCCTTCCACTAACAATCCCCTGGTTTCCTTTTAGAGACCATCTCTCCCATGCTCCGGACCCATGTAGTTTGAAAGCCTTGCCTCCATTCTCAGGTGCACAGGTGGGCACCTGATTCCACTACAGACAAACAAAGCATGGAATTCCTCTGGTCACAGATGTCAGGAATAGGCATGCAATGGAAGCAGGGTGAAACAGATTTAATAAGACTCAAAGACTCAATGATGGGGTGTTTCTTGGAACTACTGCAAAAGATACACTTTGTCTTTATTGAGATAGCTAAAAGATCAGATGAGTACCTGGAAATGCCTGGAAAAAGTCAGACTCTAAACAAAGTGAGAAAGGGAAGCATGACAGATATACATCTTGCTTTTACATGGAGTCCAAAAGTGGAACTGATCTTGAACAGAAATGACCCAAGATAGAAACCCCTGAAATCAGCCCTTTGTGAACTTTTCTACCCTATCATCTCAGTCAATATATTTTCTTTCTTCTCTCTCTCTCTCTCTCTCTCTTGAGTAAAGAGAGTTCTGTCATTTGTAATCATATCAATAGCAGTAAAATCACTTCATTACTTGCTAAGTGACTTTCAGGAAAATAAAGGTTAAGCACCAATGGCTTTTTTTTTTTTTATTAAAAAAAATTTTTTTTTTCAACTTTTATTTATTTTTGGGACAGAGAGAGACAGAGCATGAACGGGGGAGGGGCAGAGAGAGAGGGAGACACAGAATCGAAGCAGGCTCCAGGCTCTGAGCCATCAGCCCAGAGCCCGACGCGGGGCTCGAACTCACGGACCGCGAGATCGTGACCTGGCTGAAGTCGGACGCTTAACCGACTGCACCACCCGGGCGCCCCTAGCACCAATGGCTTTTAAAAAATTAGTATGTAAAACTTAAAAATAGAAGACTGACAAAAGAATTGCTGTGATTGAAACAGGGCTGGCCTACTGACCCACCCCATCTATTCTCCCAGCCCCTCCTGTACATGCAATCTCATGACTCACTAGAACACCATAGAGAACCTTGAACACCAAATGCTCCCTATTTCCCCCTGTGAATAATCACCCCTCTACTTTGTGAGATTGTTGTGAGATACTATCTGACAAAGTGCTTGATATTAAGTAAGTGCTTAATAACATATGTTTAAGAAAAGAGTGGAGAAAATAGAGACAAAGATTCTTAGGTTAAACTTTTGCATTTGATTCACTAGGAATTGTACTTATCCCTAGTAAGTGCCTTCTGACAGAAACATTCAGGGGATTTTAAGACATGGCACTACAATTTCCAACCACCTACGCTCCAGGCACATGGGCAGGAGATAAGCTCTGAACAGAGAAGCATTGCCTGCCTTCTTTTGGAACACTGTCTCAATCTTTCCAACTAATTCCCAGGACAGGAGGGTCGTTGGGGAGACTTTACCTTCTGGCCAATTTGTGTACTCTTTTCTCCTGGCCATACTGATTGGTTCAGGGAAGAGCCTTGGTCCCACATTATTCCAATGAGATTCAATCTCAGGATCTTGTTATTTATATCCAGTAGGAAAGAGAAGCTCTACTATAATTTGGCTGGGTTGTTATACAGATAGATACGTAAGCCTAGACCTAGTGGAACTTATTACTATACATGGAGTCTGTCTAAAAATGACGCCAACAGAAAAAAAAGAGAAGAGCCAAGAGATGAAAAGAATGTGTCTTAAGCTGATTTGAGCATCTGGATCCAACCTTATCTTTTTTAAAAAATTTTGTTTATTTTTGAAAGAGAGATTGAGAGAGAGAGAGAGAGAGAGAGAGAGAGAGAGACAGCGCAAGAGAGCGAGAGAGCGCACACACATGAGCAAGCAGGGGAGGGGCAGAGAGAAAGAGAATATCTCAAGCAGGGTCCATGTTGTCAGTGCAGTCAGTACAGAGCCCAATGTGGGGCCCCAATCCTGGAACCAATAGATCATGACCTGACCCTAAATCAAGAGTCAGATACTTAACTGACTGGGCCACCCAGGAACCCCCCAACCCATCCACCAGTAGGGCCTTTAACTGGAATTTCCTTGTTGTGTGAGGCAACACATTTCCCTTAAAATTTTGCTGAAACCAAGTGAAGTTCACTCGCTCCTATTTTAAAGGGAGATAATTCTCTCTAATTATGTAAGCAAATAGCATTTCAGAGAGCTTGGACCTGAGGAATAGGGGATAGTTTTCCAAGCTACAATTTGAATTATAAGCATGGCATTTGGTTATAACATTGAGAGACAAAAAAAGAAAAAAGTGAGAAGTTTGGAAACTTTTGAGTGTGTGACAAGTTTGGAAACTTTTGAGTGTGACACTTTGGGTAAGGGGTTTCACTTGCTGGGTTCCAATATTCTCTTGTGTAAAATGATGAGTGAGACTAATTCGATGGTCACAACTGGCAGCCTATAGGCCAAGATGACCCATGAGTAGGTTTTGTTTGGCTATTCTATTTCCCTTACTTCTAGCCTGCCTTTTAAGAAAGTAAGCAGGCAGGTATTTATAGGTGTTGTGCTTAGTTAAAAATAACAGTAATTTAGCATTTACTGTCTTACATCTGCCTGCCTGGTACTCCTAGATATTTGGGTTTGCAATCCCTCCTAATGCCCTTTTAGGGCACTTCAGCACCACTATTCAATGTTTCTACCTCAGATTTGCCTATTTCTGAAGTCTGAAATTTGTAAATTTGGCAGTTTATTATGGTAGGACATATCTGAAGAGGGTTGAACATGGGCTAGCACACCTGCCAATTAAACTTCTATTTGAACCCTATGAAGGTACTATCCTGGGGATTTTCCTATTGATGAGAAGACTGTTCATACATTCAAGACGTGGATGATATAGAAGCATCCCACAGGGTCTGTATCTCAGCGATCAATCCATCTGACTTCTCTACTGCTTCCCCTTTTCCTGCAGGGCTGGAAATCAATTGTGTGTTAGCTACTCTCCAGGTCTGAATCCAGGGGGCCTGGGAATTGAAATGCATATAGTTTCATTAGCCACATCAGCAAATAAAAACAAAAGGAAAGAAAGGAACTACCCTAAATGAGTTCCCCAAATGAAGGGCATGTTAAGAGATAGTTGATTTATTTTCCCATGGAATTGAGAGGAAAATTAGGGAAAATAAAGCAAATTCTGGGACCACATTAAACCATATCATATGATATCCAGAAATGAGGGTGGGCTGAGACAGGAGACCAGGAGACAAAAACTCTGTATGTACATAAAATCTCTATACACGCATTCTCTGGCAGACTGTTATTGGCAGGGGCAGGGGGAGGAGGAAGAAATCCTGTCTTTTTTAAGAACTAGATACATGAAAAATTTTCCTGTTAGTTCAGATTGGCTCAAAATACCATGCAGGGCTGCATTAATGAAGATTAAGCATATTTAGAGAGAATAATTCAAAAGACTTTATCAATTTGGCACGATTTCCTTCAAAATGGAAAAACCTTAATTTAACAGGATATAGATGAATTCCTAGATTTATTGAAATAGTTTGGAGTTGAATAAATGGAGTAGGAGTCACAAATCATTTGTTGCTGGTATTTTAGATTCTCTACCTTGAATTAAAACCCAAATAACACAAACTCTCAATTTTGTGTGATGTTCTAAAGAGAGGCTGGTACACATTTTGATATTTCCTTCCAATGTACGACATCCCTTTTGACCTTCTTTTCACCCCGTTTTGGAACAAAAGAATTACAGTGACAAATGCAAATGTGCACAATCTTGTATTCAGTGGTTGGCTGAGAGAAAAACAGTTTTATATTTCCCTGGCACCCAAAACTCACTTAACTCCTCATTCTGGAGAAGGTTAAAAGCAGGTGATCAGAGAGTACTCAGAATGTAAACTCCCACAAGACAGGATCTATGCCATCCTTTGGCCAATGGATACACCTGTGATCACAATTCACATTACTTTAGTATGTCACTTAGCCTAAAATGGAAGGGTGAGTGATTTCCGTAAACAGCACAATTCCTTCTTCAAATGATCTAACCAAAGGAAGAGAAGGTAAAACAGAAGGGGTAGGTGAGGAAGCAGCAAGCAATGAGTTTCCACCACATTCTACAGGCCAGGCTCTGTGTCCACTGTATTCACACACATGGCTTTATTTATCTCTTTCCCAAAACAAGCCACCCCCCCCCCCCAACCCCTGGCAACAAAGACTAAACCTTTCAAGTTGCTATTATTCCCCCTTTTACAGAAGTGGAAACTGAGGCTTTGGAGATGACACAGTTTTGTCCAAAATCTCAAAATTATCAGGTGGTGGAGCCAGAATTTGAAGACGTGATTCTAGCATCTATTCTTATAATTACTATTCTAACTATGACACTGTTGTGGTTCTGGTCTGCTGTTCTCTATGGAATTAACCTTCAATTTGTTTTTTTTTTAAAACTCTACAAAGCTATAATTGATGGGCCAGTTAATTTTGCCTTGTGGTTTACTCAGTTTCTCTCAGAATTCCTTCCTCTCCCCCATTCACTCACAGGGATGCTCTTTATATGTTGGATGTACTACTGTAACCACCACTAGCTTGACCAAGGCCTTGCTAAATCTGTATGATTTCTCACCAGGACCAGGAGATATGCTGGCAGGCAAAGAGCCCTTCTTGTAACATTGCAAACAACATAGTGAATTGGAATCACACCTGTGCTAGCTCTGGGAAGGCCAGCAGCATCTCTCGGTCAGGTCAGTGTGGAGGAAGAGGCTGGGCTAATGGAGGAGCTGCCTTGGCATTGGTGTTGCTGAAGAGTGCTATGCTTCCTCTCTATCATAAGTGCACACTGCCATGGCATCCAACTGAATTAATGAGTTTCCTGGGGATTGGAAATGATGCTGTGGAGGGCTTGTTAAACTGGAGTTCAGAAACCCTTCCTTCTGAAATGATGTGCTCTGGCTCCCATCGGTGCGAGCTGCTGCCAGTGCCGTGTGGACCTGCCCTGCGGCATCCAGTGGTCATCCATAAACACATCTTGCTCTTGCCCTGCACAGCCCCAGGCCTGGACCTCACCATCCCCCAGACTAATGTGACCCTTCTCGTAGACTTCCTGGGTGAGCTGAACCCCATTTGTACTGGCGAACAAAACTATCTTGGGGAATGAGGAAAAACAAACAAAAGCAAGAGAGAGAGCAAAAAACCCCTCCGGTTTGTAGTTGGAGCTGATCAATGTTTTCATCTGCCATGGTGGGAACAGAACCCGAGCTTCCATTCAATTTCACAAACACTGTCCTTCCCCTTGCTTTGAAAAGTAAACAATCACCTTTCCTCCTTTTAAGTGGCAGAAGCTGCAAATCACATGATGCCAAAAAAAAAAAACAAAAAAAAAAACAAAAAACCCAAAACCCAAAACCAAAAAAAAAAAAAACAAAAAACACCACAAGGCAAGCCAACTGGGGACATGCAACTGATTAGAAATATGGTGAAGAAAAGTGCATCCATATTAGAGATTTTTGTTGTCCAGCATAAAGCTGGTCAGTGGGCTAGGTGAGCAGGCCCTGTGTTCCTGGAATCTGACAGCTACTTGATTGACTCACCAACATTTGCTTTTTAATCCAAAGCAGCTTTCCCATAATGTTCATTTCTTTTCCGCCAGCAGTATTTTAAGCTGAGGTGGGGAAAATTAAAAGCTACTAATTCCTTGGTGAAAAGATCAAAAAAGTACCCAAAAGGCAGCTAAGGGGACTTCTTGTCTCTTTAATTGCTCTCATTTCAGTTTGACTGCTCCCTTGTACTTTTTTGTTTTTACATCTTTTGCTCCAAGTGCCAAAAACCTCCTTTCTCTTGCATTTACGATAAAGCAAGTTACACAACAGTGTGCTGCAAAGAGCTGAACTTGGAAGTGATCTCAATGTCTTACTAAGGTGTGAGCTCACTCTCTTCCCAGGGCTGCACGTGGGAGAACCAGCTTGATCGGGCCACTGGCCAATTCGTGTTTCAAAGGCCAATCCTGGTGAGCTAAATATTATTAACAGTAATTCAGAAGCCTCCTATTAAATTATAAGAAAACTTAGTACCAATATAGAAAACTGCTAATCTATGATCTTCACAAACACTGCCTAGATTGTGGAGGCTTCAACGTGAATTTAGACTGGCCACCTACTCAGACCCTTCCATTTACTGTTTGCATTCCCACAGAACCACATCAGAGTACCTCTGTTAATTTTGTCATCTGCCACAGAACTGGACTCTGTGGAGACAGTAAGTAGGAAAGGAGAAGAATCAATGCCTTCACCATTCTAGGGTTCCAGAACCTATTTTGTGCCTACCTCTTTTGCACATTGTTTTATGGGTATGTATTTACTACCATATTTCCTAGTACATAGTATCGTTTACTTAATATTTCTTCCTTAAATTAACTCAGTTATTTTACTTAAATAAATTTATCTGAGAAAAACACAATATTGCTACTTTATAACACAAGGAAGTTTCACAATAGTATTTTATCATAAATAGAAGGTAACAGCAAAAACCAACATACAGTATGAGAAACAAGTGGAAAGCAAAGTATTTACAATATCTTACAAAAATGCTATTGCTGGCTGATTATCAGAACAACTGGCCTCAATCCACAGAAAGTGATGGGAAGACCATATCCTGTTTCTTCCTTCATTATTCCCATGTCTTTCTGCTTTCTTAGATGTTACAGTGGCTGCCACAGAGCTAAATTGTATAATCCCCAGATGTGGCCCTTCCTCATCTTATTCCTTATGTGTTTATCTCTAAGGAAATTGTGTATGTGGGTGTATGTGTATATATATCATATATATCATATATATGTACATATATGATATATATATATGGCTTACCTTTTACAAATGAGACGCCTTATAGTTTTATGGATTAAGTTATATATAAGCTGAAAATACAACTGAAATAAGATTTTTTTTTTTGCTACAACTGAAATAAGTTTTAAAATGAGTACATAATTGGGGCATCTGGGTGGTTCAGTCCGTTAAGTGTCCAACTCTTGATTTTGGCTCAGGTCGTGATCTTACGGTTGTGACATTGAGCCCCGTGTCAGGCTCCACACCCAGTGTGGTCCTATGACCCCCTTGTAGAGTTTGATGAATTTATTAGAGCAGCTCACAAAACCCAGGAAAAGTGTCCTTGCTATTCACCAGTATATTATTCCATTTTTCACTCTCCTCCTTCTGCCCCTCCCCTGCTCGTGCTTTCTTGTTCTCTCTCTCTCTCAAAAATAAATAACTTTTCATCCATACTTATCAATACAATATAGAAATAGAAATGGTTATTGGGATAAAGAGAAAAAAATTGTGCAGTGGATTTCTTACTCCTAAATTTGGTTCTTAAAATTCTAGGTTAGAGTTAAAATTAAACCGGAACTATTTCATGTGCTTCAAATCCATTAACATTTCCAACATGGCTCCTATCAGGGTCAATTTGCTAATTCTAAAGTCTATTATAAGAAAAGAAAAAAAGCTTAATAGAACAGAACATCTTCTGAAAAGTCTTGTCCTCCAAATTTGCCATCACTAGGCTCAATAGAAATTTAGATCTCAATAAAATATTCTCATCATATATTTTTTAGATCTGCCATGTTTCCTGGGGGCTATCACTAATTATAAGCCATAATTCCTCAATTATAAGAAAAAGAAAAAAAAACCTCATGGAAGAGTTAGGCTATTCAAGACATTATAAAATTTCAGCATAAATTTTTGTTTTCTGCTAAAAAAAATCATCAGTCTCTGATGACCACATTTTCAACAACCTACCAATATATAGTTTTGTTTTATGTGTGTTTCTGTTTAAAGACATCTTATTTAATAGATATTGTTGATTCGTGAACCTTAAACCCATGGCCAACATCACTGTGACTCCTGCTTGAACAAAGCCTACCCACCACATGTGTTTTCTCCATAAGGCACACCCCAGCCTTCTTGTGCTTATGATCCAGCTCTGCACTCAAGGGCCATCTTAAATTTTTTTAATGTTTATTTATTTTTGAGAGAGGGGGGAAGGGCCTCGAGACAGGAAGACACAAAATCTGAAGCACGCTCCAGGCTCTGAGCTATCAGCACAGAGCATGATGGGGGACTTGAACTCACAAACCCTGAGATCATGACCTGAACCGATCATGACCTTAAGCCGGGCTTAACAGAATGAGCCACCCAGGTGCCCTCCCAGGGTCATTTTAAGGCATCTTTCACTGCTCTGCACGTACCCAGCCTAAGGATCAAAGTGCCATTGAGTACTGATTTGGGGGTTATCGATACATTTCAGTGAGCATGCAAATTACAAGTATGAAATCCATGAGTAATAAAGATCAACTATATTACAAAGGCATGCTAGTATCAAATGGAAGTTTTCTCCTTGAGATAATGAAGGCTGTAAGACTGTCAACACCAAACACTACTCTTGCCATGTGATTCGATGTACTTAATGCCAACTGTGTGACCCAGCTACTCCCCTGGAGTATTGCCACTGGTACTTGTTTCATGATTTGGGAGATTCTCCCACATCTCTATAAATCTGAGATATTTGAGATTCTTCTGTGGCTTCCTGAAGCTTGGCCCTGGCCTCTCTGGAACACTGAAGGGTAGCTCACCACCTTTCACAGCACAGTATAAAGGTAGCTATATTTCTTTCCTTACTCCCTCCCTCCCCTGTGGCCCCAGCTCCAGCTCGATGCAGCCTTCTATCAAATTGTGCTGGGAGCAGGACAGATTTTGTGAACAGCAATTGTAAGAGATCATTGTAATGCCAGGGCTTATGAAGCATTTCAGAAATCTGTCTATCTAAGCCACATTTGTCCTGGTGTGTTACCTGACTCCAGCATTAAGAAGAGGGCATTGGCTAATGCATCTCTTAAAACTCAGTTATTCAAGTAATTCCTGCCCTACTTAACATTGTTCTAAGTCTATCGGTGCCAGGACTGCAACAGAAGGGTGGGTGCTAGTCAAGTCGCTGTATCTAGGACAATAGGAAATAAGACTTGTTCACTTTGAGTCTGCAGTGCAAGTGCCCACCCAATCTTGGGAATTTTTGGACAATGAAGAAAGTACATTTGTGATTTCACAATGTGTAGTCTAGGCTACTGAGGAGGATCATGTCCACCTTTATGCCCCACCCCTAATGAATTCTAGAGAGGTCCTTGGTTGGTAGGGCAGTGAGTATTTCTTCTAACATCATCTCTACTGTTAGGCTGTTGCTTGGTTCCGGGTTGCTAAAGACCTTTTGTCAATGAAGCCTTTGATAATTAACAGAGGACCTCTGAGATGCAGTACAAAAACCCCTCCAGCCAGCAGGCAGTGCTGTCACCTAACCCCCTGCTAGTCTACTTGGCATTTACAAGGTTGCATGCTGGATGCTTTCTTTTCACTTTACATTTAGGATGGAAACTTTCTTCTTTCCACCTCATTACCACTATGATATTCAGTACTACAATAAAGGACTCTAAAGATACCCTAAGCTCTGGGTGACAGCCTGATATGCGTTAACACTGTTGAAACCATTAGCTAAGGGCTAAGTTGAGTGCAAGTCACATTACACATTGATAACTGGCCAGGTAAGCACCCAGATCGGGCCATCACAGAAATCAGATGGAATAAGATGGCTTTCATGCCATTTCCATACGCTAAAGCTTATGTAGCCTACACAACACATATATGTATATATGACTTTTAAAGAAAAGCCTTGTGAGTCTAATGTAGGTTTTTATCCAGACTCAATATCCCATTTTGGAATTATTATTTTAATTCCTTTTGTAGGAAAGATTGTGCTATTCTGCTAATGTTGATAAATTATGCTATAGACTGTGTACTACTGAGCTTATTCCTTGCGAAGAAACCTGCAGTGTTTTCTTTGTGAGAATGGCAGAGAGAGTTCTTATAAGGATTAAAGAGCTATGTGAAACTTAATTTTCTATTCTTTCTCACCACCACACTCTTGTTGAGACCCTATTTCCTTATCACATTATTCTCACAGGTACTTATGTACTCTCCAGTTACAAGTTCACCTTTTGCAGTCCTCCCACTGGCAGATAATCTCCCTTGAGCCATGTTATGCATGTGTTGGTCCTGCTCAACAGCCTGTAATGGCTCCCTCTTGCCCAGCATGCTAGCTTTAAACACCTTTGTTGCCATGGACAAAGATCTTCACATTGGTTCTACTCTACTCAGCCAAACTTTTTTTTTTCTTCTTTTGAACACCCGTCTTCCAAATATACACTCACTGGTTTCAGCAGATTCCTCACATACATGATATGGGTGCACATCTGAGTATCCACATTCACTCACCCCTTTCTAGCTCACAAAGTCTTCTCTTCTTCCTCTAGCCTACAACAGTACTATCCTCAATGGACTCTACAGCAGGAGTGGGCCAACTTTTTCTATAAAAAGCCGGATAGTAAATATTTTAGTTTCTACTGTCTATTTGGTCTGTGCCACAACTACTCAACTCTGTCTGTTGCAGCTTGGAAGGGGCCACAGACAGTAAGTCAATGAATAGTGTGGCTGTGTTCCAAGAAAAATGTGTTTATAAAAATAGGCACTAGGTTAGATTTGTCCCATGGGCCAACCCCTGCCGTCCAACATCAAGACAAACATACCTATGCTCTCGAACATTCAGTTATGTGCACTTTCCCTTGAATGACATATAAAGCTGAGCTCTGGTTCACAATTTAGAAATTAAGCCCCTTGATGACATAGGAAAATAATAGTAAAGCAAGACCAAGCTCATGTTTAAGTGCTTCCTCTGTATGAAGCACACTTCCAAAATCTTGGTACACTTTACTGTATCCTCACACAATCCAGGATGTTGGATTCTATTATTACCTATATTTTGCAGTTATATAAAGTAGGGTACTGCAGAGGGCTTGAAGTGAGTTTTCCTGAAGTTGCACGTGTAAAAAGTTGCAGGGCTAAGATTCAGAGCCACGGAGCCCAAGTGCAAAGACAATGCTGCAAACAAATTTGTCCTATCACTTCTCAAACACGGATTATGTCATATCAACACAGGCACATTTCTTATTTTTAACATTTATTAAAAATTAATTAATTTAATGAGTGATCGGTCTGCTATGAAAGTACATTTATTCACTGTAAAGAATCCGAATGATACAGAAATGGAGAAAAAGAATACAAATGTATCATTGCCTCTTCCAGCAACAAGCATTATTCACGTTGTAGTATTTTTTCCATCTCTCCCCCTACTAAAGGACCAACCTGGAGCTTCCCTGATCAGCTTGCTTTGGACTGGATCAGCCCATCCTCTTCTCTCCTCTGTACATCAAACCAACATACCACAGCATGTAGTTTGTAGGTTGCTCTGTAATAACTTTCTCCCCTTTTGCGCCTGCAAATTGTGTTTGTCCCAAACCTATTGATGCCAGTTGCATTCTAATCTAATTTCACAATTCAGTTAAATATAGCATGAACCAACAAAATAGTGTTAACATAAAGTGTTTTCTTAAGTTCTGTGCTTTGAAAAAAAACAACATGCATGCAAATTGCTACAGATAATATTGTCAAATTAGTTACGGATCCAACAGAAAAAAAAAAATGATGGGGAATATGTAAACATCTAGAAGGATTCAGGATTCAGACTTCTTTGCAAGCCTTTTAATTTTTTTTTTTTTTTGCTTTATTTTGAAGAACTGAAAAATGAATTATACATGCTGAATAATGGGAGTGGTAGATGTAAGAAAGAAACAAGTCCATACTCTAAGAAAAAGCTTGGCCTTCCCCTTAAGATCAGTGGAAAAAAATACTTTCCTATGTTTTAAATTTTTAGGTATGTACGGATTGATTTTTTTTCACTCTTTGCTTTACTGCTTTAAACCACCAATCACTCGGTGTGGTCATAAAGTATATGAAGGTTTCTCTTCAGTGTGTGTGTTTTCTTTTTACACAACTAGAAACATACTATGTATATTCCTTGGTACACTTGCATTTAATGATATATTTAGAAAATATTTTCTATGCCATCAAATATTCTTACAAAATATAAAACTCCTTCAAAATCTTTTAATGTACAGATATCATATTTAACCTATTCTCTTTGTTGCACCTTTAAAATTCCCTATTTCTGCTCTTATAAGTAATTCATAATATTTATTCACTGAATAGTCATTGAGAATTTACTTACTGCCAGTCACCATTAAACAACTAATAGCTATTTAATATAAATTTGCACACCATTTCCTTGGATAAATTCTTAGAGATAAACCTGCTGGGTCAAAAGTTAACAGAATTTTAAACTATATATTGCTATACTGCATTATACCTACTCCAATATACCTGTTTGCCTCCCAGTCTCTGAGAATAGGGACCATGTCTTGTTTATCTTTTTATCCCACAGCACTGAACACAGAATGTGCCCAGAGTAGGTACTCAAAAAATGTTTATTGAATCTTGAATAATGAATAGTCCTTGACTGAAGTACTTATTTACTAGAATTACAGATTTTTTTTTCCTAAACACTCCTAGTAAAGTCAATTAAAAATCATTACTTGCATTTGTAACAGAAGGCAGGATAAGAGAAAATATCCAAAAGTGAGTACCACTTTTGTCAAGGATGCATTGAGGGTTTTGGTTAAATGTAGTTCTGAGTTACCAGCAGTTTGGAAACTCACTGAAGCATCTAAAATCTCAGGAGATTTTCCAGTAAGAGCTGGAAATTCTCAGGATAGAAATCTCATCTGCCAAGGGACCACCCAACCTGGTTTCCTCTTGCTCACTTTTCCTGGTGAGGAGACCTTATGAGGTCTCAATTGTGCAGAAGGCCCAGCATGTCCTTTGGACCACTTGCTCATTGGGCAACATTCATTCTCTCAACAGATGCACTGGAGAGACTACCACAGACATACAGTGTTAAAGATAGGTTTTAGAAGTAATTTCAGAGAAAATCATGGGTGTCTGGATTTACAGGCTTGCAGACTACAGCCGACAATCCTCCACTTACTCACCTATAATTCTGTGCAGAATACACTGACATGGCATTTCTGAGACTCTGTATACCCCTCTTGATCCAATGATTGGGTATTACCTAGATTTCTTCTCAGTAAATTATAATTCCCCAATTTGCTTTAATACACTGTATTAGGCAACTGGGGCTGTCCCTGTACTAATTAAAGGAATGTCCACCTGTAAGGTGTTTTTGTACTTTTCCTAGAGCTGATTATAGCTAAGAAAGACTATCCTTGATGTAGCTATTGAGATGGTAAGTGGGAAGATGAAGAATACAGCCCAATTAGCACCTGGTTTGGTGTTTCTACAGCTAGGTCTAAAGATGGCCATGGAGTAAACTTAGGTGGAGTAAACTTTGGATACCTGGCAATGAAATTCAAGTTATCTCCTAGGTGTATTGACTATCCTGAGCACTGTCAGACAGATATGTATATAACACATTTCATACAAAGAAGCTGGTCTCAGCAGATCTTATCCACTTGAGAACCCAACTTCCTCCCTTCCTTTTCTTTTAAAAATATCAAGGTGGCAGTTGTTCTGATTGGCAAGCGGGCAGCCTTTCTTGCAGCCATGTAAGAACCCAGCTTCTGCTGTTGGCATGTGGGTCACCTGCTTCTTCTAGGCATGCCCTTATATTAGTTAATTTGTTAGCTTGCTTGAATCACAGTCGAGAACCCTTCAGCTTTGGTTTGCAGCAATAAATTCAACTGACAGCTGAAATTTGGAACGCTCACTTAATATTGATTCTGAATGTAATAACAAGCGACATGACCTTTTGGATGGTGTAAAATATGGCCGCCACAACATCTGTGCCACATTTCTTGCTGTTTAGTAATATGCTGTAACAGCATGGAGCTGGCATTAAAGCTAAGCTTTATTATCAAGCAGATCACTCCATCTCTCTGGCTTCATTTTAAAAAATGCTTTCAGCTTCTGGAGCTGATATCGTGGCTAATACATGTTGCTGTTTTTGAGACCTCATTTCTCCTTCAGTAAGAAAGAGGAAGATATCTGATGACCAAATAGGAAGGCAGGGAAGAATAGGAAGGACAAGAAAAGCTACCTGACACCCCAAATTCTAATGGGCCAGAAACCGACAAAATTCTCCATGGCAGTAGTAGCAGAGACACTAAGAATTCCCAACTGCATCCTTGAAAAATGTCTATAAAGTTGATGTCATTTAGCGATTCCCACAAGTTGTGAAAATATCTTTCCTTTTCTCAGCCAACAACTGCCCCCCCCATTAAAAAAAAAAAAAAAGATGATTACCAGTGGTACTTGCCCTGACGCCTGAGAATCATTCTAATTTAGCATTGCCCTAGGAAATTCTAAACTAATTTTTCTAGGATGGATACAGGGATGCTTGCATCTGATTTATTCTCACTGTTTTTCTTTGAAGTCTTGGTATCTTTAAAACATTCTCCAAGTAGGCAGAACATCAATTTGTGCACTTTAAAAAATCCAATTTAAGCAGGTTAAAAATTGTCAAAATAGTCTAACCATATTTCTCCAACAGAATTTCCAACCATAGAGCACAAAAAATGCTAAACTTGAAAGCATTCTATCATTTCAGTATATTCCATGGCTGAGACTGGCTTGCACTGGGTGAACAGTAAGGATTTAAATCTCTTTATCACAAGAGGCAGATCTGGACTCTGAAACAATACAGCTTTCTTTTTTCACTGTGGGGATATTTTGACTATTTGGCTGAGCCATTTCTGGAGGGTACAAGCAAAAAGTTTTAAATCCTGTTTCTCTGAAGGGAAGAAAAAAATTAAATCATATTTAGGAAGGCTTCTCCTCTATAAAATATGCTTCCAAAATAAAAGACTTGTCAGTAGTTTCAAAGAAGCTAAACATAAAGAATAGGAAACAGTTTTATTCATTCTTCTGATTAATAGGAGACTAATTCTATTTAACAGGCAAACCTGGCTATAGTAGGTGCTGAAACTTGGTATGTTGGCAATCTATACAAAGCAAATTATTAATAGGGCACTCTTTGTATTAGGAACTGTAGAAAAAGCAGGTCTGGTACTTGGTAAGTGTTTTATTCAAAGAAAATACCAGGTCTGGTAGGTAATTGAAAATGTCAGACTTTGAAGTCCTAACACAAAATGAAACAAGTTGGCCTGTACCCTTTCCCCAGAGAAAGCTAGGAGAACACCCATTAGGATTTACTTCCAAAAGAGTAGAGAGCCATGCTGCCTTAAGAAAAAAGAAAGAAAGAAAGAAAGACAGAAAGAAAGACAGAAAGAAGAAAGAAAGAAAGAAAGAAAGAAAGAAAGAAAGAAAGAAAGAAAGAAAGAAAGAAAGAGCAGCTAATCAAGCCATAAGTGAGCTGTCCTGCTAGTGAGACATTGGTAAGAAGAAAACCTCACACAGCTGACATGCCTTTAGGTAGATTTCCAAGACTGACAGGCAGCTATCACCAGTAATCCATGCTACTCTCTCCCATTAGATCCCAGGAATTATTAGGTTGTTTTTTTGATGTATTATTTGTTCAAGTATTATTTCTTTGACGAAAGATCAGAAACACTGGAGGCCACTCCTATATTCTAGGGAGCACATATTTATTTATAAAGACTGAGCTCATTATTCATGCATTATAATGTGGGTAAATGTGATTGGATTCTTTTATTGACAGCAGCCTAAGCCAGATGGCTGAAATGCCACTTTCATTTCAGGAAGAAAGGAAGCCTTCACGGAAAAGAGGAAGCCTGGAGTTGCAAGGTAAAATAGTTCTTAATTATCAGTCCCTGGGAATCTATGGCCCCCACTCTATTTACATATTTATGATTAGAAAGTGAATTTCAAACTAAGGAGTTTTCAAGTACAAAGTCCACTATCAATAGCAAAGTACAAATGGCATTGGGTTCGAGGGACTGTAAAGGGGAGCTGGACCCAGATAATAAAAAACATGCCAGCTTGAAGATGAGTTTTTGGCTCTGGGTTTAGAATGAATCAATCCTCAAACTTGGCAAGCTATAATTAATTCCAGGAGTGTATCACTCATCTGTATAGTGGCTGCTCCCTCAAATAGAGATCTTATAAAACTCTCCCTGGTGAAATCAGCGAAGCCATCAGACACAGCCATATGTTCAAAGCTCAGAGAGGATTGGTCATGAGGCAGTCGTCCATGAATTGAGATGTTAACTGCCCAACAAAATTTTAGTAGCATAGGTTGAGAGCCTCAGGGCTGTTTCAACTGATACCAAGAAAGCCAAAAACAATAACAAAAACAAAAACCCACATTTCCTCCAACATTTAAATCTTCTCCTTTTCTTTTTTCTCTTCTGGCAATTGACTTCTCAGAGATACTGGGGTGGCTTTGTTGATAGCACCCACTAAGGCCAACAGAAAGGATAAAACGATTGGGAAAAAGAACTGCTCACACAGACAAGGTAAACAGGCGCGAATTGGATTATTCCAACATCCTCCGCTGAGGTAGGATTCACAACTAATCTGATTACATGAATATTATGAGCCACTAAGTATCTTTCTGCAGCAATTACCAAGCTTTCGTGCATAAAAAAAGGGCATTTTCTTCAGTGCCGGGCTCATCTATCAAGTATTTAAGCTTCAAAGCAAAAGTTGGAGACAGACACACAGAGACAGACTGAAGTGGGCTTATAATCTATCAATGTTTCTCCTCTCCTCTCCTGTCCCATTTTGCTGTCCTTCCCTCCTTTTGCTTTCCTCTCCTTTCCTTTTCTTCTCTTCTGTTAAATATCAAAGGATTATTTTTATTCCTTAAAATACACTGAAATAATTTTCTAATATAATGCTGTTTTTTCTCCCTTTAAATTCTTTTGGAATCACAACTTGGTATCAGCTGAGAAAGCTATGCCATCCTCACTCAGCCATGGCACTGCCCAGTGTGACCGAAAAGTATTCAAACCCTAAATTTCTAAGCTCCCTCTTAGGCCTTAGAGATGTAAGATTTAGGGTAAAGATAACAATGGCTGTGTAAAAGTTCATATGTGTTCCCTGTTTAGTCTGCCAGCAGTTAGCTTGGATTGCTTTTTATTTTTAATATTTATTTATTTATTTTAAGAGAGAGAGGGAGAGCACAAGTTGTGGAGGGTCAGAGAAAGATGGAGAGATGGAGAGATGGAGAGATGGAGAGATGGAGAGATGGAGAGATGGAGAGGGAGAGAGAGAGAATCCCAAGCACGCTCTGTGCTATCAGCACAGAACCTGACATGGGGCTCAAACAGTGAGATCATGACCTGAGCCTAAATCATGATCCCGTTGCTTAACCAAATGATCCACCCAGGCTTTGGATGCAAACCAAACCAAAATCAGACTTAAGTAAGCCACTGTATGGGAAGATCACATTGATAATGGATGACAAAACTGAGTCAAAACTAGAAAACGTTATGGATGAGTCTTACAGACAAAGCATAATATGTTGGTTATAGGCTCAGGCTATGGGTTTAAATCTTGCCACTTCCTACCTGAGGCATCAAGTTATGTGACCACTTTAAACTTTAATGTGCTGAGGCACTGGGAAAATATTATCAATGGTACCCACTATTGTACTAGAGCTGGTTTAGGAAGTCAAGACAAAACTCTTACCACATCCTAGGTAAACTAATCCTTATCACTTCTCTAGAATTATTTTGGACTTTGCTTTCCCTGGCTTCAGCCACCCAGAACTTCTCTCAGTTGCTCACCTGTCCATGCTCCCACCTGTCTCGCAGCCAAACATACCTTGCCTCTCTTGCCTCAGATGTTCTTTCCTAGTCACTGAGCCTTCAATTGTTCTGCCCAGTTGACACTTCCTCAGAGGAATGCTTCAGGGATTCCCAGGACTACATCACGTCCTCCCTAGTCCCTAGAATGGAAGCTATGTGAGTTAGGAGCTGAACCTGCCTTTGACCATTATTCCAATGTCAGCTAGGGATGGAGGACTTGATACATAGTAAGAACTCAGTAAGTAGTAGTTGCTATCATGGTACTATGCGTTATATCTTCAGAGGAGAGGTTGGGAAAAACTAATGTCTTTCCTATGGGTAGGACACTAAGGCACTGAGAAGGCAAGAAGTGGCATAGTTTTGGTGGCTTTGAATTTTTCAGGTGGACATGATCTCAATCAAATTGTGATTTTAATGAGCAACACTGTTTGCTGAAAAACTCATCAAAATCCAACTGTACACCTCTACTGGGCTGTGATTATTGCCAGGCATCCTAGGTTCACTGGCCATTGTCTTGAAAGCCATCCCTCAATGTGCACCATCCTTGTATTCATAGGCAATAGCCTAGGTATTTGTATTCAAGTTTGATCATCTCTCTGCAAATCCAGTGGCTAAATACATATTTTAATTGAGCCCAGGAGTGTTGACTTGCAGACACGGGGCAGAAAAAAAAATCACTAGAAAAATGGCAAGTGGAAGCAGCCTTTTGCCTTTGAATGGAATGTGATACTTACAAAACATCAATAACAATTTTCTATTGGGGAAAAGCCTGCAGCAAGAATAACCTGCTTAGGTTTTTAAGCTGCAACTCAAAAATTAGTGTTTCTTTTTCTTTAGAAAACAAAACTGCCACAGTACTCCAGGTAAGGGAGCTTTAACTGGATGAAATCTAATGCAAGTAGTTGTCTGTGATGTTAAGATATGGGAATTGCCATTAGCCAATGAAAAGACTTCCTTGTCCAAAATGATGTTAAGAGGGCTCACATTGATTAAAATGGGCAGTATAAATCCAGTAAGAAATGGAATGACTGGAGTGGGTGAGGATATGCCTTTGTTAAACATCAAACTGTTTATGGACTAAGATTTCTCATATCTACAGCATAAAATACTACATAAATTTATCATTAACACCAAGCACTCCATAAACTATACATCGCTCTGCCCATTAATTTCACTGTCATATATACACATATTCATACAAAAATGAATTCAGTGTATATGTATTTCTTTTTATATTTTTATACGATGCCTTTACGTACATTTATTTTCATATATGATGTCTTTCTCATGGCAATATTATTTGTGGTTCACTTATCATCACAGCCAATATTTACTGAGAACTTTTTCTGAGATAGGAACTGTTCCCAAAACTTTACATTTATTATCTTAATTGTCACAAGAACTTCATGAGAGAGGTGTGACTATTGTCTCCATTTTCTAGATGAGACCATGGAGGTTCAGGGAGCTTAAGTAAATTATCCATGGTCACAGAGTCAGTTAGTGGCTTTGCTGGGATACACCTCAGGCAGTTGGACTGCAGAATACTGGAACCACCCCACCAGTCTCTACCACATTGTAATCTCATGGTTCACACCATTCTAGAAACATCCCAAGCAAACAGAACAATACTCCTGTGGGCTTTGGGGGCTCCAGGAGAAGCCCAAATATGGCCCATCCAGAAATCATTAAGTCTGATATGGAGTGTCTGCTCATAGCAAACATTTTCTTAATAATATAGTTATTTTTTAAATTCCAAGGCAGAAGGTGAGATGCCACTAAAATTGGGTGGATTTTTGATCTTTAAAAATAAACTTTATGAACATTCTTAACCTTTCTAGTGGGTTTTCCAACTGCTTGTTTCTGTACCACTTAATTATCACATAAAGAACTACCTACTTATGCAGAAGCAAGAAAGAGAAAACAAAACAAATGGAAAACATAGGCATGTTTGTTGTTTCATATTGAGGGTTATTTAGCTTGGATAATAAATCATTACAATGAATGTCAACACTGCACAGGGGAAGGGAGTAGTTAGTTGCATATGCTAATGGAAGACGTGCATTACTAATAAGGAAGAGAATGAACAACTCTAGCCACATGCTAGTTATCACTGCAAATCACAAAGACAAGCCATGTTCATGCAGAGCATATGACTGCTATATGACAGTGCAGGCAAATATTCACACGTCAACAGCAACAGCTCCCATACTCCATCCAAGACTACTGAAGAGTTTAAAAATAAAGCTTTCCTTGTCATGCACCAAGATGTCAAGTTTAAACACACCTGCCAGTCAAAGGGATTTTGCCAGTCTTTACCCCCATAAGTGTGGTCTAAAGGCTTCCAGTGTATCAGAGTTCTAACTGTAAAGAACTGTGATGTTATCCATCAATATCCTGTAGCTTTTCCCTTTAATATAGGTCTCAGATCCACACATCCTCTGCATCTGTATTGCCACTAGACCACCATTGTCTTAATACTGAACTAGAGAAAAATCTTCTTACCGTTTTCTTGCCTTCTTTCTCTCTAGCATAAAATAGTTTGAGGGTTTTTTTTTGTAGCTTTTTTATTGTGGTAAAATAAACAAAACAGAAAATTTTCCACTTTAACTGTTAAGTGTACAGTTTGGTGGTATTATTTAAATTCACATTTTTATGCAATCATCACCACCATCCATCTTTAAGAACTTTCTCATCCTTCCAAATGAAAACTCTGTCTCCATTAAACACTAACTCCCCATTCTGCTTCCTCCAGCTCCTGGCAACCATCATTCTACTTTCAGTGTCTATGAACTTAACTACTCTAGGTACTTTTTAAGTACAGAATCATACAATATTTATTTTTGTACCTGGCTTATTTCACTCAGTACAGTATCTTCAAAGTTCATTGTGTTCAGGGACACCTGAGTGGCTCAGTCAGTTAAGCATCTGACTTCAGCTCAGGTCATGATCTTGTGGTCTATGAGTTCAAGCCCTGCATCAGCTGACAACTCAAAGCCTGGAGCCTGCTTTGGATTCTGTGTTTCACTTTCTCTCTCTGCCCCTCCCCTGCTCCGTCTTTGTCACTCTCTCTCAAGAATAAACAAACATTAAAAAAAATTAAAAAAAAAGTTCATTGTGTTCAGGCATGTGTCAGAATTTCCATCCTTTTCAAGGCTAAATAATATTCCATCAAATGGGTATACTGCATTTTGCTTATCTGTTGAGGAACAATTTGTTTATTTCCACCTATTTTTTTAAAAAATTTTTAATGTTTATTTATTTTTGAGACAGAGAGAGACAGAGCATGAATGGGGGAGGGTCAGAGAGAGAGGGAGACACAGAATCTGAAGCAGGCTCCAGGCTCTGAGCTGTCAGCACAGAGCCTGACGTGGGGCTCGAACTCACGGACCGTGAGATCATGACCTGAGCCGAAGTCGGACGCTTAACCGACTGAGCCACCCAGGCACCCCAATGTTTATTTCCACCTTTTGACTATTGTGTCCAAGTATCTGTCCGAGTGCCTACTTTCCATTCTTTTGAGAATATACTCAGAAGTGCAATCAATGGATCATATGGTCATTCTATGTTTAATTTTTTTTGTGGAACCACTGCACCGTATTCTACAGAGCTATAGTATTTTCCATTCCCATAAATAATCACAAAGTTTCCCATTTCTCTACAACCTTTCCACACTAATTTTTTTAAATATCATTTTTAAAGATGTAAACTGAACCAAAAATATCTCCCTTCCATGGCTTCTAACTGCACTTAGGATAGAATAATAAATCTGTTACCAGGGCTGTAAGGCTCGACATGATTTGTTTTCTGCAAAAGCTTCTTTACTTCCACTCAACCCACTCTGCCTCCTTGTTTTGTTCTAGACATGCTCATGTACACTTAATTTTTCAAACATGTCAGACTTTTCCCCGGCTTAGAATCTTTGCACATACTAATTCCTCCATATTTTTTTAAGTTCATTTTTGAGAGAGGGAGAGCACACATGCATGGGAGTGTGGAGGGACAGAGAGAGAATCCCAAGCATACCACATGCAGGGCTCGATCTCATGACTGTGAGATCATGACCTGAGCTGAAACCAAGAATTGGATGCTTAACTGACTGAGCAACCCAGGCGCTCCAAATGATTCCTTCATCTTGAAAGCTCTTCTCCCTCTATTTCCAAGACCGGCTTGGCCTCATCCTTTTTGTCTCAGCTTAACTGCCATCTCCCCATCAACAGAACTAGTGACTTCCCTCTCCATAATTCCCTTTTTTCTCTTCTTGTTCTTTCCCCATGAAGCAATGTGCAATTATGGTCTTTTTTCTTGTATATTTTATTATTTGTCTCCATACCTAGGTAGGGATCCTCTGGGATAAGAGCCCAGATCTTGTTGCTCACTGTTACATCCTCAGAGTTGAGCAAAGTTCCTGGCACACAGTAGGTACTTAGTAAATGTCAATTACATTTATGAGTAAATTACAGAAAAATACGGGCCCAGAAACAGAACTCAGTAGCAGGCCACAATGATAACCTCACACAGTTCTGGGAAAAGGTAGGAAAAAACATATCCCATGCAGATATTCATCAGCCCTGGCAACAGGCACTGTGTGTCTTTGGCCTGAAAACCCACACATCTCAATAACAATGGGATCAATTTTGACATTAACACGAATATTACTAAAGCCCAAGAGATACATTTAAATTCACCGAGCTCTGCAGCAGATAATATAAAAGCTCTAACTTGCTCTCTAGAAACAAGAAACTTTCATTTATGGCTTCCCAGCTCTTGCTAATCCTGCCCATTAGGCCAAAATATTGCATTTTACACAGGATGCAAGATCATACGAGAGACTGATGTAATACTCAGGCACAAAACCAGCTGGCAGATTTACCACTGAAATCCCCTCTATTCAGAAGGCACAAATCAGCCTGTGATGCCTTTCTTGACAGATTCCTGTGTGTTCCTCATTAGGGATAGATGAAAGAAGACAACCCTGCATTTGGGGGCTCAACTCCACCTCTGTGCATTTGCATACTCAGTCATTTGTAAACGGAGAGAAACACAGCCCCACATGTGCCCAGAGGTGACTGTTTATTCAGAAAGGTGACTTCTGACATTGACAATAATGTCAGTTTTCCATCTGCATATTTTAAGGTAATGAATCCCTCCTTTAAGTGCTTTCGTTCAGCATCTTGGTTTCCTTCTTTCGATGAGCACAGTGACACCCAGACCTCTAGGTCTCAATCTGAATAACTTTCTGGGAAAAGCGAAAAATGCAATAAGGCTTCTTACCAGCCCAAGGACAGGCACCCAGGGTTGCTAAAAAGTGAGCACTGATACTGAAGTCCTTTCATATTCCTTAGCCTGCCATACTTGACCAGCTCAGGGCTAAAAGGCTCACCCCAGGATGTGGATGAATCCTTCTCTAAAATGTGGTTTATCCCTGGAGATGTCTCTGGAACATTTGCTCAGGTAGCTGAGTGGTTCATCAGCATAGCAATTTGCCCAGTCAGCTCCATCCATCAGAGCAGAGCAGTGTGGCTGGTGGATGGGGAGACTCGCGGCAGAGCTCCCCATGGACAGGTGGAGAAGGCACATTCATCCAGAGATCATAAATATGCATCTTGGCCCTCATCTTCTCTGCATGAGGGTGATAGAATTAAGAGGCAAAGAGGCAATCCTCCTGGCCCATAGTCTCCAGGTGACCCTGTTCCACCTAAGAAAGTGCCCTCTTTAGATCTAAAGAGGCAGGCAGATTTGCCACATGTGACTTGGTGAGCTCACTGAAACACAAAGGGAAGAGAGTGCACTCTTTCCAGCTTTCAGATCACAAAGCTTACAAATCCCATCCAACAGAGGCTTACTTCTTGAGAAGCTACTACTTGCCAGGTGGAATCCGACAACGAGTAAGACAGCCTCTTGCTCCTTGGAGAACTGACAATCTAGACAATTTAAATTAAATTGCTAAATTAATTTAAATAGGATATAAGAAGCACTATGATGGAAAAAACAGATGGTGCCGTGAGAGCAGGGAAGAGGAACCTTACTTAACTGTGGGTGGCATGGGGGCGGGGGTCATTGAAAATCTCCCAGGAGGAGTGAAATTTGGACAGGGACAGAAGAAACAGAGAGCAGCTTGCGGGATAAAATCAGGCTATAAGAAGTGGAAGGAAAACTCAGCAGTCCTTCAATTTTAACCACAACCGTATGTATTTTTTGCTTTTCTCTGGAGCAGGAATGTTAAGTTGAGAATTTTCCAGCATCTCCCTGTTGGCCAGAATCTATCAAAAGATACCTACTCTATGAAGGCAAAATAAAGTGACACAGCATAGCCCCATCAGCAAGAGTGGCTTGGAAATTGTGACTTTCACTAATGAAGACACCTCTCCCCAAAGAAAGCCCTGATTAACACTATGTCGTTTGTTGGTTATTCATTGGCTTCTGTGCCAGACAAAGATGAGAGTTAAAATGAAACAAGAGAAAGAAAGAAAAGGGGGGAGGGAAGCAGTAAATGAATGTCTGTCAAGCTCAACATGTTTGGAGAGTTGACAAAGGCTTAATTAAAGTAAACAGACAATTTACAGTGAGAAGATCATCCTACCTGGAAGAAAAATTCTAGGTATTAAATGAAAAGTTACAAGTACCCACTATCATTTATCACTTACTCAAAGCATGGGTGCTAACAGAGTTAGCAAGCTCCACCCCCCTCATTTGGTGTTAGCATGACTTTGGTCATTGAAACATACTGAGCAATTGAAGATCATGTGTTTGTGCCCATGCAAGACATCTTCTTTCTTTTTTTTCTTTTCTTTCCCTCCCCATTCCACCAGTAACAACAACAACATCATTATCATCATCATCATCATCATCATCATCATCCCAGCCCCATTCTGCATGCAGTGCCTCACTATCTCAGGTGGTTGCTATGCCCAGGGGCACTTGACAAGTGTCAATCACTTGGTAGCTTGAAGCTTCAATTTTAAACTTTCAGCATAAAGAATATAATGAGAAGAACTAAATGACAGACTTGGGAACTAAGAAAGCTTGCTGGTAAGAGTTATGCCTCCTATGGTTTGAGTAGGTAAGAAACAAAAGAACCTAACAGGATGGAACACAAACCAGTCTATCTCAAGTACTTTTTAAAAGTCTGTAAAGCATTCACTTTCTTGGACCATATTTTTGTCTAAGTGGTGAGCTCTGTAGGGGTTGCCTTCATTGAGAGGGCTGGAATATACACTTTTGCCATGTTGAGCACCAATATTTAATGATGTGTGCCTTAGGGGCCTCAGTCCTGGCTTCTGGAAATGCTCTGCAAGGAGAAGGCAGGCCAAAGAGAAAAGTGTAAATGTGGAACTTATAAACTAGATAATCAGTGATAATTGAAAAATAAATAAAGGGGAAAGAAAAAAAAATCAACACTTCAGTTGGATTTAGGTACAGTATTTCTTGCGTGGCAGTCATTCTTCAGACCAAAAGATAGCAGCTTTTGGAAGGTAAGAGGTAGAGTCCTTAGTGTAATTCTTTTGGTAGCAATGGTAGGAAGAATTCTGATCCTTTGCAACCTCTGTGTTCACTTAATTGAAGCATCTTTAGTTGGAGGTTTTTAAAACTGGGTCAAATAAAGGGGAACAGCACCCTAAACGTTGATGCTACTTTATAACAGATTGAATATGCCGTGGCAGTAAATCTGTAAAAACCTTTGCCTAAGCACAGCAGTGAACCAGCAAGCAAAAGCCTTCCGATAAACAGAGATCAATAACAGGAGAACATCTAAAATTGGCTTTTCATCCTAACTTCACCATTGCATGGTGACAATTGGAACTCTGCATTTTGAGGCATCCACTTAAGTTGGAGAGGGTCTCACAGAGGAAGAATAAACGGAAGCAGAAAAGAGGATCGGGAGGCCAGTAACTCTCTGGAAAAATGATTGGCCATTGTAGACATTACACATGCTTTTTCATCTTTCACGTAGTCTCATGTATCTGCTCAAGAAGCTCCAATGCTTTATGCAGATGAAAAAAACAGAAACAAAAGCAAAACCAGATGCTTAGATGGAGCTAAAGTTCTCCTATTTTACTCCCACCTAAGAGTAAAATAAGGGTGTCTGGGGATGTGGCAAGAGGGGATTTTTTTTTTCTCCTGAAGAGCTGGTCAGATGGTTCACTCATTTGTAGAATATCTTAGATCTGTGTATGCATGCATGCACATGTGCGTGTGAGTATGAGACAGAGACTGAAAATTAGTCACTTTGGTTCTCTTCCAGAAAGCCATCTGAGAATCAAGAACAGCATGCTTCTCAAGCGAGCCCCTAGTTAGGCAGTACTTCTGTATCTGCGGGATTCTTTCCGGCAGAGGAACTGCTTCCGGAAACACTCCTAACCCACTGGGAGAAACATATGGGTGAGTCAAAGTTGATTAAACTTTTCCAATCAGTGATAGTGCTGGACATGGCCTTTCTGACACTGTCTCTGTGTTTCTGTCTCTGGCCCAAGGGCTATAAGGTATTTGTAGGACGCCTCTATGGTGGGAGGAGGATTGGCAAGGCCATGAGCTCTGAATAACTGTCGGGAAGCTCAGGAAGCCAAGTAGGGAAAGTCTAGTTTCCTTAGAGGGCCTTAGGCTGGATGCTGATTCTTTGCATTAGGCCACATAGGTCCTCTGCTGTCTGGAGAGCAATTTTTGTGGGTTCATGCACCACTCGGTGATTTTAATCCTGTGTTTTCAATTTGTTAAGAATCTAAAGCTAAAATATTTATCAATTATAAAGACAAAGTTTTCTTTTGCATCGATACTGTTATTTTAATAGAACACATTCTTTTTCCACTGAGTTTTCCTAAGAGCAGGCTATATACCTTAAGGTGGAGAAACACAAGACTGGGCCTTTTTCTGGAGTTAAGAAATTTCTTGCAGAAACTTAGATAACAAAATTTCTTTAGGACACTTTTTTTTATTCATCATACAGTATATTGGCAGAGAGCCTGCCATGTACCAGGCATCATTCTGGGTCTATGGGATATATCAGTGAACAAACAGACCAATCTTCCTGCCCTGGTAGAATTTATGTGTTAGCGGGACAAAGAAAAAAGACATAATAAAGCATTACACAGCATGTTAGAAACTCCTAAGTGCCATGAAATAAAAAAAGTAAAATAAAAATTAACAGCATAAGGGGGTTTGAGAGTGAGGGGGTGAGTGGGAGAAAGGGCGATTTTTACTTTTCAACAGCATGTTCAGGATAGGTCTCATTGAGAAAGTACATTTTCAAAATGACTCAAAAGAGGTAAAATGGAATGTAGAAGGGAAGATGCATTCACTGACTATCTTGGTCATGCATAGTCCTGGATATATGTGCCACAGAGGCATTCAATGGCCACTTCTGGGTGGAGATGATATGGGAATTGCAGTGTTGATAGAGCAGCAAGAAGCCAGCTGTAGGTCATTCCTTTATTTACAAGTGATCCCGAGAATGGCTACCTACAAAGAAATATATTGTTGGCTCTGGGGGAAATTAGCTTCTGGGCCAGAAATCAAAATTATAATCCAAGTGAAAGAGAAAACAGGGAGAAAGCAAACAAGTTGGAGAAGCCTGGGCTCCCTGAAACTGGATGTTAGCACCAAGTCTAACTCACAAAGACCCTATAGCACCGTGGACATCCTTCTATGTTCCTGTGGCCTCTAACAGTGTATTAAATTCTTTCCTTGTCTGACATAAAGTAATAACAGAGTGTTGTCACTGTCCTGAGCAACAGAAGATGAGATGACTTTATTTCTTGTTCTTTCGGAGGCATGTCACAGTGTCATATTTAAAAATAGAAGAAAAGCAATGGACCTAGGTAAGAAGAACCACAATTTACCAAACCCTTGGGGAGACAAGGAGTAAATCCACTGAGGATAAAATGTACCACACGGAGTCTGAATCGGCAAAGAACTGTGTGTCACTTTCTACTTGAACCAGTAGTTTAGGACAATCCAGCTACCCTCTATAAACACCCATGGCTACTCTCCAGGATAATGATGCTCAAGTATAACTGATTTCACATTCCTGAATATTCACAAAAGATTCAAAAGGAAGAATAAGTATATGAAAAACATTAAAAAAATAGGGACACAATGTTTTATTATTTTATACTCTGAAGCAAAAGAAATCCTGTCTCTAGGTGGGGGCTCATCAGTATCTTTGGAAACTAGTCCCCAAGTTATTCTTGGTGCAGGAACATCCAAGCACATAGCTGTAATATCAAGCAACACATTCCATGGTCTCCTCCCAGGTCAGCCATCCAGGAACTGGATACCCACCCTGCCGATTCACGTCCCTCCCAGGCAAAACAAAAGCTTCCCTGCACATCCAGGCTTGTCCATCACAGCGCTGTCTGAATTCCTGTTCTATCTGTCCTTATATCTCCGTGACTCACCTCCCCCCCCCAAAAAAAAATCTGCCCTTCCCACTTCCTCATCACTCTTCAGCTCTTGGGCGCCAATGACTCTATCCTCAGGAAATTTTATGACACTGTGAAAGGCTCAGGACAATCTTCAATTTTTTTCCATTTGCAGAATCAGAGTGCTAGTAAGTTGTTTCCATGTATAGAATGTGAGTCCTAACAAATAGCAAATGCTAATAAAAGCTAACATTTATGGAACACTTAGCATGTGCTGGGCACTTAGAAATATTTACTACTGAACGTTATGTGTGCTAAGTTCTCTGAATGCACTGGTATCTTTTTATCTTCCCCACAGCCTTTTAGTCATGAAAGAGAATACTGAGATACAGAGGTTAAGCAACAGTAAGTGGCAGAACTGGGATTTGAACCCAAGACTTTGAACCCATACTTTTAAGTACTCCATCCTATTGCTACTCCCTATGGAAAGCGTTGTATTTATAAAAGACGTATTCATGCCAGGTAGTAAGCTCTCCAGAGTAAAAACCTTCTGGTAGAAAGACTAAGGGTAGGGCTATGGCTATGTAGAACCAGCTGGGCTATGGTTTTAGCTGGAGTTGTTACTGTGCCAGTCAAGGTCACAGCACAGAGCAGATAGCATCTAAACTGCATAATGTGAAGACAGTTTACGAAGGTCACCTTCTAAAAAGTTGTGGTCAGGGTTTGGGAAACCAGAAGAGATGGTGCAGTGCCCAAGGGCTAGCAAAACAGAGAAGTCATTGCCATTGGCAGTCCTGCAGGGGCAAGGAGAGGGAGGGATTGGAGGAGCCCAGAAAGAGAAAATGGTCTGAAGAAGGCCACCTGAGAGGATGTGTGTCTCCGGGACAGGAAAATCCTGGTGCCAAGGCCAGGAGGAAGCTGGTAATGGGTGCCCCTGCCTCCTTTTCCTCTGCCCTCTGATCTCCTTCCATCGAGTAAGCCAGTTGGCAGCTAAGGAACAAGGGTGTCCATTGCTGCAGCCCACATCAGGTCAGTTTTAAGGACAGGGAAAAGGTCTTGAAGGGTTCAGAGCAATAAGAAGGACACATAGGAAATATGTAACATGCCATTATCATGATAAACTGGGACAATTCTCAACCTCCCTGGGACCCAATTTCTCATCATTATAATGAGACAATTGGACCACATGTAATTTACACTGCCTTCCAGCTCTGACATTTCAAGGTTTTATGAATCTACCCTCCACCTATTTCTCAAGAGATTTTCAAAATAACTTCAAAAAGTAAGACTAAAACAGAGCCCCCACAATGCAAACTCGAGGGATACTCTGCATTATTTCTACATATGTATGTCAATGAAAGCACGAGTGGCTGAGGTTGGGAGGGAATTTGTTCCAGAAAGTAACCAGGACATTGTCTAGCAGTCTAAAAGAAGGCTTGAGAATATGAAAATTGTCTTGGCAAAGGAATTAATGTAACACAAAATCCCTTGCTCTCTTTCTGAAGCAGAAAGAGGGGTACATAATAAAGTACTGCCTAGTACACTAGGTGAATCTTAAAAGAGATGCCTCACATGCTTTTGTGGGATTCTGTATCACCAAAGTTGAAGCCCCATGCCTGTGTTCTCTCAAAGAACCAATGGACATATGCAGTTGGGCACTGAATGTGGATGTTTGGAGGTAAGGCCTTGGTTGGGGAAAAGGAGGGGTGGAATTGGGAAGAGAAGGTTGTATACTACTGAATCATATGAGGCTTATCTATGTAGTCTTTGCAATTTGCTCCTAGGTCCTTGATGAGCTGTTTTTTGTTCACAAGGTTTCTGGCCAATTCTTGAGGTTGTTTGAAGAGACAGACATCATAGACTCTCGATGAGGGCATCTGCCCTTCTGGGGACACACTTGCTTATTCTCAAAGGCTGAAGTAACTGATGTATGATAATTTCAAGGATATTCAAATTTCCCCCCTGGTTCCCCCTATCTCTCCCACTAAAATAAATGTAAACGAAATTGCACCATAATAGAATCATTCCTTTGTTTTGTCTAGACTCATGAAAGTTAATATTAACCCTTTATTAGGTTTCTGTTGATTTTCATCTTGAATAAGAAGGAAACTTGCCTCACCTCAAGACCCTTAAACCTAGGGTGCCAAGTATGTATAGGGGTGCATGTGTAGTAGAAAGGCAAGGAATGCTCACTTTGAACTTGACCTATTTCACGACTACTCTTATAGTGGCCTGAAGAGCAAAAAAAAAAAAAAAAAAAAAAAAAAAGAAAAAGAAAAAAAGAAGAACATACGCACATATATAAAAAACAGTATGCAAGTAGGAACCTATTTTTGTGTGGTTGTGACAATAATATTTATCTTCTGTTACCAAAGCACCTTCAACCCAATAGATGATATAATCTCAGTCTAACCAGTACCACCTATAGGTCATATGCACTATAAAACGAAAGCTTGGGACCTGGAGTGGGTTGAAATAGCAACAAGTTCACTTACTAGTTGATGACCTTGGATGAGTCCTTTGCCATTAGTTTCCTCACTTAAAAAAAATGGACCAAATGAAAATATTAACACTGATTATGCAGGCTTGATGTGATAAAATGAGATCAATTCAAATACTTATGACAATATAAGTAAAAGCGCTCTGTAGAACCTAAGTTACCTAAAATGCAAGGGATGATTATTATTATTCCATTTAAATTGATATGGCAGCAGCATGCCCTTTGAAGGCAAATGGTGCACCTGAAGATTTGTCAACAAACCCAGCCGCCTGCAACAAAGACACCAGGAGTTTCTTAAAAATCTGTTCAGCATACTAAATATCAGATACAGGTCATGACAGGAAGCCAAGTTTTGAGGAAAAGTTCAATTAATAGAATGAATCATTTCTCCTCTCTTCGTTTTGCCTATTTTTAAAAACGTCTTAACATAGAGCCATAGTCAAGGGTAAAAACTAATCAGTACACTGAGAACTACCACAAATAGGTCTCTGAAGGGTGAAAAAAATGTGACAGATGTACAGAGAATCACTTGTAAGAGTATTTCAGCAACAGAGACAAGATGCTTGACTTAACAGATGTTTATAGTTAATAAATCCCATTTTAGGACTATTTTCACCGAATATTTTTCTAGTGATCTACCTGGCAGCCACCATGAAGGGAGCAGAAAAATATTTCATGTCGACAGCCTGATCAGAACGAGAAATCACACTCAGTGACAAGAATTCACTGCTACTCTGAGAGCTGTGGAGCAAAACCAGTGTCACAGCTGAATCCCCTACCTTTTCCTAGGTACTCATTAAAGGGTTCAGCTAAAGGCTCCACCTACTCTGTCCATTAGGAGAGGTCCTTGCAAAGCTCCAGCTGCACGCACTTCAAGAAACCTTTACCCAGAGAGTCTATCACAACCTTCCCGTGGACAAAACTCACAGGCTGAGTTGAGGCACTGGTGAGCCTCCACGAGGGGTGGCCTGGCTTGCATTCAGTCTTGCCAGCCGCACTGATGAGCAGGAGAGGCAGGCCCACCATTGGCATAGGCTTGGGAAAGGGAAGCTCTTCCTTTTGTGTTCCCCTCTAACTACAGAAAATCACCAGCGATCCCAGCCTGACACAGCTGAGGCCTTCTCCAGCTGCGAAGGAAGAACATAATAGACAATATCTGCTCTCCCCTCCTCCCTTTTTCTCTCCATTCCCTGTAGACACACTCAGCATGAGGTTCCTGAGGAATTAGTTGCAGGAGGACGCCTCCCCCGCTGGCAGCCAAATGCCAACTGCACGTCCTGCCCATGTAATGTGTCTGACATTTCTGCATCTCTCTGGGTTAACGTTGTTTGACACGGACTTTCTGAAATACCTCTTTAAAAGGTTTGTGCATGTGTGTATGAGTGTAGGTGTGCATCATCTCTGTTGTTTCATGGCATCACTGCGTGTATTTATTATTATTATTCTAAATTATTCTCTTAGTTGCTGACACATCTCTGCTTTGGCATTTCCACTTAGGCAGAAGTAATTGGTTTCAGAAGGCTGAAAACCCTTATTTGAAACCATGTGCACATTCCTGTTGATGGATGCCATAAAATGTTCAAATATCATCTTCCCTTAAGTAAAACAAGTGTTAAAATCCAGAAGGACGAAGTGTGATTGACAGCATGGCATACTTACATTTTAACTACCTGTTGTCAAATTATTTTAAAGCACCTGTATACGAAATGGGGTCAGTGCTCCTTCTTGGTCAGTTACCTTTACATAGATCTTATCAAGTTTGAAAGGGATTATCTTTCCCTGTACTGGAAAGTACTTTCCATTTCTCATTGTGTTTCCTAATGGGCAAAGGGCTGATTAAGTCAAGATCTCTCTCAAACATTCACACAAGGTGCTGTTTCTGATGGAGAAGACAATAAACAGCTATCCATCATGGTTGGAAGCAAGATCTAGTTGTAGCCCTTATACCCAGAAAGCAGAGCTTTTTTTTCTTGTGATGTCTTTGGATATTTTTTGTGATTTTATTTTTAAAGAATGGCATGGCATGGCTGCTGAAATGGATTACACAGATGACATCAGTATCTGAGACAAAAGAAAATTCTACCCAGAAACAATGAACCCCAATGCCAGATGGAGTACCGAAGGCAACTAGATGTCTTGGCATAGCTACAGCAGAATGATCGACTAGGCACACGTGTGGGAACCACGTGTGTTTTGTACCACCACAATATCTGCCTATGTGAGGCACCACAAAATTCACTGTACCACTGGTGGAATTGTCAAAGACCACCCTGCAAACTCAGGGCAGAAATCACATTCACAGCATCCCCACGTGATGCCCAGAGGCAATATGGCAGCACAGTAAAGCCTGTAGAGTCTATACCTGGTCTGACTGCGTTCAAATCCCAGCTTTGTCAGCTATTCATTGGGCGATTTTAGGCAAGCAGCTTAACCATACCATGCCTCAGTTTCTTCATCTGTACTATGGGAATAATAGAGACTACCCCAAAGGATTGTTTTGAGTATTGAGGTAATAAAGGCAAAAACACTTCAATCATTGATTTCACAAGCATTGCTATTCAGTCTCTTCCTGATTACTCAGCACACAAGAGAGACTAGGTCCCATTCCATTCTTGGTTAGATACTATTGTCTGAAGTTTCATCTCTACACTGAGCACAAATTAAGCTCCTGCAATTTCAAACAATTTACCCCAGGTCTATTAGGAAAGGCACAGCCAGAGAAGTATCATTTCTTTTCTGCCGATAGTTCTTCACAAGATTTGAGACAGCTGTAATGCATCCTTAGGTCTTGCAAAGACCAAGCCAAGCTTGTTTGAAACAACATTTCCTTATATGGCAGCAGGCATATTTTTCTTCATCTTTATCATCTTTGCTTCATATTTGTTAGCGTCCTTAAGTTGCATCATATCAAATGGAACACAAGTTTCTGGAAGACTATTTCTTAGGCTAGATATGCCATATCTTTAATCTTAGAAATGACCAGGTATAGTCGATTCATAGTCACATGGCCAGCCACTCATTCTCTTGGCCCAAAATGTGTTTTCCAAATAGAGCTCTAAAGGAGGCTCCCCACCCCCCCTTGATATCAGTGTGAAGGATACACTCTCTTGTGTATAGACCCATATAACTAAATACTTATAATTATCCTGCAGCTAAAGAACCTTCTGAAAAATCAGTTCACAGCTCTCCTGGATGAAAATCTATATCTGGAACTAAGTTTGCCAAGCACCTGGGTGATCAGTCAGCCTAACCACCTTATTTTTCCCAAGATACTCAGAAACTTCCCCAAGCTCACATCAAGATAGGGCCGAGCCATTGTGAAACCATGGGCTAGTACTTGCTCAAGGCCTCTCTACATGGCCAAGCAGCATTTTCTTTCTCATGATCTTGCTTATAACCCCAGCCTATTTTTGTTCAAGGGAGATACACCAGTGGAACTCAATAGCTTTTCTATCATAGCAAATAAGCGCAGCTGATGGGTAATCCCTATTAAAATCAGGCCGTATGCAGGTGTGGGCAGTGATAAATGCTTAGAGTGGTGTTTTCGAAGGCTGTTTCAAGAAGGGGCCCGAGAACTAAAGGAAGACCATGTGTAAGTCTTTTTAATTGCAATCCATCCCAAATTTCTTAGGCTGGAGGCATCAAGTCTTTGTTCAGTGGCACAGACATTAGTGTGGGCCTGCACTCAGCAGGCCCATGTCCTCCTGTGTTGACTCAGCAGCACCATGTCCTCCAAAAAGAGAAGATTTGTTTCTAAACCCTTCCTAACTCTACTGACAGATGACCTTGAGCAAGAAAAGGGGAATTCATTTATTCCTTCCTAAAAATTCACTTATTCCTTTAAAAAAGGAAAGAATTAAAAAAAAAATAAGAAGCCACTTTCTACCTTGCCTGACACAGACAAGGTGAACCTGAATATAAAATGTACATTTGTAGCTTTAAAAAAACAAAACTGAAAAAAGGTAGAAATGCTACTTTTAAAATATTATCATATCCTGGAAGCAGTTGTAACTAAAATAAAAATAACAACAGACAAGCACAACTCAAGGCAAGGCAAATCTCAGGTCACACGAGTCTTTGGATCCCGCTCAATATGTAAGAAGAGATTTCCCTGATTCTGCTCAGAGTGACCTTTTCCTGTTCTCACTCTATCTTGCTGAATTTCATGGCACATCACATACTGCACTGTAATAGTTCTATGTGCATATGTCCACTATGGAACTAAATTGTAAGCTTCTGAGGGACCAGGACAAAGCATGCTGCTTTCTGCCATCATAGCATATTGCATGATTTGACAACCTCCCATTGGTTCTCTCAGTATCACTTTTATTCCTCCAATCCCTTATATCTGCATGGCAGGCAAAATGATATTTTATTTTTTAACATTTATTTATTTTGAGAGAGAGAGAGTGTGTGTGAGGGAGGAGAAGAGAGAGGGGGAGAGAGAATCCCAAGCAGGCTCTGTGCTGACAGCACAGAGGGGCTCAATCTCACAAACTGTGAGATCATGACCTGAGCCAAAACCAAGAGTCAGATGCTCAACCGAGCCACCCAGGTGCCCCAAAATGATCTTTTAAAAACAAATTTCAGGTCACCTGGATAGCAGTCAGTTAAGCATCAGACTCTTAATTTCAGCTCATGTCATGATCTCATGGTTTGTGGGTTCAAGTCCCGCTTCAGCATGGACCCTGCTTGGGATCTCCTCTCTCCCTCTTGCTCTGCCCCTCCACCTCTCACTTTCTCTGTCTCACACACAAAATAAATAAAACTCAAAAAAGCATCTCATGATTATATCCCCTTCTTAAAAATCCTTCACTGACTTCCATTTTTGTGAGGACAGAGTTTATACCACTTTCTGAGGGTCCAGGAACCTCTGTAGGATCTGTTACCTGTCCACTCTTATCATGTGTCTCTCCTCATTCCTACTCCTTCTTTCTTCCCCAGCAACCCTGTCCTCCTTTCAGTTTTGGGAACACATTATTTTCCTTCCCTGTCCACATGTATGATTTCTCCCCCTCCCTCCCACACCCTTCCCTCTGGTTACCTTCTATAAATCAGTTCACTTCTTTAGGGAAGCCTTTCCTCATATCATATTCAAGTCAAGTTTCCCTGATGTTACATACTACCATTCTATCCTATAAATTTTCTCCAAGACCTTCTGAAGGCATATTTCCTGATCCACTGGTGAAATAGGATATAATCGTATCAGAAAATGTTACATTCCTAAGTTCTCAGAAACCTTCTAAGGAGTGGAACTGTGCCACCAAAGGAGGAATTATATTCCCTTCTGAAAATAAAATATCAGTGCAGACTTATTTTGGGGTGGGGGAGTTAGAATATACCATAATGCTTCATCAGCCACACACATCATTTTTACTTAAAAAAAAAAAAAAAAAAAAAAAAAAAAAAAAAAAAAAAAAGAAAGCCCCAGGCTGTTTAATGAGCTCAATATTTTAAGAAGCTCCCAAAGGTTTAGAGAGGATCAAAGTGTAGGTGTATTACTGTATTATAGTGTATTTTCAAAGTTTTAGTTGGCCTTTTTTGATAAACTGCCTCTCTGGTATATCAGTCATTCCCAGCAGACATGTACCACACTTGGACTCCTCCCCCTTATAATCAGGCTCAAAACTTCAGAAAAAAGTTGGAGTCAAAAGAAAAGGACCATTGCAGGATCATTAGGGCAACACCGTCACCCACAATTCTTCAGTACATCAAGTTCAAGGAGAAACACCATGACTCTGAGAATTGGACCCCCTAACTGTGGGTGGCCCTGGAGCCCACAATACTCTAAGAATGTTTATATCAACACCAACTGAAACACACAAGAGCAGGGGACTAAACCAGTCTGGAGTGAGGGCAGGGGGAAAAGGGTGGAGAAATTGTATTTACAGAGCATCTAGTCTGGCCAGTTCCTCTGCTAGAGGCTCTATATCCAGTTTGTCATTTAGTTCTACTTGTCACTTGGCTGTTTTGTTAGGATTCTCCAGGTAAGCTGATAACTTTCCCGCTGAATAATGAACCAATACTGCAATTAGCCCCTATATATCTTTTCAGCTTAAAAAATAATCTCCATTACTTACAATATAGAATACAATATACACCCTCAAGATTGGGGGTAAAAAACAAAGACACTCATTCAAAAATACAGGTATCAAATGCGAATGCATAGTCATAGGCAGATTTAACTGTGCTTCTGCCCCTCTCATCCTGACCTGGGAGATGTGGGTCACAGGACTCAGCATAGGATTCATAGAACTACTCAGTCCATAGAGAGCACTCTCTTTCCGTTGAACTTTTAACTTCCTTAAGTTCATCTTATTATGGCTATCTGAACATCCTTTTTTCCCTAACCTACTAAAGCATAAGTCCTTTAGAGACAGGACTCAGGTCTTACTTATTACTATATTCCTGTCAGTTCTTAGCCTAATGCCTTCTACGGCATTGGTCCTAAATAATATTGTTTTCACTTTTTTCTCAATTTCTCTAGAGTTCCAGTAAAAGTAATACTTAATTATTCCAATAGATATATAATAAAATCAGTACCATTGTTTGGTATCTTTTAAATAAATGAAGATAAATACATATACAAATATGTGAATTGTTCTTTTTTTAAATGAATAACAGCAGCCTTTACAGACTGAAATTTCTTTACACATCAACACCTTGAATGTAGGTCACTGCAACTTAGTGGAATTCTTTTCAATACACATCATAAAACAATTTAACTTCCATGTGGGGTAGGGGGAATTTTATATACCCTTCTTATGAGTGAAGAGAACTAAAGAAAAACAGGAAATAGACCAATGGGAATAATTTTTGTTAATGATGACAGTGAATTGGAAGGAAAATGAACAACTAATTTTTCAGTAGGAAATAGTAGAGGATAGCACATTTTCAAACAGCCAGTTTGATAGGATGTGAAAGGTAAAACTAGACTTTTATCCTAGAAATCTTTAAGTAAAAATGATCACATAACTAAAGGTTTCTGACAACTGGAAACTAACAAGAATTAGAAAAGCTTCATGAAGAATTGTGGAAAGAATTGATAACATACAGAAAGGAGCTAGAATAAGAGCAGTGCCTCTCAAGATTATAAAAAACAGACAAGAACAGGAACATACACTCATTAAAATAAATTTCAGAACTGGGATTACCTGTTTTACTAATTCATGAAATAATTGAAAATAAAAATCATAGAATACTGTTGATATTGAAGACCAAATCTATGGCAAGTAACCAAAAGGCAAATTCCACGTTAGTCCCTTCAAATGAAAGGGATGGTAGTTTTCTTTCCCTACAGGAAAGTCCTCCCCACACCCTCATAGTCAAATGACTCAGAAAAGGCCCAATAGATGTTACTAGAATTTGGCAAAAGTATTCACATTTCAGCTGGGAATAAGCTTGAGGTATTACAGCCCAGAGGCATATCTTTAAGAAAGTTATAGGAGAACATAAATAGATTCTTAGAATAGAAATGGCTCTTTCAGCATAGGTTAATGGAAGATATGTTATCACTAAGTTGGGCAGGGAAAATGGAGAATTGATATATTAGGTTACCCAGGCTTGATAGAGAAATTGCCAATCTTTATGGAAGATTTGCAGAATATTTAAAAAAGACACAGAAGGAAGGGCTTTACGTGTTTAAATGTATCTTTCTCTCCATCTCTCCTGCCAGCCTCATGTTCTAAGTCACTGGGATATATGACTTGCTCCTGCTAATTCTTCCTCCACACATTGGCTTGAGGGGCTGTGTTTTGGCTTTTTGTTTTGCTTGGTTATGTTCTGTTTTGTTTTAATGCAGATCTGGGCATGAGCCTTCTGCCCCTGACAGACATAGACAAATCCTCCAGACATCCTCTTTTTGCGTAGCTTTTTACACAGTTTCGATGGTTTATCTGCTTGCTACCCACTGTCTTGGTCAGCTTTGGCTGCCATAACAAATACCATCAAGCAGGAGGCTTAAATAACCATCATTTGTTTCTCACAGTTCTGGCTGCTGGCAGTCTGAGGCCAAAGTGACAGCATGGTTGTCTTAAGAGGAAGATCCTTTCCTTATTTTGTAGACTAAAACCTCTCACTCTGTCCTCATGAGGAGGAGAGAGAGCTGAGGTCTGGTCTCTTCAACCCTTTCTAAACGCACTAATTCCATTCTAGAGTCTCCATCCTTATTACCTCATCCACGCCTGATTACCTTCCAAAGACCTCACCTCCAAATACCATCATGCTGGGGATCAAGACTTTCACATATGGATTTTAGGGGACAAAAACATTCAGTGCACTCATCTTACCCATAAGAGTTCAAGCTCTAGGAGGTCAGAGAACTCTATTCTACTCCCTACTAATACCTGCATGCCTTGTGCTGTACTTGGAACACTGTTGGTAGTTCATAAAGATTTATGAGATGTATATATGTATTTCTAGAGGAAACTGTAGATTACCCAATTACTACCTGGGAAACACCAAAAATAAACTGCCTTAAACGATGTTAACATCTTTTATGTTTCCACAGAATATCTTCTTAGTAGCTCATTAGTTGTGTAAAATCCAGCTCTGTAGATTAGTAATTTAGCTCCACAGTGTCCACATAACTCAAAACGGAAATAGGCAGGTGCCATATGAATTTAAGTGGTTTGGGTATTAGCACAGGTTTTTAAGTAATCAAAGCTCTCAGGACATTTGTAGTTGATTCTCTATAATTTAAATGTGTGTGTATGCGTCTTGTCTTTCCATTGTACCACCCTCAGGGGACCATGGCTGTTTGTACCCTTATAGTGCCTATCCTGGTGCTAAGCATAAAGCAAACAATGAATACATTTGCACTGACCTATGTATCAATGTGAAAATTGGGTGAAAAGTGACCTCTGGGGTTGCTAGAACGTAGAAGAGAGTATTTCTACATGAAAGAATCCTAGGGCAGATTAGCGAACCTCAAATCCATTTAAAGAGGCCACATCAGGCATTTTTGTATGGCTAGAGCTGGGGAGGACAATGGGGCTTGCTTTGGGAACTCAGCACAAATGCCTGCTTTTCTGTTACTGAGACTACCTGGCATAAAGACCATGACTTTGGATTTTGGCCCCAGACACATTTTTTTAAAGGAGTTGTTTCTTTATAAACCTTGTTTCCCCAATTAAAATTCCTGTCTCATGGGTTGTAAAGTCTAAACATGATGCATTGAAAGGAATTAGCATAGTTTGGGGGCACATTAGCACCTAATATGTGGTAGTTAAGACTTTAGAAAACTTAGGTCCATGTAAAGAAAGGTATGCGAGTGTTCATAAGATCATAATAACCCCAATCTGGAATAAAATCCAAATGTGCATCACTTGGTGGGTAAAGCAAATATGGTTTATCCATGTCAATGGAGTACTCTTCAGCAATAAAAAGGAATGAATTACCGATACATGTGACAAGATGAATGAACCTGAAAAACATCATGCCACATATTATGTAATTCCAATGGTAAGATATGCCCAGAAAAAGGCAATGGTATAGAGACAAAAAGTAGATCAGTGGCTACTTAGGGCTGGGAGTGGGGCAGAGATGAACAGCAAATGGGCAGTAAGGCATTTCTCGATGATTGAAATGTTCTAAAAGGGGAGGATGTTGATGGATGTAGGACTCCCATGTATTTGATAGAAAGTCAGAGCTGTAGATTTTTAATAGATACATTTTATGGTATGTGAATTATACCTTCATGAAGCAGTTGTGTTTTTTAAGGTCTATTAGAATGCTGAGGGAAACTAAGGAAGCAAGAGACCCGTCCCCTCCCACCCCACACTTCACATTAGGAGAAGAGTCTCAGGGCTAAGCTGGAACTCTGCACAGAAGTGGACACAGAGGCTGTGGTTTCACTGGGCAGAATGATGGCAGGGCTGGCATTGCCAGAGACTCTTGGGAAATACCCTGATGCCTTCCCAGAGCTGGCAACAGTCCAGGATCACGTGGGGTGGCTCCTGCAGCCAAAGCCCATGGTACTGCTGGACTGGGGACTGTGGTGTCCCTCAGGGGGAGCCAGAGACCTGCTACCAGGACTATTTGAAAATGGAACATTTCGGTACTTCACATTCCTGCTTTCTCCTCTAGCTTTGCAGTCTCTTTCATTGTAATTATTAACCAATGGTAGGCAGCTCATTTGAGAAGTATCTCTAAGACTTGCTGTTCTGATGAGGATCTATACAGGCTTTGCTGGCAGCTTCCTGTCTAGAGAGGTTATTCAAAGAGAGACAGGCGATGTTGACACTGGTGCACAGTGTCACACAGAGACAAAAAGGTACCTGGAAGACCATCAGTCAGCCACAAACACGCAAGTCCCAATAACAGGGGAATAATTGACATATTAAAATCTATAGGTCCTAGGAGGATACTAAACCCATCACATTTTTCTAAAGAGATAGAGAAAGCACCGTGCCCACAATACATCAATTAAAACCTGCCATTTCCCCAAAGCTGTCAGCTTCAGAGAGGCTGCCAGAAGTCCCCCTTCTCCGAGGGCGTCTTGAAAATGAGCACCTGGGGCAGCCAGAGCTATTAATAGGTGGAAGGAATGATAGAAAATGTCACAATGCACCTTTCCAAATAAAAAGGTGTCCAGACTTCTCTGGGAGGGAAGCAGGAGAGGAAAATGGCCCAGAGTACTTAAGAAGTTATTGCATTTTCTTTTTCTGAACTCCTACAATATATTACAAGGTAGAGCTTGTCACTTCCAAGGTGTCTGGCCTCTCTGGCTGCAGTGCTGGAGTGTCTCGGAGCTTGATCATGGCTAGCGGGGTTGTCTTGCTTCGTTCTTTTCATGGAGGGGGCCAGAGAGGCATTGCTTCTGTTCCAATCAGGAGAGTAAGGACTGTTGCTGAGCTACAGCAGTGGGAAGGACGGGGATCCCCTGACACTTCTTCTACTGCCTGAAACCTAGTCCAGACAGAGAAGAGCACCTGGGAGCCCTGCATTCCCAAGAGCTTAACAGGCATACTCAGAATCCCCCACTATACTTCTGGATTGATCTCAAAATAACCTCCATGAATTTCTTGTCAGCTTAATGCTTTCCCAATGAGACTGAAGAAACACATTCTAGAGCTGAGGAAATAGGTTTCAGTTCCTACTAATTTCTAGAATTTGACCTTGGAATTCAAAAGCTGGGTGAGAATGGACAAGTCACTAGACTGCTTTAGATATTCCTTCTTCCAATTATAAATAAAATAGCCCAATGTAATGATTATTCAAGCTCCCTTCTAGTTTTAAAATTACTAGATTGTAGCAGTGAGGTAAGATTTTTGCCCCTGGAACAGACTCAAGAATGCTCTCAATGAGGGGTAAGGTCAGTAGTCATTGCTTCAGTAGAAGCTGATTAAAACATCCATTCTTTTTTTTTTTTTTTTTTTTTTTTAATAGCAAAGGTTGTTCTATTTTCCTCCAACCAAACTATCAAGCTTATAGTCGCTCTAATTTAACTTTATTACTCTTTTGTCTTGTCAATAAGAACATAATAGTGTCCTTAAAGAAGATGACAGCTTTTTTCTTCCTCTTTGAGGTTTATTTCAAACAATTTTCTTTCTCCCTAATGAGGCTGATCCATGTTTGCAATCACATATTGTGTTCTCTTAATGGGAAGGTTTCAAACAAGGAGAAGAAAAAGAAAAGGCTGCTTTCTTTTATTTATTTTTTGCTAGCCTTTTTGTCAGTTCAAATAGTTACCTTACACATCATTGATGAGTCATGGTCCCTGCAACACAGTGTGTGTTGAGAATGGTGCCTCTTCTTTGTTTTTTGTAAATGAGGTCTTGCCCAGCCAGTCAATGTGCTTACACTGCCCCACTTTCTGAGGCCCTGGGTCTCCAGGTTTTCTTCTGCAAACGGTAGGGGCCCAGCAGCTTTAAAGCTTTTTAATCAGGTTTCATGTGAGGAGACATTAAACATTAAGTGGCATACTGGAACTACCAGTGAGGCACCATTAGTCAACAATTATTGGACTTTTAAACTCTGGTCTCAGCTACCCCCCTCCCCCCAGGAAGTACACGCCCAGGCCTCTTACTCAAAGAGAAAAGCAACCATGTGTGCATGATTGTTTTTTTTCAGTTCAGTGTTGACAGGAGTTCAAGGATTCGGATTGCTAAGGATTTGGTGGCCTATCCCAGAACCAGTGTCCTATTCTAATGACCTGCATGGCAAACGTGAATGAGTACAAGAACAAAGATGCTGTAAATCTGCCAGCATGACTCTCTTTAGCCTACTTCCCCTCCCCCCCTTTTTTTTCACAAGGTTCCTCTCCCCCAGTTCACTGGAGAAAACCTCCCTCCTCAGTCCCCACTGTGTTGAAGATTTTAATGGGGTTCTGATAGTAGCTGCTAACATACCAGCCATGTGGACATATACATAGCAAGCCCAAGTGAAAGTGTGCTGGGTAAAGAGTCTTAAATGTCAGGAAGTGATGTTTGTCTGACTTTAAGTCTGTGAACTCCACTTTTCTTTTTGATACTATCAAATAGTTGGGCTACATAATTTGTTTATATTTATCTATTTTTGAGAGAGAGAGAGAGAGCGCGCGCGCAGGCTAGCAAGCATGAGTGGGGGAGGGGCAGAGAAAGGGGGAGACACAGAATCTGAAGCATGCTGCAGACTCCAAGCTGTCAATACAGAGCCCAATACAGGGCTCAAACTCACTAACCTTGAGATCATGACCTTAGGACACTTAACTGACTGAACCACTCAGGCACTCCTGGGCCAAATAATTGTTTAAGGTTTTATCCAAATCTCAATTCTATGCTAGGTATTATAGGAATGGAGTGTAAAGGGACAGTGAAGCAAATGACTGAGAAAGAGGGAATTCTTAGAGAAATGTATAAATTAGAAGGATAGATTATTCAACAAGTTTCAAAAGCTCAGCATAAGAAAACTCTAGCCTAAAATGGAGTTAGTTTAGGTTCCTGGAGAAGAGGGAGAATAATTGATTACTGTTTCTGATGAGTTTGGCAACAATATGCAAGTTATGGTTAGGAGATTGTCAATGAGGAATGGGGAGCTCATATAAAGAGGGCCTGGTATCCCACAGAGTGGTGCTTATTCTTTTTTTTTTTTTATCCAATTAAAATAAAAAAGGGAGATTAAGTTCCAGGGAGAAGGGGGGCATCTGTTCGTTTATAGGCTTAGCACATTTGCTAGGAATAACTGCAGGTGCTGAATGAATGCATGACTGTCTAAAGTGACACAATTCCTTTCTCATCTATTAAGAACAAGGGACAAAGGATGGGGAAGCATCAGTGAGATTTGGCTTTTTTCTCCTGGAGAAATGAGAAGATGGGCAGTGAGAGGCAATGAGGTAGTTGAGAAAGTAAAAGGAGTTGCTGGGCCAGAAGTAAGGGTAATGTTTTCAGTCTATTGAATCTAAGATAGAATCTAGAGAGAAGCAAAGATGCTGTGGTCAAGTAGCAGGCATCCTTAACATCACCTGTGTGGAGGGGATGTGTGAAGCAGGGTCGCTACTTCCCAGAGAGGGCTCATGATTGGCCACTTCTGAAGAACTACAAAGTTTAGTGCTATACATGGAGCCATCAGGGCAATTTCTCCAGATTCCCTTTTCCAGATCATTAATGTGCTTTCTTCTCCAGTCCATCCTTCCTTACACTCCTCATCTAAATTTATTCATTCAACAACTGTTGAGTGTTTAATCTGTGCCAGGCACAGGCAAAGAAGCTAGAGAAGAAAAGAGGCTATGACAGCAAGTCCTAACATACATAGATCTTACCTTTGATAGTCATGAAGTTTAGGAGAAAGTAGAATATCATGATGAAAAAGAGACTGGGTGGAGAGGGTGAAATGACTGCACCTTAGGGTGTACAAGGGAAGATTTCTTCAAGGAGGTAATAGGTGAGCTCTTGTTGATTCTCAGATTGGTTGGGAGGATGCAACATGGCGATTGGGAAGGAGAGTGCCAGAAAGAAGAAATAAGAGCCTAGATTTTAAGATGGGAAAGAGCTTGGCATGTCTTCAGAGTCTAAAAGAGGCAGTGTGGCTGGAGCCCAGTAGGTGAAGAGGTTTGTTGAGGTCAAAGTGTGGGGTTGGTGTGAAAGTAGACATCATCAAGAGGGAATTAAGAAACTGGTTGGGCACGCTTTTTCTCACTAAGAGAAAAATCAAGATTGTGCTTTATTCTCCAAGATTAAGGATCTGGACACAGAACCATCTCCTGTTTGAACTCTACCAGGTACCTTTTGTGAATCCCTAGGCCTAGTAATAGAGACTAAAGGATGGTTCTTATCACAGCAGTATCCCAATTGTTTGCACAGGTAAGATAGGGATCAAGTAGGACATGGAACAGAAAAGAAATAAGAGAGATGCACGACATTGTTTCTCAAAGATTGGCTGAGCTGAGGTATAAAGCCACTGGGACTAGAAATGGGAAATCCTAGCAGAAGGAGAATTGAAGTTATATAGAAAGGGAGATTGAAGGAAGTAGAGTCAACAAAATGTCAATTGACTGCACAATCCAAGAGCAGACAGGAGAGGCATTGTATCAGATGGGAGTGTGCAAGATGCCTCAAACTCCATTCAGCATATTTCAGAAGCTGCTGTCTCTGACTGAAATGCAAATGGTCCTGAATTTCTGAAATCACAATTATTTGCAAATGTTTCTGCATCCCTACTTCTGTAACCCCAGGTGATTGACTAAATGAAGAGAAGGCACTAACTGGAAAGGCAAAGATAAGGATTTGCCAAGTCATTGTTGATTCAGAGAGGTGATTTCTCAGGGAAATGAAAAGGAGAGAACATTCACAAAGCCAAACAAAGGCAGCTATGACCCTGCATTTGGAGTAGAGTGTGCAGGACAATTGACTGCTAGGCTGGCACCCCTCGCTAATGAAAGGTTTTAGAAGTCCTTGTTCATCATCCTGGAACTGCACTCTCATAGCATCTTAGCTTGCACAGGGGAACAACGGTTTCCAGGAGACAACAAGGGTAGGAGAGGGTTACAAAAAATTACTTATTGCACTTTGCTGGGGGACTACACTGGAGGCGGGGAGAAAATCCCATGTGTTTCTAGTCATTTCGTTGGTCAAGATGATGTCCCAATTAAGCACCAGAAACAGAAAAGAACAGGAAGCATCAGCAGAATAGGGTAGAAAGTGATCCTTCATGTTGTTTTACCAGTTACCGGCTCTGAGCTTTGGGGTAGGGACGAGAGAGGGACTAAAGTTTGATTATTATAATTACAGAACTAAGGCTTTTCCTGCTTCCTCAACCACTGTATCCCCCAAAGTCAAGCATCATCAACATAGGAGGAAATGGATGGGAGGCAGCAAAGAGCTGTTCCCAGTCACCAGGATGGAAAGCTGGAGCATTTTGTAGGCTTTTTCCTATTTATGAAGTTGCTTAGAGTTGCTTCAAAGTTGCTATTTGGAACACATCCTTAGAAGAGACTTCTGCTTGTCCAGGACTCTGACTTACACATCACTGGAATCCCACTAAGGGAAAGACAAAGACCTCGAGTTCTGGCTTTCTTTCCACAAGCCTTCGAGAAAGAGAATCACTAGAGGTTATTGCTCTTAGTCCAACAGAATAGCCAGAAGGAATATTTCCACTCTGGTCTGCTTTTCACAGAAAGACAGAATGACTCAAAGATGTCAACCCATTTTGCAGGTTAAAAAAAAAAAAAAAAAAAAAAAAAAAAAAGGATACGGGGCCCAGAAACAGAAGGACTAGTCTCAAATTACAGAGATAATCTATGACTGAGCCCTAGCTGGAAAACCACTCCTAGCCTGCTGGCTGTAACACCACTCTTTCTACTCCTAGTGAAGGGAACACACAAGGCAGAATGGGTTTATCACAAGGAAGAACCTTAGCTCATTTTAATGTCATTTTTGTGGACATTATTCTCAAATTTCTCCCCTTTAACATGAACCAGTTTTCTGTGATACACTTTACCCTGCTTATAGCATTCATCCGTGCCTGAAGTACGTCTTTCTCAAGGTCCTATGTTGAAGCTCTAACTTCTAGTACCATAGAATGTGACTGTAATTGGCAATAGGGCCCTTAAAGAGGCAATTAAGTTGAAATGAGGTCGTTAGGGTGGGCCCTAATCCAATCTTGCTGAAGTCCTTATAAGAGAAAAATTTGCACACACAGACACCAGAAATGGGCACACAGAAGAAAAGGCCACCTAAGGACACAGTGATAAGACAGCCACCTGTAAGCCAAGGACAGAAGCCTCAGGAGAAGCCAAACCTGCTGACACCTTGAACTTGGACTTCTAGCCTCTGGAATTGTGAGAAAATAAATTTTTGTTGCTGAAGCCACCCAGCCTGTGGTATTCTGTTATGGCAGCCCCAGCAAGATAATATGATCCCTTTAAGAGCTATTTATCAAACACTTAATTCATGCCAAGTCTGTTTAAGACATTGAGGCTACAGTGAGAAAGAATCCACATTTTGTCAATGGCTTCATGGGAATTACAGTCATACAAGGGAAAAGACATGCAGTAAGTTATGTTACTGATGATTACTTAGAGTCTTGGTACTTCTTCTCAAAGCCAATCACCCAGCTCAAGAAGTCTCTTCTAGGAAGTGAGAGCTTACCCAATGTGTGAAAAAGCATGTCTGACACAACATAAACTCAAACCTAACCTATCACTTAGAGTTCTCATAGCTCCTGATGGTACTTTCCTCTATGAACAATCAGGACTTCACAGAGCCAGAAGCTTCCACCACGCTGTTGCACTGTGAGATAGTGAGCAGTCACACATGGTGACAGGCCTTCCCAGTTAGGAATCTGCTGCCACCCAAGCACATGCCGGGGAGCCAGGAACCCTGAGGATGCTCACCAATGAAGAAAAGTGTCAACAAAATCATGCAAGCACCAGAACAAGGAAGAAGAGGCAAATAGAAGCCAGGGGTTCAGAATGAAGGGTTGATTAACAGCAGTTATGACTACTGGGGCCTCCCCAGGTATCCCTTTGACCCCAGAGGGAAAGGGACCAGTTTAATGCCTCCATGAGGCTGTCTGGAAATGAACCTCACAAAGCAGAGGCGATCTGTTCCTCTGAGGTCTCCCTTCCACAGAGGTGATATATTGTCTTATACTTGGTTTGTGTCTGTAAGTGACAGAAATAACCCTGATAGGGTAGGGATGGTTTCTTTGGGTCTCTACTAATTTTCAGTGGCTTTTTTTTCTTTTTTTTTAACAAGAGCAGTGCTACATCAAGAGGCCTGAACAATTCCTAAATTCCTGCAGCCATGACTGCCGAGCTCTTAATTATGTGGAGCCTCCATGTATCATCTGGCTGCCTCCTGCTTTCGTGTCTGGACTCCCTAGCATGATTGTAGACCCCCAGAGGGCTGCATACTCCACAGGACTGGACCCCTCAGCAGGAACGCATTAAATATTTGTTGAGTTGAAATGAAGGAGAAGATTGCCCGCAACTGGCAGCTTCCCAGCTGGGTTCTCTCTTCCTAGGAGGTACCAGCATGGACCTTCCGAAGCAGCAGCCAAACAGTTAAGCCTCTGCCAAAAGACAGATTTTTGGACTCCCAGGCTAGGGCAGCGGCTCTTGTGAGCAGGCACCATTCAGTAGCCGCCGGCGCTCTGTGACAGGCATGTTCTGATCAGAGGAGAGAGGCTTCCCACCTCCCAGGGAAACTTGTTGATGAGCAGCCTGCCTCTGTATGAAGCACAGAAGCTTTGCAGGGGCTCAGAGGCAAGGCGCAACGAGAGGACGATCACTTTAGACTTATCCATTTAAAATGCTTTGACGTACTGGCTAAGTACCCAGAGGTGAACTAATGAACTTAAAAATAGGACATGATTGGGAGCGACAGTAGTTGTCTTTCTAGAAGGCAGAAAGATTTGAATCTTAATCCCAGGTGTGACTCGGATGGATTCTACGGCCTTAGGCAAATCTCATAAACTCAGCATCACTTTCAGTAGGGAGACTGGTGCTTTTCTGCAGCCAGGTCCAGCCAAGGTTTAAAAAGCCTAGCTGGCTGCAGCCGGAGGAAGCAGGCTATAGTCCTGCCAGTTGGCCCCTCCACCCCCCCCCCAACCATAAGACCTCCTCTTCCTCCCTTTTGGCAACTCTTTCAGCCTCAAGGTCTTCAGATTTCAACAACATGCCTCGAGATCCCTCTGGGGTGGCCTCACTTGGCAGCATGCATTTCAGGGATCTTTCTTCTCCTAAGACTTTATATCAGCACCTCCAGCGTTTCTGTCCCGGGCCTTGATTCTACAGAGGTTCTAGGTGACTGGCTGCTAATCTAACAGCTTACAGCAGAATCCTCCAGGTGTTGCCACGACTTCATATTTTCTCTGAGCAGATAGCATCTTTTACGGAGACCTTAAACATTTCTAACTTGAAGAAGTGAGTGATAGAGGATTTGTAAACTGGTTTGATAACACATGGATTTTTTGGGATCTATAGATAGGAACCAAGAATGCAACCTATAAAATCACAGACAGGTAGATGGGTCCTTCTGTGTCCTGTGGCTTTTGGTTAGAAGCAGAAATGTTTATTTCTAAGATCTTTTATCTATTTTTAAAGGTTTTAACATTTAAACATTTAAACATTTATCTATTTTTAAAGGTTTATTTTGTTATTTATGTAAACATTTTTTAACAGTTTTATTTATTTTTGAGAGAGCAAGTGAGTGCTAGTGCCAGGGCAGGAGGGGAGGGCAGAGAAAGGAGGAGACACAGAATCTGAAGCCGGTTCCAGGCTCTGAGCTGTCAGCACAGAGCCTGATGTAGGGCTTGAACTCATCAACTGCAAGATCATGACCTGAGTTGAAGTTGGATGCTTAACTGACTCAGCCACTCGGGCACCCCTAGATGTTTAATTCTGAGAGAGAAAGAGCACACAAGCACCGGGAGGTGCAAAGAAAGAAAGGGAGACAGAGGATCAAAAGTGGTTCCATGCTGATATCAGAGAGCCCATTGCAGGGCTTGAATCCATGAAATGTGAAGTCCTGACTGCAGCCAAAGTTGGATGCTTACCTGACTGAGCCACCCAGGAACCCCAACATTCATCTAATTTAAACAATTTTTTTCTCCCCTTCCCCACTAGGTTTTAAGCATCCTGAGTGCAGTCTACCACTCCCCATGGCACAGCATTTATCTGGTGCCCAGATAGTAACTGATGAAACGACATGGAAAGCTCATGGAAATTTCTTGGTCCAAAGTTCTCACATTCAGCCCAACTCTCCTTAAAAAAAAAAAAAAAATCTCCAAAGTATTTCTGCTTATAATTTTGTTTATAAAACTGCATTCATTTAGTATAAATTTTCTAACTAAAAGGAACTTGACATTTTATTTAGCCTGTACCAAGAAGGGTATGACTTCTATTTGGCTTTTTGAAATATTGAAATGGCCCTGTGTGTCCCTATGTAGTTTATCTGTACACCTTGAGAATCCAACATGGGAATGAGTGGGTAAGATTTATTATAAATATTATAGCAAGTTGGATGACAATTTTCAATACAACTGCCTGACGTACCACTGTACGATAGTAACAGAACTGTTTTCTCTTATTTTTTTCCTTACATATAGCCATTTGTTGTCTTTACAGGACTCCAAGAAGAGCAAGCTGCATGATATATACACTTGGTTAATTTGTCCATACCACACTAAACATCCAAATGCTTAGCTACTTGGAGACACTATCTGACCAACAGTTTCAATTTTTCATTCAGACCGTCTAGATACCGGGAAGACTGAAACAACGTGTACCAGCCTTCCACCAGTTTTGAAGCATAAGAATTGGGTGTGTGCAATGTGGAGAAAGAGCTGAAGGGAAGGGAGGGGGGCGGAGAGGGAGAATGAACAGAATTGATTTTTGCAATCACCTCTGCTGCGTGCATCCTTCTCTGCCCTACAAAAGAGGGCAGTAGGTCAAGCTCAGTGTTTAATTGCCCCCATATTCTTAAGGGTGCAGTACAGATTATGCTAATCACCCCTCTTAAATAATTCAAACCACATTAGTGAAAGCTGCAGAGTCACTGCGAAAAATGCAGACCAAACACATGAAAAAGCTATGGAAATGTGGAATGGTATCTGTTTGATAAAACAAGGATGAAATGATGAAACACAGCATTCTTTTCCTTAACCAGCCAAGTTATTAACTGTAATTATTGACGTTTATTTACAATAAGCAATCCTTTTCCCTTTTAGATTTTAACTACCTACAGATTACTCCACTTCTAAAAGTGAGTGAATATTTCTCATTCCATGTGATAGAAAGGACTTCGAGATAAGACATGGGTCTTCTCGTGTGAGTCCTCACAAGGTAGCTCTACCAAATCTCAAAGATGATATGATGGGTTGCATCATAAGGAAATTAAGAACTAGGATCAGAACCCGAAGGTGGCCATGAATGCTGTTCATGCCTGTTCAAAACTCGCTTTCATCTGTTTTTTTGTTTGGTATTGTAAATTGTTCCCGCCAAGTATTTCCTAAGTTATAGGCAATCTCTAACACCCATTGGCACATAGTGGAAACATGATCTCCCCAGAATACACCAAGTATGGGGTAGTCTAAATTTGAACAACTTGGGGTCAAATTGTCACTCCACCCCTTACTACTTATGAGATGTGACCTTGGACAAGTTTCTGTCTGAACCTTAGTTTCCTTACATATAAAATGTAAAGAGAATTCCTTCCCTGCAGATTCATGTACACTGAGTGGTTGGCACATACACCTTGTCAATATGTGGTAGTCAATTCAACTGTAATACAATGGTATTCTTTTTCATCAATGGGACAAAGTCTGAAATATTAACTTTGTGAAAATTGGGATAGTTTTCTGGTCTTAAGCTGACAACCAGAGCCCTTTCTGTTTAAAAGGAATAAATATGCTTGCATTAGCAGCAACATGTGTAAACCTATATAAACCAGATCATCAGCTTGTTAAGAACTTGACTTCAGAAATCAGGGGACAGGCATTCTGACTCAGGTCTTTCTTCATGTGATTTCCAGAAAGCCTCTTAACTCCTTTGGATCCTAGTTTTCTCATATGTAAAATAGCAGCTTTGGGATACAGGCAGTAGATCAAGTTGTTAGTATCTTTCTCAAATTCCACATTCAGTATCACATTAATAGCTTGACACCAGCCATGGTGAGAATGTTTAGACCCTGAAAATGCTGCACACCAGCCCCCACTCAGGCCTGGAGAGCCTGTTAACAATTTACCAGCACAGTGTTGAATACAGATTTTATCAGACGAATCATGTTTAGTTCCCTGATCTTATACTTCATTTGTATAGTTTGCAGTTTTACAGTAGTACCAGTTGATCAAAATAATGGCTGATTGTGTAGCTTCACCAGTTTGTGTCTTTTGTTTGCAAGCAATGGGAAACTCAATGCAGTGATGTTGAGTAATTAAGGCAAAATATTAGGTTATAATACTGGAAAGTCTAGAAATATAGCAGGCTTCAAGGATGGGTTAATTCAAAGGCTTAGAACTCTGTTTACATTTCTTGGAGATTCTTTTAGCTCTGGCCTTTTTGAGAGCCCACTTCAACTTCAGGCTGGCTTCTCTCTTAGCAGCTAAAACTGGAAGCAACATTCTGTCCTCACAACTTTATACCCCACCAACTCCCACGCTGAGCTGCGACATCTCAGTTCCAGTTAGGAGTCCTATGAGGCTTTCTGATTGGCCCAGCTTAGGTCACATGACCTCGTGGCTACAAGGATAGAATCAACTGATAGGCTTAGCCTGCATCAGAGCTGCCGGAGTTCTATCTCCAAACAAACTGGGCACCGCTGGCAACGGTGTGAGATGAGCCTGTTGCTGAGATAAGGAGGGTAACCAAGAGATATTCCTACCTGTATAGGAACATGCTTTTCTCTGACCACTGCACGCCAATTTGAGGAATCAAACGGAGAAGATGCTTGTGTTAAAGAAAATGCAGAAAATTATTTTGCCTTGTCTGCTGCAGAAAAATACTTTTTGATGGGAAAGAAGAATCGAGCATCAAAAAATTCAAGCTAATGAAGAGTTTGCACTTAGGACCATGTATTATACATGTTTCACTACATAATGAAAAATGAGAACATGGCATTCTTCACATGTTCTGTTACCTGTAACCTGATACACCCAAAAATGAACAAGGAAGCCTTTTCACTTTCAAGGTTCTACATTTCAGGATCAGTTTGTCATATGTGGCACACCTACAGCCTGTTTGTAAACGGCAAGAATGGTTCAGAACTTCCCCGTTCAATGATGGAATAACATTTTCTTGGAAACGTGAGCCATGTCATCGATCTCTGTCAGAAAATTGTCCGTTCACGATAAAGTGAAGTGTCACTCCACGTCACTAATGAGAAATTTTCCCGTCCTCCCAACACTTCCAGCCAGGACACAGTAAATGGCAGAAGCAGATCTGACCAACAAACTCTAAAAGCTCACCTCGAATTCAAAAAAGCAAACTGTCAACCATTTGGCAGCAAGAAGAAAAATTATTATCTTTTAAGTCTTCTTAAAAATAATGTATTCGGTTCTTTTTCCCTCTATAATTGATCTTAAATCTCATCATATTGACTAAACAGGGCCTTAAGTGTGAATTTAACACTTTCCAAACCCTCAGATGCACTTAAGTTTTACATAATAGACATTACATTCACAGGGGACACATTTCTCCCTGGACATCTTTAAAAAAATCTAAAAGAAATCTAATTAAAATAAGCACAAACACCGTAATGGCCCAGTGATTTTTATATATCCTGCTTCTGGCAGTCATCCTAGGTGCTAGTAACGACCATCTGAAGGAAAGCTAAATACAAAATACCTCACCAATCTGGAATTCAACTACCTCACGATTTTGTGGATTCAGAGCTCAGTTCCAAATCAGGAAGCACTTTTAAGTATTTTTTAAAATATTTTTGAGAGAGGGAGAAAGGGAGGGAGGGGAGAAGGAACAGAGGGAGGGGAGGGGAGAGGGGAGAAGAGAGGAGGAGTGGGTAAGGGGCAGAGAGAGAGGGAGACACAGAATCTGAAGCAGGCTCCAGGTTCTGAGCTGGCAGTACAGAGCCCAAGGCGGGGCTCAAACTCATGAACTGTGAGATCATGACCTGAGCCGAAGTCGGAAACAACTAACTGAGCCACCCAGGTGTCCCTCAGGAAGCATTTTCAAGGTGATCTCTTGGCAGTCAAAATATATGTCACAAAGTTCAAGCCCTTGCTCGGTTTTTATTCCTCAGGTGACTTAAGTCCTCATTTATACACTGTTTAATCTCAACTTGCACATCAATTTGTGACATATGGCTATTTAGATTTCCAAAACCTGAATTACAAACAGGCAATTAGGAAAACTGTAGAACAAATGTAACCCTATGCATGTAACCAGATATGCTACAATAGAAATGAAAAGTGACAATCATTTATTCATTTAATATTTAATGAATACCTACTATTCACCAGGCATTGTGACAAGGCAATAAATACCATGAAAGCAACAAATGAGAAAGTGATGTTATACACAATTAAGAACAACAACAATAAGAAGGCTTATGGACTCAACAGCAATAGGTTGGGACCATTTAGGAGGCAAGCAAATAGCGCTGATTATCTCATAACAGCTCTGAGAGATGGATACTTTACTGACCACTCAGAGCCCATGAAAAGAGATTCAATTATATCAAGCATTCTGGAAAGGCAGAAACAACGTATTTTCAAAAGATGAAATGGTTTAAGTAAAAAAAAAATGTTTTTGCTATGAAGAAAATTAAGCTACCAATAGGATTACTCTTTCTGAAAGTATAGAGGGTTGAGATTTACCCTAATCAGACCCGGACTGACCATTACAAAGTTCAGAACAAGATGAAGATCAAAGAATAACTTGCTTTATATGGGGGGGTGGGAGGGAGGGGAAAGTGGGTGATCGGCACTGAGGCGGGCATCTGTTGGGATGAGCACTGGGTGTTGTATGGAAACCAATTTGACAATAAATTTCATATTAAAAAAAAAAAAGAAACATCTCTAGGTTTCCTTTTAAATGAAACACATCTATATTGGAGTCAGTCCACTGCAAACATTTATTGCGTTCCCACTATGTGCCCCAAAATAGACTACAAATGATAGAGACGTTGTAAAAATCATATATATAAGACATAATCTTGTCATTTTTTTAATAGTTTACAGTTCAACAGATTATTTACTCCAGATTATTTAGTCCAACTCCTTATATTTCAGGAAGACATTCAAGTCTAAATTGATCTTCCTCAAGAAGTTAAATTCATTGGGGTTATCACTCTCAGCACCTGGGAAATATATTGCAGTATTTATTCAATTATTTTTTGAGCAGTTACTATTCAAAGTCATTATAGGAGGCACTCAATAGCTGTGAACACAAACTAGCATTTTCCATTTCTGCCAGGAGCCTCTGATCAAGAAGGGAGTAAGTGAAGAGCTTGATACTTTTGAGTAAGTGAGTAAGTGAAGTGCTTAATACCTTTGGTTCGAAATGTTGACTTTCATAAGAGGATGCCACAGAGATGTAGGGAAGGGAGGGACCAACTGACTGGTTAGGCAGAGCTTCACTGAACTCTAGCAGGGCACCATGTAGGCAGGGCACTATGGTCCAAGAGCCAGTCCTAAGCTTTGAAATGCATAAAACTATAGGTTAATTCAGTCTCATAAGTGAACCTAGAGTTAACCATACTTACAAGAAAATGGTTTACACACACACACACACACACACACAAATAACTTGCTTTAGATCTCAAAAATCTGAATAAATGATCATGCACTAGAAAACAAAACAAAACAAAACAAAACATTAGAGCACAGACCAGAAAAGTCTCAGTCAGCAGGTGCTGACAAATTTCAGCTCCACGGAGCACATGAAACTCTAAAAGAAGCAAACATCTTCTATCTCACAGAAAATTCAATTGATACAGGTAGAAAAAAAATTAACTCTTCCCAATTAGAACTGCCCCCCCCCCAAAAAAAAATGTCTTGAGGATAAAAACATTTTAGGCAACTGGTATACTGGTATGGGGTTTTTATTTGGTATTATTCTGATATCAAAAGTCAAAGGTTATTTGCATCCTCCAGTAAGACAATTAACTGTGAGACATCTGACTTTGGCTCAGGTCATGATCTCATAGTTTGTGAGTTCAAGCCCCTCATCGGGCTCTGATTTGGTATAGACCCTGCTTCAGATTCTTTTTCTCTCCCTCCCTCCCCCTCCCCTGCTCTCTCACTCTCAACAATAAAACCTTAAAAAGAAGACAATTAACTGCACAGTGTCTTTGTACATTGGAACTATGGATGTTTCTGTCCAAAGGATCCTTGAAACTATACAGAAATCAGAGTGAGACTAAAAGGCTACCAGACTATATTACAACAGTGTATGGAATATCTTGTAACTTAGCAGACAATTTTCCTGCGAGAAGCTTTCTCTTGAAACTGTTAGGAATCCAAGTATATTCATATGCTGATTATCCTGCCATTCGTATTGCATACATTTAGTACAGCAGAGGATAAATGCAACAGCCAGTTTGGTAAGTTCCTCTGGGGGAAAATGGGAGTTCAGCCTGTTAAGATAGAGTTTATTATGCTAATTTTTGGTTCCAGCAATAAAAAAAAAAATCAGCTTTTGTTCACAAACAATTGGATTGATAAAATCAGTACTTTTAGTATTGGTCATACAAGTCCACGGAATAAACTGAAAACATATCTAATGCGAAGAAGATTTAAATAGAGTATACTCTCTGATGGTTTGGTTCCAGGTTGACAGGTCAGTGGGTAGGGAAGCAGAGTAGAGAGATGGATCACATCATATAATAAAGAAACACTTTATTTATCACAAAAAGTCCAAGAAATTTATACATAATCCACCAGCTACAATGGTTACTTTAAATTTGTCGGATGATAGTAAGAATGGGTGTTTACAGAGAAACTCTTCAATGGGAGGCTGTCTTCTGGTTTTCAAAGCCAATGGCTCACAAACAATATATGGTCAGAAATGAGCTTAGAGATTGAGAGTATTACTCCTACCTTTGTCTTCACAGCCTCAGTCAGAATTATCCTAACATCCTCAGTTGACCTCAATTCTGTAAATTGCATAAGTGGCCAAAAATTCCCTTCCCTGCAACTATTTGGAAACCACAAGATATTTTCATAAATAGGTTTCTGTAGTATGCTCCAATGAGAACATTTACACTGCAAGAACAGAGTCACTAGCAATTCCAGTTGAAAGCTGTTGAGAAGACAGAGGATTTTTAGGTTGTGTCATGGAGAGAGTTATTTCCAGTGGTGGAGAAGCTAGGAAATTAAGACCCATAATATGAACACTCTATATCTTTCCAATAGAATGCAATGCTTCTTGCTATGAAGAGCAGAGAGAGTTCTTTATAATCTCAAACTCCTTTTTTTTTAAATGTTTGTTTGTTTGTTTACTTATTTAGAGAGAACTGGGAAGGGGAAGAGGGGAAGAGGGGAAGAGGGGAAGAGGGGAAGAGGGGAAGAGGGGAAGAGGGGAAGAGGGGAAGAGGGGAAGAGGGGAAGAGGGGAAGAGGGGAGAGGGAGAGGATCCCAACACAGGACTGGAACTCACAAACCCCGAGATCATGACCTAAGCCAAAACCAAGAGTCGGACACTTAACCGACTGAGTCACTCAGGTGCCCCTTAAACTCCTTTTCTAAAAGGAAAAGTATCTCAAACAAAAAAATCTCCAAAGATTTCTACAAATATGCACAGCATGGTGGCATAAGTACCATGTGGGCATTTATTGCCAACCAGAAAATGACCTTCATTGAGGAGGAGAAATATTCTGAGTATAATTTCCTATAAACTGCTAAATTGAATTTTCTATTACAAAACACAAGCTAGTTTTGACAAACTGAAAGAAAATACAACAGATTCAATAACAGGGCAGAACAAAATACTCATAAACCTCCCCTTAGGCCTTAGACAGTCATTATTACTTTACCAGGACCATATTCCAATCTAGAGGAGAAAATTGATTGTTTAAACAATATTATTTAACAATCTCCCATTAATTGACATTTCCCAGTTGTTGGGTTCACCCAATTACATTAGCCTTTAAACAGGCAGCACACTTCCATAATTTTTAATAAAAATGGCCATTTTGCAAGATTTAACTTGCTAAATAAGGGTATTAATTTCAATAAAGCAATTAGCACATTTACATAATTTGATATTGTTATTTTAATAGAACACAAGAGCTTTAAAAGGCAGTTTCTAATACAGGAAGGAGAATAGTGGCCTATTCACATGCAAAAACTAAACTTTAGCTCCCTGATAAAAAGTTAATAATAATAGGTCTTTATATTTTAGAAATAAGTAAAATTAGAGAGTCAAGGGCTTGGGAGTCAGCATTCAATATGCTTCAGCATAAACACCTGGACAAGGAGCCAAGGTGGGAGGAGAAGGCAGAGAAGGAAGTCCCTTACAGGAATACCAAGAGGCTACTCAAAGGTGGAAAATGGTGCCTAGGTTTTTGATGATGTTTTTGCAATAGAGCAGTTTGGTGAATGTGCAGTGTTGACAAGGATGTTCAGTTAGAGCGCAAGGGAAGGTAATAACAAGTAAATAAAGCAAAGTGGGGTTACCACTGAAAACATACTGCCAAATTTAGGTATGTATTGAAATGAAAGCATTTGCCTTCCTAATGATGTCTACATTCCAACATGACAAGTGTCTCTTCCTGGCAACTGCCTGGCAGTATCTTATGGCCAGTCTGGCCTGGGCTGCATCAATTTTATTGGGACCTCTTCCTCAGTTGTAGCTGAGGCTGGACATTTTTAGGAGCCTTTGTGGTTCCCACCTACCCTGTCCCAGGAGTGGAGTTGGGGTTCATTTTTGTTGGGTGTGTTGGTGGTGTGCAGGCCAATAGAACTCCAGTCTTCTATGCTGTAGATGAAACACAAAATGGAGCACACTCTGCTTAGCCACTCCATTTAAAATTAAGAAGCTTTACCTAATGCTTATAAACAAGGAGAACTGACAATTCTTAATGAAATAAAATGAGGGGAGGTAGCTTAACTTCATCCTCCTCAGCCTTCTTGAGATAAACCTTGCCAAAAATGAGGGGTAAGGGATGAAGCAGGGTGGAAGAAAAGAATTCTAGGAATAGGAAGAGTGTGTGCAGAAGGCTTGCATCACAGCACTGGCCCTCATCCCAAGAGTCAACTCAGTCTCCTTTTCACGTCATCTACATTTAAAATGGTTATGTGGCATGCTACCTGGAGTGAGAATGTTCACAAGGCCTGTGAGACAAGTCCAGTTAAGCTAAGTGCACGCCCACAGTCTCAAAGCAAGCTCCTAATAAAAGGTGAGTATCCAGCACCATTCTTAGCACTAAATGTGTTCATGACACGTTAGAGGAATCTGAATTCAAACCTTGTCTAGCAATGTTGGTAAGTTTCAGAATTGAGGTGGGTATGAACAAACACATATCTATGTTATAAGAGTTGAGATCCTCTCTGCTTCTCCACCACAGTGGATAAATTGCAGGTCTTTGACACAGTCTTTGATTCAGGGGGGTCTCAGATGATGCCTATTGGAGCCCCAACAAAATACACAAAAAGAAATGTCAAGAAACTAAAGGATTTATTACTGATTCTGCAAGCTTTACTTTGGGTAGAGTTGGAAGCTTCATTTTGGGATAACCATTTAAAATTTAAAACATACAAATTTTGCATTTGCACAGCTGGGGTTTCTTCAATAAAACATATTTATTAACCCATCATGATGACTTATTCTCTCAATTAATTACTAACAACAGAAATTCAAGCAATCAATTCTACAGGATAAAATTGAAGCTAAGGGAACTTGAGATGGTTAGAGGCGTCCCTGGTCATCAGCAAGCCCCTGCAATGAAAGGCACAGTAACGGCATAGATTTCTAAAAGTTGAAATTATTGTGTTTTTTAAAAAAGGAAGAACAAAGGACAGGAAAAGACAGAAAGGGAAGGAAAGAAGTCCCTCTGTTATAACTTAGAATACTGGGATCATCAAACCAATGGCATCATAATGCCTTCCCCCATCAGCTAACAGTCTAGGTGGGTGACTAGACAGGGAGAAGTGACAGTGGAGAATAACTCTGATGCAGACAGCCGCTGTTGTGCACCTGGGGAGGTACATACATCACTAGACAGGGAGATGGGGCAGATGTGGAACACAACCCTTGGGAGTGGCCTTGAGTTGGCCCTTAAAGCATGAGTAGAAACTAGGAAAAAGCAGAGGGGTTGAAGTTGGATGGAGGAAGAGCATTTCAGGCCAAAGCTACTTTAAGAGAGAAAGAGAACAAGGCTTCTCTGAGGAAAGGAAGGAATTCAGGGCAATGGTAAGCAGCAGCAAAAGATGTCTCAGAAAGGTAAACAAGGAAAAAAAGGCCCTAGACCACTCCAGACCCTGGGAAGCCAAGCCCAGCAGAAATTTGCAAGCTGGGAGCCAAGGGTCAGATTTGCATTTGAGAAGACTTCATTGTGAGGCTTCACTAGAAATACTGGGGGAAGAAGGGAGGGAGTCTGAGGATGGTGTTGGTGGGGATAAAACCAGGTACACATACCAGAGATAATGTAGCCGGTGAAATCCACAAAATTGATACTTTTTAAAAAAATTTTTTTAATGTTTTTATTTATTTTTGTGACAGAGACAGAGCATGAGCAGGGGAGGGACAGAGAGAGAGGGAGACACAGAATCTGAAGCAGGCTCCAGGCTCTGAGCTGTCAGCACAGAGCCCGATGCGGGGCTTGAACCCACAGACTGTGAGATCATGACCTGAGCCGAAATCAGATGCTTAACGACTGAGCCACCCAGGCACCCCCACAAAATTGATACTTAATAACGATTTAGCATGAGGCATAATACAATCACAAGTATTCACTGGAAGAAAAAATATGCCAGATAAATATGAAAATAGACACCATTTAAAGTTCACCAAAGAAGACCTTCAAAGCCTCTTTTGACTCACAAGGGCTTTCAGGAAGTACAGACATCCCCCTTTATCTTTGGTTTTGCTTCTCATGTTCAGTTAGCTCCTGGCTCCCACCTCTTACTGTTACCCTTTTCTGGACAACATCCCATGGGATCTTTGTACACCCGATTCTTCTTACATTTAGATCTCAGCACCAAGAGAAATCTTCCCTGATAACTCCACCTTAAGTGGTTTCTCTCTCTTATACATGCACACCTCTCTTTTGTTCCAGCACTCTAGGATTTTTTTTTTCTTTGAGAACACTTCCCAAAGTATTTTACCAAATTTCTTATCTCCTTCCTACTTTACCCCCAGTAGACTGAAAGCTACATCTTATTTGTCTCATATACCCCTCTTCCGCTAGTACCTAGGTCATGTCTGGACCATAGCAGGTGCTCCATAAAATACTTATCACGTGAATAAATGAGACCCTTACAAATTTTTTTTTCATTTTATTTTTAAAGGAATTCTGATTTATATAGGCAGAGATTCAGATAGGTTAAGAAACTTGCCCAAAGTCACAAGCAAGTAAATGGAACAACTATTTTGCCCTCAGTCTTTTTCAGTTGGTAATAATGCTGCTGGAGACAAAGGCAAGTCACACTGAAGCTGAACAGGTGCGCTATGTGAATAATTTGGTATGTGTACTAATATTTACTGATTTAAGACACAGTGAGATATATAAAGCAACAATGGACCAAAGGAAAAGAACCTATCTGTGATTTCACTGCAACAACTATCTTGGGTCAATTACAAAGTACTCAGGAAATTCACTTCTGATCAAGCAGGTAGTGACAAATGCAGAGAGTCAGGAAGACAGGGGAATTCACGGATTTATAGTCTTGTGAGTATTAACACCGAAATTTACAGCCGCACTGGACACTGCCTTTTACACTATATTCAAGTCCTTGCTTAGTGGGATATATATCCAATTTGGAAAAATGAAGGCTTGTTTTCTTTCAGACTTTTAAAACTAAGTATCAAATCCCAATTATGTGGGAATACTGTACTGAGTGCTAAGGACACAGCAATAACGCAGATTAGTTATGGTCCCTGCTCCAAGAGCTAACTTTTTAAAGGGAGACCCCAAACTCACAAATATGTGGGATAAGTGCTATGAAGGAAATAAACAGGGTGATGAATTAGAAAATTCAGACAGTACCAAAAACAGGACGGTCAGTAAAAGGTTCCATGAACATTACTTGTGCATCCATTTCTTCAAAAGATATCGAATATCTACTAAATGCATATTTTAGAACCTGAAATTATGGTAGTAATGAGGGAAGTGAGGGAGGGAGCATTGCATACATCTAGGTGAAGACCATTAAGATAAGGTACATCAAAAGCAAATGGGAGAATGTTCAGTCTGTTTGAGGGATGTGGCAAAATTGGAGTATGACCAAGAGAGGGTGGGAAGAAGAGGATGTCTAGAAGCAACTGAGGCCAGATTGTGGAGGGCCTTTGAGGTCACTGTAAAGACCTGGGCTTGTATCCCCAGTGAGATGGGAGGCCTTTGGAAGGCTGTGAGCAGAGCTGGGACCATTCAGATTGTAACCAGCGCCCTCTGGCGGTTGTATGAAGAACACATTTATGAATGAAGCAGGAGAGGCAGGAAGAGTTTTGCAGCCAGGAGTGCCAAGTGCAAAGATCCAGAGACAGGGCAACTCTGGCACTTTCCAGAAACAGAAAGAAGCCTCATGTGACCATAGAACAAGGAATCAAGGCAGAGAGTGGCATGAGATAAGCATGCAAGAGCCCAATCAGGAAAGGCATCAGAATTTCATTCTGAATACAAGGAAAACCATGGATACAAGAATCTTTTTATAAAGCCAGCAAATGCCTTAGGCCAAGGCTCACTTTATAATGCTTTTCTTTGCTCAGTTGGCCTTAGCCAAGAGTGGGACAGTAAAGTGCATTTTGTAAACACTAAGTACAAAAATACCTTAATTTTTCAAAGTGTGCCAATAGAGTTATAACTACTCAACATACAACCTCATGCGAATTTAATGATAGATGCAATGGTTACAGTGTTAAAGTCCTTCAAGACTAGAGAAATCGAATACTACCATTCTAGTTCCAAAGAGGGTTTTTGTAGTTGGCTGCCTTATCACACTCTCATTACCAATAAATTTCCTCATTTCTCCATGACTAGTCATAATGGAAACATGCATTTTCTGTAATTTAGGAGAAAAAGATCCAAGGTTCAAGTAGAAACATTTTTAAGAAAGTAGATAAAAACTTTAGGATTTTTCAGCTCTTCCAGACATACCCCCTGCTCCTCCTTTTTAGACTACAACAAGTACCCATGAATGAACAAGGGTCCGTTTTCTATAGCTTTCGTGGAAAATGAGCAATACTTTATTCTGGCCACAGCATCTTTCACATTAGAAAGTCTGGCTTGATATGCTCAAAAAGAGTTTATCTCCAATGGGTACACTGATGGGGTTCAAAGGATTCCTTTTACCAAATATTAACAGCTAATCATGCAGCCAGCCATAGCCACATGCTTGCTGACACCAGTAATTGTCTGCTTGTAGGATTCAGTGCTTGAGGGAAGGCACAAGTGACACAGCTGAGCTTCACTGAGCTAGACACACAGGCTAGGGGGTGAAACATGGGTATTCAGAGCTGGAAGTTGACAGGGGAGATGTTCTACCAACTTCTACTTACCTCTAGTCCTGGGACAAATCTTACTCAACATCTTTGGGAATTTTATTTCTACAGCATGAATGGAAAAAAAATGGAGCTGAGAATTTCATGTCTGGGTTAATTTAATTTTAAAGCTGAAGAAGGAATGACTCATGTTTTAAATACACTTAGAAATATGCTTTTCTGATTTTTGAGAATCATTTGGAATTTCTCTCAAATCATATCAGAAATGAGGAGCTCAGTCATGGTAGACATAATAATGAGCTCCCAAAGATGTCCATGTCTTAATCCCTAGAATTTCTGAATATGTTACCTTCCATGGCAAAAGGGACTTTACAGATGTAATTAATATTGAGGACCTTGAGATAGGTAGATTATCCTGCATTATCTAAGTGGGCTTAATCTAATTCATGAATCTGTAATAAATGGAGAAACTTTCCTGGCTGCGGTCAGAAGGAAATGGGACAATGAAAGCAGGGTCAGAGAAACATGGCATTGGTATCTTTGACGATGGAGAACAGGGCCATGAACCAAGGAGGGCAGGCAGCTCCTAAAACCTGGAAAAGGCAAGGGAAGATTCTCCTCTGGAGCACAAAGAAACACAACCCTGCCGACAGTTTGATTTTAGCCCAGTGCAACTTGTGTCAGACTTCTGACATCCAGAACTAGGAGATAATAAATCTGTGTTGTTTTAAGTCCCTACCTGTGATAATCTGTTATGGCAGCAATAGAAAAACTAATGCATAAGGTTGTTAGTTGTGTTTGATACAAAATTAAGCCACTCAGTTTTTCATCATTCTTTTCAAATGATGTATTACCTTTTGTAAAACGTGCTAAATAATGATAGCTGATTATATTAACTGACTTCTCTGCAAATGGAAATGGGGATTAGGTATAACATCAAGCTAATGAATGGCTGAAGGACAAAAGGTCCTAAGGCTTTTAATCCCTTAATACTATGGTAAGTAGGATCAAAAGAGAGGAGATAGAAGTTTTCTCCTAGAAAATTAAGTAATTGGGCTACTAGAATTCAGGGATTTATTATGCTAAATACACATGCCTATTTCCTAATAAATTGCCATTTGTAATAGATTACTGCAGATTTCATTCTGACACAGCACACACCCTACTTGCTCTTCTGCATAACGCTCCTTCCAGATTGTCTTGTGAGAAATGCATATTATGTTCAAGTAACTAAGGGGCTTTACAGCTTCAGTATAGTCTGTAAACGTAAGTTGTCCACTTCTGTTTTTCTGGTCTCCTCCTTTAATTCAAAAGCTCCGATGTTAGCCCAACACCTCTATTTAAATTATGGCTCCACATTCAAGCAGAGAGCACACATTATTCTTGTTCTCTTTTGAAGACATCTTTTAGGAAGATGCACTAAAATAAATACATGCAGTATTTCAGAGGAAAAAAATGCAAGTGAATAGAATCCTTTTACAAACAATGTAATCAGATGTGAGCATCTGCTCTAACTACTTACTTATAAACACGAGTGGGGAGAATCACTTAAGTATCAACAATAAATTCAGTTCAACAAATGTACTGAGTGCCTACTAGGGAAAAGCCTGTGTTAGCATATTGATGTGACGTTAGGCTTTTGTCATTCTTACTCCTAGAGATGGTAGGAAGGGGCTATGGACTAGAACATTCTTTTCTTTCATCACTGCCCCCAAAACCATTAAGATGGTGTACACGTGGTCAGGATGCAATATTTTGTGCCCACATGTTGTTTTTCTTCCCTATATGCATGGCTAGGTTTTATGTTTGAGTGTGTGTGTGTGTGTGTGTGTGTGTGTGTGCGCGCATTACACAATTTAAGGTCAACTAAGTCTACTTTTTTTCAAATAAATATCATAGCATTTGTCACTAAAAAGTAATTGATATGAAAATGTGATTGGTGTTTCACGTACTATGTTTTGTGGAACATTTTAACTTACTGAAGTTTTTCTTGGGAAATTGGCTTTGACAATGCTTTCTTTTTTTAAGTAGGTTTCATACCCAGCAAAGAGCCCAAGGTGGGACTTAAACTTACAACCCTGAGATCAAGACCTGAGTCGAGATCAAGAGTCAGATACTCAACTGACTAAGCCACCTAGATGCCTCAAAGCATTCCTTTTTATTATTATTATTATTATTATTATTATTATTATTATTATTATTAAGTATTCATAGCCTTCTGTAGTGCAGAAACCAATTTACATTTGTGGGTCACAGAGCTTCCTGAATTCACTGGGACACACAACCCCTCTTCTTCAAGCACATTTCTTTCTCCCCATCTCAAATGTGTGTTTATCCTGTGGCATGCCCTTGGAATGCAGTTTTGAAAACGTTGTTTTAGAATGGGGCTTCCTCACCTGGGCACCCTTGACATCTTGGCCTGGGCAGTTCTTCGTTGGGGGCAGCGCTGTCCTGTGCATTGCAGGATGCTCCCCAGCATCCCTGGATTCTATCCACTAGATGCCAGTAGTGTGAAACAAAAATGCAGACACTGCCAAGATCCTTTCCCGGGGCAGGGGACAAAATACCCCCTGGTTGAGAATTACTCTTCTAGAGTGTCTGCTAAGGCCCTGGAAAGACCATCTTTTGTGTACTTAAATGCAAATATTCTGGTTATGTATTTTTTACTTCCTTCTTGCCATTATGTCCAAACATCATCCATGGCTTAGGCTACTTATTGTCGGTCATTCTGCACTCATTTTTAGTACTTTAAACATCCATTTTGCCTTTCACCTCCTGAGAAACACATTCTCTACCTGTGGAAATTTAAGCTGGTCAAGTCATCCCCCCCCTATACTTCAGGGCCCTCCGAGATAAAACCTTTAGGAACTTTTCTGACATCTTAGTGTTGTCTTAAACTCTCAATACTTGTCACCAAAGAGCTGTCTTTTCTACCTAGTCCTTTGTGATAAATCATTGAGACCAAGGGTACTGACTCAAGAATGGGGCTTGGTCCAGTGGGAACTCCACAAGCGTGTAGGCCAATTCATCTCACCAAGTGTTTCCATTCTAAAATTCACCTTGAAGGATGGTGCATGTTTTATTAGGAATGGGATCTCCTACCTGACAAAATTTCTTTCATCTCTTCTATTTTAACTACATTTCCAACATTTCCTGTCCTTGATTTTTTTGTGTAGAATTCTTTACATCCTTCTTTTATGTATATACTTGTGAATACCTAAAAAACAATTTTTAACACATGAATTGAGTGCAACATCTAGTTTAGTTGTACACTTTAAGGACATAAAAACTGGAAACAATAACTATTACTACTTTGGAGCCTGTGCGTCTCCAGAATTGTCCTTGTTTTTACGTATTTTGTCTCCAATTCACACCAAAAAAACAAACAAAAAAACAACAAGAAAAATCTGGCCAATTAATATTACCACTGTGTTGATAAGGAAACTGAAGCTCAGTAAGGGTGAGTGAAATGCCAAAGGTCACAAAACTCATAAATTGTGAAGGAAAGAAGAAAAAAAAACCAATCAAACCCAACTATTGATTCACACTAGACTTTCTTAACTGGAGCTTGCTTTGTTGTGCTTGGAAATTGGTTTCTCTCTAATTTGTCTGAATCATGATCTATGATATGACCTGAAAACCCTTATTCTTTTTAACATACAATGGATAAAATGATTCAGATATCAAACCTCACTCAACCTTTGAATTACCTATTTGACTTTAGCCCCTTTTAGTCCCTGAGGGTTATGCAGTCTCTGTGCTTTTCATTACTACCAATGGTTCATCTGGGATTTGTTCATCCCAGGAGATTTTTCAAAGCACTGCAACATACATTATTTCTGGTAAGGCAGAGAGGACAGGGGTGATTGTCCTGTTTTAGAGAGGCAGACACCAAGCCACAGAGAAGCTGTAACTTGCCCTGGTCAGCAGCTCTTCTGTGAGTGGACCAGCAACAGGACCTAATTTGTCAGACAATAAGCCCAAAAATGTTCCCCTCATACCACATGGCTTCAAGAGAGGTCCTCGGAGCAGGACCAATTCTACCACAACAGAGAGAGGGATGGAAGAAATTATGAGGACATGTAAAAAATACACTAAGACAAAGTGGACGACGGCTTTCCAGATCTTCAGTCTGTGAAGAGAATTGAAGTCCTCCAAGTTATGTTAGAGAAATGGTGTCCTTTTGATTCAGGAAATAGCTTTTATGGTATGACTAAAAGCAAATTCATATATGGATGATAGATATTCAGAATTTCAGAACAGCCAAAACTTTAGAAATCACCTACTTAAAATTAAAACTCATTTGCAAATTAGCAGAACTAAAAATCTAAGAGGAAAAGTAAGGCTGTTTGACAAATATAGAACAACTCACTATAATTCCAAGTTCAAAGACACACACTGGTCCGTCAGAGTGAAGTTCTTTGCCTGCAAGTGCCTTTCGTGGTAGTACCTGTGACAATATTTGCCCCACCGAGATTACAGACCTTGTTTATTTTAATCCCCATTTTTCAGATTTAAAAACTGAGGCTCACAGTGGTGAACTCAAGGGCACAAGTCTGTCAGTGATGCAGTTTTGATCCTGAGAGAGGATTCCAAAGATCACTCTCTTTCCTTTGCTCTCATTCCTCTCAACCAGAAAGGGAAAATATGGTGTCCCTAAAAAGCAGAAAAATATCTTCCTTTTTAAACATTAATAAAATCTCTAAAAAGATAAATGGTATAAAAACTGTAGCATGCTGGTAAAAGGCATTCAAGAAGGCAAAGAATTCAGAGTATGAAGTGTGTGCCAAAGGAATCGTTCAATTACAACTCTTAGGTTATTTTAGGATCTCTGAGAATATGTTCAACCTATTTCTAAGTCATCTCACTTTGAGACTTTAAAGCTGAGGACGTAGGAGGGGTCAGTTTATAGCTAAGTATGAAGCACTCAAAATAGTGAGTTTGTGGTCAAATTAAAGAAAGCAGGTTAGTGTGGTCCAGTAGTACTGGAAAATGTACAAATCTGAGTTAAGATGGCTTTATGTTAATTGCAGTCACTTGAAAATAAAGGAAATGGAAAGGACTTAAAATTGATTTTTTCCTCCAGAATTTTGTATTATAGATACAGTACTGGCTTGCCTCAGAAAGTTGAGTTCACCCAGCTCCCCGATACTAGTGCTTAGTGTCCATTTGGGTCGCTAAGACTTGCATGAAAGAGAATCTTCTATTTTACTTTTGCCCATTTCTCTAGAAGCCATTCAACTCATTTCATTAATTAAAAACATAAATAAAATACATTATAAAAAAAAAAGAAAAGAAGCAACTTTCTGAGCTCCTTGACCTTGGCTCATTCTGCATTCCATTGATCTCCCCACCCAAAGGCCACAATCTGGAAGTTATGTAAATATTAACAATAAAAGCCAATGAGTGAAACTGCTGTTAATTTCAACTGACATTAACCCATTGCTGATGAACACTCATATCTTAGTAATAAACTCTCAGATGAAAGGCAAGGGAGTGATGTACATTTTACAGACATGGCACAAAAATGAGAAACGGGTGGTACTCAAGGAGATGAAAGCTGAAGTCGACAGACTACCAGATTGCTGGAAAAGACATGAATGTTAAAGAGATACCTAGGGATCCTTCAAAATAGTTTTCCAGTCAGCATCCACCCTCAAGTGACTTGTTCTCAAACCTTCCTGACAGGGGTCACAAAGGACCCCTCCATATCCCTGTATTCCCAGGCTGGTTTGGCATGAATGGGAGACGATATTCCTCATGGCCTGGAACACTTCTAGCACACACTGGCAGCTGCCTGCAGTGTGTGCTGCTGCTGGAAGGATTCTACCATCCCTCCCAGCTCAACTTCCTTTTGTGTTATGACAGCAAGCACAGGGTGCCTCATCTTTGGACTTCCACTGTCCTTCTTAAAAGTCCTATTTGCAACATGTAACTTCACGAAACTCAGTAACTTCAGAGGGCATTAGAAAATTAAAAAATTGGGGCTCCTGGGTGGCTCAGTCGGTTAAGCATCCGACTTCGGCTCAGGTCATGATCTTGCGCTTCGTGAGTTCGAGCCCCGCCTTGGGCTCTGTGCTGACAGCTCAGAGCCTGGAGTCTGCTTCAGAGCCCGTGTCTTCCTCTATCTCTCTGCCTCTCCCATGCTCATGCTCTGTCACTTTCTGCCTCAAAAATAAATAAAACATTAAAAAAATTTAAAAAAAGAAAATTAAAAAATTCTCCAATAATGGAAGCATTCTAAAATAACTGAGTCCCCAACCTGAAATGGATCCCTTACGTGTCACCAACAAATACTAGAATGTGGCAGCAATATATTCTGTATTTAGCAGCTTGCATGACGTATATAAAATGAGAACTGAAAAAGGCAAGTTTTGATTTCACTGCTGTTCTTATTTTGCCACTTTGATGTTTTTTTCTCTGCCATTTTGACCCCATCATTTATTCTGGATAAATGGGTTCTATATGGAAAGGTATAGGAAATTGATTGAGAAATTAAGTTGGCTTAATTGTATTGTCCTTGGAAGTATTTTCAATTAAGTATTCATTAATTTTGGTACAATTCTGTTGAAGATTTCTATGTTCACGACCATAAAGTCAAAACATCCTAGGGGTCAAAACACTGAAAATGATGTTTTAATTTTATTGCTTTAAATCCTTCAATGGTTCATTTTGGAATAAATGGATTGTGATGGCCTCTTTTAGCCCCTTCCCCATTTGAGTCTCTACATGTAGCCCATGTTACCCATCTCCAGAGGCAGACTTCTTGAAATATCCTCAAAGAAATATCCTCAAAGAAATATCCTATCCTCAAAGAAGATGTATAAAGTGGTCCCCACCTTATACATACACACACACACACATATATACACACACTTTTCTCTCTACTTGGACATATCATCCCAGCTATGTTAAACACCTCTTTTCTTTGTCTTACGATAGAGTTTAAACTCTATCTCTTGGGTCCATACTGCCAAGCCAGCTATGTTTCTGCTATCATTTCCTTAGCCTCCCCTACCCTCTCCCACCACTGCCACCCTCCCCACTCACTATCCATCCATTACTATCCATCTATTTCTGTACAGATTTTCTGTAATATTAACTTTCCTGCCTTTTTTTTTTTAAATAAATGTTTATTCATTTTTGAGACAGAGAGAGCATGAGTGGGGCAGGGACAAAGAGAGAGGTGTCAGATGATCAAAACTGGTCTCTGTATGGATAGCAGTGGCCCAATGAGGGGCTCAAACTCACAAACCATGAAATCATCACCTGAAATGAAATTGGATGCTCAACCAAATGAGCCACTGAGCCACCCAGGTGTCCTAACTTTCCTGTCGAAGACCATGAGATCTTTAAGTTCTGGGGCTATGTTGGCATCTTTAGAGCCTATCACTGCATCATTACAATTAGTATTAAGTACTCAAAGGTCTATTAACAACAAAGAGTATGCTGTTTACAGATCATGAGCAAGGGTAGAAAGTTTATAATTATATACATCACTACTCCAGGTCTTTTTGAGCTAATATTTGGAAGCCCCACTTGTGTTATATTCCCCAGCTCACCCATCTTGGGGGTGAATGCTACAATAGAGGGCTGTGGAGGTGGCCCCATGGCTCTGGGGCAGCATCGGGTGAGAGCAGAAGATAGAAGACTAGGAAAATATTCCAAGAATCTTACAGGATTTGAACTGCCAGAAGTTTCCTCTGTCTGGCTAGTAAATCTTAATAAGTTTATTCACCTGGTCTCATTTTATCACAAAAGCCAGCTCCTCTTACTGGTCTATTTTTTAGCGGCCTGCACTGCAGTGGCTTGTTGGGCTGTATACAGATAGCTCTCAGAACCCTGAGCTCACAGGCCTGGGAAGCCCAAGTCTCCCCAAAACAAGAAAGGTAGAATTCAAGGGCTTGGGCAACCCAGCCAGGTAATCATTTTCTTGTTGTTTCCAGTCTGTTCCACTGATTTAGCAGAGATGAGACCCAGAGATGCCCTTTCTCAATTTCTGAAACAAAAGCCAAACAGGGAAGAGATAAGATCTATGAAGAGTAATGAAGCCACTCCCCAATCCATGATACTTCATGCCCAGTGAAGAAATCACTTTAATAAACTCTCTCCTTGGAATGCCTGTGTGGCTCAGTCAGTTGAGCGTCTGACTCTTGATTGGGCTCAGGTCATGATCTCACAGTTTGGGAGATTGAGCCCTGCATTGGGCTCTGTGATGACAGCACGGAGCCTGCTTGGGATTCTCCTTCCCTCTCTCTCACTAGTGCACATGTGTGCTCTCTCTTGCTCTCTCTCTCACTCTCCCTCAAAATAAATACACATTAAAAAAGAAAAGAATCCTTTTAGTTCTACATTCCTGTTTCCTTGAAAAAAAATCTCTGCAGTCTAACACAAACTGGAGCACTAGAAAGTGCTGGAACATAAAAACCAAGATCCCTCACAAGGAAGTTATAGCCAAAGAGGGTTAGAAAACACATGGAAATCCCTCCATGTGATTACAACCCAGTTTTAGGTGAGAAGTCTGTATGCAGCTCTCAATTCCATGTCCCTCACTTATTACAACATGGACAGCCAAAGTCAGAAGACAAGGCCAAGGTGACCCTTGTTTTTTGAGGGTTAAGCCTCAATGAATTGATGTTTCTTCTATACAGGCAGGTTATGAAAACTTCCGTATCTGGTACATAGGGACTGCTCAATGCTCTTGCAAAAAGATAAATACAGGCCTTGTCAGGAGAAATTTCATATTCTTAACAATGGTGAACTATACAATAATCTCAAGAGTCTCAATACTGGGGAGAATAGGAATTGAAAAAATGGGAGCAAAGGAAAAATTTAAGGTGGGAAAGGGAGGGAAAGGTATCCAATCTAGGATTGTATATGTGGATATGTGTGTGTATATGTGTGTCCCTATGCACACATTTGCATGTATGTGACAATGCATATGCATATGTATGTGTGCACATACATACCATGCATGTGTGTATACGTGGTATGCCTGCAGGTATGTTCAAGTGTTTATGTATATTGTACATGCACACACATGTGCAATGGTTCATAGGCATATATGTGCATACATGCATATGTGTGCCTGTGGGTACATGTATATGCATGCATATTTGCATGTGGGTATGTTCATGTGTGCCTGTGCTTCTGCATATATGCATATGTGTGAGCCTGTGTGTTTGGTACATGAGATCAGTACCCTATGTCCAAACTGGTAAAATAATTCATCAGGAAGATAGTACAAGCCAAATGAAATAGGAAGCTACAAATACAACGGTCTCAAGCAGCTTTGGCATAAGAAACCCTAAAAGAGTATTAGGCACTGAGAGTAAAAAGTAGCTTCCTGAAGTCTATGCTGTTGATTTGGCACCTCTTACCAGCATTTTATATTTTATTTTTTTATTTTTTATTTTTTATTTATTTTTAATTTTTTTTTCAACATTTATTTATTTTTGGGACAGAGAGAGACAGAGCATGAACGGGGGAGGGGCAGAGAGAGAGGGAGACACAGAATCGGAAACAGGCTCCAGGCTCTGAGCCATCAGCCCAGAGCCTGACGCCGGGCTCGAACTCACTGACCGCGAGATCGTGACCTGGCTGAAGTTGGACGCTTAACCGACTGCGCCACCCAGGCGCCCCCCAGCATTTTATATTTTAGAAGAAAGGAAAAATAATCTTTCTAGGAGGATGGAAAACATAGCAGAAGCTTGAGGAAGTCAGGACTTTGTAACATAGACAAGTAGTGGGTATATTAGCTGAAAAATACACACACTACTGTATTCTTTTCAAAATGCTATTAAAATACATCCATAGACATACATAAGTGCGTACATACACATAGCAGCACCAACTGTGAGACTGTGAGGCAGGAATACACTGTGTCCTGACTGTGTCTTAGGCTTGATTTGTACAACCAGATGCGTCAACATGCAAACACTAAAATCTAGAGCTAGAGTGACTTTATCATTTAATAAGAGAAACATGTACACACTAACACATATGGGTATTTGCTGAAAGAAATATTCCATCATTTTAGAGCAAGTTAATTGTCTTTTCCACTAAACTCCTACTGGGGTACAAACAATGAAAAATGTGTTCTCATTTGCTCATGTCTAGAGTCATGTTTTATTCCATATTAAAAAAAAAAAAGCCTCCTCAGTTACAGGCTTTTCTTCCCTTGTGGTGTTTCAATCTTTACTGAAGCTAAGTTTATGTAACTGATTAAAACTACTGAGCAAAGACATCAAAAAACCAATTCCTAACCTAAGACAGAAACAGGCATCATGCATCTCAAATACTTCTTTATAAAACAAAAAATAAAGAGGGCACTATGACCTGAATAGAAATTTTCTCAACTGACCAAGTTACACTTAGCTACAAGTGCTAAAGAGAAGCTTAATGCTAGGGTCAAACTTACTAGCTTGTCTTACTTATAGGATGCACTTTGTTCTCACATTTTCATATTCACATTTATGAAACTGGAATTAAATTTGCATTCATGTGTTTATTACCCCCTCAGCCCCTTATTAAAAAATACCCTAACAATTACTGGCATCTCAAGACTTGTTAGTATAATATCTCACCTAGTAAAAGACACAGTTTGAGATATTAATGAGGTTTACCTTTTTACGTTTTTAACTTACTTTCTATCCAGTAATTCACTAGCCAAAGGATAGAAATGGAAGTAAAGCATCATTTAGGAGCTACTTAAAATCTTGCTGATTGGAGCTTCACCTACTTTATCCTGACCTTCTCTGTGGGTGAGGAAATATGGCCTCTCTTGCCTTTTATTGCAGGATAGTGAAAGCTGTATTTATAAAAAAATACTTTTATAGAGATAGGAATTTTAAAGTAACTGATTTTGAACCATGCACAAGTTTTAAATAATGCATTGAAAATAATTTGCACACAATTGATATAACAAAGCTCAGTAGTGGCAAGATAAGAAACCACCTTTTTCTGAAATCTCAGTGGAAAGACAAGAATGGAAATGATAGAAAGGCAGGAGGTGGTGGGATCAACAAACTTGAGAGACTTCAACTTGCACGACCTTGATAACCAAAGTCAGTGGCAAAGTCATCGTGCAAAGAGCAAGTGGCTGGTAATGGTGTAAGGAGATGGGCTCAGTGCAAAACAAGAGGAAAACGTGATGGGAAAAGAGGAGCAAGAGTGAGTGAAAACACTAGGCACAGCTGATTTTTATAGGCATCACTGCATGGTTTTCAGCAGCTGGCACAGCATAAATGGACAACTGGTTTAATGCCCAAAAAATAGCTGACAAGGTAGGTACAGTGAAAGGTCAGGGGACAAAATAACTAAAGCGCATAGCTGGAAATACTGGTCAAGAGGTCCACACCAAGAAGGATGGAAAGAGTGAATACCACAGAATGTCTAGAAAGAGTTATATTGAAAAAGGACTGGATTTTATGTGATCCATCAGTTGGAATGAATGTGAAAGACCCTTTTCAAATATGGAAAATACTACATCCTTCTGTATCCACTATCCTAGACACTACCCCTGGCCCAAAATGCAGTTGTTAACCTTAGTACATTCTCTTCCAGCTCAGAACCTATCCACTGTCTACTCTGAGTAATTCTACATCCTCAATTTTTCTTAACCGTATCCCCTCTTCTTCATAGCTATTGCCATTGGCATAGTGGTTAACATCACTGAAGTCTGTCAGAGGAACTTACATTTTAACTTTTCTTTTTCTTTTGGCCACTTATTGGCTAAGAGACCTTTGGTGAGATAATTCATCCCTCACTTTCAGCTTTTCCATCTGTAATACCTGCTCTTTTGAGCATGTGAATAAGATGATCCAAGTAATGTACCTAGCACTGTGCATGGCACCCAAGAAATGTTAACTATTTCATAAATAGTTGGTAGCTATACTATTATTACTTCAGTTTTAGTTTACATCTCCATCTTTCCACTAGTGTACTGCAAAAGTTCGTTAACTCGTCTTCCTGCCTCCTGGATGGACTTCCTCTCAAATCCATTTACCATGTATTTCCAGGTGATGTCTATAAAACACAGGTTTTTGTCACTTTTCTGTTTAAGAATCTTGTGATGGTTTCCTAATGTCCTTAGGTTAGAATTTGGATTTATTAACCGTGCCAATAAGGTTATTTAAAATCTGTCCTTTGTTCCTTCCCTACAACCTTTCTTACTCTTTATGCTGTTACCAGTTTGGGGTGTATGTGTGTACGTATGTATATGTATACACACACCCATACATAAGGTCTCTTGAATTTCAGGTTCAAAACAGGAAGTTATAATGTTTCACTTCTTTCTCTCCTTTCATCTATCTCTATGTCAGTCTACCATTCAATTCTACCACCGAAGCAAACCCTTTGGGGGTTGTGCCTGATTCAGAAAGACTCCCCTTAACTTACCCACGGGTGTGGGATGCCAGAGACTTCACCACCTAACTTGGCATTCTTTGTTCCAGATTATTGGACCAGATGTGGACACTTGACCAAGCTGGATCAAGCAGAATCTTTTTCCTTTCCCTCTCTTACTCACTTGTTCTATTACCTTGAACTATTTCTAAGATAGGTTTTGAGAGCCACTTTCTCAAAGATGATGTAAAATTTCAGGGTGTCAGCAGTGCTATTCTGCCATGTAAACTGAATAAAGGAAAATGGGTGTTACAATGGTAAAGATATGCAGAGACAAAGAAGATGTCCTAAAACTCATTTTTGCATTCATTCTAGCTCCCTTGTTGCACGAACCAGCAAGTTCGTGCCTGACCTGGACGCACTGGAGGGAGTGCATGAAATGAAATTCATATGAAATACAAAGGATTATACTTAGAAAAGGAAAAAAAAATAATTTTTATAAAACCAAAGTAGAAAAGTGCTGGAGAGAAAATGAGAGAAGACCAAACCACCTGGGAAACAGGAGGTCACACAGGCAACCCACATTGTAGGAAATGGGAAGTACAAAGCAGGAAACTGACTTGGTGAGGGACATGTGGGACTGGAGTAGGAGGAGACAAATGTCCACCTTCTGCTCATCCCCATGGTCTCCTCCAGAGCTCAGGTTCAGTTTTGGGGTGCACTTGGATTCAAATTCTGATGTGTTCACCTTTAGAGAGGACTATACTTGAGAGACCTCTTGAAGCACAGACCTGACTCATGAAGGGAGGGCCTCAGTTCTCAATGTGCGCATTTAATGAAAGACTAAGAATACTTGGGGGAGGTTTCTTAGGAGATGGAAAAATATGGAATTTGTATGAGAAGAGAATGGTCTTTTGCTTTCTTGTATCTTCATCTGTACTTTCATTGTGCTTTGCGCTTTACTAAAAAGCTGTAAGAATATTAGTCAATGTTGGCAAATGACCCCAATTATGTGGCACTGCACAAGTTTTATTTCTTGTTCATTGCAGGACAGTACAGATGGGCAGGAAAAAGGGGGAGTGGGTCGGAAGGAGGCCTCTGACCCATGTAGCCACTCAGGGACTCAGCCCCCTTCTTGTGGCGGCAAGGCTCTTCTAGGTCCTCGTCCCAGGTCCTCTCCATTCCTTCGGCCAGTGCCCGGAGAAATACAAAAGAGGATTGCATGTACAAGGATTTATTTTCCATGTCTGGAAATGGTGAATGCTATTTCCTCCCACACATTCCATCGTCAAGAACTCACACACTCGACTACACCTAACCTCAACAGAGGCTGAAATTGAACCTCAGTTGTCTGCTCAAGAGGAAAAGGGATAATGGATTCATGAACAATTAGTGAATATTTGCCACTCGTATTGTACCATTTCACCCGTGCAATGACCACTCAAAATTAAAGGTGCAAATGCTATTCTGATAACATAGTATATACATATATGATAAGTAGGTATATGAAATACATCCCCATTTTCCCCACCTTATGGTAGAAAGTACTCTTTAATTGTGACTTTTTGTTTTACTGTGTCTATATACAAGGATACGAACTTTCTGACTATATCTTAGGCAGCCACTAACCATCAGTAGGAATCTAGTTTTCTTTCCAACCCTACACTATCTCAACAATGATTAAAATTTACCTAAGACAGCAAGAAAGTCCTGTTCATATTCAGTGATCAGAGAAATGGTTGGACCAGAAAACTGTCAGTATCACCCTTTTGCATTTGGTTAAATTGTAGCTTCTATTTTACCTTTACATAAGTCTCTGAACACCCTTTCCCTACGTGCTGGGGACTACCTACAAATCAGAACTACTTCAAGACCTATCAAGGCTATGGTGGTGTAGAGTCCTCAGGAGCAATGAAGTGTTTTGTTACCTGTATACATTTTCAGTCCGGTTTGGACCTCCACACCAAAGCCTAATGGAATACAGCAGTTTAAATGCCCAAGACTCCAGGCAGGGTTCAAATACTAGGTTCCAGAATTTCTCAAGGTTTATCCTGTACAATTCATGCTATTATTTGTGGTGTGTTTTTAATAACACCTCTATGTGTTACGAGTCTAAAACATTGCTAAGCATAGAGCAGAGGACGCAACTGTGTACTACCATGCACAGCATGAATTAATCCTAACCTAGTGTTAGAAGCCATCCTTTCCCTTCCCACCACAACCATTAAGTACAAAGCTTTGCTGTTTATTCCCTTTTAGTTTCAAGTTCAGAAATAAATTACAGTGGTAGATAAATGGTAGGAAGAATCTTAGGGGTAGACTCCAAGGTAATCAAATAAATAACATATTCTGAAGTTCCATCCAGAATAACTAGTAGGAGGAAAATGAAATATGAACACAGATTTCCATCAATTATTCTGCATTTGAAAAATTAGTTTCATGATTTGAGGTATTATTTTTCTGTTTCATTCAAATATGTGTTCATCCATTAGCTGGTTTTATATCAGCATTAGACGATCACCTAGTTTGATCATCACGCACCCAACAGCAACAAGGTAACCACAGCTGAAAGCATTATTACAAGAACGGCAATAATATTTACCATTAAGAAATAATTTCCAGTCTTCTAGCACTTTTCACATTCCAATACACCAAGATCACAGAGGTAGTCAGCATTGTAAGGGGTTTTCTTCATCAGGTGCTTCCGCAAACTCAAAGTAATATCAAGTTTCTTGACAGTGACTTTTGCCAACTTCAAGTTATTCCAACTCCGATCAATGCACATTACAGAATTGACTTGAAAACAATACACCCGAGCTCCTCTACCTCCATTCCAGATTCTACCAAATCTAACACATGCCCTCTTCTCCTACCTGAGGTGCCACTTCTTGGCATCCTAGGAAGAAGGCTCAGAAGACATCACATTTCAACATTAGGAATTCTAGCTCAGAAGCACTGTACAAAAATTTTTAAATACACAGATAAGGCTGATTCTTTCAATTCTAACACAGCAGCAAGAAGCAAAACCAGTTAACTCCTACAACGTTACTGTAATTCAAAGTCCCTCTATGAGATTTTATTCAAAGCCCCCTTTCTCCATTTTTCTGGCCTGCACATCCCTCTTCCATTGTGGCCCCTTCCCTTTTTGTCATTGCTGTTTCCATACCCAATATTGGTATTATATCTTCTGTTTGAACATATTTTACGTTCCTAATTATAGTGAGGGGTGAGGGTGGAATATTCTTTTATGAGAGGCATTTACTTTTCCCCCACAAGTAATGACTTCTCTCCAAGTAGTAAGTTTTGTATTATGGGCCTTACATTAAATCATGTATGAGGGATGGCTCCTCTTGGGGAGGATGTCCTGCGGTTATAGCCCTCCAAAAAATAAAATTGTTCAAGTAAACACAAAGTTGGGTCAGGTTGTATCCAGAGAAATTATCTGTAGCAGCAAATAGGTGTCATTGGTCAAGACAGGGCCCGGAGTGCAGAGGAGACCAAAAAGATGACGGCCATGCCCCCTGCAAGGTTGGTTCCACAGACGAATTCTACCACAAAGTTCTCTAAGTAACCAAACTCAGAACTGTCTGCAGGTAGTTTTTTACCTTCAAGGAAGGGCTTCTCTTAGTTCTTTCACTCCATGTCCTGCTCTTTCCTTCTGTCTCTTATGGGTAAGAGAAAGGACTGGAAAGAGAGACATCAACCAAAGTAACAACAAAAAGCAAAACAAGTTTTTGCCCTTGTTTACCCTCCCCTAGTAGCCTAAAAGAAAACTATGTGCTCCATCATACAATGACCTAAGCTATTGACACACTTTCCTAAAAATAAGTCAATGAGCCTATAGACCAACTCACTGAAGTATTTGTTGGGTTCTAATAGAAATACCTTGGGGTTTTGGGGGTAGATTCCCATGATTCATTGCTTACGTACAACACCCAGTGCTTATCTGGGGGAAAAAATGAAAACTTTTCTAAATGATATAAAGTGATCTTTCTTGAATAAAATAAATTGTACCCAATTCACCTGTTGCTTAATCAAGGAATTAATGTGTTCTTTTTAAAGCTGTATACAATTTACTGGGTCACCTAGCATATATTATACATGGCTTTGGATTGGAAGTTTCTCAACTATTTGTAGACAAGGCAAGGCATGGTATGAAACTATGACAAAGCAGGCTGGAAGGGCTGCTATGTGCATGTGGTTGTATATGAATGTTCATGCATGAGTGCAAGAGAAAGAGCAAGACAGGCATAGAGCTAAAGCTGGAGTGAGCAAGAAAGCACAAATAAAGACACTTGAAGAAAACAAGAGCAGCAGTTCTTGGAAAAACATTTACGATTTAAAGGACTCACATTGTGGCAAAAACAGCCCTTTCTTCATTAAAACAAAGTGAAATTCAATGAGAGACATGGCCCCATAGAGCGAAGCAAGACCCAAGCCAGAACATCAATGTATAAACAAGTATGTTGGTAAGGTGGAGATGTCCTTGGACCATAGAGAGAAGACCTGGAAGGAATGAGAAGGCACAGCTTTCCCAAGGAAAGACGTGATACTCAAATCCAAGCCATTCTTTCTTTCATTACCTTGTGTATGCGATTTAGTCACCCACATGTGGAAGATCAAATGCTACTTCATTCGTGTGAGTGAATGGGCAAGAGTTAAAAAGATTTGCTCATTAAATAGTCCAATCAGCATGCTGTGTCAGTTATTATAGGTGTATCAAACCTTCCTTTGCCATTTCAGGGTGGTTTCTCTTCTGCATTAAGAAGAGGTCAATAACTCTCCCCCACATCTCTCCGAAGGCAGGGAACATACTTTATAGTTTTCTCTAACTGTTGCAATGTTCAAAATGGTGTGAAAATTTCTTAAATAAGCCAGTTCCTTTGATTAAATCAGGATATACCTCTAGTTGCTAAATCAAGTATTCTCTAAAAAGGGACTTGTAGGTAATAACATTTAAAGAAGTATTTATTTTTAGTACAGTTCAAGTTTATTACACAATTCATTAAAATAAGACAATATTTATACAGTGAGGCAGGCAGATCCTTTCCCAGTGCAAAGCAGAAAATACTACAGTGCGGTAATAATGAAAGCTACAATTAAGTGTCCTACTAACTAGGATGCAGGCACTTTGCCAAACACTTTATTACACATCAATTCAGTGAACCCTTATGACAATGAATGAGGTGAAGACTCTGATCCTTTCTTTTCCAAAGGAGGACACAGAGCCAGAGCTTAAGTGACTCGCCCAAGATCTCACAGGTGCTTCATGACAAACAAAGCCAAAGTTGGCCTGATTCCAAAGCCAATGGTTTCAAACATTATTTGTCAGGAATCCATGTTATTTTTCCTTCTCACTGAAGCTTCACAGAGTTAAAGAGTAATTGCTACCATATGCTAATTTCATGCACAGTAATTTGAAACGGATATAAAAAAATCATGATAATGCTGCTATTTTACACTTCTACCTTTCAAAGCCGTTCAGAGTATTCATAACTTCATGTTTATACAGCTTTAGCCAAGTCAAAAAGGTGCCTCATTTAACCATGAATTTGCAACTTATGCAAAAATCCTACATGCTCCAGGGGGGGATGCAATGGTTGAGAAAAAAATGCAATAGCTAGAACACAAATATTCCATTTTCCATAGAACTGCCACATTTCTTGTGTACATTTCTCCAGCAGCTGTTGTTTAGGAAGGTGCTACTGGTCACACTGAAAATGTGGCAGTTCTGTCCTATTAACATAAATATTTTTACCTGAATAATTCCTGCTGTTCTTTTGAAACTGAAATTAATTCATATTGCTTTCCCTCGTTTCCCCCCAAAACTTACCAGTTTTTTTTTTTTTTTTTTTAAAGCAGAGAACAACTGTGTGTGTTGGTGCTGAACCAAGCACATTTCTAAAGAGCGATTTTATTTTTCTAGCACAAGCTATACCAAGAAATGGGATAATGGTACTGAATATATAATCAATACATATTCAAATGGAATCAGTTTATTTTGCTTTTAAAAATGTATCCCCTCAAGATGGGCTGAATTGTGATATTCACCATCTATTGCTAATGGTATCAAATCATTAATGGCTGGCTTCGTGCTTCCTCTGAACAAGAGTTTCATATAACCCAGACTAGAATGGCCACACTGATTTAATCACCCATTCTCGGCCCCAAGAGAGGATGCTTGCTTATACGCATATTGGTGTACAAGAGCAGTAAGGAGCAAGACATCGGAAGTAGTGTGCTCTGGGTTCAGATCTCAGCCCAGTCCTTTTTCAGGTGAAGCTTAAACTCACTACCAAGCTTATGCATTCTCAATAGAAGTGGGAGAATATTAACCATTTCAGAGGCAGAGTCATTGCACTGTCCTACATCCAGAGCTGCGTAGGTCATAGTTTGTATCAATGGGGACTTTGTAGATTTGTACAGTGAGCAACCAGAACATACAAAGCCTGCTCAGGGGTTGTGAGGATTCAAACCATTATGTGTCTAAAATAGCCTAGCCCCTAGTATGTGGTAAGTTCCCAGGGAATGCTAGCTTTTTATTATTTTTTATCTTGGTGTGTATTATCTATTGCTTCTAGTTACACATTCTAATATTTAAAAGACTTAAGTACTGTGGTCCATGTTTCATCTGATTCCCCTATCAAGGGGATTTTTTTTTTTTAAGTTTTTTGAGTTAAGTACTCTATCTTTTTAGATAAACTGTCTTTGCAAATTCCATTTCTCTTACCATGATTTATCAGGTCTCTGAAGAGGTCTGAAGAATTCGAGATGCCCTCAAATGCACTATGTAAAAATTCCCCCTAAACCTCAATATACTAATGCATTTGGAGAAGTGAGTTTGGAGCCAGACTGGGTCAAATACAGCTCTATTTTTAGCTCTTTCATTTCTCCAAGTTCATCTGTTAAGCCTCAGTTTTCTCATTTGTACATTGGGGAGAATAATTCCTACCACAGAGCATTATTGGGGCTGCTGAGGAAGACAATGCATAGCGAAGTGTTTAGCAAAAGCCTGGCTCATGGGTGATACTGAACCAATCACCACTACATTATTACTAGCTGCTAGTCTGTATCTCTCAGCCACTGGCAGAGGGATATTAGATCCAGAAGCCTCTTAAACTTCAAGTCATGCCACAGAAATGTTGCCCCATGAACTCAGCGGGGTTCAGAATTCTTAGAAAGATAATCAGCAGGGCATTGTTCTAGTTCTATCTTTGTTATTGTTAAGACCTGCTCAGCATACTGATTCTTATAAACCTTAGCAGCTTCATCTGTAAAACACGGAGATTAGATTCAGGGATGTCGAAAGAGGTCTCTTGAAGTACAGACTTCTAGGATTTAAATACAAGGTAAAATAGGCCTAACTTTTGTTAGGATTTTTCTCTTTTTAGTTACCTCTTTAGAGTTTGGATGTTACACATGTAGCCATCCCTGCTTGATGTTCACAGCACATTTTGCTGATGGGTCTAGCTATTCTTTTTACTGAGTTTGGAAGAGACTTCAGAATCCTACTCAACACAGTATTCCAATGTGTTGAGCCACTATCAACCCTTTGGCTTTTCATTTGAAGAACTTCACATAATTTGCAGTCTTAAGTACTTAGAGCTGTCTTTTGTAGTAGCCCTGTATTTTTTCTTGCCACTACACTTAATTTTTTATAACTCGCTAACCATAGAATGGATTCTCAGTTTGGGGAAATTTACATGTAAGGTACCTAATTCTTTAAAAAAAAAAAAATACAATTTTCAGCCCTTCTCTATTCCTCCCGCTGTGTGTTTCTAAGCAATGTGGAGAGGGGGGTAAGCCACTGAATAGGCAACTGTAGCTGTAGTGTTCGAAGTACAATGGCACTTAGAAAATCAGGGGCTAGGTAGATGGGTGGAAAAGACATGCAACTAATTCTGGAAATCAAATAATTGTTTCTAGAAAAGGCCATGGGCAAGAATGTTCTAATGTAGGGAGGGGTGCACCCAAAACCTGATGGAGAGACAGATACTATGGCCTGGTTGGGAAAGGTTAGGTCATTCAGAACAGCCAAGCATACCATAGAGTGGACTGGGAACCATGGGAGACACAAAATGAGAAGGTGATCAGAAGGCATGATGTTTAAAAAAAAAAAAAAAAAAAAAAAAAAAAAAAAAAAAAAAAGAAAGAAAGAAAGAAAGAAAGAAAGAAAGAAAGAAAGAAAGAAAAAGAAATTCACTACTTTGATTCGAGAGAGAACTTTAAAGGTAAAGACATAAACAAAAAACACCCCCCCACCACCACCCTGGGCTGGGGGAGAGTAATGGTAAAAGGAATATTAGGGAAAATAGCTCTTTATGCCAAATTTTTTCATATAAATAAAGTCTCATATAATGAGAAAAAGGGCAGAGGAGAAATTCCCCTCTATAGCATTTGGAGTTAGGTTTATTGTCCTGTCCACAATAAAGGCAAATACCGGAGCACTTGTACCCTAAATATGACAGCAATTAATATACTTAGAGCTTCTAAAGATTTATTTTTCGGTGTTACATAACCCAAATCTTAACATCTTGGAATGGTGCTTATGCCAACAGAGTATAGGCACATAGCATTAAAGAATGAGAATTCCACTTGGTTGACTCAAATTTTATCTATGGATATGCCCAAATATGCCAGGCACTGTGGTAAATGATGGAAATAAGGCCATGAACGAATTAAAATGCCTTCAAAGGGCTTCTCATCTAGCCTATAGACATTCATTAACCGTTGAGACAAGCACTTACAAGGAAAAGTTATGTATAGAAAGAGGATCACATGAAAGGACACTTTAAAAAGCAGGACTCAGGGAGGCTGTAGAAGTTTAACACATTCTGAGTCCTAAAAGGCGAAGAAGAAAAATAAGGGGACAGAGCCCCAGGTTTCTCAAGTGGTAAGACATGCGGCACCCTGTGGCGGCATTTTTGTTTGCTTTAACTAGTGGGGAGGGGATGCTCCTGGCACCTAACCTAGAGCCCAGAATTGATAAATATCCTGGGATGTATAGGCCAGCTTCCTCTGAGAATTATCTGGCCCAAGTGTCACTAGTATCAAGGGTGAGAAACTGAGCTAGAGTGAACAGCATCTCTGCCTCAGGCCTCACAGCGGCAAGAACCAGGCAAAGGTGCAAACTGAAGGAAGGTCAGGGGCTGCACTGATGCGGGAGCATGAGCTGAGGTCCCAATACGGCAAGGACCACATCGTGTCTCACAGATACAGAGTTTGGGTGGTTGTTTTGCCTAAGGCAGTGATGAGCCTCCCGAGATATTTAAGCAGGACAGCCACAGGCTGATTCCCTTAAAATTTACTGGCATGTGAGTGAGATGTAAGGAAAAAAGGTGAAAAGTGAGGTAAGAACCCAGAGAGGCATCAAGAGGAGACCGGGATGCTAAATATTATCAAGGCCTCGGCATTAATGCAAACATTTGTAATCACAGAGCAATTCATCATTTTAGCTTAGGAAGTTTTATCCACCTTCTTTCAGAACAATACTGCCTAATCTTTGCCCCATCTGTTTTCTGTTGATTTGTCTCAACATTTATGGAGTACTTTCATGTAAAGAAAAGGGAGGGTCACCATTTTGGATACAGATGAGGAAGTCAGCTCCTGATGGTACAGTATGAACATGCTAAGCATTAAAAGGTTAAGATAAAAGATGTGGTAAGAAATGACAGGAGATTATATTGTACTCTTCCATAGATGATTAAGAGAAGCAATTAAACTACTCTTGCTCTGTGTATTTCAAGAGTCATCTCAAGTTTTAACCTTATTTTACTTTGGCTTTCCTATCTCAGCTGACTCTGATGTGAGTAGGTGGATGGGGAATTTGTGTGTTTAATTGGTTTTTTTTTTTCCTCCCTCCTCCAGAAACACAGGTATTCCTCAAAAACCAGTCGCAGATAATCAAATCTAGATAGCAACTTCCCAAATTCTAACCCTTTAATACACATCTCATGATCATTGCTAATTCACTTATCACCTGAATTCTTAATATTTTTCTGTAAATACATTTTTTAAATCACTGTTCTAGATAGAAAAATCCATTTAACTATACATAAATACAAGTTAGATTAAAAAAAACACAATTTAAGGGACTCAACACAATGTGGGGAAATTCAAGCTAACTATTCTTGTCTGATAAAGAGACCAACATGAAGCTGCTGCATTAAAAAAATCAAATTCACAGATTTTAGAGAAGTATTCACGTCTATCATCAAACAGAAGCTTCCCTAATGGCCAAGAGTCGGCAATCTGGCCTGGCAATTGTTTTTGTACAAATGGTGAGCTAAGAATGATTTTTATGTTTAAATGGCTAGGGAAAAAAATCCGAGTAAGATTAGTATTAAATGACATGTAAAAATTACATGAAACTCTAGTCTCAGTGTTTATAAAAAAAAAAAAAGGTTTATTTGGAGTCACAGCTATCATTTATTGTTCTGTATCATACTATCTACAGCTGGGTTCTTTTTAAAATGGCTGAGCTGAATAGCAGTTACAGAGACTGTCTGGCCTGCAAAGCTTAAGGTATTTACTATCTAGTTTTTTAAAATAAAAAGTTCGTTCGCTCTCCTGTGTGATCCACATCAGGCACTCTACCTAAAATTACTGTGTACCACCTGTGGTATATATAGCTCTAACACTGGAAAATTCTGTTTTGTGAATGAACATTGCTAAAAACTGGGGTTTTGCATGCCACACAAAAAGCAATAAAGCTCCAGAGAAGTGGGTATCCCTTTGGTAAATGACAACATCAAAAGCAAGAGTAGGTAAATATTACACAATAATATACAGAACATATCCAAATTTCTGGCTTTTAGATGCAGACTGACTGGAAAAATGAATAGAAATAAGTTTGGTGACTGTTCCTGTTTGTGTACAAACAGGCTATTTATCTACTTGTGAGGATGATGATGGGTTTTTTCCTCCATATAAACAGTGAAATCCATTCTGATGAACACGCTGATAACACGATAAAGTCTCAAATTCTATACTTAGTTTCACTTAATGCACTTACCACAGCTAATGAGAGCTATTCGTGCACACCTTGAAATTTAAAAAAAGGCCTAATTCTCCAAAGTGTGGGGAATGAAAAAAATGATTAGCAAGCTCTGTCTACACCAACAAGGCTGCCACCACCAACTCATTTAAAGCACAACATACTAAGTAAGCAAAGCAATGACAGACTGAATAAGTGCATCATGATGGCTTCTCTGAAGAAAACAACACTCTGCTGTTATATAAAAGCAGTCAGGGGCACAATATGCCACTAATTTATCAAAGCTAAGTACAAAAAATAAAACTGAGTCACCTTAGACCTGCGGAAAGTGATACTCCTCTGTTGAGTGGAGACCTCCGAATCTTGGGCATGCTGTGCAAAAGAATCACCACCTTTTATAGCTTTTAAAAGCCTGATTCCCAGGCCCCGCCCCCAATTAACCAGCACCAGGGTTTAGTAAAGATGCTCAGATGATGCCAATCGGCAGCCACAGCTGGGCACCATTGCTAGCCAACTATCCTACTGTGGGCCCCGCTGCTTGCAAGATGTTAAATGGGCTCACTTGGGATGAGAAATTGAGTTGATCAGGTGCACATGAGGTGGAATGAACAAAAGGAATTCTAGGAGGATATCACTTGAGAAGGCTGATGGGTTTGCAGATCTCTGAGAATACTAAAATTTTAACTTGGGGTTTATAGTGCCTGTCTAAAAATCTTAAGTTAATGGAATGTAAAAAGTTCATCCAACTAATTAGTCTGTTCTGTTTCCATGACTTAAGTTATTTTTAAAAGTTAAAAGGAATGATTATGCCAGGTTCCTTGAATTCCTCCTTAAGCTAAATCTTTGGGGGAACAGGAACTGGGAGTAAAGGATATTCCCATAAGTGACAAGCTGTCACACATGGCAATGATAGCAGTGCTGCCCTAGTCAGTACACTTTGAGATATAAATCAAACAAAAGGCATTGAAGGCTATCTGCATATTGGTTTTGGTGCTGAGTACATTTCTTGTATCTGCATATTGGTTTTGGTGCTGAGCTATATTTCTTCCACCATCATCCCCAGATCCCTTCACCCTGACTTGTGCTTAATAACCCTTGCATTAATCAACATGGGTTTTGCCCAGAAGCTTCTTAAAAGGCAGATGACAGGGGGAGGAGCATCAGTTGTTAGCATATGACAGTTACCCAGTTCTCCAGCAACAATTCCTCAGTTTACCCATTGAGACTAATCCTTAGGAGATTAATTTTTGAGTCCTCTGAATCAAGCCCAATTTTTGCTTCTAGGAACCCAGTCTGTCTTCCAGGAAAATTATGCAAGTATTTAAAATTCTCTTAAAAACTGAGAACAAACTGAGGGTTGATGGGGGTGGGAGGGAGGGGAGGGTGGGTGATGGGTATTGAGGAGGGCACCTTTTGGGATGAGCACTGGGTGTTGTATGGAAACCAATTTGACAATAAACTTCATACTTAAAAAAATAAAAATTCATTTATTAAAACTTCTAATTTCATAGAGCAAATGTCAAATAAAATTTGGCAGAGGGATTTTTTTAGCATGAAAAGTCTCATTATTCTCACTTTTTCTGCACCCCATCAAACACCTTTGGCCAATCCCTCTCTTAACCAACGGGGACAAGATTTCTCACACTTTGGAGACTTAGTAGGGCATTTTCTGGTAGTGGAATGGTATGAATTAATATTCCTGGAGGCTATAATTTTGCATATATGGAGCACCATCTACACAAAATGCCAGGCACACTATCCTGACAGCTCATCACAAACCCATGAGTTAGACAATATTATCCATGAGTTAGACAATATTATCCCTAATTACAGATGAAAGAGCTGAGCCTCACAAAGGCTATGTAAAATGCCTCATATAATCAGTGGTCATTCTATGATTCATACCCAGGCTGCCTGACTGTAAAATATGGGCTCCCAATCTCTATACTGCCAACTGGATACATGCAGGGCAACCAAGCAGCACTTCTGGGGACCAATGGAAGATCTCACAATAGCATCATTCCCAGCACAAATGGGTATGTCATACTACAGGCTATCTGCCACAATGCTATGGTATAATGATGCCATTGTAGAAGAAAACCCAAGGTCATTTGACAAACTCTCAGCAGTTCACCATTTTCTTTGTTAACCTATTGATTTTTTTCTTGGGGAGGAAGCATGTGACTAGATAGCAGGTCTTCCTACCATATCACAAACCGGTTATGGATAAATACAATTGTTTCTACCAGAAACACACAAACAAATTGGATAAGCTTTTGAGGAATATACTTTAAAAATCAGGGGTACATAATTAATTGCTTGCAACTCAGGAAATGTGGTTTAAGTGATGCTGACAATGAAGTTCTGCCTTCAGTAATATTCCCCATGGGAGTAATTCTCATATATTGGTCTAGGCACTGGTTGTGTCCAGTCACTAAGATGCTTATTAAAAATGCAGATTCCTAAGATTCACCCAAACTGAATCAGACTATCCAGGGGTGATGATCTGGAAACTGTGTTTCCAACAAAGCCCAAGTGATGGTAGTATATAGCCAGAATTAGGAACTAATTCACTAAGTTAGAGTGAATAGGGACAATTGCCTCGGACCAATCCATTTGACTTTTTAATAAATATTTACTGAGCGAATACTGCCTGCCGAGCACTGTGGAACTTGGAGAACAGGCTGTGAACAGGGCAGATAAGGTTCATCATATGGAGTTTACAATCCAGTGATGGGCAACAGCAGTAAGCAAGTAGATATATGCATAAATGAGATAATTTCAGGTGTGGCATTACAGGCTGCTAAAACGGGAAAGAATATGGTGGTGAATCAAGAAGGTGGATGATTAGACAGAAAATAAAGGCAGGGAGTGAAGAAAGAGGCATCCCACTTTCCCAAATGGTACTAGAAAAATAGCCCAGACATTAACCATGCAGGCAGTTTCAAATTTCATATCCCCAGTAGTTAGAAATTAGGACAGATCAGTCATTGCTTATCACATACCTGAGGCAAAGACAATGTCTTGGGGACAGATGGTTTGACACTAGGCCTGAAGTGCCTCAGCCTATAATCTTTCCTCTGCCTGTGGGGCTCCGCCCCTGTAATCTCCCCAGAGACCTCCCTGGAAACCCCTAGTTTTTCCATCCACCAGGAACCACTACATCTCTGCCTAGATGTGGGGGACTTAGGGTTTGAACCAAGTTCTGTTTGATTGCAATGACCATGCTCTTTCTAAAAACTGTAAGATGAAATAAAGGATTAATATTTGGTGGGGGTTACTGGTGGTTGGGCAGCACAAGAGGATTGAAGAAATGGGATACAACAGAAAACTCTTGGCCCATGTCCTCAGCTCCATGGTCATTCACACTATTCACTTTAAACTGATCTTCACCAGGTAAAATGTCTGCTGATGGAAGACACAGTGTGGCTTCCTCAGGCCTCCACTTCCATGTCTGGCTCTGTTTACTTCCTTCTCTTGAACCTTTCCAGAAAAAAAAAAAATAAGAAGGAAATGTTCTTAGTTGTTCTAATTCTTAGTTTTTCCACCTATAAGTGAAGATGTAGTGAGAGCATATCTGTAGTCAGAAGACTAATAATTCTTATAAATTTTGCAGTTGAAAAGATGAGGAGAGATGATGCCATAGGTAGATGAAGGTAGGGGAGAATATAAATCACAAGGGCATGAGATTGAATGGCTATGGAATAAATAACTTTTTCCAGTGGATCCCAGTGTGTAGGACACTGGCCACTCATGAAAAGATAGTAGGTGTGATAAAGTGTCCAATAGCTTTGAGTTTCTATAACATTCTCACTGGAAATAACTTGTTTCCAATTTTCCATCAACCTTTCTGAGTACATTAAGGAGAAAGACTCAGTTTGTTGCTAGCATTTATATATATATATCTTTGTAACTTAAACATTGTATCTATACATAAAATTCTACTTGTTATTCTGGTGTTCCATTCTGAATAGTGATAAAATGTTTTCATTCCAAGTATATTTAAGTTAAAAGGGAGAAATGAATTTATTTTTTTTCAACATATGAAATTTATTCTCAAAATAGTTTCCATACAACACCCAGTGCTCATCCCAAAAGGTGCCCTCCCCAATACCCATCACCCACCCTCCCCTCCCTCCCACCCCCCATCAACCCTCAGTTTGTTCTCAGGAAATGAATTTAAATAAAGTTCAAGCAAATAAATTATAGGTGGTATAGATGTGGCTAAAATGGTGATGGAAAATGGCTGAAGTTTGGTAAATGCTATCTAGCACAATCTCCTTTCTTTACAGGTAAAAACCCTTAGGTCCAGAGAACTGAACTAAGTCACAGCCACACTACCAAGATATCAACTGACAATTTAGTACAGATTTGCTAGAAAGTCTTTCCCAAATAAGTACAGTACAGTATCTGTCAGAATTCAGAAACTTTCTAGCAAATCTGTATACCAACTCAGGAAAAACAGAGAAAGAATAGGTGTAAACCCTCCATCTATCCTTTCTAGTTGTGGGCCAATAAAAAGTCACCAGATGTATCTAGGGGAGCCTGGGTAGCTCAGCCGGTTAAGCATCCAACTTCAGCTCAGGTCATGATCTCGTGGTTCATGGGTTCAAGCCCAGTGTTGGGCTCTATGCTGACAGCTTGGAGCCTGGAGCCTGCTTTTGATTCTGTCTCATTCTCTCTCTGCCCCTCCCATGTTCGCTGTCTCTCTCTCTTAAAAAATAAATAAAATAAATACATAAACTTAAAAAATATTTTTAAAAAGCCATCAGACCTATCTAAGCTTTATTTTCCTCATTTGTTGAAAACAAAGAAACCAACTAACAATGCCAATACAAGCATAACAACACTTACCTTGGAAAGCTGTAAAAATTAAGGCATGTGACAATGTAAGGGCCAGGCACACAGAAAGTGACCATATAATGCAACATTCAGTTCTTTCCTCCTGCCCCTCAAAATATGTTTTGAGATTTGAATGACTGGAAAGCATGTATTCCTTCCTAATTTCCACTTCTCTCATGCCAAGATGATTTTTCCATTCAAATAAGATGTGGAGTTCAAGGGTTCATGGGGCAAGAATTGTGTTACACCTGAGGGACACTTTTTACAGAAAGAAAATTAGTAAATTATTGAGTAAAAAGAAAAAAACAGAGGTTTTTTTGTTTGTTTTTGCTTTTTCCTTTTTTGAGAGAGAGAGCTTAAATTGGAGAGAGGGGCAGAGGGCAGAGGAAGAGAGAGAGAGAGAATCTTAAGCAGGCTCCCTGCTGACTCTGGGCTTGATCCCATGATCCTGGGGTCATGACCTGAACCAAAATCAAGAGTTAGATGCTCAACCTGAGCCCACCCAGGTGCCCCCACTGAGAGCTTTTAAAAAGAGCAGATGAATAGGTAAGAACTGAGTTAAGCACCTTCTCTTTCTGAAGACCGATAGAATTTAATTAGAACAGGACCCATTTCTCCAACTATGCTAACCCTCTGCTGGAGACCAGTGAAGAAACTGGGTGGGGGGGGGGGTGGAGATCATTTAAAATATCCCATTTTCTTCTCTAAAAGATCTATAGAGGGGCACCTGGGTGGTTCAGTTGATTGGGCATCTGACTCTTGATTTCAGCTCAGGTCATGATCTCATGTTTCATGAGACTGAGCCCCACATCAGGTTCTGTGCTGACAGCTCAGAGCCCACTTGGGATTCTGTGTCTTCCCCTCTCTCTGTCCTTCTTTTACTCATACTTGCATGCTCTCTCTCAAAATAAATAAATAAACTTAAAAAAAAAAAAGATCTACAGAGATAATTAAATAAATGCAGTGGTCATCTCAACTTTCTTTGTCATTGCCTGTGTGGATGTTTGTGGGGACCATGAAAATGTGCCCCTCACATCTCCTGCTGTGGGAACAGAGGTGACGAGAGCCACAGTTGCTGTCCCGTTTGGATCCACCACTGTATCTGTGCTGAGGCCAGGCTTCCCACAGCCTGCTCCTAGTCACTGACTAAACATAGTGGAGAAACTAACTCGAGTCCATTTCTGCAGGATGCAAGTAAGCTCTGATAGGCAACTTTGGCCTGTGGACTCTTCACTGTCCTGGTTGACACTCTTCTAGAATATGCTGCTGTCCGGGGCTCTTCTTCCCAATCCTGGTTCCTTCCCACTCTCCTGCCACTGGTGTCAGACTCATATTGCCATCTGAAGGCTCTCCCCACTTCTACACCTGTGCTTCAGCCTTCACAGGTGTCCCCCTGCCCCTCCCCCCACCACCAAATTTCTTGCATATCTAATCCTTAGTGTCTGCTTCTCAGAGAACCCAAAATACACAACATTGTTCCGAAAGTTTAACTACTACCAAACAGATAACTCTGCCCACGCTTTAAAATGAGTAACTAGCTGGGGATTCAGACATGTCCCATTGGTTACAATAGAAAGGGAAAAAATGTTCTGTTAGCATTTTGTGTAAACTTATGACCACATTTAATCACCCAAAGTGTACCTTCACTGACTACCAGATGTGTCATTAACCATTTCTGAAAAAAGTGAAATAAAATCACCCAGCATGAGAATGCTGTGGAATAAGTCAATACTAACAGATGGTGTTTATTTTGTCACTGCTTGTGTTAAAAAAATTACCACCTAGTTCCATCAAATCCATTTCTTTAAGGTGGAAGCTTTATGTAAAAACTGCTACAGAAAATGCAATATTTTATCAGCTGTCATTGAGTTCCTTAAAATATGAGCACTTGTTTTCATGGTTTTCAGTTTTCTAGGACATGGTGCAATACGCAGGAGATGGGTTTGTATAAATCTGACACGATGGAGTATTTTGCCAGCAGCTCTGTCTTGCAACATGCAATCTGTTTTGTTTTTCAAACAAAGTTGGGACATGAGTCAGTTGGAACACGAGTGTTTCCAGGATCAAGATAGAAATTCCTCAATTAAACAACCTTCTGCAGTGTGATATAGTCTACATAACCAACAAAAGGGGACCATTTAAATACATTATCCCATGCTCATTTTAGACAGAGTCACAAGGAGAATCATGAAAAATGAGGAGTTAGAAGACTATGTAATAACAAGGAAAGTTCACAACCCATCAAGTGAAAAAAATCATCGTACAATAAGTAAAATATGATGCCATTTTTCTTTCAAAATACATACACTGAGAAGTAGTCCAACAGGGTGGCTAGGAGAGGTAATACTGAGCCAGGCTGTGTGAGTGTAAATCCGGGCTCTGCCCCTCTCTCTCGCTACCTTTATAGCCTTGCTGAAGTCACTTGACCTGTCTCTATCCCAGGTTCTCCACGCATCAAGGGTGATAATAAGAGTGTCCATATTTCATGGGGCTCTTTAGAAGATTAAATGTAAAATTTTTTAAAGTGCCCAGCACAGCATGTCATACAAATATTGTTGTTATTATTTTAATTTTTACTACATACAATTGTAGAGAAAGTCTTGGAAGCATATCTCACAATGTTGATAGTGACTCTTGCTAAACGATAAGATTGCAGATGATTTTCAAGTGTTTTTTTTTTTTTTTTTGTCTTGGCTTATTTGTTTAATCTAATGTTTTGTCACACATCCCAAGATATACCATTTGGAAAGGAAAGGAGAGAAAGGGAGAAGAAGGAGGGAAATTCTCACATGTTTTTGCCCTACCAAATTCTGCTATTATAAAAAGTGTGTAATTGGCTAAAGTGGTTTATTTTTTTTTAAGTCTTAAACTCAAAGTACCTTGATCATTTAGAATTTCTCTTTAAATACCTTAACTGAAACTTTGGTGAACTCTCAACCTCAGTGCTAGCACACTTAGTGAACAAAATCACATATCAGTCAATGCGATGATGGAACAAAATGAAAACACTAGGTAAACAGAGAGAGTGTGTTTCCCTGATAATAAGTTGGAGGATCAGTGTACTCCCTTGCCGATGGTTCCATTTCACCCTTCCCCACTTTATAATGGCAGCTGAGCCTTGTCATTTTCTTTCAGAAAACAGTGGTCTCTGTAGCCTTTCTGCATATGTACTGACAATTATACTGAATGAACATATTGGTTATATATGTATATATGCTCTAAATAAGTAAATACAATTAAATGTTACATACGTGCCATTTGATTTAAAACAGCAGACTTAAAGAAATCAAACTTTGTTTCTTGGTACCCTGTAGTACACCTGAGTCAATTGGCTCTGAGGTTAGCAGAGAACACATCACTAAAGCTCAATAGCAAAGTAGCAAATGAAAAAATTAAAGCTGAGATACCACTACCGCCATGCTCTAGGTATCCTTTTTGTTACATGTGTCTGACGACATGTTCTAAGATATTTGACAACAGATTTTTCAACAAGTAGGAATCTGGTGATGAGACTGGGAGTGTTCTGGAATCTGGCTTTGTCTCTTTCCCCCAGAATTTCAACAGGTCTTTGGCAAATGGGAAGTGGGGCTTCTAAGCTGAGAGACCTCTCATGTACCAACAGGTCTTAAGCTTCACTTGTTAAGGTTTAATATCTAAGTTAATGTCTAATATCTTTAATATCTAATATCTTTAATATATAATGCACCAGTTCCTTTTAATGGCTCCAGAGTTCCAGCAAAGTTAAGTGATGGACAAATTGTACTTTTTTCTTAATCTTAATAGTTAGGTTGTCCTTCAAGAAAATTCCAGAACACATCTCTGAACATCACCTCATTCCATGAGATTGGCCCTTGTGATACTGAATGAAGTTACCATAGAAACTCATCAAGTCCCACTTATGCCAAGACTTGCCTCCCATTTCTACTCTGTAAACATGTTTCCATTTTTAAAGCCCTCGCTCAATCAAAGTGACTGCTGTGCAGAACTACCTGGAGAAAATAGGCCCTCCACATAAACATGCAGCAACCTTTGGGCTATGATGCCTGAGAGGAAATAAATCTTAACAAATGTGCTACAGCTCCTTTAAACACTTAAGTCATAAAGACATGCATCATTATTCACCCAAGATAGCAGACTTTTCCATCTCTAATCTAAAACATTAAGGATAAGAAAAGTCAGAGGCTCTACATAAAACCTGGTTTTTTTGGCTATTAAAGCATGAAGTTGCATTGCTTAGGCATTTAATAAGGAGTTGCCCTACACTTCTCACATGCATATACTCAATGTGTCCTTATAAAGATGTCATTTGTCATGGGATGGATAAGTGGACTGTGGCAAATAGTAGTAAGTGATCAATAAATTCCAAGTCTTATTATGAGTCAGGAACTATTCTAAATGCTTTAATGCATTATCTTGTTTAATCTTTACATCAATTGTATGAGAAACATAGATTTATTATTCCCATTTTATAGATGAGGAAATTTGATGCTAAAAGGTGGAAAGTGACTTGCTCAAGGTAATACTACTACTGATGGTCATGCTAGATTAGAACTCAGGTTATCGCATTCCACCAGCTGATATTATCTGGTTCTACAAGTGGGTTAACCAATCATAACACTCTGTTGAAAATCCTAATGGGTGCTCTTATCCAGCTGTTGTGTTCCATTCCCTCTATAACCCTTAGCCACTTTTTAGAAAGGCAAATGTACCCTGTAGTTAGCAACAGGGACACAGCTTTTTCATTTTTTGATCACCTATCACAGACTACTGTGTACCTACCTGTCATGAATTACCTCAACTATATGTTGTTTAGATGATGTTTAGAATTAAAACGTTTTGAAGATTTCAATTTAAAAAGGCTTTTGTGTTTTCACAATACTTTTGTAAGCTCTGGGACCAGGTAGAAGCTCATAAGTAGAAGGTAGGAATAAAAATTCTCTGAAAAAGAATTACCAACGTATCAATGAACTGGCAGTACCAACCACTGAGATATTGAAAATGCATTTCCTCCCAACAGTACTTAAAAGATCATCTCAGGGGTTCCCTAGGAAAAAGAAAATTAGAGAGGGGAAAAAAGAGCGAGAGGGAGAGAATATTGCTTGCTTGATTGATTCAAGGTGGAATGTAAAAACCCAGACTTACATGTACTTGAGCTATGAAAACAGAAGAACAGACTTTATGTTGGCATTGCAGATTTGGGGTATGTGGACACAAAAAGAAGAGATAACTTTTTATCTTCACAGATGGCTTCATTTTTTTTTTTCTCATTAAACCATACATTTGAGTCACTTTTAAAAAAATACAATTATATTCCACAGTACAAACATTCCACAATTCCCTTTTAAAGTTGGTTTTGGAAACTGCAAAGTTGGACAGTAATGAAAGGGAAGGTGTTACTATCGATGACCAGCAAATCCACCTGAGGTTTCCATGAGTTTTGTTTTAAAATATGAGCCCAGGATGGAAACCACCAAGATAGCACTGAGTACTAGTTGAGAGCTAATGATACAGATTTCATAAGATCTGATTTGGGTTGCAATTTGACCTCTCTACTCACAAACCATGTATTCCTGAGCCAAAGGCTCCTGTCTACATGTCTCAGTTTATCTTATCCATACAATGGTGATATTAATGAAATCTGGACATTTATTAACAGAACTTTCATGAATTAACTGAGATAATGTATGTGAGGGTGGTTCAGTATAACAGGTGTTCAATTAAGATACGTCTTCTTATGACAGTTACAATAACTATTACTAATCTTATGATTAATGGGAAAAGGACTTTTGGTGATCAAAAGAAATAATCCAATCTTCCTACAACAGCACATAGCACGCTTTATTCTTACAATGAAATATTTTAACTACATTCTTCCATTGGTTCCCACCTTGCAAGAGAAGAAGAATAGACAAGAGTATTTGTGTTGAGGAATGTTTTCTTAAATATTACTCAAGCTCCGACAGTACAAGATTTCTTCATTTGTTGAAGACTCATTCTCTCAGCTTCGCCATTTATACTATGAGTCAAATGTCAGTGTGTGCCATTATTCTTGATAATTCTTGATGCAGTTTTGATGCTGAAGGTACAGGGAATGAGCTAGGAGTTTTCTGAATGCAAAATCTTTCTATTCTGTGCCAATACCTAGCTGATGGCTCTGCATGTGCATACCCACACGAGACTCAACAGCCAGGTAGCTCATTTGGAAATACCATCAACTAACTGGGACAGGTAGCCAAGGCTGAGGCCATCTGTCTCATGGAGAAGAATCCAGTGTGTGCTAAAGACTTCATCAGAGAGGCTTGAGTATGTACTTTGTGCTTTTCCTCATCAAAATAAATTTGAGTGTTGGTCAGGATCATTTTACTAAATTATGACTGCAGAATATGAGCTGGCATTGTTGATCTCCTTGACAGCTGCAGAGGACCCTCTGGTTTGCCTCACCGCCACATCCACACAGTGTGTAATGTGTCCTTTTCAAAGCTTGGGAAGACACAGTCAGACACAATGGTGACCCAGCCACCCAAAAGGAATTTCTGTTAGTACTACATGCATTTTCAATTTAAAATTACTTCCAATTACATTAGAATCATCATAAATAAGAGTACAATGTGGTAAAGAGTGAAGTTGGCAGGCCATTCATAGATTGATTGTTATTAAAATCAGCATTATTATGATTCCATCAATTATTTCTACACTTTGGAACATTTTGTTTTCTTCTAGACCTCTTTACATGCTTTTGTGACTTTCATTACAATGTCAGGTGCCCCTTTCAAAGGAATATAAATTTCATGTCTGACAAATATGGTTTTCCCTATCTCAGGAAACCATTCTATTTTGGGGCATGGAGAAAATGACAATGTTATTCCTAATGCTGGTTGTGTTTACTTCCTTACATATACCTATTTATCAGCAGCTTTTGGGACTCCATTACAGTCACCAGATATTTATATAACAACAACAACACACTCTAGTTTTTAATGATGAACATATGGGCATTGTTCTACTTCACATGAACAGTGTTCTTCTAAGAGATTAGTCACATTTGTGCAGCCAGGAAGTCAGATAATATCATAGTAACCATCTTTCCTTTGAGCAACGAGGACATAGTAGTATAAAAATGGCAGCCAAGGCAATGTCTATTTTCTTGACTTTTGTATCTATGATGCTTAGTGAGTAAGAGAGATATGGTTCTGCCTGCTACAAAGTACTGGCAGAGATGGGCAATAAATATTCAACCAGACAAATATACACAATTAATACAGATTATGATAACTGCTATGAAAGAAATAAGTGTAGTTGCTACTATTATTATCCATTAGTACACAACACTGTACTAACAAACATCCAACACATTAAAAAGATGCCATGTATTTCAACAGCAATAGGGATATATATATCCCTATATCATTCGGTTGAAAGGTTTCATTTGAGAAAAAGTAGGTATTATTTTCTTTCTCCTTTGTTATTTAGTTGTGTATCTATAATAAAACAACAAAGGGTAACCATGGTAAATTTATTCTCTCCAAAGTAAGCTATGAACAAAGAATCTGATTATATTTTATCAAGTGTCTAAGATCATGAGTCTTACTGTTATGTACAAGGTCCCCAACTTGTCTAACACTTCCACACATACTTTGCCTAAAGGGCTATAGGCATCACTTATCTCTCCATCACTGAGCCCTAGAATTAGTGGTCCCATTCCAGAGAGAGTTCTCACACTGAAAGAGAATTACATAGCTGCTGCTGATCTCCATGCTAGGTCAAGACCTGTGTGTATAGATATAAATGGTCAATAAAGAATCACCATATATAAGGAACATCAACATTATGAAGCAAGAGAAATGCCTATCTCAAAGGAAAGAGTTTGCCAAAATCCAACACAAGTTCTCAAAATTATTTATAATTATTAACCATAGAGAAGTGAAAAAGGATATTGTGCCCATAACAACAGGTTTTTATGAAAAAGCATTCTCTCTTTGTGTGTATGCTCTTTCTCTCTCAACATGGACAGCACACACACATACCCACACACACCCCTCCCTAAGATAAGGTTTGCACTCCAGAATAGCAGTAAGAACAAAGCTAAAAAGTAAATGAGTGATTTGTAAGTAAAGCCTAAGAAATCGTCTAGACATAATTCAAAATTGAAAGAGTTGAACATATCTCTTCTTCATCTTGGCCAGTTTTTTTTTTTTTTTAATTTTTTTTTTTTCAACGTTTATTTATTTTTGGGACAGAGAGAGACAGAGCATGAACGGGGGAGGGGCAGAGAGAGAGGGAGACACAGAATCGGAAACAGGCTCCAGGCTCTGAGCCATCAGCCCAGAGCCTGACGCGGGGCTCGAACTCACGGACCGCGAGATCGTGACCTGGCTGAAGTCGGACGCCCAACCGACTGCGCCACCCAGGCGCCCCCATCTTGGCCAGTTTTGATGAGGATGTTAATGCTGGCTTTCCTGCTGTCCAAAAGTTGAGCATTCCTATGTAGACTTTCATATGTCAAAATGGCGTAATGAAGCAGTTACCACTAATTTACATGGCAAAATTTTTGAGCATTCCCAGACCCCCAAATTACCTCTCTGAGGCTCTTCTGATACCTTAGGATACATCTTGCTAACGGATGCACAAAATTAAAGCACAGATGCTCACAGACATGGTTCAAAGCTGTGGCAGCTTGATGCTGAGATGCTGAGTATAATTTTGGGGGACGGAGTTTGGCAGCACCACTGTGGCTGCTCAGGATTCCTGTTGCCTATATAATGACTTACTGAAAAACAAACATTGAACCCTATTTTCATTTCTTCCTTTTGTGTGCGTGTGTGTAAAAGTGAAAATCCTCTTTGGATTTCTTTTTGTTAGCAAAAACAAATACTAAAGTAGGTCTTTTGTAAAAGCAAAGTGGCATAATGCAAACTTTCAAAAAGGCAAGGATACCTATATTCCTACATTACTGGCAGTAGAATCCAATAACACATTTTTTGAGGGCAATTTGACTATATATATGCATACATATAAATATACAAATATATCCTTTGATCTAGTGAGTTTCATTCTAGACATTTGTCCTATAGGAATTAAGCATTGACATAAAGATGTTCATTTCAGCATTGTTTATATTGGTGAATAAAATAGATACAATTACAAATGCCCATTAGTAGGGGAATAAATTCATTGTGTTTCCATCTGTGGATAAGCTACACCTGTTAAAGGAAATAAGCTAGGGAATATTTCCTAAATGGAAAGATATTCATGGATATGTTATTAGAAAAAAGAAAGTTTCCAAAATCTATGTAATGTATAATCACCTTTTAATAAAGAAGAAAAGAAGAAAAACAAACTCTGTGTGTGTATGTGCGTGTGTGTATGTGCGTGTGTGTGTGCGTGTGCGTGTGTGTAAATCCTAGAAAAGTTCTAAAATAATTCAAACAATACTATTAGAAGTATAATTTGGACTTTGGGTTTAGGGAGCTTACCCAGCAATTCATAAGTATGTATAATTATAGGGTAAAAACCTCTGGTTTCTAAGTTTAACTTCACTATTGTTTTAAAATATAAAAATAGAAAATTGAATTTGAAAAAAAAATTACATAGTTAGCAACTTAAATCACAACTTTGTGTTTTGTTTTCTGTTTTTGTTTTTTGTTTTTCATTTTAATTCCAGTGTAGATAGCATATGGTGTTCTATTACTTTAAAGTGTACAATACAGTGATTCAACAATTCTATACATTACTCAGTGTTCATCACAAGTATACTCCTTAATCCTCATCACATATTTCATCCATCCCCCCATCCAACTCCTCCATCCATCTCCTCTCTGGTAACCATCAGTTTGTTCTCTATAGTTAAGATTCAGAAAGCACAACTTCTTTTGGTTGCAATTTTAATGAAAGTTTTCTAGAGGTATGAACATAATAACAACATTATTCCAAGACAGTTTACAACATAGAACCAATTAAGATTTATTCCCGAATGTGTGCCAAGCACCTAAAATGTGTCAAGGACTGAGTTCAGTTCTAGATTTATTAAAAACTGCCTGTAAAAGACTCATGGTTTTACCGGGGATAGAGCAAAATAAGTCACTGTAATTCAGAATGACAGGGGTATATGCTAGATGCAAACTTGGATCTCAAAGTCCTGCCACTTCTGCCTACTAAGCATTACCCCACCTGTCTGGTGCTGTGTCTCCCCAGGCTCTCCTGCACCCACAGCATCTTAACTAGTTCCCTCCTATCCTCTGGTTTTCCCCACTGTGGGGAAATCTCTTTCTTGGTCCTTAACACAGCATATGAACTGTAACTCACAGGCCCTTCTGGTATCTTGGTCTCCCATGGCCCTCCCACTTCACTTCTACCCTCCTCCTTCTTGCCTTTCAAATTACCACTCCCTCATTTGTCCCAAATCTTGTAACTCCTCTTTGCCTGGAAACCTCTTCCCCAACTCTTTGGCTGACTTTCTACTTATCCTTTAGATTTACTCCTTTTATAATTTTTTCAGGGAGTTTTTATTTTAACCCATTAGGGTCCCCCATATGTTTTTTCTTTAAATTTTTTTTTAATGTTTATTTATTTTTGAGAGGCAGAGAGAGACAGAGCATGAGTGGGGAAGGGACAGAGAGACACACACACACAGAATCTGCAGCAGGCTCCAGATTCTGAGCTGTCAGCACAGAGCCCAACATGTGGCTCGAACCCACAAACCATGAGATTATGACCTGGGCTGAAGCCGGATGCTTAACCGCCTGAGCCACCCAGGTGCCTGATATATTTTTTTCTTAAAAGCTATTTGTTCTTGTTTTCTCTATAAATCTACAAGCCATAGAAAGACAGGGATCATTTCTTTCTTTATCACCATCCCCAGTGCCAAGTACTGTACCCAGCGTAAAACAGGTTCAACATTGGCTGAAAGAATGGAGTGATTAATTAAATTATTAGGCTGGAAACCCTATGGGAGCACTAAGAAGGAAAGTCCACTGGAGCCTGGAGGATACTTTCTCTAAAGCCTGTGTCTTGAAGAATGACAAGGAGAAGACAAGGAAATGCACAGACAGACTTCTGATATTTAACCAGGTGGTTATAAAATCTGTGTTCTCTTAAAAATAAAGAATATCTTGGCCAATGAAAAGAGCTAACTTTTAAAAGAGCTGCTACCATGATGATACATAAACCATAAATGCTATTTATTCCATAAAAGATTCCGGCCAACCCTAGGTGACCACTGCAAAAAAGGTTTGGCTTTCCCTTTTCTGCATGTGGAGACAGAGACTACACTTCAGACTCGTCATCCAGATGATCAAATTATTTCTGCAGAATATTGACCTAGAACAAAAATCTAAGATGCTTACAATGTTATAGGGTATCAATTTCTAATAACCCATTTCAGGAAAACAGCCTAAGAAATTAGTTTCTAAGATTTCCCTATTAAATTAACCTTCCTAAAATAAAATCTTACATTTAGCATCAATAGAGAAATTTGGTTAAGAGTTGAATTATGAATACAATACATTGAAATTAATCGTCATTATATAGTCCCTTCAATAAGTCTAATCACTCCTAATCTAAACTGAATAAAAATAATGTACATATTTGCAAAAGAAGCGTATTTATAGTGCTTGCTGATAACATATACATTCATGGCTGGATTCCTGAATTGAAAAAATGCTTTTATTTTAACAGCCAGAGCTTTGAAATCTAATGAATTACCTATTTTATTTTTATCACTTGAATTTCACCATATGAATGTGGAAAAATAAGTATCTTATGCAATGCAGTTTAACATATTATTAATACTATTTTTTTCCTAGGTAGATCTTGAAGACTGTATAAGTAGATGATAACACGGTAAATCATATTTTAAACTTAGAGAGAAGTCAGAAAGGCTATAGGAAATAGTCCTGTGGCAGCTGATATGAAATTATAGGTACTTCATCAAAACCCAGCCAGCCACAGCTACCTCATAACTCATGCTTAGAGCTTCATAATGTGATTAGGTTTTCAAGAGGGTGCATTTGTGTTTTGGTTTTCTTTTAATCACTTTATGTTCAGCTTGGCTTCCAACTGACTACTGATTGACTACAGTCATCATGGCGAGAATAAAGAGATTGTCAACTTTGCTGAAGAAAAGTTATTAAATTTTAGTTTTCCTAAAGGGAAACATTCCCTGCAACAGTAATTGAAAAAAAATAAAATCTTTATTGACATTCTTTGAGGGAAAATACAATATTCAACATTTAGGCTGAAGCTAGATAGGTAAAGGAAATACAGATTTGAAGCAATTATACAGACAAAGTCAGGCAAGAAAATTGGCTGCAAGAGAAGGTGTCTTGTCTGCTGTTATCCTGTTCTGATTGGCAGAAAGGTTTCTACTTTTTTTAACTTTCACTTAGTCACTCACATACTCACTCCACAGATATTTAAGGAATGTTAAAAATATGAGTCACCTTTTCCCTCAAATGAGATGCAGGCTAATGGGTGGAGGGGTGTGGAACCAAAGATTACTAAACAAATAAGTGGACTTCAAGGGGGCAAGTGCTATAACAGGAATACAGACTATGGGAACACAGAGGAAAGAAAAGAATGACACTGAATGTAGAATCTTCTTGTTAGCTATTTTTACCAATCTCCAGATACTACACTATTGCCATTGAAGTGGAAAAGGCTCTTCATTGAGTATTTAGGAATCTTTTTCTTATAGCTTATTTTAAGAGGCAGGACTTATCTGCTGTATGTGATAACAATAAATGTTTCATATCTGGCTTTTAAAATCAAATAATTTTACCTGATTAAAAATATAACACATGTTCCTTATAGAGAATTTAGAAAATACAAAAAAAAAATTACAACGATGAAAGAAATAGAGAATTCATCAGTAATGACACTGTTTTAAGATGGTCATAATTTTATTTCATATATTTCTAATCTTTTTGTGTGTGTGTGTATATGTATTTCAGTTATATGTGTGTAATGAAAGTTATTCTTGCCTGTGACATGAACAGACCTAAACAGACTATTTTGTAGTCTGACATTTTAAATTTTATAACATATTGCAAATACCATTCTATATTTTAAATGTTGTTCTACACCATAATTTTAAGAGTCACATATTATTTTATTGCATTAGTACATCAATTTATTGAACCAATTGCCTACTGATGAACATACAGACTATTTCCTGTCCTACATTATAAAAGATGTAATAGTTTAGATAAGTGAAATTTGGGGAAGAGAGCTTAATCATTTTAACCATACCTTGTTCAAATTTATCTTAAAATCTCTGATATTATCAATAAGTAGATTTACATATTTTCTTTAATCATTATTATATTTTAAACCATATTTTGTAACTGTATGGTCCAAAAAACCCTGACACTTTCTATAAGCCTTTATGTTGAAAAGTAAACTTTAAAAAATAATGATGTTTTTTGAGTTGTGAGACCTGAAAATGTGAAGAAAAGAGGGATAAGGTTAGTACACAGAATATTTGCCATAAATATCTATAGATTTTGCTGGAGGGAGTAAAAGTTTAGGTCCGATTTATCTATCAACCAATAGAAATGGAAAAAATACTATTAGTCCCCAAAATAATAATTATTCAATAATTATTTAATCTATTTATTCCAGTACTAAGTCATGAGAAATGTCTTCTTGCAGAAATTCATAAGGATCTGTGTAACGTAACAAACAATATCCTCAATAACATAGTTGAAGTAAATGTAATTTTTATTTTTGTAAAACTAATTTTTTGTCAAATTTTACTGATTATTAAGAACAATTAAAATAAACTATATTGAAGGACTCTTCATATATTATATTCACATATCTTAAGATAACTGGAAACACTGGAATATTGTTAATCATTGTTACACTAGGAGCTGAATAAGAGATTTGATGACATTTCTTTGTCCTCCACATGTTGAAAGGCAAGTGGAGGAGTCTGAACAGAGCACAGAGGGAAAGGCCAATGACTTCCTGGTGCCCTTTTCTGTACAACATGCATACATTTAGTTGAGAGAATTACCTACAGACATAGGCTGACACTAAGAGGTCATTTTCAGGTACTCTGTTCTCACATAGTTTAATTAGTTTGACTTTTTCTTGATGACAAAAACATTAGATTCATAAAAAGGCCTAGTATAATCTCAAATTTTTCAAGGGCATTTCAGGAATGAGGAAAATGTATTTTTAATTCCATGAAGTATTGTTCCAGCAAAGGATAATTTAACATGGTGGATTACTGAAAACATATTATTTACAGGATATGAATGAAGAACAAAACTACAAAGAGTAGTCACTTTGCATAAAATTTGTCATCCCAAAGTTCCCTTTTTAGCTTTTGAAATGGAATTATTTGCCATTTTTTCCGGGAAGCTTTCCCTGAGTGATATCCTGTGCAGACATGAATGCATGTATTTTGTATGTGACAGAAAAATTTTATACTTACTATATTGCTTTGTACACATTCTCAAGTTCACTTAGCTTGTCAAAGTACTCCTGAGTATCAGGTATTAGAAATAAGTATAAAGTATAGGTAAGCTAAGTTTTCCTTTTGTAACCTACACTTATATTCCTAAATAAACCAGGAGCCATGTCTGCTATTTTTTTTTTTTTTTATGAGGGCTGATTTATAGGGTAATGTGATTAGCACTGTGCAGAGAAGAATGAGTAAAGAAGGGTGTTAGTGAGTGAATAAAGATGTTTAATTTCAAAGGAAAAACCTCTGGATTAAAAAGAAAAAGGCTGAAGTTTGAAGTGAAGATAGCAGAGGTGGAAAAAATATAACCAAAGATTCACAGAATGAACCTATCACCAAAATGGTAATATTTATAACATTCACATTCTGGAAAAATTGACCATGTGTAGAAAAAAAGGTGCCATGTAAATAGATATAACAAGTTGTTGCCATGATGTAGGCAGTTTTTCAAAACTGGCTTCTTGAATGTGCTTGAGACTTCACATTGCCTATTCCAGGTTATTGCCAAGTATCATGGGGTCAGTAAACACTCCAAAGGTTTTGGAAATTCAGACTGACCTCTGGCTTTTCTATATTACCCAGGTGACCTAAGAAGTGTGAACTCCCTGGGATGATGGGGAAACATAGAGGGAGGAAAAGTTTCTTATATAAGTATTGACCTGAATATAACAATATTTGCCTTGTATTCTCTATATGAGAATGTGACTTTCTGACTTAATGTAACAACTGTCATTGCCTAACGAATATTGAGCATGGGCTAGATCCCTTTGAGCTAGGTACCAGTATTTTTTCTAATTATATCAATAGAAGTAAACATTCTCTGGAGAATAATTAAATTCTAGGTAGCAAAACTGGGATTCTCACCCCCTTAACAAGTGTATATGGGAGGCTAGACTGTCACATAAAGTACTTAAATTGTGGTCAAAAAAGCATCCTAAGATTCTGTAAATATGGATCATCTTCAACCCCAGGGATGCTATGATAAAACTGAGTCAATCCTAGTGACACTCAGACATAGGAGTGGCATGCAGTGGAACATTCAGGCCTGGCTCTTCTAAATACAGATCAACCACATGGTGCAAAGATGTGCTGTGATGTACATATGAGTTTAGAACGAAAATTGTTAATGGAAAGATAGGACCACTGTTGTCTGAACATTCCTTTCTCTCTTTTTGTAAACCTTATGTGGCAATTTACTGTCAAATTCTACCTCCTCAGATTTATTTAAACATCAGCAGGTATACAAAAGTCTTTGTGTGCCACACCAAACAACAGGAAACAAGATACTTTATCTTCCCATTTCAAAAGAAGCACGGGCCATTAATAAACCACGCCAATCTCATTAGACTACAACACTGCTTTTAAAAAATCTCATTATATCATATTGGCATTGGGCTTACTTGATATTTTCAGAGCGCTTACATATTACTGGGGTGACGTGTTTCTTTCTTTCCACCATTCATTGGACAGCACATCAGTTTGACAGAATGGGTGTTCTAAGTTGAAAATTTACTTTCTCGTATTTGTTTTTTGAGACAGTGAAATACAGAATGCAAATGTGGGGAATGCAAATTTGGAGCTGTCTGGGGCTAGAGCTTAAACAGAGCTCAACAACATAAAGATTGCGGTGTTTTGAGAGGGAGACATTTATAAAAGCTGCAGTGCTGACAATATGACCAGCTAGTATATAAACACAATCTAAATTCTTGGTTTAGGAAGATTACATTTCTGTTAACTGATGCTCTTCTGATAAAAGTCCAGACACAATTACTCCTGCATCTGCATTGATCAATGCTACTACCACCTCCTGAGTACTAAGAGTTTTACATATTTATCTCACTTGATCTATCCCTAGAGAGAGATTCTATTAGTGCCCCCACTCTACAGGTAAGGAGGTTGAGTCATACAGAGATGATATACTTTCCTGTAGGTCACATGGCTAACAAGCAGCAGAACCTTGGTCTCAAATTTTTAATATCTTATTTTTTAGTGTGTGTGTGTGTATGTGTGTGTGTGTGTGTGTGTGTGTTTCCCTGACTTCAGTGCTGCTTTTCAAATAAATGTTTTGGACTGTCTGCTTTGGGTGTCTACCTCAATGGGAAAGGTTTTTGAATGTGTTACAGGCATCACTTGGGGATCTCTGCATATGTACTTTCACAGGAATAAACATTGTGGGACACCAAATCAAAGGTGAACCTACAGAACAAATGTTCAAAGATGTCCAGGTAGAACAAAGGTGATGGCACAACTGAATAATCAGTTTTTGACCCCCAGTGACCTGACCTGCATAATCCTGGAAATTCATTTGTCTCCATCAAAAGGGCAGCTGAGTTGACTAAACTGCATGCAGGAAGGTCAGATGGCTTCAAAAGAGTGACTGGAGGCACAGATATTCAATGCTAATATCCACACACAACCACACACCCTGGAGTTTATTCCTCTGTTAAAGAGAATGCAATACAGAAATTCTACTCAGCAATAAGTTAGCTTTTTCAGGAGTCTAATGACATCATTATAGAATATTCTAACTTTGCTCTGTGGATACAATGTCATTAGTGCCCCTGGGGTTTAAACCATGCTATCTCAGTTATTCTACACAGCTTCTCTCCATGTTATATCCTCTCCCATATGTCAGAAAAAATGAGAGCTTTTATAGACACAAAAGTGTCTGCAGTAGCCCCAAGAACACACAATATTATTTTATTCATCAGTTGTCAAGTGCCTGCAGGGTTCAAAGAGACAGGTCAACAGAAGGGTGTATGTTATATGAATTGTTCTACACTAAAAAAAAAATAAGATATTTGCAGGAAGGTGTCTCTAGGAGTCAAATTTAATAGAAGCTGCAGATTTAACTGGAGTCTCAACTTTAGTGCTTTTCTGAGACCACCAACATGGAAGTCAGTATGTGAACTATGATTTGAAATTCCCTTTCAATGATTGAATATTACATTCTAATGTGTCCACAGCATTTTTTATGCTAAAAGCTGAAGCATGACCATCATATTCTTGCTAGCAATCTCAAGTACTTGAAATACAGTGTACCTAGTTGGTGTTCAGTATATCTTAGGGGCTTGGTAGAGATAATATATGTTCCAGAGAAATTCCCCAGTGGGAATGAGGGATGCGGATGAGCATCCCTCTCAATCAGTAGTGAGCAAACTTGTATTGGCATGGGGGCCAAGTAAAGTGTTAATGGGAACCATTTATTATTCTAAAATTAGCATAACTTCATTTTCCCCTTACTGTTAAAGCAGTATACACACATGGAAAAATTGACACAATACTGAAAAATAAAATACATACATTTTCCATTACTTAAAACATACAAGATATTAAATAATAAAATATAATTTAATTATTTTATTGAGTCCTACCTGTGGGTACAGGCATAGAAATGGCCATGTGATAAATGGCATCTAAACAATGGTTATACTGCTATACAGTGAGTCATAACAGACATGACTGTTAGTACTTTTTACACCAAGTCTTGAAAACAGTATATAGTATCTTTGAAAATTCTATGCATTGGGCATTGAGGGATTGGGGAAGGAGACTTGGTCTCTCTTGAGAAATCAGCATAACTGTTCTGATGATAACAGTTAGGTAAATCATCAAATCTTTCTGCTTTGCCTAATTCTTGGCTTGCGTCTCAGTAATTTTCCTCAGCAAGGTTTTTTTTTTTTTTTTTTTTTTTTTTTTTCTGTCATGCTATTATACACATATATATTCTTGTATACTTGGGTCAATCGTTGATCTGAAGTCCTTTCCTGGGAGAAATAACTACCTGAATGTACACCCACATTCATACCTATAAAGATATATTTTCATTTAGGAATAAAACATACTAGCCCCTGGTTTGATTTTCAGATCATAGAGATTTATTCTCATTAACTAAGAGAGCATATTACCATGCCAAGACTTCATACAGCACTGCCTAAGATTTTTTTCAATTCTAAGCTTCTACTGAAAGCCCTGCTGAGAGAAATGATGGGTTCTAAAGCTTACCTATGGGATTAGTGTTCCATTCACTTCTCTAGTACTTGAAGTTAGATCATCAGAAGGTCATGTGCCTGAACCTTAGTTTTTCATCAAGGGGAATGAATCTATACAGAATGAGATTCTAATGGTATGTCATTGGCTTTCATCAAAGGACACTATAAGATATGTGCATGTAAAGTCCACTTGAGTCTTGGTTATCAAGAAAAGCCATGGACAACATTGCCTATGCCATCAATTTATATCCCTGATTAAAAAACAAACAAACAAATAAAGCTGGACATGAGAAACGTATCTTGAAATTTGGTAGCTGGAAGAATTTTGTCTTAAGAAATTTCTATGTTTCTCTAACCCCTAAACCCATTTTGATAAAAACAAAACAAAAAACTACATAAGTACCATGACCTTAATATACCAAAAAAAAATCAGACTTTAACACTTAAGTTCAATATAAGCAGTTATGTTGATCCTTCTGGTTGATATATTCACAGTCTATTTTTTCCCATCTTGTTTTCTATTCTCTATCTCATTACTTTGATGAATATACCTTATAGTGTAGCTATTTCAGATATTTTTATGCAAAGGGGGTAACGAAAATTAATGCTGGTTGTTGTGTTTTTGTTGTTGATTTTAAGTTATCTCCTGTCTATTTATTTTTTTATTAGAGAGTTTATCAATGATGGATGGTATAGACATGCATGTAACATACACAGACACATGCACATGATACCTGGGAAATTCAGCACATAAGACAAAGATTTTATTTTACACAGTTTGGCAGATAATTTAGTTTGATAATTTACAAATATAAACATGAACACATAGAGATATTTTTTACCTTATAAAGAAATTTTCATTTTTTAAGTTCTATAAATTTGCTATTTGGACTTTATCATCTATTTTTCTATAACTTTTTAAAGTTTATTTACTTATTTTGAGAGATACAGAGAAAGCACAAGCAGGGGAGGGGCAGAGAGAGAGGGAGAGAGAAACTAAAGCAGGCTCTGTGCTGTCAGTTTAGAGCCCGATGTGGGGCTCGAACTCACAAACTGAGGAATCATGACCTGAGCTGAAACTGAGAGTGGGACGCTCAACTGACTGAGCTACCCAGGTGCCCCTATAATCTATTTTTCTAAAGGGACATTCTAATGATAATAGTTACTATTAATCAAACACTAATTCAGTGCTCTGTGCCATCTATATATTTAATATGATTATATTTGTTCTTTATAACAACTCTATCTAGGCAAAGTTATTATCCCCATTTTATAGACCAGGAAGATTAATCCAGAAAAATAAGCAATTACTAAGAAATTAGAATTAAGATATGAACCCAAGTCTTGCTAAATCCAAAGCTCATATTTTAGGGGTGCCTGAGTGGCTCAATTCGTTAAGCATCCAACTCTTGATTTTGGCTCAAGGCATGATCTCACCGTACATGACATGGAGCCCCACGTCGGGCTCTGCACTGAGAGCTGGGAGCTGGCTTGGGATTCTCTTTCTCCCTCTCTCTCTGCCCCTCCCCGATGCACACACTCTCTGAATAAATAAATAAATGAACAAACATTTAAAAAAAAAAACAAAGCTCATATTTTAATCCACCAATCCATTTTGTCTGAATCTAGGCAGGTCCAGGTACAGAGCTTGATCTTTAATAAGTTATTTCAATAACACCAAGTCATGGTATTATTCCTGCAGGAAAGAGTACTATCAGCTTTCTTAATTAGACTTGAAAATGTACATCTGTTTCTTAGCAGTGGAATGCCACAGACACTGGAATCATGGTTGAAAGAAAGAAGGAAAGCAAAGGTTCGGCCACTTTTAATTCATAGGATACTTCTCCCGGCTTCAGTCATTACATCTTTAAGGTAGAGTTAGTGACACCTTCCCTAACAGTTTTAACAGGGCCATAGTGAATATCAAATAACGTAAACACTGAGGCAACATATGGTCAAGTGAAAAAGCTCAGTAGAAATAAAAGTTAAGATATCTTAGAATAAGAGAAAGAGTCTTTGTATAGCTTTATAATTGTGTTAAAAATATATCTCCTTTAATTTCTACATAACTGACTAATGAAAAACACAATTGCATGTCCCTGTTTTTGCTAAAGATCACACTCTTCCCGAGTCTTTCCTGTATGTGTTCTCAGTGCCAGAAATATGGAGTAGGAAAAAGAGGGGCAGGGTGAGTGAAACACCACCTTTTGAAGCATATCTTGCATCCATAGATTAAAAATTTCCCATCTGCAGGATGTTGCCCATACTACACAGTGTAATCTTCTACAATAAGTGTTCCATTGTTATATATCAGTTGATAGGCCATTGGCAAATAAGAGTATAACACCAGTACAATTTAGAATTTCATTGGTTAATACATAATTTCCCCCAGCACCTTAATGTTTTGTGTTAGAAATGACAGCAGAGAAACAGAAACATGGTTGAAGGCAACAAGTCAGAGAACAGTGCAGTGGCCACTCCATGACTTCCACTTAACCCACATTCTTACTTTGGTTCATTTTGCCTATGTTCTGTCTTGGAAAGATTTATTGTATGATTCTCCCTGATGTTTGTGTATTTTGCTTTTATTTCCAGAGCTCAGCAGTCTTTACCTTTCATACCTTTTAACCAATTTACCTTTCACTTTTTTATAACCAATTTATATATATACACACACATACACATGTATACATGTACACATAAATTAGAAATTTAATAATACCCTACTAGTGTTGTATTTTTTAGGATTTTCATTGTTTTGTTGATGCTCTGGTTACCAAGTTGTATAAGCTTTGAATGGTTGGCCTAAACTTAGATTTAGTGTAAATCACCTTCTTATTTTTTAATTATCTTTTTAGTGCTTGATTTTGCACTAAACAAGATTTTTAAAGAATCAATGTATTGCATTAGAGCAAAAATGCAAGCACAGGTATCACAGGTTTGTTGTGAGGATTAAATGAGATAATGGATGAAAAACATTTATCTCAGCACACTGTGCATAGAGAGCTCAATAACAATAACTATCATGACTTGACATGTTCCTATCTTAGAAAGGGAGTTTGTAACTTCTATATTATTGGCAGAGTGAATCATTTGAGAATTGTGAATAATATTTAGGGAAATATTTGTGGCCATTATGTCCATAATATTTCTGGGAATATATCTCAATAGATTTGATTTATATAAAATATATAATATTATAAATTATATACATAATATATATTATATAATGTATTATATATAATATATATCAGATGTTGTAAAGGAATGATATGATATGATCATGGGTATTTATAAATTTAATGGAGATGTACACACACAGTGTTCATACAAACATACATGAAAATCTCAATATAAATCACAACAGGTTCATAGTTGCTAAATCTGGATGGATGTCAGAATCATTTGTGGAACTTTAAGGTGATATACCAGCTGAAGCATCACCCAGCTTGTTGATGAGAAGGCTTGGGATGGCAACCAGTCTGTGTAGTTCTATAAAGCTCTCCATATGACTCTGACTTTGGCTGGGCTTGAAAAAATGTCAAAACCTTAGTTATGAAATTCTTTCTTTACAAAATAATAGAGTGATGGCTAATTTCTGACCAGTTTTATGACTATGCTTAATTAAAATGAGCTTACTCTTTGGCTGATGGGACTCTTAAATGTTTCTCCAATTATTTCAAAGCTGTTATAAAATAATAAAATAGTCTCAAAATAAGTTTCATTTTAGTTCACATTATCTTTACAAAGCAAATGTCTACCAGTCACCACTATAGGGCTGTGGGTGGGATATATGTGTGAGACCAAATCCTGTTAGTGATGTCTTGCATCTATGCTCCCTACATTTTGATAATGGAGGCCAAAGGCTTAATTCAAAAGATGGAAGAAAAGAAAGACTGTTAAAGATTCCACACTTATTGTCATAATTGGGTGACTGTTGATAAACAAATGAGAGTCCCGTTACTTAATTTAGTGACAGAGGGCTTCCTAAACTTTCATGCTCAAGACAGTGCTAGGCCTCACAGTCTTCTATCCAAACAGAGACTAAGTTTCTGAGTGAATGTAATGGTTTGGGAGGCAGCAAGGTGGTAGGGATGAACACGAAGAGAAATGTGGCAATGAAGGATGGCAAAATGGACTGCCCAATGGGCTTCTTTGGAATGTGATAGAATTGCCTGGCAGACTGTTGAGAATAGCATGTGTAGCCTAGAGGTGGCTGAAGGAGGAAAATCTGAAAGAAGAAACCCTCAAGAAGAAATGGAAGGGTAGAGATGGAAACTAGAAAGCGGCCTCCCTCTGAATGTGCATGTCATAGGAGCTAATAAAAAATGTGAGTATTAACTGTGTTACCTTGTCTGAAGAACATACCTGTGTAGTAATATATACTGTAATTTGAATGATCAAGTCTATGAATCAAATTTCCTGAGTGTCAAAGAGGTCTTTCAGTATAGAGAAAATTGTGGTGAGAAAGAGTAGGAGGAGAGAGGGGAATGGAGAAAGGTGAGGGGAGAGAGAGAAGAAATAAATGTATTTGGCCAAAGAGAATGAAATTAATAAAATGCCATGAAAAGTACACAGGATGTGGATTCACTGTCATTGACATTGGATCACATTGCCCTTTATAATGTGTATATGTTTAGTAAAATTGCAGCACTTCCTTTGTCCTTATCTCTGGCCACCTTGGGAGTTTTGATCCTTAAAATTACAAAGAGGACAGAGAAGGATCACAAAGTACTCCCTTTTGGATGCCTTGGCATCCATCTTTTTGATGTGAAACATATAAAACCAAATTCTCAAAAATAATTTTCCACTGAGCATTTATTCAGAGCTCTGTTTCTCTGGTGATTCTTAACAAAGGTTTTGTTGCCAGTGCCCAGAGGAAAGACTAATTTAAATGTAGAAAGAGACACTTAAAAAATAATGTCATCTGTTGGCAAAATCTCTGAGGGTATTACCTTCCTTTCACACATGCAGGGAGCTAAACCTGATTGCATTTAGGGTTATCTTTAGCAGCTATACTCAGAATCAAAACATTCTCATGAGGACTATTGTTCTAACTAATCTACTTATTAAGCTTTTATTCAGTTTTAATAGTCTTTTATTAAAAAAAAGCTCAAAGGGGACCACAATAGATTTTGCAATTATTAGCAAGGAAAGCACAGCCTATGACCTACAACCACTGGTTTGTCTTAGAATGTTCCTCGTTTGAAAGCTATAGTTTAAACCATTGTGCTTAATTACAGGTGCTCACTCCCACATATGCCACACTGCCCCTGATCCCCAACAAACTACAACTAGTGAGAAGCTGGCTTTCCAACAATTTGGAGTCGGAGGTGAAAAAGTTTGGTAGATGTGATGCCTGACTGCGGTTTAAAGGAATAGGATGAAGTAGCTGATGGTGGCATGTCAGGAAAAAAAAAATCATACTAGAGAATATTTGTGAGTAGGACGTTCAAAGCTTTGTTTAAACCAATTCTTTGTGCCACCTAATACGAATTTGTGTCTTTCATTTTTGTTATGCTTCCTCCACCTCACTGTCTTCAGGAGATAGAACAAATCAGTTTCATGTGTTCCCTCTTCTTTATGTGTTTTTTGTCTCGGGCAAGAGATGCTCACATATTTCTTTTGATTGAAAGCTATATTCACCAAACCAATTAAATGAAGATTTTGTAATTTCTTACTTCTTATTAAGGACTCTTCCCACAACCTAAAAACAGTATAATTTTAAAGTAGATAACTCTTTTTTCCATATACAAACAAATTACCCACCGTGCATGTGAACACAGACAGAAACCACAAACAGCTATAGAAATGTATAGAGCAATGCACCACATGATTCACGGAAACTTTGAGAACCATGGCAGGTAGAATCCTACCAAAATCATACTGAATTTCCTGGAAATACCCCCATTACTTTTATTTCTTAAATTCAGTTTGGGAATTCCAAATGGAAGGAGCGGTCTATGGCTATGTTAAATATATGCTCAGTTTAAATGCAGGGCCGTATGATTGCTCATCTATTCTTTAACTCTGAATCAAATATTTTATACATTAGGCCTATGCTATTTGAAGTCACTGTTTTCCAGACCATTCTCACTCAAGGTCTCTCAGAAAGGTTTTAAGAATGACCTAAAAACAAAAAAGGAAAATTAAACCTTACTCTTCACGGGCATTTTTTTTTTCATTTCTAAGAAGCCAGGTAATGCTCAAAGGATCTACTCCCTCATTAGAGCACATGGATGATGCTCAAAGTCACATTAATGCAAGTGGGGAATGACCTAAGGAATAATAGCATTTAACATTTGCGGAACGTGTTTAAAATGTATTAAACACCATAATCAGTAGTTAATGAAACCTTATAACACCTTAATAAGAGACATAAGGGGTGTAAATGAGACAACAAACCTTGATAGCACAAGATAAGTCTCAATAAACAAGGGTTTAATCATTTATATAAGAGCTAAAATTCTGTCTTTTCATAAATGGGTCTTGGTGGAGCTAAGGAAGACTTGTTTCAGTGGCCTTGAACTCTCAGGCTTAGCCCCAAGGAGAGAAAAACATAAACATTCAGCTCACATAGGGGAGTGCCCAGGTTTTTGAGAAAGATTTTCAAGGGTGAAAAACCCAGATCATATTTTCTGTGTTGGAGACTTTTCCATGAGAATTGGCACTTCAAAGTTCCAATGAAAGACTTCCTCCTGAGAAGCAAGATCAGTATCTTATTTGATTTGCAGGCAAGAAATAAACTTCAGAATGGAGAGTTCCTTACTGTGTTTTCCTTGCTTAGACTCCTGCAGTTTAGAAGACTGCTGGCCATATATTAAATGACAGAGAAACTGAGATGTTTATAAGTTTCATGTGAATTCTCTGGGCCTTATGATCTACACCACCATTAGATGGTGGTACATCTGCCATATTCCTATTATACTCAGTACCTGGGAAATCAATAGCAAGAAGCACTCCTATCACTGGGATAAATGGCTGATTAAAGAAAAAGTGTGGATATTAGAAATGTCTGAGATATAGACTGTCCCCTCTTTCCGGTCCATGCCAATTATCATTGATTGTCTACTCAATTGCTATCAGTTGTTTCTCCAATCTCCCTCCTTCTTTCCTAACTGATCCCATTTTTGTTTATGCTGAATGATGCTCAGAGAAGGCTGGCCTCCCTCAGCCCTGCTGATGAACTATGCTTTGTCTAACTGTCTAGTAATTCCATGCACTTGCTTGATTTTGATTGATTGATGGGTGAGCAGATGACCCAGCTATGTCTAAGGAAACAAAAGGAAAACAGGTTGGGTTGAATCCAGAAAATAATTTTACTCTCTGAAGACAAAAGAGAAATGCTTGAGGTAGTCCCACCCCCATGTTTGCCCTTCTTGGTTTGGATAAAGTCATGGGAGAGCGAGATGCTTGAAAACGAAGCTGAATGTGACTCTAAGGGCAAACATGGCCAACACCAACACAGAAATTCTCCAGTCCTCAAAGACATTGCTGAACTACTGAACCAATGTAGAAACCACTTACCTTCAGACTTGAAGATCTTTTATTTTAAGCCAGTTTTAGTTTGGCATCAAGTTATTTTTGAAGCTGAAAATAGCCGTAAGGATATATTCCTCCTCTCTTTTCCCCTCCCTCAGCATTTTCTCCATTGAAGGATTTTGTAAATTTATACAAGACCTATGTACTGTTTAAAAACTCATCAAATTTGAGTGCCTTACAGTTTTTAGTAGTAGCTATAACATATAAGATGATTAACTCATCCACTTTGCCTGAGACTGTCCTGTTGTTCACACTAAAAGTGCCACATTCCAGAAATTCCTTCAGTCTCAGGCAAACCTGTATTGTTGGCTACCCTAAATGTACAAAAGAAAATCCAACATATAGAATTTTTCTCCCCTAAATTGAGAAATTATCTAAATAATTCAATGATTTATTTTCTTCAAACATCTGGGCATATAAGTGCAAATAGAATTGCACTGAATTTAAAGTAATGTCTTCAACTGACCTCTTTGCTTTCCAGATATAAATTGAGGAATGGGAATCTCAGGCCATTTGTGGAAATAAACTAGTATAGGTTAACATTAGGGTTAATATTACAAATATATGTATACATACATATATGAAAAGCGCCCAACATTTGAAGTGACATACTTGAACTGTTTCATTTAACTCACAAACATACCTAAAAAAAATTAATATTAATTCCCATTTTACAGATGAGCCAACTGACGCTTAGAGAACTTAAGTGACCTGCTGAAGTTGACTCAGCTGATACATGTTTAAAGAACAATTCCCAATACTTGGGAACAAACCCAAGTAGACTTCGTTTGGAATTGAAAGTGTCTCAAAACACAGTCAATACTTACGTGAACTGAGTTAGAACATCCTAAATGCTCACTACCATTTCTTAAAAGTTTCACTTCAATTCCTTCTAACCTACACATTTGAGAACAAGTCCCTGAAGAAAATGAAAAACATGTGCCTGGGAAAGTCCCTGCTGGTGCAGGTTCCCAGTTGGTACAAGTCAGCCTCAGGGACCTACTGATTCACAGAGTCTCTGCACCCAGCAGGAGGAAAGTCCAATTAAAGACAAATGTCACGTCTCGCATCTTTGCTGATGGGAATCACCTGTTTTACACGAATACCTCTGACTCTGGTCCAATAGAAAAGCACACAGAGCATTTCAAGTAGTGGAATCAGAGGTTACTGAAGCAGAAGTTATCAGCTAGACCCTGTCCTGTATTATCTGCTTGCAGGAGACGAATGAGAATGATGTTGGCGATTTTTGATCTGATTGTATTTAGAAGATAATGTCAATGAAAATTGAGTGTTGTTACTAGTGCAAAGTAAATGTCGGGGCAGACTGAGACATTTAAGAAAGAGTGGAGAGGCCATTTTCCAGGGTACACCATTCAATTTTATTAACATTAGAGCTATTACATACCACATGCTTTTTGTTTTGTTTTATTTTGGGCCAAAAAAAAAGTAATAATAAGATAACTGAGGGAACTCAATGACCAAATATCAGAGTCAATTTATATACGAGTAAAACCCAGGATGGAAATGCAAGTGACCTTATTTATTAGTTAGTTTATCTCTCTCTTTTTCAAAATACAGGACTCTCATAATAGCTCATCCAAACATATATTAATGGGTGTTTTCTGAAAGGTCAGTGATTTATTTATGGGTGCACCCTGGCACCCATGAAAATCTAAATGGTTTGAAAGTGTGTTAACTTTATCCCGCTCATATCTTATTCTGCCCCTCACCATACAGATATTTGTTTTTAAAATTATGAAGCGGGATCCTTGTACTTTTTGGAGACATTTGTGACCATGATAAAGATATTCATCCACTAACAATAATAAAAATATCAATTTTACTACTAAGAATAGTTTGATTTGACAATTTACTACAAGCCTTAAATATGTAATTTTATATGCATTTACCTTACTCATTTTTCTCAGTAATCCTATGATAACCTTAGAATTATTGCCCATGTTCAGGAGAGGAAACAGAAGTTCAGAACAGGAAAAGATGTTGCCCAAGGTCACACAGCTGGGATGCAAGGAGAAAGCCTGTATTTAAAACAGAGGCTGGTTGACTTCAGAGTCCAAGCTTTACATCACTCTACTATACACCCTCCACTTGCAGAGTCCACTTATAAAACAAGATTTATGGCACTTAAAATCATATTTTAAAAGGACCTCAGGTTATTTAGTCCATGTCCTGACTAGTATAAGATCAGTTCCATAAAGAGATATGCCTGAAGGTTGTACAAACCAAAAATATAATGAGAGTTCAAGAAGGGTTTAGAGAAATTCTTGGATGATAGATCTTTCCCAGTTAGGGATGCCCCCTTTGAGGACAATATCACGAAGGGCAACTATCATCATGTCACACCAATGTCCCTTGGTGCTACTATAAAAGACAAAATACTGAAAAATGTGGACTATAAGTCTTATCCCATATGACTTTTTTATGTTCTTATGATTCTTAAAATATATCTAAGTAACCTATTTCTACAATTCATCAAACTTAACCATGAGGAATAACTGAATCTTGCTGTTACTTGTCCAACTGGAGGCAAAGGTGAAGCCCTTCTTATTAGAAGAAGGCATTACTATTTTTGTAGCTTGTTTTGTTGGAGAGAAAACGATTGGACTATGAGAAGATCTGGGTTCTTTTTTCATGTCTGCCTCCCAGGTGCTGTGTGACCCTGAGCAAGTCAGACTCTGAGCTTCACTTTACTCATTAACAGCATGACTGACTTGAAACTGGGGTGCTTCCTCCTCAGGGAAAGCATGGAAAAGAATTCACCAGTCAGCAAAGAAACAGACAAAAGAATTTGTTTACCTAATGCTGAAGTCTAGATGAAAAATAAATACCTTCTGAAAAATTCATCACCACAGGCCTATCCTCAGGCAAATTTGGGATTCAAATTTACATAACCAGCATGTATCAGGGAACCCCAAGACACAAATTCAAAGTGGTCATGACTTGGTTGTATTTTATAGAACCTGGCCGAAAGCCAACACATATTTCTCTATAAGGATAGAATGTCTCTACAAAGATAGAAGTCACCCTCAACTCAGACCTCACAGAACATCCACGGATTAATTCCAGATAACACAAGCTCAGTCTCCAAAACTAAAAAACAAACAAGGAAGCAGGGGTCCATGAGCAGTAATCAGCAGAAACAACAGAAAAAGCTTTACATATTGGAATTATAAGATTCAGATTGCAACATAACTGTGTTTAAATATTTTTTTAAAGAATCGATATAATAAGCAAGAGAATGACACTATATAAGATAAGTCAGATTATAAAAAGACTTCTAGAAATAAATATTCTAAATAGAAATTGAAAAAGTGAAAAAATAAAAGCATCAAAATAAAAACTCAGTGCATATGTTCAATAGCATATTAGAACTGGAAGACATAAAGAAATTATCCAGAATGTTGGAGAGACAGACAAGAAGATTAAAATATGAGAGCACCAGAGACACACAGGAAGATAAAATGAAAATGCTTTGCATATGGTTACCTTACTTTCCAGAAAAAAAAAGAAAACGAATAGAATATGGCATAAGAGTATGGCTAGGAATTTTTCAAAAATTTTCAAAGTTTATTCTCAACAGGTTTCCCAGAAACATCAACTGAAGCCAGAAAATAGTCAAAATCTTTTAAGTCTTTAAATCACCAAGGGAAAATAAGTATCAATCTAGAAACACATAACTGGCTAACTATTATTCAATAATGAATAATACATATTTTTCAAACAAACAAACAAACAAACAAACAAACAAAAGTGAGTCTGGATAAAAATCATCTGGAGATCTTATTAAACTATAGAATCTGATTCAGTGAGCCTCAGATTCTGCATTTCTAACAAGCTCCAAGGTAATGTTGATGATGCTGGTCCATGCACCATATTTTGAGTAGCAAGGTTCTAGGTAGTTCAGGAAGATGAAAATTAATCTCAGGAGAAAGATTGGGACTCAAGAAACAATAATGAAAATAGAATTTGTCAAATGTGGGTAACTCTACATAATTATTAATTGTATTAAATTATAATAATAAAATTTTATTTCATACAAAAAAACAAGTAAAATGAAAGAGAATAGTCAGAGTTAAATTATTCCAAGATCTTCATATTATTCAGATGAAACATAAAGATATTTGTAAAAACAAATGCCTTGGTGTAGATGAAGAGTTTTACAACTGTGTTCAATGGACAATAACAGATCTCAGAAACTCTCCAAGATCTAGCAACCCTAAATTTTATCAAGCAAAGAAGAACAGTTTTGTGAGTAAAACGGGGTGCTATTAATAATTACACTGGACAACAGACACAAAACAGGATCATCCCAGGAAAATCAGGACAGATGGTCAGCTTCCCTCAAGAGCTGTGAGGTGTGGATGAATGAGCAGGTCTCTGGGCTCTTTCCCTACCATCTAATGAGAAATTCCCTCTTTTTATTTTATATTTTATTTTTCTATTTAAATGCTTATTTGAAAATAATATAATGGGCACCTGTTGATTTTGCCTGACTAGCATCAATTCCACCTTCTTTTGGTAGTTACGCCTCAATATCCTTCGGGAAAACCACACCTGTCTCACTCCCTATCATTCACTATTGGTCTGTGCCAACTCTAGGAGTAGAAACATCTCCCAAGCCTGGCTAGTCAGATCATTCTACTCTCTCGGTCACTATAACTGGTTGCAGCACAAGCAAATGAGTCAAGACAGCCCAGTGAGAGTCAATTATGAGAATCACTAAAAAGAGATGGCTCTTCCTGTTGGATTTTCTAGTTGTAAGGCTTTTGTAAGCCTGCAGCTGCTGAGAATCAGCAGGTGGAGAGGAGTGTCTGAGATCCATGCCAAAACAGAGGGAGAGAGAGACACACACATGAGGTCCCGATGACATGGTCTGTAGCATTGAATCTAGCAAATTATATCCCTGCACTCCGAGGTAAAGCAAGATAATATCTTCTAAACCATCCTTTGGTATTTATTTATTGAATTTATTACTGTTTTTCTCTTATTTAGTTAAGACAGTTTGAACTGGCTTTGTCTACCAGCAAATGAAAGGAATAATTAATAAGATGTATAGTTTGTGAAAACCCCTTGACCAAATTAACTTGGCAGTCTCTTTCATCTCTAGTGACAGGACTGAAGTGGCACCAGATACATAAGAATGAGACTCAAAATTATTATTTTCCACATGCTATTATTCAAATCTATGGCCTGAAGATGCTATGAACTTTTGAAATGCTTACTATTTCTAAAAATAGATTTTCTAACCCAACTCACCATTACAATCGGAAAAAAAATGGGCCAGGTTTGCGCAATTCTACATTCCCATTCTAAGACAGGCAACTTATATGATTTTGTTTATGATCTGATTTTCAAAACATTTGATGTAACTGGTTTAGATCGTAGAAATTCAGCTAAAGCAAGAGGCTAGAATTAATGCTTTTGAATTTCTTTGCTTCTGATTCTAAATCTCATAATTATGAGTTATTTAAATGCCTCATTGTCAGTATTCCAGGGAGAGTCACAACAGTAAACAAGGTACCTTCTCAGTTCAAGGTGCCCTAAAGACATATAAGTAAAAATATCTATTGTTTTGCATTTTTCTGAACACTTAAGATTCTAAAATAGTATAAATTTGATTTATTGCAATACTTTGATTTTAAATATAATTTATTTATATTAGCAACTGTAATCATATATTTTGAAAACAAAGTTAAAATATACTATTGAACTGTTGTGTTCCCAGCACCCAGTAGTCCCTGACACAGAGACTCATCAAATATTTGCTGAATGAATGACAAATAAATAAACATGTCTAAAATATATATTAAGAAACGTATTAGGGGCTATAAAAAGCATAATAAAAACAGAAGAACATACTTACTGATAATTATCATGTACTACTTAGACCAGGGTTTTGGAAGAATGTGTATAATGCTAGGTGTTAGGTTAAAAAAATTATCTGAACAGTTTGGAAAAACAAAGCTTCATACATGTCTTTCCTGCAAAATTTCCCAGAGCCTTTAATATGCTATTATGCCTTTAAATATCCAAGAACAGAAATAAGCAAAGCAATGTTTCTTAAACATAATTCTCCTAATTTAAAGACCACATTTAATTTATTTATTAAGAGTGAACTTCAGACCCCAGTTTCAAGGGATACTCCCAGATTCTCACAACCAATATCTAGATCAGGGCTTGACTAATGTTTTCTGTGAGAAATATACTACAAAGCATAGAAAAATCAGAGAGAAGCTTTTGTCATGAGTTCAGATACATTAACATAATTAACTACTGGCATTAAACTATTGATTGTTATTTTATATCAGGTGTATTTATAGAAATGAATATGATATTTAAAGTAATAGCTTAAATAATCTGAGAATTGTTATGTGACTTAGCAACTTGGAAGAAAGAAGTGGCATTTTCTCATTTTCTGGGTTTCATTATAGCAAACACATCATATGGGGAGGCAGGTGTGTTTCTTGCATAGATAGAGGAATCCGACATCCACTTATTAGGATGTACAATTAAACTCTACAAAGAGATTTTTTTTTCCTGGGATCCCAACAAAACAGAGAGCTTAGAGGAGCAGAAAGAATTACCCTGGATGTAGAACTGATCTGCATAAACTCATCAAAGAATCATGCTGTGGATACACAGATTATTTGAAAGAGGAAACGTGAATATCAAGCCATTCTTTAAAAGAATGCCTGAAATAAAAAGAATAGTGTTTTATAACTCAAATGTAGTTCTGTAATTCTTATATATCAATAAAATGTGGATAAATATGTCAAAGAGAATATGAGTATTTCATTTGCTCCTTGTATTCGACCACATTTTGGGTTATTCCTTATTGATTTATGATTTTATTAAAGCCCTAGGGATATGTTTTCCTGCATATTTCCAGTTGATGATTGAATGTGTATCTGATGTTTTGTAAAGAACACGTGGAATGCTTTCTTGCAAAGCTTCAACCTCTTTTAAAGCAATACTTATAATAGGAGTTCAATACGACAACAAATAAGCATCATTTGTTTCCCTCTTTATCTTATCTTTGTTCCACAGGAATTTAAATGCAAATGTGAAATAGAATGAACACCAACAAATGCATCAACTGCTCCCGCAATATAATCATTGCAATCTATAAAGCATAACAGGCTCTCTTGTGCTGTCTGCTTACTGTCACAGTATTTTGTAGTTGGAAATACATTCTGTGGGTGTTATTTTGCAACCAAATTTGAAAAGGAACACTCTGAGGAATCATCCCAGTGTTTATGTGAAAAGAATGTAATGTTTGCCTGTGCATGTATGGAACAGCTTTATTCTTTATTTAACTTATTTTCACAAAACAATTAAGGGAAATGTATTTTTAGCATCAATAATTAAAACCAGGCAACTCACAGGGAGGGCTGATCTTCTCAGCCTTATCTAAGAAGAGCTTTCTCCCTTGTTACAAACAATATGCACTTGCTTACACTCTTTTAGCACATTCCATTCCAACTGATTGGCCAGTTCTTACAACCTGCCTCTTGCCCTTACCTGAATGCAGAACATCCCAACATTAGTCCTTCCACTCTGAGAAATCACCCAATGTTCTGCCACAGGTCAATCAGTTACATTTTTCAGTACTCTGGTCCAAGGGGAATGGGCTGGGTTTCTAGAACAGTGGCTCTTAACTTAATCCTGCACATAATTCTCTAGGGCAACTTGTTAAATGCAGGCTCTCAGGCTTCAAACCCAGAGATTTAGGCTCAGAGTGTTGGGTGGAGGGTACAAGAATCGGTTTTTAAAATGTGTCCCATTTGATATAGATGTACATGGTCCCATGTTCTACTGGTTCAGAGATTGGCAAACTAAGGCTGATGAGCCATATCTGGCCTGCTCTTCTAAATGAAAATTTGTTGGAACACAGCAACATTTATTTATGTATTGTCTATGGCTACTTTTGTACTACAATGAGAGTTAAGTAAATGTGACAAAGACCATGCGATCTACAAAGCTTATAATATTTATTATCTGGCCCTTCACAGAGATATTTGCCCATTTCTGCCCTAAATGGTATTGTATCATTTTATGCTTCAAACTTAAATTAATGTACCAAAAGATTATGGTATTTTAATATGTATGTCATTTCAGTATTGTCCTCAACAACTTCAAACTTTTCAGTGGTTTCCCATTACATTTAATTTCCTATCCTGGCCGATAGGCCCTTACTTGACATGGTCCCTGTGTCCCTCACAAACTTCATTTCTTCTTTCTTACCCATAAACCTTTGCTCACTGTATCACAGACATACTGGCCCTTCTTTCTGGTCCTCAAACATGCCACATTTGTTCACATCACAGAGTTTTGCACTTGATGCCATTTTGAAAACAAGGCAGGTACTCTCACGCTTTTAAAAAAAAATTCAATTTATATTTATGAGACATTTACGATATTCTTAGGGATCATGCTAAATGCTTGGCATACACTAGAGAGTAAGAGAAGTTTGGCTCTTTCCCTTAAGAAGCTTACAATTTAATATAGGAAAGAAACATCAAATAACTAAATACACAAAATCTGCAATAAAATATTTCAAAAATGCTGTAATGTTAAACAACAGATGCCCTTGGAGAGAATAACAAGAGAGACCTGATTTGGTTTGAAAAAACAAGGAAGGCCTCTCTTAGCAAGTGACATTTATAGCAAGATCTAAATATGAGTTAGTTTTATTTGAAAATTTTGTTTTATTTTTTTATTCAACTTTCTACAATGGGAATACATGGAAGGATTTTCAGCAGATAAAGAACATGTTCCAATAGCTGGCTTTAACAGAGCACCACCCTCCTAGGTGATCTAGCATTCCGTACTTATCCAGATTCTACATCAACCTTCAATGACTGATACAAAGCTATATTTTCTTGAACCTAGCAAAATGCTCTGCTTCATGTAACAAATTATTGAATAAATTAAGAAGAACAAGTTTATTTTACAAACACATAAAAGCCCTCTCCTCCAGGAGTTAACACTTACCCTTGAAGAAGAACCAATTATATATCTATAGATTTATAGATATCTATACCTATTTATATATATAAAACTGAGATATAATTGACATGTAACATTGTATTAGTTTTAGGTGTACAACATAATTTGATATTTATATATTTTGTAAAATGATCACTACATTAAGTCTAGCTGACATCCATCAACACACATACTTTCAAATGTTTTTTTCTCATGATGAGAACTTTTAAGATCTACATTCTTAGCAACTTCTAGATATACAATACAGTATTATTAACTATTATACACTCTGTACATTTCAAGACTTATTTGTTTTTTCATTGGAAGTTTGGACCTTTTGGCCACCTTCACTCATTTCTCTCACCCCTTACTGATAAAATTAATTTTATGTTCCATAAAAGTGAACATGTCTGGGGGGCGCCTGGGTGGCGCAGTCGGTTAAGCGTCCGACTTCAGCCAGGTCACGATCTCGCGGTCCGTGAGTCCGAGCCCCGCGTCAGGCTCTGGGCTGAGGGCTCAGAGCCTGGAGCCTGTTTCCGATTCTGTGTCTCCCTCTCTCTCTGCCCCTCCCCCGTTCATACTCTGTCTCTCTCTGTCCCAAAAATAAATAAACGTTGAAAAAAAAAATTAAAAAAAAAAAGTGAACATGTCTGGGATAAATCAACATGATTAAGGCCAAGTAATAAAGAGTGAAGAATGAGCATATATTCTAATTGGTGGGGATGCTATGGTTCTTTTTTTTTTTTTATCATTTTTGTCTGTCTCCTACTTTTGCTGTCCTTCCTAAGGAGATTGTACATTGAATATGGATTGCAGAAACTCTAGGAATTTGTACCTGGCTACAGTATGAAGAGATGACATTTGTTTAAAGAGATTCAAAGTTGCAGCACTTTGTGGCTTAGGTGTTCCCACTTATAAGCTATTCTTCCTTTGTTTCTGTCCTGCTCAGAATTAGATATATAGCTTACAGGGCTCAGTGCAAAATGAAAATGCAGGCCTTTTGTTCAAGTTGTTAATAACTTCAAGAGAATAGCAGTGTGTTAAACCAAGTGTAGGGTCTTTCTAAGCACAGGGCACCTGCATAGGTCACAAACCCATGAGGCTAGCCTTGGTTCCTCTCTTTATAGGTGGGTATTTCAGAGGGTCTTAGATGCAGCTATCCTGGGAGCAGCTCTGAATCACTGCAAAGGCCTCAGTCAGGCAGCCTGGGGCAGCTGAACTCTAAGCATTGGGGCCAAATCTTATGCTCTTTTTTCTTTGCCTTTGTTATCCTCTGACTGGCAAAGATGGTACCTGTATTGGACTTTCCTTGAATTTGAGACTAAGATCAGGTTTGTGATATCAGAAAAGTAGAAAAACAGGACTTTCAGCATGCATTAGTTTTAAGCTACTTAGCCCTAAGAAACCCAGACAAACAGTTTTCTATATGCTCTAACCCATCTCATTGGAGTTCTGTATTGGTAACTGGAATCAATGCTCACATTAATAATAAAGTGTCCCTAATCCTCCAGGGGGGAAATGGCTAGTCTAGGACAGAATTTTGGGTTTAGAAATCTGTGTCTTGAACATTCTCACTCCTCATGCGTATTGGCAAACCATTCCAACATAACTCAAAGACAAATTACTACCATTCATTTGCTAATACATGGCAGTATATGCCTTGTCTAGCCAAATAGTTTAATTAAAATGTACCAACACTAGATCTTTTTTTCTACCAAATTCACCCACATGCCTAAAAACACAGCTTCATGCTTCCAAAATTTGAGCAAATGTAATGTGACTACTATAGCAAAGTATCATGATAAAGTGATTTTGCTTATGTTAAACACAAATTGGCAATTGGCCTAGAATGTATGTGAAGTAGGACAGTGAAGATTTTCATATTCTAAGTTACCAAAGTAATGGCCATCTGTTGTTTGTGTACTATATGGGTGGAACTTTTCAAGAGAATGCCTTGCTCTCTCTTGGTCAAGGAATAGACACATGATTACAAACAGGAGATGAATCCATTGTCCTAGAAATTAGTCTTGAGCAGAATAATGCAAAGCAAAAATTGCATGGAGTCATTTGAGGAAAACTGTTAGTGTAGATGTATCCTATTTGTGACATGAGACTACAGCTATGTGTTCTTGTTATTTGGTTCTCCAGCCTATTCTAATGCCTTTCTTTTGAATCTGTTTATTTGTTTGAACTGATATTCTTTTCTAAGACATTTGCTTTATTTGGAGTCAGCTTCTATTGCTTATAACCAATGAACTAACACAAGCACAAACAGAAAGTGGCTACTGATCTCCCACAATTTTAAACAAGTAACAAAATTTTACATAAAATGAAGATGCCATGTTTATAGCCTATTGTGCGTATCATGTAGGCTTTGTTGATTTAATTGTTTCTCTAATTTATTTATTTAACACTTTTATTAATAATAGGTGCCAGCTTGGAAGCTACTGTACCACTGAGAATTCTAGTGCAAAAGTAGCACATCTGTGTTGGCATGGTGGCTCAGTAGATTGACCTAGATAATGAGTTGTAAAATTCTGCCTCTACAACAGTTACTGAACTATGAAAATATAAGCAAATGAGTGAAAATTCAACCCTTTACCCCCTATATTCCATGTTATTTCTGAATGTATTTCTTAGTAGGGTTATTACTTCATCTCCCTGCTGGGAAATGTGATTTGGAGGTATTTAGAGTCATTCCATCAACAGATCTTCCCTATAATCATTGTGTATTGATGAATGACTTTGAGATGAAGAGGCACAGGTTAAAAAAAAAAAAGTGGATCAGCTATGTCATATGAACATAATGCTAAAGAAAATAACCCACCCCTGGAACAAGAGCTGGATTGAGGACTGGGAAAGGATACAATCAGGCAAAGGTGACATGGGGGAGGCAACAAAGAAAGCTTCAATAAATATGCCTTTAAGCATGGATCAGATATTGACTATTAGAGACAAGGACATCCTGAGAAGATGAAGCACAGGGAAAGAAAAATAGGCAGAAAATACTTGGCAGTATTCAGAATTATGTTATCCAATTTAGGTCAAGCATAAGATATATTTGTTACTTAAATGTATAGAGTTACTTCGCAATTACTTTATTTTTGTTGTATTCTTTGTTCTTTTATACCACTTATATATGTGTGTGTGTGTGGGGGGTGGAGCTTTCTTTTTCATCAGAATGAAAATTTCACACTTAAATTGTTCAATATTGGATTGCTGGGATCTTGCATATTTTTGAAGCTCAATATTTATTGAAAAAATAAAGGAATGAGTAAATAGAATAATGGATGAAAGGCAGGAAACTAGCCTAGAAAAGTAGTAGAAGCACTTTGAAAGTTGGTCTAAAAACTTTAGACTTTATTATATGACCAATAAATATTTGGGAACATAGATATCAAATGACCAGAGCTGTACTCCATAAAACAAATTAATCTCACAGCTTTATAACCTAAAGTGAAGGGGAAAAAGAAGAGGGAGATGTTGGATTATCTGCTGGGATGTTATTTCACTATTACACATTCTAAGGACCTGATTGGAGAGACAATAATGGCAGTAATAAAGGGAAAGTACACATGAAGCTATAAATAGAAAAGTTGGTAAGCAATTAAAGAGAAAGAGGGATGGAGAAGAGCCAAAAGGAATGTGATTATGAACCTGGGTGCCTGCTAATGACAGAGATACCATTAACAGAAGTCAGAGCCATACTTGCCTGGTGGTTTGGGGAAGGATATGATGAATTACAATGTGGACATGCTGACCAGGATTCAGGAGGCATATGTTCCATTAGCTATTAGAAATGTAAGCATGGACCCAGCACAGATGTGGGCCTAGAGACTTCTCCTGCAGGAGGAAGTTGTTGAAGAAGATATAAGTGATAAGGAGGAAAAGAAAGGAGGGAAGGAGGCCAAAGTCAAAAATTACTGTTAAATATGGTAAAGAGTTCGGATTTTATTCCAAATATAGTACATTGAGAAACCATGGATAGTTTTTAAACAAAGAGATGATAGTTCTGATTTAAATTTCCTTTTTAAAGAGAAGATTCTGGATGCTATATAGAGAGTAGAATTAAGGTGAAGTAATTGCCAGTCTCAGAGATTCATATCCTCAACTCCTCACTCTCAACCCAGGCTAGGTGGTTAAAGTTCTCCTTGTAGTCCTTCTTCTAGTCTTCTAAAACAAAACAAAACAAAACAAAACAAAACAAAACAAAACAAATCAGAACAAAGATCTACTGTTAACTGAAAGGAGGAGGAATAGACAATAGGGGAAGAGAAAAAGTTAAGTGAAATAGAATCCGTAGTCCACGTTGCTGCTGCACAATCGAGGCTGAGATAATTAAGTTGCTGGGGAGAGGTGGCAATGATGACACCCAAATGCAACACCTGCAGCCTCTGCTCTTAACTGTATGCTATACTAGCTCCTCGTAGGTTCAGGATACTTTTTCAAGATGTTGAACTGACCAGGCTATTTTTGGGTAATGCTTGTGGTGGGTAAAAATTTGGAAGGTAAGTGCTTCCAATTTAAGAACAGAAAGACCTCTTTGTTTGACTTATCCTGGAACAAAGAGCTTAGATAATTTGTAAAATCACACAGGTACTTAGGGTGAGGGATGGACACAGCAGACAGGCTTCCTGAGTCCCTTGAGGGAAACCAATTTTCTCACTCCATCATTTGACCTCTTTTCTATGCTGATCCTTAGCGGGAACTTGAGACTTATAGGTTGTGGTTGTAAACTGGGAATTTTTATAGTAGGAGGTCATGAGTTTAGAAGCTACATTGACCTAGAAGGTAACTTAAATGGTAAAGGCTGAAACAGATCAGGAGTAAAAGAAATACTTTATTTTGTGAGACTGAGTACCACTTACTATTAATCAACATATATCCAGCCTCACACTTTGTTACTAAAGTTTTTGTTTGACCCTGACATCCATGTGAATGAGCTAACTCAAATAATGGTACTGATGTTCCAAGGAAATCAGTGTGAGAGGTGGTTCTTACTTGGAGGCTGCTGAGGAATATCCTGTTTTTGTTTTTGTTTTTTTTCTTTTCTTTTTCTGATTCAAATTTCTTTTTTTAATACGAAATTTATTGTCAAATTGGTTTCCATACAACACCCAGTGCTCATCCCAAAAGGTGCCCTCCTCAATACCTATCGCCCACCCTCCCCTCCCTCCCACCCCCCCATCAACCCTCAGTTTGTTCTCAGTTTTTTAAGAGTCTCTTATGCTTTGGCTCTCTCCCTCTCTCTGATTCAAATTTCAAGTAGGTTTAATGACGCCGATTTCCTATGAAATGAGGATGACCTTTTGTCAATATACAATGTCAATGCCCATCGTGCTTATAAACATGCTGTTTTGTACCCATAATAAGTAATGTTGCCCTCGCTATATGAAAATATTGGGACACCATGATTTAGTTTTTACTTCAAGACTAATGGTTAACAAGCAAAAAGACTGTTTAGACGCTTTTGTTTATACTCTCTTGCCTTCACAGTCAGAGGGTGGTTGAACTGTAGGCTGTCAATTTCTCTATGTGTAGCAAGTCACAGGGAATCTGGGTGACAAACACTTACAATCCATACCTGATCCATTCTACTTATACATTCACAGTAAAAATATTAGCCATTAATTTTCCATGTCACCTCTGTTTCTCGAGTGTCAATTCAATGTTCTTTTGCCTCCCAGCATCATCTGGTTTTACTTTCTGCAGTTGTTGTTCCTGGTTTTCTAAATACCCTTCATGTTGCAAAAGAAATGGCTTCATTTTGTTTGAGCAGCTATTATAAATAAAACCAACTATACTGTAATGAGTCTTAAAGCCTTAGTTAGCGCGCTTCTAACAATCTTTCAAAGGTGGATCAGCATTAAAGATGTATTACCGGGATCTCATAAAAGTTAAATATATTTCCCAGGAACCTTAGCTGAATTAGGGGCAAAGCCAGAAAAAAGAATTATTACCTCGACTTTAGCCTTTAGGCCATGTTATAAGAACAGACACCCCATCAAACAACTTCATAAATGTGAAGAACCTAATTAGAAAATTAATTCCCAATTATGCATATAGAACGAAGTCTGCTAAATAAGGAAGGGACCACAGCAGGGAAAGTCAAAGCAATGTGGAAATTCTTTCAGTTGGGAAACCTGCTTCTTACAGAAGGGTATTGAAATTGAGACCTAGGGAACACAATTTATTTTATGGAAAAGGCCCTATGGCTTCATTTCTCTGGCCTTGGGGATTTTCATTATTACTTACAGAAGGTCAGGAAGTCCTAAAACTCTTTGAAGCTTGGGCCACTGCCCATGGTGGGGGTGAGAATAAAGAACAGACAAAACAAAACCTTATCAACCATTCTTTTAAATGGGTAATTTCAGAGTTTCAATGTATGCATGTTTTATCTCTATGGCTTAATTTCCATCTGAAAAACTAGAAAATACCCATGCATACATAGAAAATACCCAGTGCATATTTTACCTTTGAAATATGAACAATACTCTGTTTGTTGCTTGAGATACTTTGAGATGAATCTATTACTTATATAAGGATAAGGATTAATTTACAAGAGAATCAAATATATTACATTTACTTAGATACCCAATAGCATCCATAAGATATGATGGCGATAGCCTAAGTAGCTAGTGGGCTTCTCTAAAACACACCCATATCACTCCTGTCTGTGTTTTCCAAGGGAACAGTCCCATTATACTACCTCTTTAAATGGGTCTCACATGCAATTAAAATGAAAATTATGGCCCAATAATGGGCCATGATGTAAGAACAATACATGCTCTTAGAAGGTTTCCTCGTGTTTTTTTTTTTTTTTTTTCCTGAGCATTGAAAATTATCTCTTTGTCAGCCCCGTGGCATGGTCACAATGCAAGGCCTCAGATGAGAGAAACGTGTTCATTAGGAGAATTGGATTACTAGGCAAGGTGCCAGGTTGTGTTGCTTCATTTGGAGGAGAAAGGAGAGCTGGGTTCTCCAGCACCACCTGCCCATCAAACCCCTGAGCATTTTCAGCCTTTCAGGTGAACTTGGAAAATGTTACCTTGCACCAACAAAGGAGAGGGCAGGAAATTGACTCCAAACCTATTAATTTAATATACTGTCTTACAAATCAAGATTATGTTGCAAGAGATATTAATGGTAGCATTAACCAGGAGTTATACACAAAAGAGGGATGGGACTTTCAAATTAAGATCTAAGGAGGGAATTACCAAGTATGCTGTCTGCAGTGTGAAAGATACTTACAATCTGATTCTAGAAGTCATTATTTTACTATCAGTGGAAGCCACAGGGGCTTTGAAGGAGAAAAAGTCTGCTAAATAAGGATGGTACCATGATAGAACAAGAGGATCAAAATCGGGGCCACTGCTGGGACGGGGCCATGGATTGAACCCTTCTCATTTTCTTGAGATGCCCTGGAAAGTTGCCCTAAAGTTTCTGAGATCAAAGTACATGTAGTATGAGAACAGAGCCTTCAAACTGTTTCCTAGTCCCTCAAACCAATTTCAACTAGTAATTAACTGATTCCCAACATCAAAAGGTGAGATATCCCAGGAGGAGTCAAAGAAGATCAAAGCCTGTGGTGAGGGGTCCCCCTGCACCCTATCCACCCTCCAACCATCTTTCCCAGACAGACATCCATCCGATTGCAGCAAGTGAACAGTCGCATTGCTTCTCACTAGAGACCAACATCAAACAGACTTCCAAATAACTTGCTGGAGTTTTCAATCTCTGTTAGAAGAAAATGAGGAAGGCACAGGTATGCGACCATATGGTCCAGATTTTCTAGCACAGTCTAGGTTTGTAATATTCAGTCCTGTTGTCCCCATTGCTGGGACAGAACCTAAAACAAGGTCACCAAAGAAAACCTGGGTAGTGCCTGGCACACAGTATATGATAAGCCAATGTTAACTCCTGTCTTCTGCATATCACCGAACAGAATGCCGAGTTATTGTATTTGTTCAAATATTTTGTATTTGTGTGTGTGTGTGTGTGTGTGTGTGTGTTGCACATTGGCTTTCCATAATTTGTCTAAGCCAGATGCTGGATACAACCCTGTCAGAGCTGGTCAGTCTCTGTGAAGAATGGGCCATTTTGTGTAACCCACTTACTGAGGCATTTTTCTACGACATTCTGAAATGTGCTTGATTAGTCCAGATACCCTTGCTTTCATTCATACCCCTGGTTAGTTTCCAAGGCATTCCACCAAGGTGTGCATGCCTACAGATGCACCCAAGCAGATCCTTGAGATTGCTGTTCAGACAGAAAAAAATCTATAGTCTAAGCTTTTACAGATTTTGTTTTCCAGGAGATTCTTTGAAACAAATTTTTAGGGTGACCTGCAGTCAAATTGTACCTAAGGACTGAGTATAGGAGAGCAATGAGAGAGAAAGTCAGGATAGGGCTCCAGTTTCTAAAGTGGAAAGGGTTCTGTTAGTACCTTAAACTCAAAATCTCTAAAGTTTATTTATTTTGAGAGAGAGAGAGAGAGAGGGCGGGCACGAGTCGGGGAAGGGCCCATTACAGGGCTCAGTCTCAGGAACCATGAAATCACGACCTGAGCCAAAATCAAGAGTCTGATGCTCAACAATTGAGCTACCCAGGTGCCTCAAAATGTGATCCTTTTCTTACGGTACTATGCTATCTGTGGAACCAACCTCTTTCTTCAGAGTCTCCATCAACATCTATACCTTCTTGGATCTTTACCCCCTCCTGGATCCATTAATTCCACCAACTTCCCATCTGTCTGGTAGTTTCCAATGCTACTATGCTGATTTCAGTCCTTATGATTTCTCTAGAGTGTAATGCCTCAGGACTGGTTTCCTTATTACAAACCATAGAAGATAGCTCTGATGGATTCACTTGTAAAATGTTACATTTTTATACCATCACACACCAAATCCTGGGACTCTGAGAGTTCCACACTGCCTAAAAGAGGTAAATAAATTTGAGAAATTGTCCTGTATCTCTAAATCCTATCCAGGTATTAAAGGGCTTCCTGATTCTCTCCCTTCACTGCATTCAACCTTTACCCTCCTCTGGATTTTTGACCCACATTTTCAAAAAGATGGAAGGAACAAGTGGCTTGAGTTGAATTATAGCTATGTCCCTTTTATGAGTCATCTGGCTTGCCATAGTCTGTCTACTCCCAATTATATGTCCGACACTGGGGTTGAATGTCTATTACTTTTTAACTTTGCACTTGTACGATTATTTTTCTTATCACAAGGTGAGGGGAAATATGCAATGTTCTTATTGCTCCCATGTCTCTGTCACCAATCACCCTGGTCCACTCATGTATGTTAACTGCTTAGCTTCAGTACACTTGAGTTTGTGTCTCCTGCCCCATAGCTTTTGTGTAACTGAAATGGAACAGGCTAACCCCTAAGGAGAAGTTAGCCACAACTCAAAGTTTTAACACCAAAATTGTCTCATTTTCTAAGGTTCAGCTTGGTTTCCTCAGAATTACCTTTTGCATTTTCACATTTCTCCTTTCTTTTGGCATTTTAATGGAAATAACCATACCTCCACAACATTTAATAACATCTTCCAGAAATAAGCCAGCTCTTTGATAATGACCCACTACACTGATACCATCAGAAAATAATACCCATGGAGAATAACACAAACCTTTTGCAGAAAGAATAGCTACAAGGTGAAACCCATTACTTGGAATGAATACAGGAAAGGATTTGTTGTTATTGTAATATATATTCTTTTTTGTTTTTCTTTTTACATATAACTCCCTCAGGAATAATTTTTCTGAAAAGATAAATATATCAAACTAACTTTTTGACTTTTCTTTCTCTAAACTAACACTGATAACATACAATGAAACTCTTATTCACTGGATAACATACGCTGAAGGACTTATGAAAGCACTCTTTAAAAGCTGCATTGTCTATTTCCTTTTAATCATTCCTTGTTTATTAAAAAAAAGAAAAAACACCTCTCTGCTTTCTAAATGACATGTCCCGAACAAAAGGAAAATAACACCCAAGTTTGTCTTATGAGGAATATCAAAGAAGACTCAGACGGGGAAGAGTTTCTGCTCAGTTTCTAAGCTTGATTTGATTGGTGCTTGTTGTGACTCCCTATGGCGATAGCCCTAGTGCCCCTTATGGGTGACCACCATCGTCTTTCCTTACCCACCCCTCCTCTGTGTTCACACATTGCTGCCATCTCTTTCCATCCCAATGGGCAATTTATACTGATTCTTTCCTCACCCCAGCCGTGAGTCAGTCATCTTAAGAGATTAGGGAAATGAAAATTTGATTCTGCTCAAGGAGAGAGACCTGGTTTAGAATGAACCTCTCATCCTTTAGATTAATAAACTGAGACCTTAGAGGTCATTTGACTTGTTAATGTAGTTGAAGAGCCAGCGGGGGTGGGGAGGGGCAGGTCTCCTGCCTGCTGTTTTGAGAGCGAGTTTAGCATAATTGTTAAGAACATGGACTTTGATGTGGGAATTCTAGACAGAGTTCAGAGTCAAGTCCTGGCTCTGACACTTTTTTAGTGATTTTGGAAAAGTTACCCGACCTTTTTGAGCCTCAGTTTCTTCTTTTGTCTAATGGAATAATGAGAGAAGCTGCATTTTTAAGGCATTTATCTTTTTGAAGTCTCCCAGTGTCTATAGGACAGTGTATGATACATAAAGCAGCTACCATTTATTGAGTGCATAATTCTACCCTTATTATTACTGTTTGGTCACCACAAACCTACCTATTGACCCTTTTTACAATCCTCTGGAATTGCCTGAGTCTTTAAATCCACACTATCTTTGGAAAGACCTCTCCCACCCTAAGGAAAAGAAAAGAGTATTTGCTCCGCATAAAAGAGAAATGGAGAAAACAGAAAAATGCTCATGTTATGTGAGAAAAACATGAGCTCAAACCTCAGGTTGCAAAGTACATTTATGCTGCCCTAGGAATTCTGTATGAATCCCCCATTACCAAGCTGGTTTAATTTGTTTAGTTAATAACTTTATATGACCTGTTTTTATTTAGCATGTGTACTGGCAGCTTTTTTATATAATTTCTGAGTCCACAGTGGCATGCTTTCCCTGAACATTTATGACGTTCCACAACTCAACTTCCAAAGAAACCCATTATGAAATTAAATGGATCCAGGTGGATAATTTGAGAGGGTAACTATATTGCATGCAGCAAAGACAATATGTAAATATTGCAGCAATCTCTCTGACATGGTATTAGAATATGAAAGAAAATGAAATCAACAAAACTATGAGATACTGAATTAATTTACTTTCAAATATTAAAAGTAATGAATCTTCTACTTATTTTCAGATTCCTATGACTCATCTTAATGCTATGATAATTTTTAACTCCATTACATTACTTAACACATTGCCATCATAGCACTCTCTAAATGAATGCCTAGCACATTTTCTCAACCATGGTTTGCCAGAAGTTGCGTTTATATTGTTGCCATTCTGGGTTCAAATCAGCTATTGTGAAATTTTAAAAAGTACAACAGGATGGTCAGCACTTGATTTGATGTTTTCTTTACAAGACAAACAAATAAATGAGAAAGAAGGTATAATCAGCCACAGCCATTATGTGAGATACAGAGAACAATACTCACAATACTCTATTCTGAATGTTAATCTATCTTGTTCTTCATTGGAAACGTGTCTTCCCTTCAGTTTTTTTACATATGTTATTAAATAAATATAGGACTTTGAAAATTCACAGAAGCTGTTGGCTTAATAATTCAGCAATAAAAGGAATAAACTACTGACACAGTGTACATCGTGGACGAACCTCAAAAAACTTATGCTAAGTTAAACAAGTCAGGCACAATAGAGCATATATTCTATGATCTCATTGACAGGAGATATCCAAAAACAGGTAAATTTATAGAGACAGAAAGTAAATTAGTGGTCAACTGGGGTTGGGGGTGGGAATTGGGCTTAAATTGTAAATGGGCATTCACATTTTATTGGAGGAACAAAAATGTTCTCAAACTTATGTATGATGATGTTATCTCAGTAAAGTTACTAAAAGCATTGGATTGTATACTCAAATGGCACAATTATGATATGTAAAATACCTCAATAAAGCTGTTAAAACACCCAATAACCTGGAAGCTATAATTAATGTATACATGATTTAAAACTAATCGCATGTCAGGCTGTTTGAGAGAGGAACTTTTTGATTTGTGTCATCAAAAAGTCATATCTTACTTTGCAGTGATACATAGGACATCTGGGCACTGAGCACTGTGGAATTCATGTGTCACATATGAAGCCATGTGGTTTACTTATAGAGGCAGTTTCTAAAACTCTCCTTCACAGAAGACACCGTCCCTCCTACTGCTTTACTTTCTTCCATATGACATCCATACAGTGCGTCAGAAGTGCACTTAAAATCTACAAACAGTGTGCAAACTCAGAAGATATTGAGATTAGTCCTTGATCCCTTTTTTGAATTCAATGAATTTTGCTAAGTGCTATATTTCTTTCATTGAGCAATGCTGTATGGCCAATCCTTTTACAGTTCTATCATATCTTTCTTTTTTCTTCCTGTCTTAAATATTTTGCTTTTAGGCCCTACTATAATACTTGTGCTATACTTAATAGGAATGATCATACACAACAGCTCTATGTCACATAGGTAATACAAGTTCACAGTAGACTCAATTTGGTGTGCAGGGTCATGTCTGTGTGAAGAAATACATATATGTAAACACTTGTATATAAAAAGCATGGTAAGTGGAAGTAAAAAAAATATAATACATCTTTGGAATAGCTACTTAAGTCTTTCTGTCAGCTGTGTATAGTCATCTCAGCAGAAAAGAGCTCATTGTGTAAAGAGCATCTACACTGGCAAGTTGCTGTATGTTGACATCATGTCTCTCATCTCACATTCATTGTCTCCTCATTTCTTCAATACCTGATATTTTAGAAATATGGGGTGTAGCCAAAGGGAAAGAGGTGCAGACCCTGAAAAGACAGATTGATTACTTTCTGGCTAAGGGAGCAGGGAAAACAGAAGCCACCAGTGAATGAGAGTCACTTTTGGGTCCGGCTTGGTGGTATGCTGGTGGGTCCTCTCTGTTATTTTATTCAATCCTTGCAACAGCCCTCTGAAGCAGGTTTTATCATTCCCTTTTCACTGATGAGGAAGTCTGGAGCAAGTTAACTAACTAGCCCAGGTTCACTGAGTTAGTAAGTGAAGCAGACAGATTTGACTTGAATCCCTATTTGTTTCATGATTAAAATTGATTCTGATGCCCACTAGCTTTTACTATCTTAGGAAGAGTTAGTAAACCATTACAGCAATGTGTCCTGCTGTCCTGTCAACCCAAAAGGACTTTTTGAGAGATGAAACAGCAAGAATTCTGGGAGGTAAAAAGAGTGACCATCTTTTTGAGAAACCCAAATACATTTTGTTGATTTATTTTCTGAACCATCCTGATAGATTGCTTATTTCCTCAATGAACTAATTGGAAGGCATATCTTTGTGATTACTATGAAATCCTTCTGCAATCGGCCATAATAGATAGGCGATCAATTATCGGCCCCCTATCTCTTATAGGTAACCACTGTCCATGGTTTATTTCATTCTGTGAGCCGTTCTAGAAATAAGTAGGTGACATACTTGGATGCAAATATAACTTTTGGGTTTTACAATTAACTTCTATGAACAAATATACTAACACAGGAAGGCTTCATAATTCAGAGAGTTATCACCACGTTTACTTTATTAAATTATTTATAGTAAAAATTCTCAAACTTGAGTGTGCATTAGAATTCCCTGGAGGGTGTGATAAAACACAGATTGTCTGGCCAGCTCTCATGTTTCCTACTTCAGTAGGTCTGAGGTCTGCCAGAGATTTTGCAATTCAAATAAGTTTTCAGATGATGTTAATATGCTGATTTGAGGACCCCTTTTTTAAAACCACTACCCAAAGGAAAGAGGAAAGGTCTATGTATCTAGGTATCTATTTATCTTTTCTATAGCTAAGAATGCATTTTACAATTTATTGTAAATTTCAGTATCCAAACCCATTTAAAAGTAGACACACCAAGAAGTTTGACTCTGCTTTATGTTACTACATGGCATCGGGGTCTTGATTAACATTTCAAAGCACATTTTTCTCATTTGCCAAGTAATTTTACAATTTTTTTTATGTTGTTGTTGTTACTTGGTTCTCGTAACCACTTGACTGATTGGGCATGACTAGTTTATTACTATTCTCCTTAGGTTATAAATGAGACAACCAAAGCCCAGGGAAGTTATGTGACTTGTCCATATAGCTAGAAATGATTGAAAAAAAAATGAAGGCAAGTATCATAATAACAGTGCATTGGGCCAGGAATTTAAAAAGTTGGGACCTAATTTCCTCCTATAGGAGGCTCTATCTTCTCGGTGACAAATTGTAGATACAAATAATTCAGTTTATTCATCTATAAATGAGGGATAGACCAGATAGCCAATATTCCTTCTGGTTTCATTTTATTCATTTCTCTAATTGTTCATTGACATAAATATTCATTAAGACTTTACTATGCACCAGGCACTTCTAAGACTTGAAGATAAAGAAATGAGTGAGATACCTGACATGACATTCTTACATGTCCTGAAGCTAACATTCTAGGTCAAGACAGAGGAGTAAATTCACAAACCAGCTCATTTAAAATAGTGATGACATTAATTAAAAAAAATTGGGTTAGATGATAGAAAATGACAGGCTAAAATGCTACTAAATCTTAGTGTTAAGGTTCTCCCTGAAGAAGTGATATGTTAGTGGTCCCTTGGATGACAAAAATTGAGCCAAGGCTATAAAGTGATAGGGAAAGCATATTCTGGGCAGGGCTGTATTAAAGGCAAAGATCTGAGCTATAAGTCAACTTGGCTTCTGTGAGAAAGAGGAAGAAGGCCAGAATTCTGGTATTGGGTGAATAAACAAATGGTAAGAAAAAAACATTTGGAATGGTAGGTAGAGCCAGATCATTTAGAGCCTTAAAGGCCATGACAAGAACTTAGAGGTTTTTAAGCAGGGAAAGACATGACCTGATTCAGATTAAGATGACTCACTGGTTCCACTGGGATTGAAGAAGTGTAAAAAAGTGAGCATACACACACATAAAAACCAATTTAAAAATTTTTGACCTTTAAGTGAATGTTTTCTCCTATTTATTTAGTACATGAAAGAGAACATACAAATTAATACACGAGCCAAAACTGTGACTTCACCATTGATACTTTAAGGATATTACTAAGTATTATAAACATGGGCAACTCAAGTAATAATTAGGGGGAAGATCATATGGAAATTGCTAACAAACTCATTAGAGTGTGTTTAATTATTGCAGTGAAGGGTTAGCAAGAGGATTGGAGCTTACCAAATAAATCTGTTTGCACATGGATTGATATGCTTGTATCATAATTACTCACAGCTGTTGGATTTCTGAAGTTTATTAGGAACTTAATTCCAAAACTTTCATGCTGAAAAGATTTTTTAAGAGGGAAGTGTTAGCCCAGTGCCAGTAATGTGAGCAAGGAAAATTTTTCTAGCAATTCTTTTCAGCGATTACTTACAGAGTAACTACAGATCTTCTCATTATACATAATGAAGTGGACCTGCTCATTTTTGATTTTCATACACTTTGCAGAAAGAGTAAAGCCTCGTGATTGAAACTGCTTGAGCCCTGTGATGAGAAGTTGCATGTAATATGTATTCCAATTACAAAACGATCTCAGAAAACAGGGTTGATGCCTGATGTATTCATTTGAAAGCAATTCTTGGCTAAATTGATCTTTAAATAATCTATCTATACGCTTGTTAATTTAATAGATCAACTGACATCAGGAGAAGACAGGAGTGCTTCATCCTTCACACTCTATCTTATAGCTGACAACTAATTCTCCTTTCTTGGAGATTCATTTATTATACTTTATAAATTAGAAGAAATGTACAGGGTCCCTGAAATACAGCTGAGGCTATGCCCAATAGCTTCTTCTTACTTATCATCAATCAGAAAATTAATATTGTGCCTGGGCTAGCAATTTTGATCTCAGTCTAATTTTTGGTCTATTTAACTGATGGCTGCTGTCCTGACTTACAGTGCTACTGAGCGTAAATGAAGTGATTGATTATTTGTACCAAAGTGATTTCCTTTCTTTCCAAGGCTCTTTTTCAGATCAGCCTTTGATAAGTGCTAAGATTAACTAATGAGGACAATTTAAAAAGAAAATAACAACTTGAGAACCAAGTGTTATCAGTCAGCGAATTTCCCAATGTGTATGCATGTAGGCACACACACATTCTGCCTATGTAGAATAAATCATGGTATTAAAGATCTTTTATAAGCTAGTGTTTTAACCCTTGTTGTCATGTACCTTGCATTCCAGACTCACAAATTACTAATTTTTCTTCAAACTTATGTTGGAATGTCATACATCTATACCTATGTCCATTTCATTCATTTTATCTGGAATGTTCTTCCTTATTTGAATTGGAATCACATCCAACCTTCCAGGACCAAATCAACATCTCTTCCTATGAAAAGGTTTACCTCATTCTATCCTAGGAAAAATCATTATGTACATAAACTCTGTGTTTAATACTATTATTTTTCATCACTTATAATGCAAAGAGTAACAGCAACAATCATAGTGACAGCAAACACTTAAATTGTTCTAAGTTCTTTGTTCACTGTTCTAAGTTTTTTTATAATATAATCTTATTTAATTTTTATAATAGCTCACTTACATAGATGATTTTATTTTCCTCATTTGGCATATGAGCAACAGAGGCAATGAGAGATGAAATAAATTGTTATGAATCACTCAGATGTTAAGAGGGCTGAGCCAGATTTTGGACCTGGTCAATGTGGCTTCAGAGTCTAGTCTCTGAACTCCTACACTGTGCTACAATGCCAGCCTTGCAGAGGAGTTGAAAGCATTAGAATAAATCTAAAGTGCCTGGCATAGTATCTTAAATATAATTCAAGAAGTGGTGATTATCTTATTATTATATGCAATAAAAATAAAATAAAGTAAATTATATGTAATGAATCTAATATAATATATTTATTGGTTTTTTTCTTGTGCCAAATGTCAGTCTATTATTTTATGTTGATGCTTTATAATTCAGCAATTACAACTTTTATGCACAAATTTCAACTCACATACATGGCTGTGGTGCAGAATAAGCATTCAATAAACATTAAGTAAGTGAATGAGTGAATGGAATGAATGAATAAACTAATCCAAGAAGCTTCTGGATGGGCTTTTCCCTTTCCTCCATGTTTCCCTGAGGCACAGTGCTAAATCCCTCAAAATCAGACGAATATTAAGCCACTGAAGCATGGATTAAATCAATTTTTTCCTTCCATTTCAATGAGTTATTATTTAAAATAAAATCTACAAAGCAATATTTTTAAAAGTCTACATCCCAAAGTAAAACATGGAAATTATCTGATTAATGCAGATAGCCACTCACCAATTTATATTCTTGAACTCAAGAGAATCATTTAGCTAATTGTATAGGTGATTATTATGCTTTTCACAGAAGTGTGTATCATGCATTTAGAATTTTTAAATTGCAACTCCAAGAGAATCCTCTTAAATCTAATTATTGTATACTTAGAATTTTCCCTAATCAGCTAAAAGATTATTTATTTCTTTAAAGAAAAAGAAAGCTTTAAAATATGTGGAAATTCTCTTGTGAGAAGGTGAATTAAACATTTTTAAAAATAAGTAAACTTTTTTTTTAAGTGGATTGAAACATACATTAAAATAACTGGTCAATGGAAAAAAAAACCTCTTTCTCATATATTTCTTGCCAAGTATTTGAAGTTGATAATATGATTTTTAAAATGTATCAATAATTCAGTAATAGAATTCTTAAACTTAGGGAAATTCTCTGATGTTTCAGAAAATATTTTGAGATAAAGGGCTGATAAAACTATTGAGTTTAGAAAATGGCTGAAATTCTTTGGACTACCTATGTGACTAGTGATTGGTTCAACTTCAAAAGTGCTGTTTTCTTGAATCTGGTCTACTGAGAATACAGATATGCACTTAGAGAACATGCTTAGAAAAAAATAAAAGGAAGGAAGGAAGGAAGGAAGGAAGGAAGGAAGGAAGGAAGGAAGGAAGGGAGGGAGGAGATGCTCAATGTGGTGGTCTGCTTCTATCAGTGGCCTTGGATAGAAGCAATAGAAGAGCTAGTTTTCAGAACTGTCAATGGTCTGAATTCTCTTTTTACTCAGGGGTTCATCTCATTTTTTTTTAAAGACACAAACCTACACTACTTGTATACTTATTTATAAGCTGTATACTTCTGGATCACATCTGCTATATTACATGTTATTAAATGTCCAGAACATACAAGGATGTGATAAAATTCATGAGACGATGTTCAACAGCTCTTTTGTGTGTTATATTTGAGAAACATGGCTCTAGACAATAGCAATATCAGCATTTTAAAATAAAGGATTTCCCATTTGGGACTTCAACTTGTTAGTAACCTGTAACATTTTGATTTGCCAAAAAGTTAACTCTGGGCCCATCAAGTAAAATTAATGCTTAAATCTTTTACTTAATTCCATTAAAACATCTCTTTTTGATGCTCATCTCTTTGTAGCCTAAAAATTTGTTTTCAAGGACAAATGAATGCTTTGGGGAGGCTTCCGAGGTACTGAAGGTTTGCTTAACAATTTCTCCCCAGCTAGGTTGGGGAACTTAAGGGATTCAGGTGGGATCACTGAAAGTTAAATACATGGTGAAAGAACTTTATTTACGGAGTCATCAATTTTTTTTATGAAGCAGGGACTACAGAGAGAACATTGGACTATGAATCAAAAGATGTGGGTGCTAGCACCATAGGTGATTCTGCAACTAAGTAATTGGATGACCTTGATGAAATCATTTAACTTTTCTGCATCTCCCTTAAAAAAAAATCAGCCAAGTTCCTCAGACATTCATGGAATCTCTTCTACATGCTTGGTATAATAAGACATAATCACATGAATAATTTTAACTTTGATACTTTTAAGCACCTGTTAAGACTCCAAAAAGAGAATTTCTAACTTTTCTAAACATTTTCTCTAACTTTGTGGGATTTTAACATTTAAGTCATTTGCAAAGTCTATGCCAAATATCAGCAGAATGCCTTGCTTGTAACAGCAGTCTGGATATGCTTCCTTGGGCTATATGGGAATGCAATCATTGGCCAAATATTCATTATAAACTGTAAGTGTCTTACCAATGGAAACAAATGCCAAGGTTTTCAAATTCCATATTTTCAAATTTCTTGGATCATCAGAATCACTTGTTGAGCTTTTCTGAATCCCATGTCCCAACCTTGGCATTTATGATTCTGTACATCTGAGCCACAAACTTGTTCCAAAGCCTGATTTTTCTAGCAACCAACTCAAAGAGGAAGCCCAAGCAGTTACAACACCCGTGGTGTTCATAATACAGAAACAAACCAGTTGCTCAGGAAAAGCCCAACCATTCCTTATAACAGGAGGAAATTTCTTTCTTGGGATTGAATCAATGAACCAAAGCAGAATTGCTGTTGGTAATAAAAAATACTGCCTTCACATTGGGACTACAAAATGATTTATTATGTTCTTTGAGATATATTTCTAGGGATGGATTTTCATTGATTAATCAAACTTCTCTTTTGAAGAACTGTACCTATAGGAGGGTACAGTACCTGAACCATGTAAAGTTGTTAGTATTTGTGTAAAGATGGAGGAAAAGAAGAAAATAAGGAAGAAAAAGGGAGAGAAGGAGGGAGAGGAACAGAAGTACAGCTCATCGACTAAGACTGTGTTTCCAAGAGCCAAGCTAAACCACACAATGGGTAGGTTGATTGGCTTCACCAATTCAGTTCTCCTTTAGGAAGATCCCTGAAGCTAACACTTGGAAAGCTTCAGATGAAACTCTACCTGATATTATGAAGTAAATTTGCTTGGATTAAATCCAGCATTTACCATGTGTTTTCAAGAACATTTTGATCGATTTGCTCTAATTTTCCCTGAATGCCTTCTAAGAACTTTTCTTTCTAAATCCCACTCATTTTTTAAGGGCCAATTCAAGTCTTGTCTTTTTTTTTTTTTCCTTTTTTCTTTTTCTGGAAGCTTGTGCCAACAGTTCTAGCCCTAAACATTTCTTCTCCTCAAAACTTTTTGAACTGGTGTTAAGTGTTGACAAATAAGTATATCTTCTCAACCTGATAGGGTATAACCTCTTTGAGCAGGGGACCACACCAGATAAGTCTATATACCCCCAAATCACTTAGATAACCTACTCAGGTTCTGCATTATCACCTTTTCTATGGTTGTATTTACTAAACACTGCTGGATCCCAAATACCAAGCTCTAGCTTAAACTTCTTACCTGAGCCACTGCCTTCCAGACATCTTCACATATATATAACGCTACTATCTCAAACTTAAATATCTAAAATTAAACTTCCATTTTCTCATAGATGTGTTCTTTCAGTGATGTTCTTTATTACAAAACCAGAAACCTTGAAAGTACACTCAATATCTCCCTCTACTAGTTCCCTACTTGCAATGTATAAACTCTGTCAATTTTATCTCAGAAAATGATACAGGATAATGGCAGAAAAGTCACACTTTGACACAATAAAATGCTTGTCAAGCCATATCAACTGCTGTTTGTTTTGTTGTCAATGTGATCAAGAATGAGGCATTTCCCTTCATGGAGTATATTTTAAAAATATATTGAATAATGGGCGCCTGGGTGGCTCAGTCAGTTGAGCATCCGACTTTGGCTCAGGTCATGATCTCACCATTCATGAGTTGGAGCCCCATGTCAGGCTCTGTGCTGACAGTTCAGAGCCTGGAACCTGGTTCAGATACTGTGTCTCCCTCTCTGCTTCTCCCCTGCTCACACTCTGTTTCTCTTTCTCTCAAAAATAAATAAACATTAAAAAAAATTTTTTAATAAAAAATATATTGAATAAAAATAGCTAGATTTGTATAGTGCCTACTTTGTGCTGTGTACTATGCTGGAGACTTTACTTTGCACACGTGTATGTGTGTGCGTGCGTGCACACACATGCACTTATACTAGTCACCTATACTGGGTCCAGACAAAGTAAAGGGACTGCTTTGCAAGTAAAGGGTGAAAAGCTTAATTACTTCAGGACTCATAATTGATTTATTTCTCTTAACTGGGGAGATTTAAATATAGCTTCAGTTGGTGGCTGCCTTACAAATATGTGATAAAAGCTGATTCAACACACGGTGCTGAGTAGACATTGATTTTCTACTCCAGCATCACTTTGGCATTTTATTACATTTACATGTATTCACATATTTTGTAACAGGCCAATTTATTCACAAAGAATACAGACCAATTTTGTCTAGGAGCATTCTCTATCTTGTAGAGTTACCTGGTGCATTTGGATCCAGGATGCCCTGCCTCACAGATCAGTAGGACTAATACTGCATGCAGGGCAAAGACTTTCCACTTTACTTTCCTTGACAGGGAGCTTCTAGAGCTCTTTCAATGGGGCCCCATTGAGGGCTGAAAGGATGGGTAAGGCAACATCCATAGAGTCTGTTTAAATCTACCACTTTGCACTGAAAATTGAGATAGCAGAATGAGACCCATTTGCAGATATTTCTCTGGCATTGAACGTACTGCCAGGATCAACAAATAACTGCTGAGCATGTCTTCTACACTAGGCATTGAGGTAGGTGCTAAGGGTCCAACTTGAGCAAAAGTGACCCATTTCTTAGCCTCACAGTGCCCACAGTCAAGACAGATGGGCAGATAATCAGATGGATAAACAATTATAACCTACAATTTGGTTATGAAAGGGAAGTCTACAATGTTCATGAGTGGGAGTGTATGACAGGCATCCCAACTTAGTCTGGGGTGGTGGGGAATAAAGGGGGCTTTTCTGAGGAAGCTGAGTTTGAAACAAAATCTAAAGGAGGAATAGAAGTTAACAGGCAAAGTATAAGCGGGTGGGATGTAGAAGAACATTCTTAGAAAAGTGAGATGAGACTAAACTGGGAAGAAGCAATGCCAATCAAAAAAGAAGTTCTCTGGGTGAGAGCTCAGAGACTAAGGTGAGTCTTATGAGGAGTGAAGAGCCAGGCCTTTCATACCATGTTAAGCAATTTGGTCTGTATTTAATGACAATGGGAAGTCCCTCCTGAGTTATTTAAGGTACAATGCAGAAACAATGATCCAGTTTCTACTTTAGAACGATTAATCTAGTTGCAAGATAGAGCTGTAATTGTCAGGGCTCTGTGGACTTGGGGAGAAGAGCTGGTCCTCCGACAAGCACTCAGGTGAGAGATGATGGTCACTTGGATGGGGTAGCAGCTGTGAATAGGAAGAGGCTAGGAGACAGATATTCAGAAAAAAAATTCATCAAAACTTGTGGTGAGTAGAACACAGGACTGATGGGGAAGAAAATAAAAGACATGCCTAGAAACCACTTTGTCCTTTGTAGAAAAAAAATATTCTCATTTTTATTTTAAACTTTGCCATTTGTCATTTATTCCTTTGCTCCCAACAACTGACTTCCTCTTTTTAAAAATATCAATACACAAGTGAGTTTTAAACTAATTCGTATTCGCTTCTTTGGGATTAGAATAAATGTATCATGGATTTGGAAATTAGCTAGGACAGGGAGGCATGGTGGAAACACATGGGCTAGGTAATCAGACTTGGGTTCAGTTTCCAGGTCTTAATTACTAGCCATGGATAATCATTTCATCTCTCTGCATCGTAGTTGTTCAATCTGTAAAATGGCATTTTAATACATACTTCACAGGTTAGTCATGAGGATAAAATAAAGGGTATAAAGTGTAGGTATATGGTAAATTCTCAGTAAAAGTTAGTTGCATTTCTAACTTCAGCAACTCCACATTGAAGAGGCAGTGATAGAGTCTGTCAAATTCCATGCTAGGGCCTAGAAAACCATATATAATCTGGCTTCTCCTGAACCATCTTCTACTATATGCTCTTTAATTTCTACACCTCAGCCATGTAAAATTTCTTTCTATTTCTTGGCATACCCAGATGAGTTCTATCTTAGGCCCTTGCTGTAGCTATTTCCTCTGCCTGGAACACTCTAGATCTTTCCACAGCTGGCACCTCCTCATTGTTTAAGCTTCAAATGGCAAACTCTCAATATGGCCTTCCCTGTCCACACTCTATGAAGTAGCCCCCTTTCTTATTATCTTCCATTCCACTGTTTCATTGTATTTTCTTCACAGCCTAAATCACTAGCTAAGGTTATTGTGTTTATTTACTTGCAAGCTTACAGATTGTCTTTTCCAATTATAATGCAAGCAACAAAAGGGCAGGATCTCATCTATCTTATATCCCTAACAGCTGCAATAGTATATGACACGCAGTAGGCATTCAATTAATGACTGTTGAATGAGTGAATAAATTAATAATAACCATAAGTACTATGAAAGAGGAGTAATCTCTGCCAATGATCCAAAACCCTGTTATGGTTACACAAGGGCTGGGAGCACTTTCCTAGATATCATCTATATCTATCTATCATCTATCTATCTATCTACCTACCTACCTACCTACCTACCTATCACCTCCATCTTCATCACTTTGCCTCAGGAGGTGATTTCCCACTCTGGGGTTTTGCCAGTGGAGAAAATACACAGCTCCATGTATTTCTGCATTGCTAATTTCCTGTCTGAGCTGTGGCATTCTTAGAATTGCATTCCTAGGATACTGATCCTGGTTGTCATTAAATATACTAGAAAAGGTGATTCTGTTTTAAATAAGAAATGTTTAGGGAAGTGTGAGAAGTTTAATTTGAGATTTTTTTCAAGACTAACTGTTGCTGAAATCATCACAAATTACCTGGACCCTCTAAGTCACTCAAGGGAGTAGATTTGGACTTCCCACAGCATTATCCCATTTCTTCTTCTTAAAAACAAAGAAACAAACAAACAAAAAAAGAAAACTTTTTACACAGAGACTGAATCACAACAAGATATAACAAGCAGTCCATTTGTGGGTGATTATAATGCACCCTGGGTGGTGTCATAGGCACAAGAAGTACAATAATTTCTCCAAATCCCAGAGAGTTTCATTGCCTTAATATAGCAGACTATATAATGATGAGAAAACCAGATGTCTGTATTTACTGGACACTGCAAAGGTGAGCATGGAATGTTATTATCACTTCATCAGTAAGCCTTAAGGGTGTTCAGAATCTGAAAAACACCATCCTGGTTTATATTCTAGTGTGAAGTTACTTCGTGTACCTATTCAGCCCTGGATTTTCCCACTTATTTCAACCATTTTGGTCCAGAGAGACTGGGGTATGATACAAGTCAATTGAAAAATTTGTACCAAACAGAGCACATGCATAAAATTTAAGTATACAAACATATAGAGCCTTAAGCACATTCCATAGATATAATGTGGGTTATCTTATTTAACCTCACGAGAACCCTAGGTGGTAAGGACTATTAACGTCCTCATTTTACAGATGAAAAGACCGAGGCTGGCAGAAGTTAGGAAATTCACCCAAGGGCATTCATCTAGAAAGTAGTACACCAGAATTTAAATCTAGGGCTCTCTTTCTCAATCTCTCTTTTTCATTTCTTTTAGAAGTGAAAACTTTAACACTAAACCGTTTAGCCCATTTCAACATCTTGTTCTACCCCTTTTACGCTATAAGACGTTGAATGTGTAAGCTCAACTTTTCTAACATAGAAAGGAGTGATGATAATAGGATTTACTTCATTAATGTTTTTCAGAGTTAATACAGTAGAGTACTCGACTTGTGCTAAGTGCTTAATAAATATGAAAATTATCCACATCAGGACTTTATGCAAAGCTCTATGCCTGACACAACTGTGAAGATCCAATGGCAGAAGCTTCTTTTAGATGGTTGCCAATATATTTGGAACACAACACAAGCAATGCACAGTTAAAAAGTCAACGAGGAATACCAGGGTGTAAGAGTAAATGGTCAACTGCAGAATATTAACAATAACACTGAGTAAAAGGCTTTTTCTATCCTTATTTAATTCCTACCATGTTCCTACAAAGTAGGAACTCAGGCCAGAGAGGTTATTTGTTTCAAGACTGTATAATTAGCAAGTAGCGGAAGCAAAATTTAAGCTGAGGTCAGTTCACTCTAAAGCCTCCATTTTTTATGCCATACTGCTTCCTTTCTACTGACATAGAAACTCAGGGATGGAGGCAAACAGCTTGTATGAGGAGGACAAGAATGTTGTAGAAAGGAGGAGGTGTTGACTGGGACCTACAGCATATTTTAAGGAGGTACAACACCATGGCAGTAGAAAAAATGTCAGACCGTGAGCAAGGAAGAAAGAACATACAAGGCATAACCTTATGAGAGAAGAAAATGAACTCCAACATTGAAAATGTTAGGAAAAATAGACCAAGAAGAACTGTAAATGTTCAACTTCAGCTTTCGGGTCACCTCTACAAGTAATGGAAACAAGTGAGATTTTTCAGTAGGGCACTGAAAAGAAGACAACAATGTCTTTGGAAACAATCCATATGACAGGAATATGCAATATAAAGAAGGAGAAGTCTCTTCAGAAGTTGGCGAAGAAAACAACAAAAAAAGAGGAATGAAGACCAGAAGTCAGAACTGAAAGATAAATACAGATGAGTTACTGAAAAGTCAGGTTCCAAGTAGGCTAGGGCAGCCTTATGAGGGCTAGGGCTGTGTGTTAAACTTTTTCTAAAGTGTGGGAGGAGAAACTTGACATGAAACTTGACTGCTTTTCAACTGCAAAGTTCTCTAGAGATATATGGCATTCTTGTGAGCATCCTTATTTTGTGTAAACCTATAGACACTTTATTTTTGGCATCTTATTCAACATAATGTGGAACTCTCTAGACATGTGTAGCATAATTTAAAGTAATAGGGGTAGAGTTGGAGCAAGGATGAGTTTCTGGTCTTGAGGAATCAAAGCCCTATAAGGGCTTACTGGGACATATCAAATATACATCCTGAGGATATTGAGGTTGTTAGGAAAATGGTTGTTAGAATCATTGTTTTTTTCCACAGCATAATAACAACAGGTGAACTCCAACATTTGGTCTCTACATTGATAATAGGACTCCACAATCTCCTTTTCAAAGGAAACTCATATACTGAATAATCAGAGTCCAGATGAAATCCAGTTAATAGCTGAAATTGCTGTTTTCTTTAGTGTGTTGCCTTATCTCTTTTTAACAAGCCTTACTTACTAGGGTAATTGTACTAAATTCAATCCATTATCTATGGATTAATTCATTAGGGTGGTTTAAACTTTGGGGAAATGGATGGGTTTTAACAGCCCTCCCCTCAATTCCACAAATTGACACTGTAAAACAAGTCTGTGCCATTTTTATGGAGGTTCCAATTCATGAAATAAAAATCAATGAAGACATTTCCTTTCCAAGCCCTCATGTCATTGTTATGCTCCCTTGGTTGCATGGAAAGCCTTTGGGTAAAAGGAGGACAACTCTAATCAGAAAGAGAGTCATTGTCTTCAGAAAGCGTGAACAATGCATTTCTGGGCCAGTGCCCTTACCACTGTGACGGCCCCTTGTGTTACTGCCTTCGGGAACAAAGCTACAGAACCAGATAGTCATTGTCAGTCAGGGGGCTGGTATGGGGAAAGTACCTAGAAACCAAGATTAATCTTTGTCTGAAAGCAAAATAAGGGTGATTATCACGAGAGTGTCAATGATTTCCTTTTTTCTTGATGTGGTCCTTTGCAAGTGATTTTAGTTGGTGAATAGATTTGGTTAAGTATGGCAGTGGTTCCCAAACACTGTTCTTATGGGCTATATCAGAGTCACCTAGAGCTTTAAAAAACAATAACAATTCTCAGGGCTCTATGAGAAAGAACTTATGATTTAGTAGATCTGGGCTCATGGCCAGGAATCTTTATTTTTAAAAAGCTTCAGGTGAGTCATATATGCAAAATCTATGTTTATAAACCACTGACCTAGACGTGTTTCTGTTTTCTATTAAAAAAAAAACAGCCACTTAGTCAAATTGGTAGGGAAGACTGGAATTGTTTTATATATGACATCAATAAATGGTTTTAATTTTATTAAACATATCAACCAATCTCAGAAGCCATGCCAGAAATACACAGCATAAAAACCACATAATATTGTCCAACCTGAGACCATTCTGTGTACCTGGAAGAAACTTGTGTCCCACACTGAACTTCTGATCACATTTTGAGACCAGTAAAGAAAAAAAATACTGACAATCTACCAATTTGTGGTATATATTATAAAAGTTAAAAATTGCAGGAATGTGATATAATAGTTTTAAAATGTGTTCACAGGGGTGCCTGGGTGGCTCAGTCAGTTCAGCATATGACTCTTGATTTCGGCTCAGGTCATGATCTCCTGGCTTATGGGATCGAGCCCTGCATTGGGCTCCATGCTGACAGCACTGAGCCTGCTTGCTTGGGATTCTCTCTGATGCTCTCTGCCCCTCCCCCACTCATTCTCAATCTCTCTCTAAAAATAAGTACATAAACTTCAAAAAATAAAATATGTTCACAAACTCTTTGACACTTTTTTCTTCCGAAGGCAGAGCCTAATCTTTCTCCCTTTGACTGTGGGCTAGATTTAGTGATTCCCTTCTAATGAACAGAATGTGGCAGAAATAACACCAAGTCCCAAAGATGGGTCATAAAAGACATTTCTCCTTTTTCTCTTTTGAATCTCCTACTTTGAGGGAAGCAAGCTGCCATGTTATGAGAACATTCAAGCAACTTGTGGAGGAACCCCAGCTGGGGAAGAATTTGGGCCTCCTACCAGCCATGTAAATAAGCTACCTAGGAAACAGATCCTCTGGCTCCAGAAAACCCTTCAGATGATACAGTTGGTGCACAAATCTTGACTGTAACTTCATGAGAGGTCTTAAACCAGAGCTGCCTTATTAATCCACTACCAAATTTCTGACCCACAAAACTAAGAGCATTATTAAATACTTATTATTGTTTAAAGCCATTAAGTGGTGGGATAATTCATTACACAGCAGTAGATAACTGATATACCTGTGAAGACTTTCCTCGTGTAACTTACATTTGTTTTTACCTCCACCCTTATGTGTTCCTTTTCTGAGATACACAGACCCATAAAAAATTATCACATATACGCCAGTAAATATTTCATAATTCATAAGCATTGTTGTAAGTACAGTCCCTAAAATAACTGTATAAGTAATAATTAAATAATAAAATTTTGGATGGCATCAGCAAGGTGGTATATGATAATAAAACAGTTAAGGTAAACATGAGCTAAAACATAAATCTGAATACTAGGGGGGCAGATTTTAATCAGGAAATGGTTCTTGTAATTTACAAAGCCACATCATAGCAGATTAAAAATTGGGAAAAACAGGTGACTGCAGTAGACAATGTGAAAAATCTTAGCCCTAGCTTTGCCAATATTTTGCAAAGAGCAAATTAGGAAGAGCAGAGGCTAGGATTAGAACACAGGTGAGGAGGAGGAATGCCAAAATTCAGAACCTGTACTCACCGCAAAAGGAATGTGAAAGTTCTCTGTTTTTGGTAAACCAGCCATGATTCAAAGTAGTGATTTGCTAAATGAGGCTGCAAGGAATGGAACACTGACAATCAGCAAATAGTTAAGAGGGGAACAGTTCCTTCGTGAAGCAGGATGAGTATAAATGCAAGAAGCAACCTTGTTTATAGCTCTCTGTATTATGTTATGTATCTGCAGATAAACACTTCAGCTAAGTGTTTGGTACCAAGATTATAGAATATATTTTGTCATTCCCAACAAATTTTCTTGTAATGAAGTCCTAAGTTAAAAGATGCCATCAGCTGTTGTTAAAGAAAGGTTCCTGAATCTCAAAGTCTCAATGGACAGAGTCAAATATCTGAGGCCCATGACAGTCTTTTAAACTGGATGAGTACCTTGTTACATCAGGATTTTGTCTTTAGAGAGTTTAAGAAGTAGTACCTAAGATAAATAGTAAGTATTAGCAAATAAAACAGGCAACCACCTAGCTTTTAAATAATTATTGAAATCTCCCAAAGGAGATAGACTTTATTTGGCTATAATTGGGAAAAAAAGAAAGAAACAAAATCAAACAGTCAGCTGCTCCCCTAGCATCCCCACTTAACAACACACACACACACACACACACACACACACACACACAAACACATACAACCAAAACCTGCATAACCAACATACAACTATTGTACCCAACTCATAGATGCACACAGAACCAGCACACACACCATTGACGCATATTAACACAATCAACACACACACACACACACACACACACACACACACACACAGACACTCTTCCCAAAACTTAGTAGCTGCACAAGCAGGGAAAAAGATGGAGGTGGGAGAAAAAGATCAAGGCCTGAGTCGGTCTTGCCAGGATTCCTTCAGAAGCCAATGCCTGAAACAGCCAGTTGTGAGACAATTGTGAATGGTGGGGAGTGTGCTCACCTAATGCATTCAAATTCAATTGAAAAAATCACTGTGCTGGCTAAAATAAATCCTGTTGGCCACAATGTAGCCTGCAGACTGCCAGATTGCAATAATGTCAGGTTTGGTGGCAAACACAGGGTTAAGGAGGAAGTTAAAATTGCATTGGCTAAGTGGACTGGAGGTGCTGAAAGCAAATCTGAAAGAGGGTAAAAAGAAAATTCTCATGCTTTTTTGAAATGATAAAGAGAAATCAGAGAAGCTGGGAAAAGGGGATTCACTCATTCCCGGTAATTTTGTGTAGAAATCACATCATTAAATAAAACCAGACAACAAAAATAATAATAGGTGGAACTTGGTACTGGAAAGTGAAAGAAATACAGTCTCCTATTTTTTCAGGGGTGGATGAGAGGACTTGACTAAATGATCTACATTCGAAGCACTTGGCTCAGAAACAAGAAATGGAAGTCCTATTTCTTGGGCTAGGGACCTCAAAGCAAATTTCACCCTTCTGCCATCTAGGGCAGTGCCTTACAGTGTCATTTTATTCTACTTTATTTTTTGGACAGGATTTTAAGAGAATTTTGTTTAAAAAAGATCAGCCTTTTTTTTTTTTTTTTTGGTTTGTTTCCCCTGCCACAAGTACAAACAATGGTATATTTTGTTTCGAAACAGCAGCAAGAGAAATGGATTGATGACATGTGCAGCTTTGACAAGACAGTGAAAGAGTAGAATATCATAAAAGAACAAACAAAACAAAAACCCTAAAGATGAAATGAAGGAATTTCCATCCTCCGGACCTCCTCTTTGGCTGTTTCGAATGGAATACACATACAGCAAAAATAGCTCTGAAGCCGTGTCCCTCCTCCTGGCTGAGGGTCTGTCATTTTCATCCTTGGAAACACTACTTTTAGCAATTGCCATGTCTCCAGTGTTTGAAGGATTTTCAAAAACACAATGTACTTGGAGAAGGAACAATTCCTTCTCACTTGAACTGTGTGGTATGGCTTAATCTTAGTGCTGAATCTTTTCCTCTGCGATCTTCCTAACAACTGAATAGGGGAAAGCGAGGACCCTACATCTTTGCCAACATGTGGATAGAACTTCTCAAAGGTAGAAGTTTACTATGAATCGCAACCTATTGTTTTATTGTTATCCAATTTGTTTTCTTTTAAAGATTAGTTCATCAAGGCAATATGCGTTTTTAACACATGGCTTTCTTTATGTCACTGTTTTTTTTTTCATCTTTTTTTACATTTTTATTTATTTTTGAGAGACAGAGAGACAGAGCACAAGTGGGGAAGGGGCAGAGAGAGAATGAGACACAGAATCCAAAGCAGGCTCCAGGCTCTGAGCTGTCAGCACAGAGCCTGATGTGGGACTCGAACTCACTAACCATGAGATGATGACATGAGCCGAAGTTGGACGTTTAACCCACTGAGCCACCCAGGTGCCCCTATGTCACTCTGTTTTTAGGCAGGGTTTTGAGTTCTGACCTCTTGAATTTTACACGTTGGCTGGGATGGACTGCCTAAAGAGGTTGTTTCTTGTAACATGTCTTTCTCAGCTAAGCTCAAGTTTGCTTTTTGATAATAAAAACCAAGTAAATGGAAGAGAACAGAGGTAGAAATACAATTAATTTCTCAATTTCACTCATTTTGCTTGAATTAATAAAGATAAATTGTAAGTATGTTAAAAATTGACACACGTATGTAATCTTATTAAGCTCCAGTATATATAATAGTGTAAACACATGCAGCTGTCAGCAGGAATCTCTCATAAATATACACACATATTAGCTTAACTATTTTTGCTTCTGAGAATTTTACAATATAGTAGGAACATCTTGGAAAAATGAAAAGGAGGTCAATTTTCAAATTTCCTCTGCATTACAATTACTTCAGAGCTTGGTGAAAATGCTGCATAAGAATTCCAGTCTCGGAAAGCCTGAATTCATAAGCCTGGAGTGAGGCCTTGGAATCTTCATTTAAACACAACTCTCTACATGACTTTGGTGCAGGTGGGCCATGGCCACACTTTGACAACACTCTAGCTCACTTATTCAAAAATATGTGTCCTATGCTAGGTGTCCAGGGATGCAAAAAATGAATGAGGCAGAGCCTTTACTCCATGAGTTCACAGGGTAGCATTGGCAGTGGCACACAACTACTTGTGTTTATTTGACTGCTCCATTTCTACACTTAGTCAAGGGGGAGGACACTGGTGAAGTTCTTGTTCTCTTAGGAAGATTACAGGCAGTGAAGCAATCAATGGCTCTGAATTTATATCCTTACCATGGTGTAGAAGGTCTGAAATGATCTGGCCCCTGCTTACCTATTCCTGTATCTCTCACCATTGTCCCCACTCCACTGGTCTTCTCACCTTGGTGTTTGTGAATGTGGCCTACTCTCCCCAAGATCTCTGCAGTGCTTTCTTTCAGTCATTAATGTCTCAATTCAAACATCACCACCCCTACATAGCTTTCTCTGACAACCCAAATTAAAGCGACAATAGATGACATCCTCCAAAGTCATCATCTGGTTTTATTTTCATCACAGAAAGTACTATTGAAAATGATTTTCCTCACTCATTGAAGTAATTATTGCCAGGGCCTCCCAGTAAAATGCACTGAGATCTTGTATTTTTTTTCCCACGCTGTAGACATTTCTCCTAGAACAATATGTAGCACATATAGTACTTAATAAATACTTGCTGAGTCAACGAGTGCAAGAATAAATGAACATCCCATCTTTTCCATCCTGTCTCTCTTCTTACTTCTTAGTATTGATATGAAGATCAGCAAAAAAGAAAAAACGGATGTGTAAGGGACTTGAAAATCGAAAGCAGTCATAAATGCAAAGCATTCTCACACCACTATTATTATTAATTATTCAGAGCCAGTTGTGAATTGAGACATTATCTTCTTTATGAGAAGCCAAGGGATTCTTTAGAGCTAACTAAGGGTCAGGAAAAGTGGGGGATGGGAAGACAGAAAAACAACTTGGGATGTGGAGGTAGACCAGAACTCTAAATTTCTCTCAGAATCAGAGATAAATAAAAACATTCTTCTCTCAAGATTGCTTCTCTTAAGAACTGAAAGAGGAGAGAAGGGTTGCAAGTGTAGCAATGGCAGCCCTTTCATTTACAAATATCAACATTTCAAGTGAGGGAAAGCTGAATTAATACATGTCCTCAAAGGTACAGCTTTTTCATAGCACAATCTCAGCTCGGTTGTTAAGAAAAAAACAAAACACATAAAGGTTGTATCAAACATGGTTTGAGATAGATTATTTAAATCCACAGTATTATTAAAAAGGAAGATGCACGATCTCAACCTATTCACAAGTTGAAAAAAATAATGGACTGTGAAGAAGTCTTTGGCCGAAGAGTCACACACTTATTTAGAAAAATGTCTTTCGGTAAATTATGATTCAAGAGGGAATCAAAAGCTACCACAGATATACTGAAAGGGGTTAGCTTGAGGCTTGCTTCTAAGGAACATATGAATTGTTCTGATTTCTCTAAGTGCTCCCCACAGCTGTGCCCTGTCCTCTTGGTTTAAACCGATTATCGTTATTACGGAGATACTCTCCTAATTGCACGTACCATCATCAGATCTAATAGCAGGTCTGAATTAGGCTGCAGCTGTTTAGGCTGCCCTGCATAACCAGCCACCCGGCCGACTGTTGACCTCTGAGAAGGTTAACAGGCATTTATTGACTCTTCACATTTAACACAACCCTACTCTTAAAATACATACATATATTCATTATTAATCACACTTTACTTCTAATCATCCCAAAGAGATTTCCTCTGGTTCTACGAGCATAACCTCCCGATCAGTATGGTCCACATTAGCAGGGGTAGGAAAGAGTTACATGACTTGGAGTTTTGTCCATCACCACAAAGCTGCCAGTCCTGCTAATTTTTGAAAAAAATAGAAATAATAGGGAAAGGCCATGAAATGTCAATGGAAGGAATAGCAAAGGAGGAGGAAGCAGTTTTACCAAATGCTCGAGTCCAAGAAAAGCAATGAGACAAAAAAATAAGCAATGGTTTGCTTGATTTTATTCTATTGAAAACATTACACTCATTAAATATATGTTTTATATTACTAGGGCCTGTGCTTTGCTGCTAAACACTTCATACATATAATTTAATTGAATCCACAGAACAACTGTGAGAGTCAGTATTTTATGTCTCCATTTTACAGACCAGAAAACATAGGCTCTGAATGCTAAATAACTCATCTAAAATCATAAAGTTGGTAAATAGTAGCAGGAAGGTCTCATCTACAGCAGCTTTTTCCAGAGCCAGTGCCCTTATGCCCCCTCTAATGGTATAATACCCATCTTACAGTTCAGTTTCACAGATGATGAAATATGTCTTGTCTACAGAAATTCTATGTCTTGTCTAAAGAAAGAATGCCAGGTTTTGGCAAATATTAGAAGTCAGTGCACTTGGTAGTGAGGAAAGATAAATTATTTATTTCCAAATGCAAAAAGGTAGCAGACTAACACAGCTATTTGCTTTCAGCTATACACAAGTTCTTTGGGTTTGTTATTGTGACACAATACTGACTTGTACAGTGTCAAAAAGAAACACATGGAACTAACTCCCAAATAATTTTACAATAGAAAAATAAAGCAAACCAAAATTGGATTTCTAAAGTTTCCTGAAACGCTAGAAGATCCAGAATACTGGGCACATTCATAGGTGGCTATCTCACGAGATCAGAGAAGTGAGGACCTCTAGAAATGGGATGTATATTTCCCAGTTTGCCCTGGTGATAACCACATCTGTCTTTTAAAAATGGGATACTTGCTACTAAAAGACTATCTTCATTTATTTACCTGATAGGCCTAGCTCCCCTAAACAGGTAAATTTTTAGGATTCCTAGTGTAGAACCTCTTTTTCTTTCTTTTCTTTCTTTTTGGCACATAGATAACTTTATATAGGTAAAGTACTATTAAAATGAACATCAGTGGCAGAGGGGTGGGGGTGGGGGGCAGTGGAGATGGAAAGCCTGTAGGTGAGAATATGAAAAGCAGGTTGCTAACAAAAGGTGGGAAATTTATTGCAAAGAAGACAGACTCCCAGCTCCATCTCTCCAAAGGCAGGTGTCTGGGACAACTACTATGCTTTGCTACGGTTATGTTATGCCCAGACAAAATGAACTTATAAGGAGAATAATAAATAGCTTCCATTCTTCACAGACATTGAGTGAGTTCTGACGTGCAGCAAAGTGAATGACGCTTACCATGGTTACACATTACAATCACCATGAATGTTAACAAAATGCTCACCCAGATGAATTAAATAAGCAGGTCCAAGAGGATGTCTTCAGATGATTCTAATACATCTCCAGGACAGATAACCACTCACCATCTAAGCACAAGGGCACCAGTATCAAATGGTGACCATATAAAGTCCTCTGCAGTCAGGCTCACAAGGGCACTAGTATCAAAGGGTGACCATATAGGTCTTCTGCAGTCAGGCTTCCTTGGTTCAAATCCCATCTATGCCACTCATAAGCCAATTGTGGGTGACTCTGGACAAGATATTTTACTAACATCTCAGCTATCAATGGCTTAAAATTAAAGTGAGAGAATGCACATAAAGTGCTTAGAATACTAATCACTCGATAAATGATAACCATTATCACTATCATATGTTGCTGATAGCATTGATTCCCATTTGAGGGACAGGTAATTAGTGATAAGTTTCGTCACAGTCCTCCTAAATTAGGAATCACTTCAAGACCTCCAATCCCAAACCTAGCACCTCAGTGAAGCAATGACAATTAATAAGTGATCTCAGAATTTGAGTCCATCACAAAGAACTCCAAAGAACAGATGGCTCAGCAGGAACTGAATCCTATCTTGCTAAGTACAAAAAAAACTCACATATGAACAAAGTTAATTAATTAACTTATTCTTTCATTCAGAGTATACACAGAGTGTTTACTGTGTGGCAAGCATTGTGCTAGCATGCAGCTGTTTTCTCACCCAAGCATCATTCCGAGATTATTTTGCCTTTAGAATATTCAACAAATACATTGGGAACATCATGTCCAAAGCTACCTTTAGGCTCTGGGGCTAGAAAGACCATTAGATGTGGACATATGGACCCTCCACTAAGGGATATTAGAGTTTAGTGGGAAGAAACTACATGTAATGTACCCAGAGGTAGAAGAAGAGAATTATGAGTATATAAAAGATAGGTGATATCTGAATGTTGGCGATTAAAACAAAATCAATTTGATACAGATCAAGTACGGATCAATATTTGTTGGTAGCAGTTTAGAAGTTGATAGACTAAAATTACACATTATTTTTTTTTAATTTATTTTGATATAATTTAAGATCCACAAGAAGTTGCAAAAATAGTACAAGAAATTCCTATGAAGCCTTTGCCCAGATTTCTCCAGTGACATCTTATATAACTATAGCACATTATCAAAACCAGGAAACTGACACTGGTATAATATTATTAAGTAAACCATAGACCTTATTCAAATTTCACCAGTTTTTACATGTATTCGTGTGTGTGTGTGTGTGTGTGTGTGTGTAATTCTATGAAATTTTATCATAAGCCTATACAGTAATTTAAAAATGCATAGAAAACATGTAAGAAATAGCATCTCAAAGTGATGCAATTTAAAGGGAGGGAACCCAACAATTAATTAGAACTAGGACAATTAAATTAAAATTAAATTTTTGTACTGGAAAAACAAAAGGAAACACTATTGTTTTCAACACAGCAACTCTGTTCCAACTGAAGTTCAAAGAAATACTTGCATATTATTTATAACAGATTATACAAAAAGCTTTAAATGCAGAGGGCATTTGTACAGGCACAAGGGGGAGAGGTACATATGCAAAATGCAAAACCAGATAATCATCCTGGAAGGTTTCCCAAAGAACAAATGTTATATCTAAGTCAGAAGGATAAGAAACCTACATTCTCAAATAATTCAGGTGTGGAAGTAAACTAAAAAAAACAAAAATACCAAATGTACTTGGAGAAATTCTCAACTCATATAAGCATGCATTGTCCTTTTCATATCTGAGTCAACCAAAAGAAGAAGAAAGCAGTTTTCCCATGTTTTTCATCATAGCAAAAAGCAACACAGCTCTCCAAACCTTCAGTTCCCTCCTTTCTTCCTTTCCTTCTTCAGAAATGACTTTGAAAAAAAAATTGAAAATATGATTTTTCTAATACCCTGCCAGCCTTTTAAATGAATGCATACATGCTCATAATTACAAGTAAGGCATTTGCTATTTTGCATCAGTGGAATTTAAGAAATTAAAAACCAAAAGGGGGTTTTCAGGAACACAGCACAATTGCCTTTTTAATAATAGATTTGGCTCCTCTAATCCATTCTTAATCTAATTAAGACAATGAAAAGCATTGGGCTGCCATCTCAGAAAATGGCAAGGATGCTATAAACAGAGTGCAATAAAGTGATCAGTTCACACCCCATCAAATTTACTCACAGTCTGAATAACTGTTCTTATTTTCTGTGTTTCATTTTTACAAGTTAACAAATGTTTTCATTTGATTTCCATGGCTTCATCTTCCGATCAAGCACAGGCTGTGGGACTTCTAGTTCTGGGAAGCGTGTCATATCTGTTGAAGCAGCACCCAGTATGTGATTATGGAACCCTACAAATTGAAGCTAACATCTCCAATAAGCAAAGATAATAATTAAGTGGTAAACCTTTGGCATTGAAAACAGCAACGGTGTTATTAATACCCAAATGGGCACAAAAACAAACAGCACTGATGGAATTTAATTAAATCATTTTATGATTGTGTATTCTTCCCAAGCTCAGCTGATTACTCTGGTTATCCTGAGATGAGCATTTAAATCTGAAAGCTAAGATGCTATCTAATGGCCTTTTGTTCAAATATTTCCTAGAGAATAAAAGGTGAATTTTTTTTTTTTAATCAAAAGTAGAAATCGAGTACTGGAGCTGGGCTTTGGTCTCTATTCCCACTACCAGGATAAGAAATCTTAAGTGGATGAAGTTTTAGTCTAACTGAAGAGTTTTGCTTGGCTTTCTTTTTGTTCTTAAGTAATGAGCAACTCTGGGAGAAAATGGACTGTTTGCTGTTTCTCTTCATCATAATTAAGATAGTTGGACTGTTTATTCAACTACTTACTTTATAACACTAAAGATTCAAAAAAATCCTGCCATGATTCAAGTCTGAGTCTCTCCTCCTCCACTGTCCAAATCTGTGGATGCCAATTGGAAAATCCATCATATTCTGAAATTATAACACAACTGAAGAACTATCACTTGCTCTTTGCTTTTGCAGAAGCAAAATTATAATGAATAATGACAGACAGTGAAGCCCAAATGGATCAAGATGTCTCGATGTCAGGATCAAGGATCCATAACTTGCTAATTACTTTGTTAGAAACAAAACAAAACAAAAACAATCAACCAACCTGGATTCCAAAAGATACTGGCAGCCAATTACCCAATCAGTGAGGCTTCATAAGGATAGGATCACCTGATGATATTTACTACCTACTAATCTTTAAAGAAGAGCCAGAGAGATAAGCAGATACTTCTCAACATATAGGACAAAAAAATTGCCCCATTCCATATTATTTGCAGCAATAAGACAGTACACAATATGTAATAATAAAAATCCTTTTTAGGTGACAAAATGTATATTTCATTCTGAAATGAGATAAAGTTGTATAGAATGTTTATGAGTATTGTCAGAAGCTCTGTGCAGTTCTCATAAATTGTAATTTTACCCTTAGATTCCTCGTTTACATACAGTAACTAATATTAAGAATTCTGAACCCCCACAGCAGGATAAAGGCAGCATTTACTTCCAGTCAGAGCCATCAATGACAATGAAGCACACAGATAAGGAAGATCACCCTCTCACATACTTTATGAGGACTTTATGCTTATTCTATGGGAAAATAAAAGCAAAACGGAGGATGAGGGATGGATGAGCTTTAAGAAGCTGACTGCTATGGGGTATGGTATGCATGAACCATAAGTGGCTTGTCTTAATTCTCCCAGCATTCCCCACTGCTCCTTGTTCATTCTTCCAGATCACATTCCTTAGGGTGGACCACATGATCTTGTTGATCTTGATGTGTTTCTCTCTTCCTCATGAAATCGGAAAACCATAGGCTGGAAAAATCTTTTAAAAAAATTTTTTTAAATTTTTTTATATTCCACAATCTTTAAATCCAATCCAGTGAATCCAACCTAAAAGTGAATCCTATGAATCTTATGAAGTGAATCCTAGGAATCTAGCCTAGAAGTGTTTCCTGCTTCCCAAATATAAATGCAAAAGAATATTTCCTCTCTTGCATGAGTTAATAGACCACACAACTCTACCCTTGTCGTATAACAAGCAAAAGTGGCAGAATAATGTAGTGAAAGTAATCAAGGCATAGAACTGTGGAGGCCTGGGTTCCTGTCTTGTATCATTACCACCTCAGTGCAAAAGATAACCTTAACTTTCTCTCTGGGTGAAGATTTCTGCATACGCAAAAGGTAGAGATCAGAGGAAATCAGAGTAACTAAATGGCCCACAATGGGCCCAAAATGGCCTTCCAGCAAATGTTGTTTATCCCACCACAATTTTTATACATTTTTGCATCAGTTAATGACATTCAAAAACTATGAACTTTCTCAAAGAAGTTAGATATGGTGTTGTCACTATAGTTGTCTAACGCTGGCATATCCTTAGATGTATCAGCTGGACTGAGCAGCAGCATATGCCTTCTCAGCTTACTCTGATCACGTCATTTATTTGTCCAGGCAAGAGCGAGAACATATGATGAACTGGGAACCTGAGAACTCTGGACTCCTAACCTCTAAATATTCCTAAAGTTAAAAAAAAAAAACACTAATTTATTACTGGTTGATTTTTAATATTTTTATGCTAAAGCTCAATATAAATAAAAAGAAAACCCACAATAAAAATTCATGATTTTCTTTTTTCAGAACAATATAGGGTCTAACATTAGTGATTTCTAGGTAAAAATTTTTTTCACAGTTGTATCATTAAGACGCAGTTAGCAGGTCATCTACTTGTTGACGTTTTCTTTAAAGCTGTGTTAAAAATAGGACACTAACACTCATATATACACACAAAGCTTGGCTTATTTTCTTCTTAAGAGAGAAAAAGGAATGGATCTGAGGACATGTATGTGTTAAAAACTAACTTCCCAGTTTCACCAGGGCATAAACTTGGATTTCTGTGTGTTGGTGCTTGGATTTATGTAGCTTATTTTTCTCAGTGAGTGACAGTGGGCTGGCTTCTGATGTCACAGCATCCAATACTGGTTGATGTAGGTGGGACCTTCAAGTTCAATTACCACCTTTTATAGATGAACAAACTGACCTAAAAGGTGTTGTCAGTTACCTGACTCCCTCTCTCTGCCCCTTCCTACATGGATAACTCTGGACAAAATAGGCAAGTTCCCATTTTCTCATTTGTAACATCTAGTAATACTAATAACATCCATCTCATAGTGTGGTTGGACAATTAACAGAACATGTACAAAGTACCTCACAGAGTTCTCCTATATAATAATAATGGCTAACATTAATTGAACTAAGATAATCCTCATCATATCCTTTCTATGAGATAAGTAATATAATTATCTTGGTATTATGAATTAGAAAATGAAAACACCTAGACGTCAAGTGACTTGTCCAAAGTCACAGAGTAAGTAGTGGCACCAGCATTACCACAACCAGTGGACTGCCCAGTCTGACACAGGAACCTGGGCTTTCAACCACTAAGTTCTTTGTGTCATGCTCTTCATACAGCACTTAATAGTGGATAGGTGTTATTCATTTTAATAATGAAATTATTTTTATAACCAGACCTGACTCTTCTATGTCTCTACCTGCTCAGATCTGCCAAAAGGAAATTTTTATTCATGACCCTTCTGTATTCGCTGTGGTCCAAATTTTACAATTTTGCACCTAGAGCAAATGTGTCTATTTTTGTTATTGGAAACTCACCAATGGACATTTCCATTTCTGAACAAGCATTTTGAAGATTTTCCAAATGCCACCATTTGGAAAACCTTAGAGTTGAATGCTGCCACACTTGTCATTTGACGGTCTCATGTCATCTAGAAGGTCAGAGAGAAGTCATATATTAAAGTTCCCCTCCAAACATGCCGTATGTCAGGGATGTGCTACATAAATGTAGCATGCTTGTAGTCAATGTATGATAACAGTTTGTCATATACAATTCACTGAGTCCAATTGAAATTAATGAAGGGTGTAAAAATGACAGCTATCTGACATATTTCAAATCTCAATTTGACATTTACAACCTTTTAAAGTTATTTTTAAATGCAGCCGTGTTTAAAATGTATTGAATATATCATATGCCACTAAAACCACTGTTGGGTGACTGGGTGTGTAGCCATGGAAATTAACACAGGGCCACATTCCCTGGTCTTAAGAAAAATCATGCAGTATATCTAGATATAAACAAATAAGGCAAGGTATCTTATGAAAATTAAATAAATGCCACCTTCTACCTATCTATTTTTGGGTGTGTGTTCATTTCTATGGAAATGTGCGCCTTGAGGGAAACTCTCATACAGGTGGAAATGTGCATGTAGAAGCTTAGCGATGGAGGGAATATAAACAGAGAGCAGTGGACGATGAAGACAGCTCTACTGGGGACAGCACAGTGCAGGTGTGAGCGGTGTGGGAGGGATGCAAAAGAAATCAGCAATGCTAGATTTTGAGAACTTGTGCTCCAGTCCTGGCTCCAACGATAACTCATGAATTCCGACCTTGGACATGGCAGTGAGACTTCCTTGTTTATTTGTAAAAGAAGCACTTCAACAAACTCATGGGGTGTAAATCCTGATCAATTGAGGTAAATGTGTATGAAATTGCTCAGAGTATCTAGAATATGATGCAAATGTATCATTCAATCTACATGTTAAATTGTCTCAAACTACCTCTTCATCAAGCCTTGACAAAATTCTCCCTTCCTCCTAGCAATCCCAATGCCACAATGTTGCTTGAAGAGGCATATGCAAGAAGAGAAGGTGGGGTCTCTGACATGGAGACAGCCTTCTTCTGTGGCATTACCTGCATGCAGCCCTAGACCAGGGCTTCCCCATATTCTTCTAGCAGCACAGTTCTTGTGAGACACCCAGCAGGCCAGACTAAGTGGGAACCTCACACCTGTTCCAACCATGAATGCTCTTCTTCGATCTATTTTATATACTGAAGGATGAAGGAAAATCTGCTTACTACCAAAGGGGAAAAAAAAGAGATATTGATACTGATACATTAAATGACATTATGATCTAAACACAAAGAGTGATAGTATAAGCAACAGCTCCCTAAGAATAAGAGTGAAGGTGTAAATGGGATTCAGCACTGAAAAGCCCTGGGGTATTGTCAGAGATAGTTATTGTGAAGGCAGATATTTTGGGAAGGCTCACAGTTATTGGTGGGTATAATCAAAGCAGGTGACCATTTCTCCTTATAAAATAATCCACATTCAACCAGTGGGAGGCCCAGATTTCCTTGGTATTCCCAGGGCTTAGTTCAGGCTGGGCACATAGTGAATGTATAATAAAATTTGATGAACTAATGCATTTATGAGGGATTATCTCCTTATGGATCCGAGAGGGTTTAATACATTGACATCTCCTGATATAGGGATCTAAGAAGATTGTAATAAAGAACTAAATATAGATTGCATAGTTTCCTGTGAAAAATATATTGATAATAACTAACACATCCAAAAGAAATGAACCAGAAGAAGCATCCACAAATATTCATCTAAGACTTGTGGAATAAAACAAGAAAGGGAGTCACTTAACAAATGCTACTTTATTCAATGTAGCCCATCTCAAGCTTATCACTCAAGCCTGTTCCATCACTGTAGAAGAGTGAATTCACAAGCCCTTCATTGGCCTACATTAGATAGCACAGCCTAGCACAGTACAGCTAGGGTTCTCACATTCTAACACAGCAATCCCATTTATTTGCTGCTTCAGAAGTTCACTCTACCAAACTGCTCTACCAACTGCTGACTGTTCAGAGCCTGGAGTCAGCTTCGGATTCTGTGTCTCCCTCTCTCTCCACTTCTCTCTCTCTCTGTCTCCCTCTCTTTCCCTCAAAAATAAATAAAACATTAAAAAAAAGAATAGCTGATTCTACCTTATAAATTATAGTCAAATTAAAGTTTCCAACCAAGTCTATTTTTATGTGTGCTTTTATCTCCAATTGTCTTTAAAAAAAACATTCTAAGTTTTTTGCATCCTGAGAAAAGAGTAAATCAAACTCAAACTGACCAGTGTGAGAGGACTTGGGGAGAAGAGAAGGAAGTGTAAGTGGGGTTCAACAGCAGCCAGGGGTGGCCAACATAAAATCATCTCAACAAATTGCATATTCTTTTCTGGATAACCAAAAATCAATGAAATTGTGGGCTTGAGTCAACAGACACGGATTAGAAATAGGACTCTACTCGTGTAAGTCTGGGCAACAACCTTTCTGATTCTCAGTATTGTCATCTCTAAAGTGGGAGCAATAATGCATGGCAGGCCTATTTCAAGGGGTTTTATGGCTGGACTCTGAACAAAGCACACAAATATCACATGAGGCATCACACAAAGCATATAGTGAGGGATATGATGATAGAAAAAAAGAGAATCATCCTCCACCTCCCTCAAATGGTTTTCTAAAATTTAATACTTTTTTTTTTCCCAACGTTTTTTATTTATTTTTGGGACAGAGAGAGACAGAGCATGAACGGGGGAGGGGCAGAGAGAGAGGGAGACACAGAATTGGAAACAGGCTCCAGGCTCTGAGCCATCAGCCCAGAGCCCGACGCGGGGCTCGAACTCACGGACCGCGAGATCGTGACCTGGCTGAAGTCGGACGCTTAACCGACTGCGCCACCCAGGCGCCCCGGTTTTCTAAAATTTAAAGACAGCGGTAGAATGTTCACTCATGAACAACAAAGAATTGTTTCATTCATTATTATTTTTACTGATTTAATTAAAGTTTACAGGGTATGGATATCCTCAACTGAAAAAGTTGTAATTGTCTGTTTGACCACAAGAAATGATAGCAGTCACTAAACAGCAAAATCACTAAAAGAAAAAAAAAAAAAGAATCTATTTCCTCTTCCAAGAGAAGACATTTGGGTGTCCTATCTGACAAGCTTTCAAAAACCTCTCCCCACCAAAGCACAAAAGCATTTTCAAGAAACACTGGACAACCCTCCAAAAAAATAATGTTTTGTTTTTTTGCAAATCTGTAGGCTCCTGTGAGACACAAAGCAACAAGCTCTAGTCCATTAGTATGACAGGTAGCGCTCTTACTAACAACTGCTTTTTACTCCTTCTGACAAATGTGCTTGGTGCCACGGTTGACGTTTGTGTGGTAATCAGGAGTGATGGAGAGGGGACGTCGGCGCTGCCGAAAGTGCCCCCCGATTTAATGTGAACGATTTGTCAAACGTGCTGTGATAGCAATGCTGTCAGACCCGGGCAGGGAAGCACTCTGTCATCTTTGCGCCGACCAAGGTCACTTTGGCAGGGGGAGGAGGGCTCTCGCCAATGAAATTTTCATGTTTATCAGTGATGTGCATGGCCTACTTTCACAACTTGTTTTTCCTTCTATTAACAGATAACCATCTCAGGGTGTGGGAGACACTCCCCTGGAGAGAAGCCTGCTACAAGAAACAGTCCCCAGGGTGAGCCACTTGGCATCACTGAGAGCCAAAAACCCAGGTAGTGAACAGAAAAGCCAGAAGCCCAGGTGAACTAACAGCATCCGGTGTCTTTGTTCCTGGCTGAATACATCTGTCAAATATTTTGCATTTAAGTGAAATGTTGATGGCATTAGTCATTAGCACTGCATTGGGTGTTTTAGTTTTATAGTTTGATATCATATCTAGTTTTGTATCATCACCTTCCAGGCATCAAATATCTCCTATGCATCAAAAGAACCAAAGGTTGGATATGGTCTCCACATAGTGGGCTCAATGCCTTGGCTGTTTCTTTTACAAGGTGGGTAAAAGGATGAACGTTGTTTATTATTAGTAAAAACACCCAGAAGCAACAGACTCTCTAGAGGAGGTTGGGTTAGATGTTTTCATTTCTTATTCCTGTCATTCTTTCAAGCAGGCCTCACTCATTGCACTGGACACATCTCCTAGACTGGATTGGAAGCAGGGGAGGGCAGGGAATGCATCACATGGAACTGTGTATCATTATCATCTAGCACAGTATCTGCTCAATAAATATTGATAGCATGAATGAATATAATCCATGGAAATGAATGCCAGAAAATTAAGTGAAGTGAAGCAAAGATCTGGGCCAGAGATTGCCAACTGGATGCTGCATTTTGTTTGTAGATGAATAATACATGTAAAAAACAATGGCTTAGTGGATGGAAGAGAGGCAGTATAAGCCCCAAAGGAATGGTCCTCAACTGGTAGTGTATAGGCCAAATTGGGCACATTGGCAAAATTCAGACTATAATTATATTTCCTTTATACCAGGCAACATTAGCCTGTGAAATGCTTACTGGGTGCGTGTGTATGTGTGTGTGTGTGTTTTAATTAGTTACTAACATTTGAATATTGGGAGCTTTTACCTAAAAGCATGGATTTTGGATCTACTGGGGGTGAAATATGATGATGTGGCAGTGCTGAATGGAGTACAAATAGCCACCCCCTTCAGATGGCATTCACTCCAGCTTTCCCAGTACTGAGAAGCTAGTGCAAGCTGCCATTTGTCACCATGTTTGCACTATTATTTTGTAACAGTAGGGAGGCATTTGTATCTATTACGTTTCAGTGAAAAGTGGCTCAGAGCACTGAATGAGGCCCACTTCCTCTCTATTTACATGATCTGCCTTGGCCCAGTGGGTCATGGGACTTGTGATGCCTGCACTGTGCTTTCTTGTGGCATTGCCTCCCTGATAGAATCAGAGCAACAGCACTGCCAGGGAAGGGCTGCCAGGAAACCGGGCTTTTACAGGCTCTGATATGCAACACTTAAAATACTGATTAGAGGGGCTCCTGGGTGGCTCAGTTGGTTAAGCGTCTGACTGACTCTTGACTTCGGTTCAGATCATGATCTGACGGTCATGAGATTGAGCCCTGTGTTGGGCTCCCTGCTGACAGGGTGAATGGAGCCTGCTTGAGATTCTCTCCTTCCCTCTCTGCCATTCTCCCCCACTCATACTCTCTCTCTCCCCTCAAAAAATAAATGAACTTAAAAATAAAATGAAATAAAACACTGATTACATCTGAAGCTGCTCATCAAAGAAAGACAGTTAAGACTAAAAATTATATTTGACAATAAAGTAACCAATCCTTTTGACATCTGTAAGCTCATGTAATCTTTGGCATAGCTCGTAATACCATTCCCACTTTGCAGATGAGAAAACTAAGGCTTTAAGTAAAGTTACACCACCAGCAGGATGAATAATTAAGCCCAGCAAACATACTAAATCTGAATCTCATGGGCTAGGGCCAGAGTATTAGTATTTTCCTAAGGGTTCCCAAGGGACTCTAATGTGCAGCCATGGATAAGAACCATCCTCTTAGTGTAAGGGACTGATCTTTGTGTTTCTCCAAAATACATACGTTGAAGCCCTAACTCCTGATGTAATAGTATTAGTAGTCTTTGAGACGTAAATAGTTTTAGATGAAGTCACCATGGTAAGGTCCTCATGACGGTACTGGTGCCCTTATAAGAGAGCAGAGAGACATTCTCTCACTCTCTCTCCCCTCTCCTTCCCTCTCCCTCTCTTACCATTTTGAGATTTCCTTCTTTTTCCTTGTACTGTGTGAGGGCACAGCAAGAAGGCAGCTGTTTATAAGTCAAGAACCCAATCACACCAGCACTCTGATCTCACAACATCCAGCCTACAAAACTGTGAGAAATAAGTGTCTATTGTTTAAACCAACCAGTCTAAGGTATTTTATTATAGCTGCCCAAAGTAACTAATATATTTAGATTGCCATTTTCCTCCTGATACCACCTGTCAGTGTCAAGCGATGCGAACACAAATGTCTGGGCTCAAGGTCCAAGGTAGGCTGGGTAGACACAGAATGAGGTGCAGTAGCTAAGGTGCAGGGATTGGGCTTCTGGTCCTGGGTCTAACGATGTGTGCCTTGGTTGTGTCGTAACCAAGGGATAGCTGACTAGAATCCATGGTTTTTCAAGCAGGTAAATATGAGAATCTTCTGGGGGAGCTTTTAACACTGTAAACTTCCCTAGGCCCTACCCCTTATCTGGGGTTAGAGATTCTGATCTCTTGAGTGGCACTCAAATACAAATATTAAATTACTTTTTCTTTATTTATTTATTCTAGAGAATGTGCAATTGTGTGATCAGGGGAGGGGCAGAGAGAGAGGGAGAAAGAATCCCAAACAGGTTCTGCACTCTCAGCAAAGAGTCCAATATGGGGCTCCAATCCATGAACCTTGAGATCATGACCTGAGCTGAAATGAAGAGTTGGATGCTTAACTGACTGAGCCACCTATGCACCCCAAATACGCATATTTTTTAAAAAGTTCTTCTTGGGAAGCCAAGATACCTCAGTCAGATAAGCGTTTGACTGTAGATTTCGGCCCAGATCATGAACTCATAGTTCATGAGTTCAAGCCTCAGGAGGCCCATGTTGGGTTCTGAGCTGCAGAGCTTGCTTGGCATTCTCTGTCTTCTCTCTCTCTCTCTGCCCCTCTTCTGCTCTCACTTGCATGATCTCTCTCAAAATAAATAAATAACCTCAAAAATAAGTTCTTCTCCATGAACAGACATTTCTCCAAAGAAGACATCAGATGGCTAACCGACACATGAAAAAATGCTCAACATCACTCATCATCAGGGAAATGCAAATCAAAACCACAATGAGATACCACCTCACACCTGTCAGAATGGCTAACATTAACAACTCAGGCAACAATAGATGTTGGCGAGGATGTGGAGAAAGAGGCTCTCTTTTGTATTGTTGGTGGGAATGCAAGCTGGTGCAGCCACTCTGGAAAACAGTATAGAGGTTCCTCAAAAAACTAAAAATAGAACTACCCTACGACCCAGCAATTGCACTACTAGGTATTTATCCAAGGGATACAGGTGTGCTGTTTTGAAGGGACACATGCACCCCAGTGTTTATAGCAGTACTATTAACAATAGCCAAAGTATGGGAAGAGCCCAAATGTCCATGGATGGATGAATGGATAAAGAAGATGTGGTGTATATATATACAATAGAGTATTACTCATCAATGAAAAACAATGAAGTCTTGCCATTTGCAAGTACGTGGATGGAACTGGAGGCTATTATGCTAACTGAAATTAGTCAGAGAAAGACAAATATCATATGACTTCACTCATATGAGGACTTTAAGAGACAAAACAGATGAATATAAGGGAAGAGAAACAAAAATAATATAAAAACAGGGAGGGGAACAAAACATAAGAGATTCTTAAATATGGAGAACAAACAGAGGGTGACTGGAGGGGTTGTGGGAGGGGGGATGGGCTAAATGGGTAAGGGGCATTAAGGAATCTACTGCTGAAATCATTGTTGCACTATACGCTAATTTGGATGTAAATTCAAAAAAAAAAAGTTCTCATGATCCTGAGATCATGATCTTGTGGTTTTTGAGTTTGAGCCCTGCATTGGGCTCTTTGCTGACAGCTCAGAGCCTGGAGCCTGCTTCAGATTCTGTGTCTCCCAATTTCTCTGCCCCGCCCCCCCCCCCCCCCCCCGCCACTTGCACTCTGTCTCTCTATCAATAATAAATAAATTTTAAAACTTTTAAAAAATTATTAAAAAAAAGAACCACCACCACATGAGATGATGATGACCCTTCAGTGCTCACAGTCTATGAGAAATGTGAAGGAAAAAAATGGCCAATGTACATCGTATCTGAACAGGTACAGTTACAGTAAGAGGATATGGTTATACCAAACATTTACATACATGTCATTCAAAATTTATTTCCCAATAGTTACACTAGATTTGATGTGGAAAATGACCACCATGTGATATCCATTCTACCCAATGAAGGGAAGAACTTGTTCAACACATAATCCTCAAGTGCACATGCAGATGGCCTAATTATTCTCAGTGGCAATAACATCAGGGGAAGACTTCTCAGAGGGGACATAGGGCTTTATTTAAAGGGAGCACTTTGGGATGAACATTTATTCACTGGCTCTTTTTGGATAATATAACTTATTTTAATCATTGCCTCTGAGAGTCACAGTGTGCCCTACATTGAATATTTATTCACTGTTCATATTCTTATATCCAGTGTATAGATAGACAAAAGCTGATTCATGGTAGGTTCTTAATAGTGAGTGATGAATAAATATTAAAAAATTAAAAATTGACTACTGTTGTTTTCATACTCCTGTCTACCAAAACGGTCTTTAAGAAATAAAGATAGGGGCCCCTGTGTGGCTCAGTCAGCTCAGGGTCCAACTCCTGATTTTGGCTCAGGTCATGATCTCACAATTTGTGAGTTTGAGCCCCACATTGGGCTCTGTGCTAATAGGTCAGAGCCTGCTTGTTTTTTCTCTGCCCCTCCCCCACTCACATACTCACATGGACACACACTCTCTCTCAAATATAAAGAAACATTTAAAAAATAAAAAAAAATAAAGATGAACATAGAATCATTACATCTCCTGTTTAACCTTCCTTAATAATTCCATTAAACATAACATAAAGTGGGCTATAACATAAAGTAGAAAGCATTCAGTATATTCAAGGAGCATATGTATGATTTGGCCTGGACAACATCTTTGATTTCATCTTTTGCTGCACTGACATGGGATGACTTGTCATTAATTGTAGTTCAAGGAACGTACCTTATTGCATGCCTCCAAGTCTTTGATCCAACCTCTACCCTCTGCCTGGATTATCATCCTCCTGTTTGCTTCCCTCATACTTTTCAAGGTGCAGCTCTGTGAAATCTAAATCTGTCCAAGTTGAATTAATCATTCTTTCCCTTTTTGCATCATCTACAACATTATTCATGGTGTCTTCATCACCTTATACCACTTAATAGTTATATGTCTTCTTTCCCTGAAGTCTGTAAATTGCTAGAATCTTAGTAATAAGTTTACTTATAGCCCTGCTTTCTGCCAAAAGACCTGGATCATTGCAAGCACCCATCAAAAACAGTTTGTTTTAACACAGTGATATGTCTTACTTCCCATTTTGATGCACTAGGTGTCAGAACACACTCTAGAGGATTCACTTTTTTCAGAAAGGGAAAATAGTAGGCAAGTTTTGAATGAGAAGCCTTATAGAAACCCAAATCCAACATAAGAAGCTACTCACAGACATGGAAACCTACTAGATAATTAAATCACAAGAAACCTACCAAAAAAGATTAACAGAGACTAAATCACTTAAAACAAAGCCTCTGGATGATGATGAAAACAACACTGATATTCAAGAACAATTTGCAATGCAAAGGAGGACACTAAAACAATGCCCGGCGACTCTATTTTGTCAGTGAGATGGTAACTCACTAACTAGTTGAGTTTCAAGACTAAAAGTTAAGGCTTAAGCTATTTTACCTGCTGTAGTTTTAATTGCAGAGTGTGTACTCATTTCTTACCTCTAACTTCTAAAATTCTTGACAAATATTTCCTGAGCACCTATTACGTGCCAGACATTATTTTAGTAGCAAATAAGACTGAGAGGTCCTGCTTTCATGTTTCATGTTTGCCTTTTCTTTTTCTTTTATTATCATCTACCATTTTTAGTCTTTTTACATTCAGTGCTTTAAAAAACCAGAGTAGTCTTTTTTGATTTCACTCTAATCAGGATTCAGAGTTATGCAAATGGGAGAATTCATACCTTGCCCCTGAAATATACCAAAACCCTGAGACATATGTTACATGAAACTCCAGATCATGAAAGGAGGTACTTTAGAGAAAATACAGCACTTCTTTACAGTTTGCTTTCCATTTCACACTATGATGTTCCCATTCCTTCTGCTAGCTTTTACTTGCAAATATTCTGTGTTTAGCAAGGTTTACAGATACAGATCATTTCAGCTTCCCCTATGTCACCATTGATGAGCAACACACAATAGTGTAAGTTCAATTTCTATTTATCATACTGATTCTATGGCATTAAAGAGTGCTTATAAGTATCCTACAAGTATTTCTTAACCTGGACTTTCTTGTTTTTAATGCTTAGAAATGAACTGTGACACTGGGACACCAGCATGAAACTTCTCCCTAAAACAGAGGACATTAATTAAAAAAAAAAACACCTCTGGATTAAGTTTCAACAATAAAACCTAAAATAATATTATCACTTCAAGTGTCCACTAACATTAAAGAAGCCATATGGTCTGTTCATGGATTGCTAACCCATAACATGGGCACAGTGGCAACACAGGTAGTTGAGCATCTAGCGATACTTCAGTTTCTACAAGCTTCTATCACACCACCCTTTCTCTTCCTCATACTGCTTCACCTCAGTAGATCTTTCTGTTCTTCTACACCTAAGAATCTGAAATATCAGAATCCTATCCATCTCAGGATCCTTGGCCTCGAAGTTTCTCAGAAAGCATTATCCACAGCTCATCCCAAAGCAGGTTCCATCTACCATCCAGGTCTCAGTTGAGCCGTCTTTGTTGGCAAGAGGGTTTCCATGACCATCCCCTTCAAGGGAGCCCTCCTCATGGCCAGTTACTATCATATCCCTTTGCATTTATTTATTTTATAGGCTTTATCTCTATGAAGTTTTCTTTTGTCTCTTGTTTATGTATTTATTTTCTTTCTCCTTCCTGGCCCCATCACCTGACAGAATGTAAGTTCTATTAATCAACGTTTCCTTGTATATCTTGTTCTCTCTCTCTCTCTTTCATCAGAATCTAGGAAAACCAATGCCTAGAAGCCTAGAATGCACTGAATTCATATAAACTGAAAAAATATATACATTTATATGAGTTTAAATGCATTCATGAGGTTATTTTTCCTCCTCAGTGGAGTTGAGTGAATAGTCTAAAATAGTCTCAACAACATATACTCTTTCCCACTCCCTAAACTTACTTGACCCAAACCATGACCCAGAACACTCAATCTTCAGCAGAAATTGATAGAGAAATATTTTTTCTTTGCTCTGCCCTCATCAATAAAAAAATACAGATGGTGAGACAATATGAAGGCATGAACCCCAAGTGGAGAGGTGACACACACACGTCTTACAGATGGCCAGCAGCGGGTTTCATATGAGGCAGTGAGTTAAAAGGTCCTGGATATCAATTGGAAAGGAGAAGGAGCAGAAAATTGTTTGGCTCATTTTTCCTTCTTTGGCGAGAAACAGAATGAGAAACAAACAAGAAGCAGCTGAGGAATGTATGGTCCAAAAACACTCGATTATTCTTGATACCACAAAACTGCAGGAAAAAGGAATCTGGAGAGTAATAAAAATGCTAGCAGGAAGAAATCCGATGGCATCTTTAATGATCATAACTGTATTCACGGCCAAAGGATTCCCACGTTTCCTGGCAACAAAGCCTACCTTCTGTGGGTTGTTTTAATTCTACATCACCCCTTTCTCTTCCTTTTCCTTCTCTCTCCCCTTCCTTGATTTTCCCTTCTTCTTTCTTTGCATCCCTCACCATCTCAGTTCCTTTCTCTCTTTCAATTCCCATCATTAAGAAGTCCATACACACTAGGAAATGAGAATGAGAAACTGGTCACAATGGAATGATAATGAATGCAACTCTGGGTGAAGATGTTTGCACTTTTTACTAAGTGGCAGCATAAACTAAAAGAGAAGATTTATGATAATAAATCATATTAATCAACTAAATTAATATACACTCTCAGCAATTCATTGAGTAACAATAGCAAATATAAAATTGGGGTTAGGAAAAAATCCTCACCAAGTATAGACTTCAAGACACAAATTAAAGATTAATTTGTAATCTACTTGCATGCTAAGATCAAGGACATTATTTCATCATTTTTTATCAAATATGCAAAAACACAGCCATTCCCTCATGGATTCTCTTGATCTTTGAAAGTGCTCCTTATAGCTCATGGAATAAATGACAAATAAAACCCATGTACACCTTGTTCTGTTTTTATGCTGTACCAACTCTCATTTTCAAATACAAAAGAAGATATGTGTAATAATATGATACATTTTGCACCAGCATTGTCCAATATGGTAACCACATGTGTGTACTTGTATTTAAATGTAAATTAAAATTAAATAAAACTAAAAATTATACTCCTTAGACCAACCACATATCAAGTTCTCAATAATTAAATGTGGCTAGCATCTATGTATTGGAAAATGCAGATGCACAATATTACCATAGTTGTGGAAAGTTCTATTGAACACCCTTTCATGGCAAATATTTATTTTGCTAGGGGTAAAGAACAAATTACAATTACTATATGAATTATCTGGCTGCTTCTCACATTTTTGTGTTCATTAGATAACAATGGTACAATTATTCAATAATGTCTTTCTCCCCTAATGGATTGCCAACTTCACCAGGGCTGTTTTGATTCGTTCTCACTGTAACCTCAGAGCTTGTCCAAAGGCCTCATACAATGCTGGAACCCAGTAAATATGTGTTGAGTGACTGAATGATGGAACAAATATCAAATGGCAGTGGCAAATAATTACAATAAATAGATGGCAAGGACAAAAAAAGGAAAGAGGCTGCCATCTAGTTATATAGAAACACAAGTAAGTGTCTATTTTCTTCCTTGTTCATCTGCCTATGAAGAACCCAGAAATCAATTCCACCCTTAACATATGGGGATCTTCTTGCCTAGATGAGCAAATGAACCCTAAGCGTATCAGTTGAGAAAACTGTGAAATTAATTGCGTTGACATCTATTTGGGCAGAAAACAGTTAACCCAGAGTGACAGGGTTATGATAGTGACTGAAAACTCCTTGGAGGCCCTCGAGGAAGAGTTGTTTTCATCTCATTATGTCTGCCTTGATAATTATAACCAACTCATCAGCTTTGAGTTGAACACCACATATAATCACTTTCCTGCATATTTTTTGAAGGAGGAAGCATAATAAGGTAAAATCTGCAGACTAATTTATGACATTTGTGGATCTATTTTCAGGAAAAGAAAAACTACTACTCAGTGGGGGATGTTAAAATTCTCTTTTAAATGGTGTAGGTTTTTCTTTTAGAACTGTGTTTAAAATGAAGAAAAAAAAATCTTCTCTCTACAAAAAAACCCAAGAATATCACTTAATATTTGTTCTATCAACAAAAAGCTTTCTAACTTGCGCCCCAAATCAATCTCCATTTTTAATTTCAAGAATATATTACTAGAAAAAAATAAAAACCCTGTATCTAGTGAAATGCATAGATGAAACACTAAATACAGGAACATACCCTTAACAAGTACATATAACAAAAAAATTATTAGTTCAGACTGAGCATTAACATATTTGTGCAATAAAATAGCCTACGGATTTTTTTTCTTGTTTCTTTTCTTTTTTATGGATTCCATGTATCTATAAATGAAAAAAAATAATGAAGCTCTTAATACTCTTCTCAGTTATCTCCCTGAGCTTTCATACACAGCAAGTTATTTGTCAGCTATCCTAAGGACATTTCAGTAATCAAAAACCAGTGAACAATTTTTAAAAATCACCAAATCTCTGTGCTAAACACAAAACAAAATCATTCAAACAAACAAATAATAAAAACTCCAACAAAGCCATCTGGCTATTTCTATTTCAGGTCATAGCAGCTAAAAATGACATTACAGAAGATTACGGAGTGACATGGTAACTACTCTTATCCAGAAGAGTTTGAAACAGAACAAAGGGTTTCTAAGTTATGCCATGGAGGCCACCAAACTCTTCTTGCTGGCAGTTATTTTCCCTGATGGAATCCAAAGAAAATTCTTAATTTCAAGTTGGTAGTAATGTTCAGATATAACCAGATTTTAATTTTATGGGGATGAGGCAGCACTGGAGAGTTTTATGGTTTATTTTTAACTGTGAAACATTAGGTGTAGGTGGTTTTGTAAAGATCAACTAAAATGCCCATCAGCAAATTGGGGATCTGCATTTGTGTAAAGTTCCTAATTAAAAAGCATTGTTCCACCCTTCCTCATTCTTTGCCTTTGTTACTTCAGTGCCCTAATAGAAGGACACACACTCGCATAAAAAACTCCAAGCCCCTCCTTAGCTTTCTACTTTCTTAGCACTTTCTACTGCTAAGACTAAACACAAAGTTATGCACAAAGATAACAAGTTACTTGCCTTCTACTAGCACTGGTTTCTCTCCTATACATTTTTTGCCCTTTAATGTTGGCTTCCATGTTCATTTATTCCAAGTATTCATTATATAGCTCAAAAGAAATGCCTAAAAAAAATTTTCTCTGTCTTCTGAAGTGAAACAAAACCCTTTAATCTTTGAGGCTTTTCTAGGAGAGTGCAGTTGCTCGAATGAAGTTCAAAAGAACTCCTAATGTAAGAACTTTCCTGATGGGGGGAATGTGTGATTAACCTAGAGTCTGAATTATGCTTGTCTAACTTAATTTCCAGTTTAAGAGAATCGCTTTTTTCCCCTTTACTTTGATAACTGCCAACATTTACATATATTACACAGTGCTTCCAACATTAAAATACTCTGACAATCATACCTACAACTCTAAGGTAAAATGTTAACGACTCCAGGAAAAAGAATAGCTGTTTGTAGGAAGGTTGTGATTAGAAGTACTTTAGGATTCACAGTAGGGTTCTGAATTGCCATAAATACCCCAGACATAACTTTTACGATGCTTTTCATCTTCTAACATGGGGTGACCCACCTAATAAAGAGCAATAATATTCTCCCTCTCTAGATATCATTTGCTATCCATATTTACCCAAGCTGGCAAAATATAGAAAGATGATTCGTTCCAGCCTTTTTAATTACCAAAATTCAACTTGCTTTTAAAATACCATAGTCTCCCTTGAGATTTCAGGAGAGCTGGAGATCACCATGGCAATAAGAAAATGGTGCCAGCATCATCTTGGCATCAACTCGTTACACATCTCAGGAGACTTTCGCACGGGAGAAAATTGAACTTGTGCAAAAAGCAGGCGCTCTCCCTTCAATTCTTTATTTTGGGAATAAAATGACAAATTTCATGTTACAGAAGGTAAATAAGAAAATGTTGTAACCATATGCCTTCCGCTAATATACACAATTAAAATGCAATATCAATCTGCTCTCCTAGTATGTAAAGTAAAAATGGAAAGTTAACAGACAGTAGCCCACATATGACGTCCATGTGCCAGTTTTACTTCAGTTATTCATGCTTTACTGATCTCTCATGAACCAATCTCTCTGGTTGCAGGAGGGGTTAATGCATCTAAACTCATGAAATGTGGGTGTAATCTTGTTGCATCCTGTCATTCATAGGTTTGTTCATTCATTCTTTTAGTCAACATTTTCTATCTACATAGAAAAGCTAGGCAACAAAGAACTAGAGGTGGAGAGCGTGGAGTAATCTTATATGGCAGAGTGGGTCAGAATATAAGTGTGTGTGTGATGATGAAAGAACACAGTACGTATGGTGGGAAACATCTGCACAGAATATTATAGAAATACCGAAATACAGGGGTGCCTGGGTGGCTTAGCCAGCTGAGCATCCATGTTTCCTGGATCTCATGTTTCCTGAGTTTGAGCCCCACATCAGGCTTTGTGCTAAAAGCACAGAGCCTACTTGGGATTCTTTCTTTTCCTGTCTTTGCCACTTCCCCACTGATGCTCTTTCTCTCAAAATAAACATTAAAAAATTTTAAATTAGAAACACTGAAATATAATACCATGTATAATCTTAAAAATAATACTAGAGCACTATAATGTTAAAGTATATGTAACGAACATTATGATGTAATAACATAATAGTACATATATATTAGTAGTGATGTAATACCATTATTTCTAACTATCTCTACTGTCCTCTCGCCCACTTCCCCCTCCTATGGTGTCAAATGCTTATTTTATCTGTTCTGTTTATGCAAAAAATTCCTAGCACATTCCAAGGGACATTTTAAATGTACATTTGATGCTCCAGCAATACCTGCCCCAATTTCACTATTTCAGCCAGAAGAAATACTCATAATTCCAAGAGGGGGGAGGCTGAAAAGTGGAGGGTTAAGCCATGGAGTTTTCCCTCAAGAAGCTAGATTAGGAAAAGCTGGGCTCTCAGCTGGTCTCTTCGTGTGTTCTTGGGAGCTCTAGTTCTAGTGTTATTTTGTGTTCTCCTAAGGAAAACTGATGGCTGGAGAAAACCTTGGACCCTTTTCTCTAAATCTAACTCAGAATTCCTAATGGAATTCTGAATATTTTTTTCCATCATTAACACAGAGGATTTACTGATGGGACAATCAAGAGTGGTTCAACAAAATCAATGGGAATTGGCCTAAGAGATTCTTGGAACTAAGGGTCTGTGGGGGTTTCCCTGGAGGAGGCACTCCAGTATAATGGGGAAAGATAGGAGTTTGGCAAAATCAAGTCAAGCTTCCTGCTTCCTGGCTATGGGGTACCATAGAAACCACTTAGGCTTTCAGGCTCTCAGTATCCTTCCCCATCTAGAAAATAGGGATGATGTTTACTTTTGCTGCTAAAGTTTACTTAAGAAAATGATAGTAAATGATCTGGCACATAATTAGCACTGAGTCAGTGTTGCTACTCCTCTGTTGCCCTCAATAGTTGTTGAGTCATCTAGCATAAACTTGCTATCGTACTTAAAGAGGACAAGGGAATACTGGGCAAGATAGTGTTAAGGAATAACTCAAATCAAAAGAGGAAACCCAAATACAGATAGGGAAGTTTTACCTTCTGTTAACAACATCCTTAGGTAGATGTGAACATTTACACACTGAAATTACATTTAAACCAAACAATCATTCCGACTTTCCAATAGTCCCAGTGCTTAGTGAGTACAATTTCTTCTCCCTCTAGTTTTTAGGAGAAGGGTGGTGAGGGGAGAGATGGTGGAAAAGGGTTTATACAAGGCTGTTCTTGCTGCAGATTTAAGCAAAGATCTATTTGTACATTACAAACATTAAAGTACAAATACTCCTACCAACCCTAGATCTGAAGTTCTGTGCCTAAAACAGCAGTTAGCTTATATGTCATGTTCTGACATAAGAGGCTTCCTTCTCCAGACACAAATAAGTCTGAAATTGCTGAAGGAATACTAAACAACTAAAGAAATCCAAATGGTTCTCTGTTTATTCTCCTTAATGAGAATAGCAATACGAGAAATATTTCACAAATGCTTCAGGGCTAGTAGTTTTTGAGAAAGTAATTGGTTTGAAAATTAACCTTTTGTTTCAGAATAGGTCTATTTACTGTGTATGTTGGTGATGTTAGATTTCAGGTCATAAATCTTGATCAGGGACAAAAACCAGAGTGAGCTTTCATCAACCGCCAAGTCCTAATTTGCTGTGTAATTTCCATTCTATACAAGGGCCTCAGTTTCCCCATATTTCAAAAGTTGGTTTTAGGCTAGATAATTCTTAGTCGTACAGTTTCTGTGATTCAAAGTGACTAGCAAAAATGTAATTTTATTGCTTACAGTCTTTTGATTCAGTTTGACTAATTCCTCTTTTATCACTTGGTCTCCTGGTACCGTCTTTTCTTTCCATTTTTAATAAGTGAGGGACTGTCTTGAGAGATAGTAGCTGCCCATGTAAAAGAAGATTTATCTGATAATAAGGTGAGATGATTATCTTAAATCCTTGAAATTGATGTTCTTTAAATGAAGGACTCAAAAAAGACCCGATTTTGCACTGATCGGTCCTGGCAGTTTCAAATGAGTAATTTCAGTTTCGGGACCATTCCACGGTTTGGAATCATTCTATTTTCATTTGAGCTGGGGTCAGAACAAACATAATGCATTTCAAACTGCCAGAGCCCATCAGTCTTTCACTTCCTAATCTTTATTTGTAAGTAAAATTGCAAGGGCTTTGGTGTATCAAAAATAGTGTGACATAGGTGAACTGATCAGAGTTTCTTTTCCATCATCTAGTATAGCATATGATCAAAGACAGACACTCAATACTTGAGGTTAGATCTTTCCATATGAAAAGAGGCTGACATACACAATGCTTTCTCTCTCCACTATCTGAACTTTTGTCTCTATAAAAATAAATACGGAAGCATGCCACAAAATTGCAATTACTCTAAGAACATCCAATTCTGATTCCAAGCTTTAAAAATATATATTTTTTATTATTTAAGACATTGTCTTCTATATGAAACAAAACAAGTGGAAATTACATATCTGTATAGAAGGAAGTGGGTTGCAAACACCATTTCTAAATTGATTATTATCTTGATTGAAACTGATTTCTAATATCTAGAAGAGAGAGACTTGTTTCATGACAACTCTGGTTTCTAGAAGCATATTCAGTTACTACACTCCCATGTGGGTTAGACTAAGCATTATGTTTTTATAGATTATGTATTTTAAAGATTGAAATAAAATCCATGTGCTTTCTCAAATTTGCATTTTGCATATTGCATTTAGGTGCAAAGTCTTATGTTCTGTATCAATGAGAAATACAACTTCTATACTGCCTGGCTAAACAACTTCTATACTGGCTGGCTAAAGACAGAAGGAAGCCGAAAGTTGGCGCCTGGCATTGTATGATACAGTCTTAACGCAGTTTAATTTTAGTGGTAGATGCATCAAGCCAGATTTCTAATCTACTAGCAGATTTAAAGAATTTAAGCTCTTCTTAAGTACCGAATATTTTTAAATTGTTTCCACTTTATACAATATTCCTTTTTATCAGGCAGGGAATGTATCACTTAAAAGAATGCACATGGAAGTCTAGACATGCACGAGAAAAGACACATTTCGGCAAAGAAAGGTACCCAGGTCACTTCTAAATCTACATTCGGTCGTCGCCCAATACATCTGCATGATACGATTAACATGGTGTGCTAACAACCTGGCTATTACTCTGAGATGAGAGAAAGACAGTAGCAAGCATTCTTGCTATACAAGGACCCATTCTAGAAATGCTTGTTATAAGCAATACAAAGGCCTAAAATGATGATTTATCTCAAAACCCTAAAGGAAACAACTGTGACCAAAGGCATTCTCTCCAATATCAGGAGTGTTTCTATGAAAAGAGCATTAGACTTCAAGAAAATAATTATCATTGAGAGGCAAATCCACAAATCTTGGAGAGAAGATGAGGAAAAAAATATTTACAACTTTCATTTAACTGTTAATTTTCAGCCTGTCTTCCCAGAGAGGCAGACGCCTACACAATGGACATTGATCAGTCTCATGGATAAATGGGATTTGGCAGAGTGTAGGGCTTATAACCCCCAAATGCAGTTCAAATGAAGTCTTATTTTGAAGGCCCAAACAGAGAGGCAGATTTTATGTCCATAAGAAGATAATCAAGTTAGGGATACATACTAGAAGACTTTCTAACAAAAGATAGCAGAACATAGAAAGCTTCTCCAAGGCTATACCCTTTTTATAAAACACTAGTATTCTTAGCATAAATGGACAGATAGGGCCAGATCAAATATTTCTGAGTCATTTAATTAAGATAAAAAAATCATAATAGCTCTAAAATGAAAGGAATTCTGGTTGTAAGCAGTAGAGGGTTAATTCCACAGGGACATGGGCTGTGTCTGTGTTATCTGTTACTGTATGTTCAGAGACTAGGGGAAGACCATGTAAAGGATGAGAACTTAATAAATATTTATTTAAGAAAGAACTGCTTAAATGAAAAAAAAATCACACATTTCATAAGATGAAAAATCACACAATTATTAAAATGAGATTCTTAAAGCATAGAAAAAGACCACAATAACAATAATTTTAAAAGTAGGTTTCCAAATTTAAAAAGCATGATATAAATATCATTTTATTAAACATTTTACTGTATACACAGAAAAATATCTGAGGTCACAGTTTCTCCACAATATTTAATAGTATGGTTACATCAGAAAAAAAACTTAAAAAATTGTAATTTCCTAATGTATAAATAATACATATTTTATTGAAATAATAAAGAATTTCTGTTAAAAAATATAATAAAAGCTAAATATTGCCAACATAACTACGAATATATTCACCTCAAGCCCAAGGGACATATCAAAAGCTTCTAAATTTAAGTCTTTAGAAGTGACCAGAGTTTGGTGAAAGAAAAATCCATGAGACAGGCAGAATGAAACCACATCTCTGAGGCACCATTTATGTGAGTAAAACAACTTCACAATCAATGTAAAATTTTATGGGTAACCGATAAGAGGATTGAATTGATGGTTCTAAATATGCTGAGGTGACAAAATGCCAGGAAGGATCTGAGCCGTCTTATACCCTTAAGTTGCATCCTATAAATAACACAGTTTAGAAGATCGACAAATGGAGAATTACAGTAGTCTAGACTTAAAGTAATAAAGGGGTTTACCAACGTTTCCACGTTGTTCTTGCTGAGCTGGGGCTTCACTTCCATGTGGATAAAACAATGCTCCAGTAGTGACGGCAGGATGCTTACTCATTGATGAATCAGATGTCAACACGACACAAAGGCACACATAACTTTGGGATGCTTTTAAAATCACATTCCATAGAAGGGTTACTTGAAAAGAAACCCAACTCAGCAAGCACTTGGAGCCCAGGAACTGAACTCTGATGTGATTTTGATTCAGTTCCATCAAACTGGGTGACAGTCTTCGACGATGTTCAACCTGGGTAAAATCCTCACATAAAAGGGATGAGTGCTTCTCCTCACTCTGGATTAGCATGTACTATAGTGAATAACTGCCCCTTGAGAACCACTATATTGATAGATCCCAGCTCCCTCACTGCATTTTCCTGTTCTTCTTTACTTGTTTGGATGCTTATCCTTTCAACAGTACACATTAAAATATATGTAAATTACAAAGCATTGTGAAATTGTTACTTCTTATTGCACCACTGTCAGGGTGTTTGAGAGCTGGGAATACGTCTTACTCACTTTTCTTGTAAATTATTATTAAGTGTAATGCCAACTAGAACTTTATATGTGGCTACTGTGCGTAGAAATCATATTAAGAGCTTTATATGCAGCATTGCTGCTGCTCAGAACCTCCTGCAAGATACTATCCCCATTTTACAGACAAAAATTGATATACAAAAGTTTAATTTCTTTTGCAAAGTAGCATAAGGCTACTACATATGATGATTGTATAATATTGCCTACTGTGGCCACAACTTATACTGATCATTAACTAAATGGTCAGTGAGTGAAATGCTTTGAGACCTGCCTCCAAGATGTGAGTAGAACTATCTCATTCTAAACCTACAAGGAACAAGACTCACTGGAAATTGAAATTGGTTGGAAGAATGCCTGGATGATTTGAATATTCATTGTAAGTTAGCTGGTTGGGTAATAGGTATGACATTTACCTACAACAAAACAAAAACCACCAAATCAAATAATCTCACCCTTCTCCAAAAGAAAAAAAATAAAAGCCTCTATGCTGTTGATTAAATCTTGGAGAACTTGGGTTCAAATAAACCAAAGAAGTTTTTATTGTAGAACTTATTAGGGCTTTTAATATATTAATAGTTATTATGAAGTGCCACAAAAAGGCTATGATATAAATTATTTCTCAAACTTATTCCAGCAAGGAACACTTCCTTAGTAGGGTTTCATATTAGAATGATTTTCTATGGATTATATTTTACAAAATTCCACCCTGGGGAAGCTTGAGCGATCAGACCTCTTCAGATGGCTTAGAGGCTGACACACCAATGTATAAAGACCAACTATGTTAGATCAACATTTTATTTTGTACAACTATGTTTCAGAAAACCTGATTTGGCCCTAGATAGACTAATATAATGAGCACTTTTTTTTTTAATAGACATACATTGTTTTTTCAAGAAGAACAGAAAAGTAATGTGGGGGAAATTTCCTGCCTCATTGTATGCAAATGCATAGGGAAATTTTTTTAAAATGAAATTGTAGTAAAAAAGGGCCTGATTAAGACACAAAATTATCGGGTCAAAATACTAAACCCATATATTCAAAAGGAATGAAATGTTTTGTTGGAGAAAAAAAGGAAAAAAAAAACACTATCAAATTAAAGAGAAAAATATTGCCAAATATAGTATTGTTTCCCCATTTTCTGTACACACATACAACTGAATAATCAAGATGAAAATGTATTAAAATTAATTTAATATATAAATGAATGTTTAACAATTTTAATATCATAATGATATAATTTATTGGAAAAATAAATGAGTAAGAATAAAAGATAATCTAAAGAAAAGAGAAACAAGGAAGAGAGCCATCCTCTGTTACATTAAACTTACTATAAACTTATAAACAGTTGGAGTAACAGTGCAAAAAAACATATGTGTGTGTGTGTATATTTATACACACACACAAGTGTATCTGATAGAGCAATATATATGTATACACACACACACACACATATATATATACACACACACACAAGTGTATCTGATAGAGCAGTACACACACACACACACACACACACACACACACAAATGCCCTGAATAGACTTTACTGCACAAGAGATTTAATATAGAATACAAATGAAAATTCTAGTAATAGATGAACTTTTTGGGGAAAAATAAAAGATCCTCATGTGACACATACACAAATTTTTAGATAGATTAAAAAGTTCAATGTTATTAAAAAGTTATTTCTTAAATTAAAAGAAAATAGTATGTATTTATGGAAACTTATTACGGAGATTCTTTTATAGCTGAGAATCAATTCAACATGTCTAAAATATTAAGAAGACCTTCCTACATTTAAAAAATCTTCATGTGAAAAACAACAGCAAAAAAGCTACTGGGGTAAAACATTAATAATGAATATAATAAGCAGAAGTTTACTACATCTTAAAAATATTAAGAGTACTTATAAATTGAGAAAAATCTGATATTGTTTTAGAGAAATATAATCGAGCTGAAAAGTCAGTGGAAAGTGAATAGATCAAAATATCAAGTGTGCAACTTCAACAGAAATAAGTGATATATAAGTGTTTTAAATCATTACTATTGCTACTTATTACATAGACCAAAAGATTAAAAAAAAAATCACACATTAAATGATTGGCGGTATTTATCATTTTCTAGTAAAATAATTTTACTTTTACTTCTTTATTTTTACAAATTATTTTATAATAAACATTTCATCAGATTTTTATAATTATGAAATTAATACAAGTTATATTTTAAAGCCATGAAATATTTTAAGACATAGACTTTGGCAGAATACTAATATGTTTTTGAGAGTGCTATTTGATTCATGAGAGAATTCCCACAGTCTGACAATGAATGCATGAAACAAAATCCTGATTTTTAAAATATTCATTTGTCTCAACGGGTTTAAAAGACAGATTTGAGTGAAACTATTGGTTATTATGTTAAATTTTTTCCTGAATTTTCCAAATTTCCTACAAAGTCCAGTCTCTATTTTTAAAGTTAGAAAGTACATATTTAAATAAAATGTGCTTAGTATTATTGCTATCATAAACTTGGAGTGTCTATGGGAGAGTCCAAATGGAAAGTGTGCTTCCAAAAAAGCAAGTGATGAAATATGGTATAACATGTGGTGTTCAGCCTTCCTGTGTCTTCCATACAACAATTCCTATTTACTTTTGAATTCGGACACTAGTTTTTAAAATACAAAAACAAAAACAATTACAAAAAACAAAAACAAAAACAAAAACAAAAACCACCGAGTCTTACAGAGTTGTATTTCATTACTCATTTGCCGATACTCAACAAATGTTAAATATGTATATTATGCATTAAGGGAACATGGAGAGAGACAACATATGACAAGTTTGTAGCTTTACAAAGATAGCAAAGATGACACATTCTTCCCTCATTGAGAGAAACATTAGTGTCATCTGATTTTTATATTTCTTGGCAGATCTGAAGGAAAGTTTCAAGGACATAAAGATAAGACAAATTAAATGGGAGCAGCATAATGAAAACTACAAGTCCAAACTCCACTTGCTGAATAAGCAGCATCCCCTATATTGTCCTTTATAAAATATCCAGTAATTCTACATAGGTTTTACAAGTCTCTTCCATGGTTTCAGTAATTCTCTAAAATGGTCTCATGCACATGTGCTTTGAAAAAAATATTATTACATTATTAGGTACCTATGGTAGATTTTATTTCATTTTTGTTTGCTTGTTCGAGCTTCTCAAGTGATAGTGGGAATAAAATGTTTTGAAAAGGTAATCCATAAGTAAGAATCAAAAGGAAATAATATACTTTAACAATGCTTATTTGTATCAATTCACTGGGATGAAAACTAATTGTATCTGTAGCTCCATAATTACCTTCCAAAATGAAGTTCACTCAACACCCAACTGATGGAAAGAAATAGTACTATCACAGTCTATCTAGAAATATGATAAGTGATATCTCAAATTAAGGAGAAATTCAATGCATGGATATTCACCACAAATATGCAAACTATTCTATAGCAAGCTACCATATCTAAATGCTGCCACCAGGTTTAGGCTATTAGCTATAACCAGGTAGACAATCAAGATATTTAGAATATGAAGACAAGTAGAAATTTCCCCCAAAATGCCAGTTTTCGACTATGTCATCCAGTAGACATTTTCATGTTGCAATTATGTTGCACACTCATTCCATTTATGATGAAACATATGGAAACTTAATTCTCTGAGAAGGTGAACAATAAGCCCTGGGAATATCACTCACTTTCAACAGATTGAAATGGTCTGATCACATCCTGCCATTCCCTGCCTTTTTCTGAGCAGAGATGCCTCTTTGGATCTCAGCATGCGATTCTCATTAATGGCAGCAGAGGGGGGTGCTGGAGCTCTAGGTGACCATGCTTGTGCATTAAACCAGACTTTTGCAAACCACTGGGCTCATGGGCTAAGGGGAGAAAAGTGGGAATTTCTCAGCCCCAGTAATGCTTTCTGACATATAAAAAGGGAAAATAGTTACACCTTTCACTGCATCACTGTGGGAAACTAATTTGTTTTGACATACTGAGAAATAATCTGATGTTCGTATTTATTCCGAAAAAAGCTGTATTAGCTAAAAACAAATTTCATGAATAAAACCAGAGATACATAATCAGACATGTACATCTACTGAGCATGTCTGATATGTAGGGAATTAACTATTGCTCATAAACTTCTCTTTAAAGAAATCTAATTTCTATCACTTTGAAATCTTTCCCAATTCCTCTCTCTAGCACAACTAGGACCCAGGACACAGCTGTCTCCAGGAGCACATGGAAACATTATACCCAGAACACTAGCGGGCATTGATCCGACCCGCTTGTCTCATGCTTCTCCTTCCAAAGGGCCTTATAAATGATCTTGATTGAAGAGCTATTTCAATACTATTCTTGGCACAATGACAGTCACTGAAAACCTTTCTGAGCTACAGCCTGTTTCACAATAAGCTGACGCACCACCTTATTTATTTATCTTCACTTTAAGAAAAGCTAATAGCCAAAATTCTTTTTAAACTTAAAAATGACAAAATCGCCACTCTCTCCAAACTCCTCTGGTTGGGAGAGGCTTAGAAAAATATATTGGGCCTTAAAGATAACAGAAAGAAGGGGGGACAAACCCCAATGAGACCGTAGTGAGTGATAAGGGACTCAGAGTTACAAGTATTAAAAGAGATGAATTGCATTAACCCCTGCCCTACCCCATTATATTCACTGCCCACTGGAAACAACAACAGAATTACGAAAATCCCACACTCTCTAATGGGATGGTAATAGGATTCAGAGGCCATTAGGGTAAAGGCAATCCATATTTTACATTGTAATAAGCTCAGACTGAAGATGTTGCACCCCTCCTCAGAGATCAACAATTACCAATTTAACATTAACAAATCCACAAGCACTATCAAAACTGCAAAATAAACCCTAGTTAAGAGCAAAAGGTGTAGTTTTTATAGCTGTCTATATATTTTTGTGAAGGAAAATCATCAACCTAAATTGAAATATATATATATGTATATATATATGTGTGTGTGTGTGTGTGTGTGTGTGTGTGTGTGTATATATATATATATATATATATATATATATATATATATATTTACTCTGATACTGATTTCTCATTCCAGAATTATTTGGAAATGAGAGATAGTCAGATTATTATGGGGTAGTTACAATTTTTACAAACAAAACATTTTCTTTTTTTAACATTTATTTATTTTTGAGACAGAGAGAGAGAGAGCATGAACAGGGGAGGGTCAGAGGAAGAGGGAGACATAGAATCTGAAACAGGCTCCAGGCTCTGAGCTGTCAGCACAGAGCCTGATGCAGGGCTCGAACCCACAGACCGCGAGATCATGACCTGAGTCGAAGTCGGACGCTTAACCGACTGGGCCACCCAGGCGCCCCACAAAACATTTTCTTATGGCAAGTGTGTTCTAATTTTCAAAGAATTACCTTTTTCCTAAAAACATTTTCTCATTCAACCAGAAATAACCTATTATTGGTTTTATTTTTCTACAAAAGACGTACGAGGGATTTAACAGAACACTCTTTGGAGAAGGAAAAGAAGAGTAAGAAAGACATGGACATTTTGACATCATCTTCACGGAAGCAAAAACTGGGGTCAGGAATGTGTGTAAAATATTCCAAAAATAGGTATTACAGTTGTCTACTCAAGTCATTTAATAGGCATATATTGTCAGGTGCACAGAAAACTATTATTGTTTGATTCAAATTTGTATTAATTCGTTGTCTAAAGAACTTCAAGGATTGGGATGCCTGAGTGGCTCAGTTGCTTAAGTGTCCCACGCTTGATTTAAACTCAAGTCATGAGCTCATGGTTGTGAGATCAAACCCTACTTCCTGCTCCATGCTGAGCATGAAGTCTGCTTGAAATTTGCTTTCTCTCTTCCCCTCCCTCTGCCCCTCCCCTGCTCATGCAGCTGGCAGGGGTACATGATCCATCTCCCTCCCTCCCTCCCTCCCTCACTCCCTCTCTCTCTCTCTCTCTCAAAACAAAACAAAAAAAAGAAATTCTAGGATCACTGTAAGGTTTCTGATTTTTTTATATAATACAGAAAGACAATGCATTTTTCGGAAAATATTTTGATTGATGAGCTCTTAAATGTTCTCCAGATATGAAGAAAATAATTTATTATTAATCTCCCCATGTTCCCCTTTTTAACCTTCCTGACAGAACATAAAAAAATAAAATCTCTAATAAAAGATAGCAAATATTACCAAACTATAGAAAAATAGCCAAGTCCCCTTACCCTCACCCTCCCCATGTTACATCAGGTACGCTTTAGTTCTTCCTGAAACCTCCATTTTTCTTCCTGAATAACAATATTATTATTTAATGCAACTCTAATCATATACATGTATGGAGTGAATCCCATTTCATATATTTTTTTAATAAAATACTGCCTCCTTTAGACACTAATAAAAACAAACAACAGTGAGCACGGGGCTAGATGATAAAAGCAGAAGGTAATTTAAAATAATAATAATGAGAAGATACCATATCTGAATGCTCTTCCCACCATATTCCTCATACCTCTCACCAAATTCATCACACATTTGTGAATTAAAAGGTTGTATGGGGCACCTGGGTGGTCGGTTACATGCCTGATTTTGGCTCAAGTCATGGTCTCACAAACTGTGAGATTGAGACCTTTATCGGGCTCAGTGCAGAATGGGGAGACTGCTTGGAATTCTCTCTCTCTCTCTCTCTCTCTCTCTCTCTCCTCTCTCTCTCTCTCTCTCTCTCTCTCCCATTCTCTCTCTGCCCCTCCCTCCACTCATTCTCCCCCACCTCTCAAAATAAATAAACTTAAAAAAAGAAAAGTAGTAATACCTGGAACGCAGCTGAGTTAAAATCATAAAAGATTGAGGTTGTTCACTCTTTACTTCCAAACTGACTCTTACTCTTAACCATATTTTGGGGTATTATGAAAATAATTTTCTACTTTGAGGGTGTGGCTCAACTTGAACAGCCAAAAAACAACACATAGAAATGAAATGGGTGCTCTGACAACGACTGCGCACACCAGAAGCTACTCAGTCATCGAAATGTGTCCATAGATGGAGAGTGACGGTATGGGAGTCTGGGAAATGTAAACATAGGTCTCTGGGTATTAAAAGGGAGACTGGCACTACTAGGGTGTTTGTTCAATTACAAGGAACCAGAAATAGTTCCAACTTACCAAATCTGAGAACTCAAAGACCTTACTGAAACATTTAAGGAGAAGAGTTGGAAAAGACAGCAGAGAAGTATGATTTTGGGGGGAAAAATCCTCACATAAAATGAGATCCTCACATAAAATGTCCCCCAGACACACCTAAAAATAAATCAATATATATTTATTCTGTATTATAATTTGTGAATCTCCACTCTATCTGTATTCATAGCACTCAGAGTCCATGCTCTTTTTAAGTAGTTCTGATAGCCAAGGTTCCATATCTTGAAACCAATCACTAGAGTACAGAGGGGAGTCACCACTTTTGGGCTTCACTAGAACAAGTCTACCATCTGTTATAAGTAACATCCCCACAGACTAAGGAGACAAACACAACGAAAAAGTGTACAACCCCATCTAATAAAGAGGATGGCTCTGTTCTAGTACTTATGGACTTGGATCGATTTCAAGGAAGGTAAGGAGAGGTAGCGGGCGGGTGACACCTAAGATTACTTTAAACTTGTCCTTGAGTCAGACTTGAGTCCAAGCAAGGATGTTAATCCTTCTCAGTCTCTTGAAAGATGTGGTATCTTTTTTTTTTTTTTTTTACTTTATCCATGCATTATGATTGTTTACGCCTTTAAACATTCACTCAAGAGTTACCACTTAAATAAGCTTTGTGCTGCTACATATCTGATATGTAGGCATCATAATACATCAGCGCACAAGCTAGTACAAGGTTCCTGTCCCCACTGAGTCTAAAGGCTTATGTGGAAATGGGAAAACTGGGAGTTTTATAAATTGTGAACAGTGTTATAATAAAGGAAATACATTGTTAGAGAGTCACAGAGGGAGCTCCTAATTTAGATTTAGGGAATAGTAGTCCAAGAAAACTTCTGGGAGGAAGCAGAATTTAAACTGAGACCTAAAAGATGAATAGAAGCCAGCCAGGGGCACGCTGGAATGTTGAAAGAAGAGAAGAGGATGAGCATTTGCAAAGACACAGTTATGAAAACTGGAAGAACTGAGAGGGATGAACAGAGAATGTAGGAGTTTGAGAGAGGAGATGTCAGGGCACGGAGGCAGGGGAGCTGATGCATGGGAGGCACCCAATTACACTGTAAACTCCTTGAGGACAGGAAATCATTGTATCTTTCTCATTGAATAATGTGGCAGCAAAATAAGTAGACTCTCCATTGGAAGCACTCTATCAATATTTATCAATTATCTCTTGGTGATGACTGAAGCCACTCTAGCCTAACATTCGTTTAAACACTCCACAAGATCACTCTCCAAAAATGCTTGGTAGGTTTGTCTGTTTGTTTATTCAGGCAGCACAGGTTTGCTGAGTGTATGTGTATGTATTTAAAATTGTACTGCCCTCAGCGCCCTCCATCACTTCCTCCTGTCTTATTTCTAACAGCTCCCCTCTAGGCATTTGTGTTTGCAACCCTGGATTAGGATTTAGCATGGAGGAGACCACCCTTAAAATGCAATCCACTAGGGTGTAAATAGACAAATATGGGATTATGTTATTGATAAATTAGTTCCCAGGGTGAGCAATATTAATGTGTGCAAGACGTATTAAGATCAACATCATGCAACCTCAACTTAAATAAATGGTAATCATTTTTTTTCTCAAATTCAGAGGATATCTGAAGCCCAACTGTGCTGTTTTCTCTCTATTGTCAGAGAGTTCATAGCTACATGCCACTATTTTTTACACTTTTTTGTGCATGACTTTTCTAGAGAAAAACTTGATAAACATGCTCAACTGTGCAGCAATTTGCTGAGCGGTCAACATTTTTAGCTTTATATATAAAATAAATCACAAGTTTCTAATACATTTTCCAACATCAGGGACATTTAGTTCATAAGAACAAACAGAATTGCAACATATAAATCATCAAGTCATTCATTTGTAAGAGTTGAGGAAACTGAATTGACAGCTAAAATAGAAATAGGTTTTGGATGTAATAGTCAAATGTTTGGAAACAATCTACCATTTGGTTCTGGTAACATTAAAATATCTTCAAAAAAGGGTTCGAAAGAATCACCATCTCATAATAAACCAGAGTTAAGTAATTATAACTTGAGTTTCTGTCAAGGCTCTTGCCATGTAAATGTTCATTTATCTGAAATTTGCTTAAAACAAATAGATTAGATTCATTTCAGGAACAAGAATGACATGACTTTTTTGTTAACACTGATTGATGATTTTGGTTCCTAATGTCATTAGTAGACTATTATCATTTTGCCATTTGAAAAATGGTCTCTAGAATCTCAAGGTCTCATCTAGATGTGAATGTTTGCCCATTTCCTATATTCTACTGACCTCTAGAGACTATAGGTGTGTGTATATAAATCACATACAATACATGTTAATAAACACATACAACATATACATAATAAATGTCATATAGACTGAGGGAAAGAAGGATCTTTTTAAAGATGTTTATTTATTTATTTGAGAAAGAAAGAGAGAGAGAGCGAGAGAGAGAGAGTTGCATGGGAGCTGAGGAAGGGCAGAGAGAGAGGAAGAGAGAGAATCTCAAGCAGGCTGTGCTATCAGCACAGAGCCGGATGCAGGGCTCGATCTCAAGAACCAGGAGATTATCACCTGAGCTGAAATTAAGAGTCAGATGCTTAACCGACTGAGTCACCCAGGCACCTTGAGAATAAAATTATCTTAACCATATAAGCCCATTTCATTTTAGAAAAATATGCACATATTATTTACATACATTTTCAAACAAGACCTTTAGGTGTATATGTTTAATAGCAAGCATGTTGATAGCACTTTCTCTATGTTCTCACTAGTATAGAACTCAAAGAAAAGTGAATTTTAAACAAACTAATCCTATCTTTGTTTTGTGACTTGCCAGCAGTAGGAAGTAACACAGAATTCAGGCACACCAGCCTGGCTTTCCCATAAAGCCAAATTTACTTTTAGTTGAGACTAGATCACTTCATGCAAGGATACCCTTCCCCCAAATCATACTTGTATTTCTTTTCCAGTCTTCCTCCTGACCCCATAAAGCATATCAAATTTAGATGTATCTAGTGAGAGCTCAGATGGCTTTGTAACCTTTGAATTTTTTTCTCTTTGTTTCCAATTGTTAAATATATTCATAAGTGAAGATTCAACATTAAAATAATTTCTAATTCAGGACTAGATCATGAACTCCTTAAGAGTTATGTCTGGTTCATCTGGCATCCTGCTGCCTAGCACACTGAACATCAGATTGCGGGAAATTAATACTGTCACCTGGAGAAAAATACAGTATCTTACCAGGCATATGGCCACACTTTATCTTACTAGGAATATACCCATTATCTACCTTTAAATATTAATATAGTAGATAAAGATATTGATATAGATACTGTTACAGAGATAGAGATAGAAGTATGCACATATAGGGGTACCTGGGTGGCTCAGTAGGTTGAGCATCCGACTTTGGCTTAGGGCATAATCTCATGGTACAGGGGTTCAAGCCCCACGTCAGGCTTTGTTCAGACAGTGCGAAGCCTGCTTCAAATTCTCTGTCTCCCTCTCTCTCTGCTTCTCTCCAACTCATGCTTGCTTTCACTCTTTCTCTCTTTCTCTCTCAAAAATAAACATTAAAATTTTTTTTAAAAAAAGTATCCACATATAGACAGGAAACATGCACACATGTATGTGCATATAAACGTGCACACACATAAAAAGGATGAGGCATCTCCTATATACATAGAACTCATGACTAGATTTGTCAATTATTTTTCTAATAGTCATCAAAGTTTTCCACTTTCAGTACTGCGTACTATATTACTGTTCAAATTCTATTTATATATGGGTGGAAAACTATTGGTCATTACACTACACCATCAACAACACCTCAGCATTTAAAAACTCGAAGTAAATTTCTTTCTAATACACTCAATTTTAATCTGGTAACACTATTTTTAGTATTAAGAGAGTTATAACATTTTTTTGCCATTTAGTATATTTGTGCTAAATATATTAGATAGTATATATTTTATCACTTATATTATATTACAGAATAGATTTAGAAACAGAAACATCTTACCAAGTTTTATTAGGCATCTTAAAGAGCAACCAGTTATTTATAGAAATGTTTGTCAAATAAGGGTGGTATAAGAGAAGAGTAGATTATTTACTAAGACATTGTTACAAAGTGGCAGATATGACTACAAGATTCTGAAAATGTCCAAGCCACAACTGATGTATAAGAAAAGGAGAGGAAATCAAATTCTGATCCTGTAGCAATATCCAGTAGGTGGAATCCTGTGTCCTGTTCTGCAAACTTGGAAAGTGACTGGTAATGTCCATACCTATTCCGTGATTACAACCTCTCTGGAAAAGCCAGTCACACTTCCTATACTTTTACCATTTGAGCCTAATTCTGGTGTCTAAGAGGCTTTAAAGTCTTTGAAGTCCTCTGGGACTTTGACGACATACAGGGGGCACAAATCCTAAATATAAATAGTTCTTCAAGGCAGTGAACTGATGATGGAAATGGGTTAGAACTGGTGTTGGAGATTAACTCAGTTAGGTTTGGGTACCAATAATCTACTTTTGCACTTAATACTGGAGTAATATGTTAATCAGAACCCTGATAACCTGCACAAGGTATACTTGCGTGATCCAAGTGGCCTTATAAAATGCCAACTAGGCACAATATCCAACTAGTTAATTCAAAATGGTAGGTAGTTGGTCTGGATAGTAAGTGAGGGGAATGACATAAGCCAGAACAATGAAACCAATTACTTCACATCATTCAGGCAGGTTGATTTACTTTTTTTGCCTCTTAAACATGAGAGTAAAATAAATAGAAAGAGGGGCACCAACATTGAAATTTAGTCAGTGAATAATTGTAAATTTTAGTGGATTTAAATTTCAGTGAATAGCTTTAAAAACCTATCCACTCAGACTTTTTACATAATTAGGTCTTCTGAAAGATAATTCACTGGTTTGGATTTTGCTGCTCAAATATGCCCTCCATACCATCAGCAGAGGTGCCAATGATTAGAGAAATGATTCATGTCAGGTGGTTAGAGAAAAGACAGGGGAGTCAGAGAAGAAATCTGGATAATCCCCATGCTGGAAATTCAAACCCTGGATAATCAGGACTGTACTATACATGCAATTATGATTCTGTCCAATTAAGAGAAATTTGTAATCCATTCAGTTTCAAGCCTATAAAGTCACATTTCTCAAAAACTTGTATTTTGGCCTCCAATGGCTTAAAAAGTTCTCCTTGCTAGATTGTCTCCAATTACAGAAATCCTTCCCAAGTACAAGGCTGCAGAACTATATTAAACCTGTAGGATACCATGTAGCTGGCTGTTTTACAGAGCTTTACAGCGCACACAATCCCGATGCATGATGTAATACTACTGAAGCAATTCACTGCAATCCGACAACACTATTTGACCAACTCACAAATGTTGTCACGCATATGAGGTGCAAGGAGGCAATTGTCTTTGAATAGAAGGCTCAGAATAGTAAGAAAAGGGAAGTACAAATAAGTTTATATTAACTTTAAGAATCCCTCCCCAATCCTAACACACACACACACACAGATTTCATGGGTAAACAAAAACAGGACTGCTATAGATTCAATAGATTTTTGGTCTACACAGCAATAATGGAGTTACTGCAATAACCACAGATGTGTGAGTTGGGAAAAGGCTTGTCCACAGCTGTCTATCAGAAGAACTGAAGTCAACGGGTGAAAAAACAGCTCAAACGCAAGGCTCAACTTCAGTACTGCATCAAAATGTGGTTGATGCCTAGCAAATAACACTTAATAATAGAGTTGTAAATTTCCATTAGTGAACATAAGGGTGTGTGTGTTATAGATTATAAGTGCTGATTTTTCTAGGGTTTTCAGAACTCTTTGAAAACACACAGAAGCAAAAACAGTCAAATGAGGCAGACTGGGGGAAACAGAAAAACAACAACAACAAAAAACAAACAGCTACATTCAAGGTACGAAACAATAATTTCTAAGCCTTTGGGATCTATTTTTTTCCCTTGCATTGTAATGCAGTCAAGTGCATGAGTGATGCCTTTTGTGTTTGATAATGTCAAGTGTGAATGTCATGGGCAGCCCCCATCTCTGATGGTATTAAAATGGTGGGAAGATAAAAAGCTTAGAGAAGTAAATGGAACAAATTAGATTAAAGTGGTTGGAGGACAAGGCGAAGCAATCATCTATAGCTTGGTTCCAAGGTGATGTTGGTAACCCTGTTCACCTGAATAGGCTGGTTAAATCAATTTCTGAGGAAAAGGGTGGCACTCCTCTTACTTAACTGTGCTAATAATTATTTCTGCTCCTTTTCATTATGAAGTTGACTGGATGGAAGAAAACATCTTGTATGTTAACATACACACTTTCATTATATAGTTAGGGGAGTCTCCACAGCTGAGTTTGTCAGTCAAATACACTATACATCTAAGAGTTTAAGGTAAGTTAGTCAGGGTTTATAGGAAGTGACTGACACACAGACAATTCAGAGAGGTAATTAATTTCAAAAAAAAATGAAGTATATACCTTCTCAGAAAGATGAAAACCCTTCTCAGAGAGATGAAAACCCTTAAAGATCATAAAAATCCATCCTAATCAATGTCAGAAAACAGGAGGTGAACATAACATTAATTGATTATATACAGATAGTATGCAGAGAATATCACACCTTCTAACTTACAGGTCACATCTCTGGCAAATAGTGGAGGTTTTTCTTATGAAAACAAATGCATATACACAAAATCCCTGCCTAATGAGGCCATGACATCTATAGTACATACAAGAAATTGCAATAATTACAATAGGGAGGCATTTCTCAGAACCACTCTCCCTCCCCTCAACATTGTTTCTCAACCTTACCACCTTGGTCTAGGCCAATGCAATAGAGAAGTCACTGGTTTCTGGCCTCTAGACAAAGGGTTCTCACTATTTTTTCAACAATGCTCCTAAAAAGTAAGGCAATATCTCACTAGTGACAATAGCTTCCCTCAGCCACAATAGGATAGGCGTTTTGGCATCTGTGGGGTGGGCAGGGGTGTAGTATGGACCCACTATTCCACTCTTTCTCCATTCCTTTTTCCAAAGGAATTCCTTTAGAAGCTTTCAGATCCCATCTTTTGAGTGGCTATTAAATACCTTGACCTGCCATTCAGGGCTCTTTATCATATTGCCATTACTCATTCTTTTTGGTGTTCTGTCCCATCTGACCCCTCACTTTGCTTATCAGGATTATTTTGTATTTTCACCTTTAACTCCTATTTCAAAGTCTACCACCCTCAGTATCCCCTCAACCTGCAGTGACCTTTTCTGTTCTGTTCTCTTAAGGAAGGAGTTAGAACTGAGCACACTTTAACTCACTAGGCAATTCTCCAGGTATGGTTCACATCTTTTGTCTTCCTAAGGTTCTCACTGAAAAGACAGACATTTGTTGTTGTTGTTGTTGTTAGAGGTACTACTTGGGACATTTAACTCAGGGTGCTTTGGGCATAGTCAGTGTTTGACAACTATAATGAAAACAGAGAACACCAAAAGTGAACAGCAAACAAACCAGAAAAAGAAAATCTCCCATTGAATTTTAAAGATTTTCTTATTTAAGTACAAAAAATAAAAAAAAAATAAATAAATAACCACTATGGGTCGAGCACAAAAAATGTATTTGAATCAAAGCAAAATAAGCAAAAAAAAAAAAAAAAAAAAAAAAAAAAAAAAAGGACCATTCCTTATTCCTACCCAGTGGATTTACAGTGCTAATTATAAATTAGGAGTAGTGGACACCCATGCCTTCTAAATATAAACTCTTTTTCTCCCAGAAAAGAGAAATGAATGCATGTTAAATCAAAACATCCTCTGGAGCATTTCATACCTCAGGAATGAAAACTGACAAAGAAGGGCTTCAATGTAAAAGAAAAATCCACCAGAAAAGAGCTCGGACTGAGGGTAAGAAACACCGAAGCTTCACCACACAGGTTGTACCCCTGTCCTATCTGAATGTGCTTTTGTAGTCTCCAAGGCTCCTCTTGCCTTGGGGGAAAAGAATGTGTGTGTATATATATATATATATATATATATATATATATATATATATATTTACACACATACACAAAGTATGTGTGTGTGTGTGTATGTGTGTAAATATATATATATATATATATATATATTTACACACATACACAAAGTATGTGTGTGTGTGTGTATGTGTGTAAATATATATATATATATATATATATATATTTACACACATACACTTCTCTTTGATCATTGAAATTGGTTAATTGAACATTTCCAAAAATAAATATTCCCACAGATAGAGGTCACTGGCTGCCTGAAATCGCATCTGTTCCTCTCTGGGTACTAGAATCCCAGGCTCCTCTGGGACATCTTTGTCATTTTATCAAAGTGATTACCAGCAGAGTAGGGTCCCCTCAGCTTGTAGTGCTGATGTTTGCTCTCTGCATTCCTGTTTTCTCCATCCAGTTTTGTGGCTTTTGCTTTGGAAATCTGGCACTCAATATCCAATGTTAATTACATTTGCTAGGCTAAGGAAAATCCTATTGGACTAATTTTTCAAAATCATATAATGAAAGAACTTCAGTGACAAACCATGTAGGTTTTTGATTGTTTTTTTACGGATAGATCTATTAAGCACTTAATATTCAGGGGGAAAACAGTCTCAGAGCAATGAAATTCTATTACTTTAGAGGTTGCATGCTTTTAATTTCTTAATATTTCATTACATGTTGGCAACTGGTGCATATTTTTATAATGTGTTTGATCATTACTCTTCTCAGAGTATTCTATTTCAGTTCTTCCTCTGACATCATATTTGCATGTTAAAGGGTTTTAGCATTCAGGGATGAAATGTTCTGAATAGTAATGTGCAGTTAACTTGATTTTTTAAAAACGGAAAACAGCAAACAGACATTATATATAGGGACTAAAGAGAACAATCTCATAATTTTAAAATCCAACTCAAGTTTTAATAGCTTTCTATAGAACATCATAAAAGGTAATGATTCAATATTATTCATTAATTAGCAAATTATGCAAAATGCTATCAGCGGAGTTTGAGGAGAAGGCTCTTTTTCGTTGGCTTTTATAAGTCTACTGCATTTCTTTTTTTCCTGTAAAAAATGATCTTTTCTTTGCTCTCCAGCAACATCTACTGGAAAAGTCAGAAAAATGCTATTTATATGAATCAGATAGTTTGAGTAAGGATAGTTTTGGTTACCATCTGCTTAAAAAGTTCATGCTGAACTACCATCCAGTTCACAACTGAATTGTTTCTGCCCACTTTACCTCTACTGAAAAGGCAGAAGGGCAGTGGTTCACGGGCACAGACAGCCAAGCTACAACTTCCAATTTATCATCTCACCTTGAAGAAGTCATTTTCATAAACAAAATTAAAACACATAGATGATGCAGACAACATATTTCTCCGGGCCCATCTTCTCAACACTTGCCACTTATTTAGGAAACAATCATCATCATCAGTGACAGCGTAACACTGAATAGTTGGGTAAAGCGGGAGTCAGAGAAAAGATTTTATGAGAGAAAGCTATGTCGAGACATGGACTGAATTTGAGAGGAACTACTTCAAGATTCTGCAAAGTTTCTTAAGTTGAAAAAAGAAAAGTACAGGTGATGTGATTTTAAAAACTCACTATGCTACCACCAGCATGACTCCATCAAACATGCTACAGCAGTTTCTTTTTCCCCTCGCCACATCTTTCTCTGCTCTTTTCACCATGATGGAAAAATGAAGTTTCCCCACACCTGTATGAGGGGTCTTCCTTCAGAACTTCTGTTGACTATCTCTCCGTGATGAAGTCTGATGAGACCCATCGTCTGTTTGGTCTCCACTCCCCAAAATTCAGCAGCTCCTGATGTGCACTCGTAAAATTGGATTCACGTGCTGCACCCACAAAATGCCATTAGATGGTCTGGCAAACACAAGACACGCCAAAGTAAGGTGCTGAGGAGCAAGACCAGTTTGGAAACTCAGGAAGAAAAAAAATCTTATCACAAAATACATACATACAATATCCTCTCATTCATGGTTGCTGGCTTCAACAATGCCACAGTATAGCAGCTCCTTCTAGGACCAAACCTTGTGTAGGCATTAAAGTCACCTTTCTATATCTCATTCCGGAGAGGCATTTAACAGAATTTCAGACTTTTAATATTCAGATTTTCCCATCCCCAAAAAATTACCTAAAAAATTAACTCAAATATTTTAGGTAACATCCTAGGTTAAATACCTGGACATAATTTGGATTTCTATTATCCTTAAATAAAAACTCTGGCTAATTAGTTTTTTTCCTCTTGCTTTTTTTTTTTTTTTGTTTGCATTCCCAAATCTCAGTTCATAAATGCCAACAATAAATTTTAGTAGCAAAGGCAATGAACACAAAATCAACGAAGATTGAGGTTAAAAATAAATTATCAAAACCTTAAAACAACAGCAGCAGTAATAAAAATCAGGTACCGGGAGACTACAGTATATTGCATTTTGTGTTTGTTCAATGTTAAAATAGATGTGAACCTTTTAAGCTTCATCCCAAAGCTCTTTAAAGGAGAAATGCCATCAAATATAATCCACAACTCTCATTCACAGCACACAAAAGGGACAGCTTCCTAAAAGCCACCTACAGCGAAAGTCCACATGTATTCTATATTTAGGGTCCTAATGCAAAGTTCCAACTTGCACCTGATAATTAGCCCCCTTCATTATTGAGCTGCTTAAAATCCAGGAAGGCTTACCAAACAGCACCTCCAGAGTTAACTCCCACTTCAAACTGTCATAATTCAGTTATCCTAATTATTTACTGGATCCTTTTCTAAAACATGCCCTAACCTGATGTTTTAACTTCATATTTCATTTGGGACAACACTTAATCTCCATTTATGAAACATCAACCTGACACAGGTTAAGGAGATACAGCCTGACAAGATCCAAACGAAACACACCCCAGCAACTAGACTTAAATAAACTCTACCCTTGCTTAAACCTCCAGTGAAAAATTATTATAACACATCAGAAGTTCAGTTAGAAGAAAAATTTCAAATGCCAGCTCCCTCTCAGGGTTTAAGTCCCGGAGTTCAAAAACAGGATCAATTGGATTATTATTTTTCCCCGTTAGCTGTTTAGAATTTAACATAATGCAAAGTGCTATTCTGATCAAAATCATCTTTGTCGTCTCTCTCCTTAAATAAAACGGAGGAGAAATCATTCAGTATAAATGCATTTACTATACAAATCTATTTTCAATTGAATTTGCTGCATGCTCTAATTCATCAAAATTAATACAGGTACTTTCTATGTTAAACAAAAGGAAGCCGACTGAAAAATCAGCTTCTGCTGCAGATGCCTTTCTCAATTACAAAACGGTGAAAACAGAGATTTAACTAAGCCACTCGGTCAAACCCTCCGATGGGCGCTCTTACCTGTCTCAGCTGAAGGCTTCCTTCCCTTGTTAGCAGCGTGCAACATCTCTAGCTCGCCCCAATCCTCACCACCGGTCTCCAATTACACCGCTAAATCCACCCCCCTGCCTTTTTTTTTTTTTTTTCTCTCCCTTTCTTTCTTTCTTTTCTTTCTTTTCTTTTCTTTTTTTTTTTTCCTTTTCCCTAGCAAGAAAATGCTTATTGAAAGTGATTAGTTTTTGTTGTCCCTTTTAAGTCCCTCCTGCGGGAAGGAACAGGGGAGCAATGTGACGCCACCTTTTAATCTTTTGTAAGAGTGAAAAGGCAGAAAAGGAACGCTCGATCAAACTGAGCTGCACACATGACTAAAACTCGCAGGAGAGGCTGCCGCTGCCTGGCGGAAGCACCGCTAGGCTTGAGTGTAAGAACAGAGAAGAGGAGAGAGTCAATGGAATGTGACAACGTATGTGCATCAAAGGCAGGAGGAGAGAGAGAACAATGAACGAGGGAAAAGCCAGTGAGGAGAGAGGGAGAGAGGGAGAGAGGGAAAGAAGGCAGAGAGAGGGAGAGAAGGAGAAAGACACACACAGAGAAAGAGACAGAGAGAGGGAGCGAACACGGAGAAAAGACAGAGCGGGTTTCAGGCAAAGGATTCTGAGAATAAAGCCACAGTGCAGTGTCTGGCGGCTTCTGTTTTTATCTCAGCGAGCATGATACCCTGCCTCTCTCATTTAGAAACACATTCGTGTATCCTCCAGGTTTGAAAACTGAGATAATCGCAATGTGTCTCTGGTTTTGTCTGATTGGTATTTAACTGTGCGGTGTACCTGTGATTTTTAGGATGCATTTATGTGCAATTTATTTCACATATTTATTTATGTAGTCAAAAATGAAAGCTGCTAATTTCTATGGCAATTTGCAACGTAGTTTTACTGGCAGATGGAACTCTACTTATCATAACTGCTGACAAACTGCCATGGGTAAACAAAAGAAGAAACAAATGCTTCGTCTTGATAATTGTCTTTAAAAGAAAAAGCCCACACCAAAAATATTAGCACTTGCAAAAGCTATGTTGCCTGGTTAAAGTTTGAAAGGTGGTTTCTCTCTATTAGTTTTATTAATAAAGGCAAAATAGAAGGGAGGGCGAGATGTTTGAAGGAAAGGTGTTGGAAAAGAGGCTATTAGGAAAGTGAAAGCCTAAATTCTTTCTGGTTTCCCTCCAAATGTGACAACAGGCTTGCCTTCTTGAGTCCTGGAACAGAGTTTTCGAGTCACTATTTCCATAGACTTTTACTGCATCCTTCTGCCTTCCCGTACCATTTTAAAGTAGGTTCCATTTTAAAAATAAAGTCGAAAAGAAATGATTTCCTACATCAAATTGTTTCAAATGGTGTTTCACCAGCTTTGTTCCATTTCTACTCGTCATCTGCCACATGGGGGCTAGGATTACACAGTTAAATTCCCTAAGTGACCTCTTTTATAAGGATGTAAATTATGGATTCCAAGGTCAAGTGTTTGGTGTAAGTTATTGGTGAAAATAACTGCTTGCTTTCCATAGTAACCTGAGCTAGTGGGGTAGTAAGCCAGCAGGAAGAGGAAACACCCAAGCTTTTGACTGACCAGATTTTTGAAATTAAGCAATTCTAATAATGGAAAATAAATCCCATGTGTCCTACTTATAACAGTTATTATTTTGGAAAAACTAAAAATAAAAACCCACTCAGTCATTTCACTTCAACTGTTGTGTATCCCACCAGCATACTCAAGGACTCTAGGCTACTCATATTTTGAAGATCCTGTGTAAGCCACCAGATACAGAGAGAGAGCTGGTCCAGGAAAAAGGCCTTTCTCCACCCCGGCCACGGTGTTGTATCAAAAGAGGGACTGCTTGATCTTATTAAACTCGAAGTGTTATAGTTTTTGTGGTTTGCCAATCGGAGGGTATGTTTTTAGCTTGGGCCCAAATACAGAAGTAACAATCCCCCCCCTCCCTCCCTGCAATGCGATCAAGATGAAGACCTACTTATCATTAAGGCAGAGCAGAGAATGGAGAACACACAGGGGCTGAACAGAAGGCAGCTGGCCAGAGAACAGAGAATGCTCAGATGTAGCAGGGAAAGAAAGCTGCAGGGCCAGCGAGTCACTAGGGAAGTGGTGCCCTGGTAAATCCAAAATTCTCTGCAGACATTGCACAGTGTATTGGAAGCAGCCTCCTTTAAATGACATTATTGATACAGGTTCTATAGTTAAAATTCACTTTATACAAGGGAGTAAGCAGACTGAGAATTTTCTGCCAATAAAAATAAAGACTCTGTTACAAGAATACAACTATTTCAGTGCAATAAAAGCAGGGAGGGGCCCCCGGCTTATCGAATAGGATCAGAAAGACATAGTCAAGGAAAGATAAAAACAAATCAAGGTGACGAAAAGATTTTTTTTAAAGCTATAAATGGCTGTCAGTGTTGTTTATTTTTACCATTTCCTTCGTGAGGAGGTAGGTACCCTGAGTAGACATCACTTGCAGTTGGATATAGGTAATGTATTCTTAAGATATCTTGAGTTAAGGGGGCTATACAGGGTGCCAAAGGTGGCCCAAATCATGTTATTATTTAATAGAATATGACTTTTTACGAGACATCTCCCCATGGGACAGCTTTATGCTCATGTGTTTACACTGTGAGTATATAGTGGTTAAGTGCTCAGTTTTTGGAACCAGGTTGCCTGGGATTGAATCCCAGTTCCACCACCTGCTTGCTGTGTGACCTTGACCAAGTTATTTTGCCTTTCTGTGGCTGTTTTATCTTAAAATGGGTGTAATGATGATACCTGCTTCATGGGGCTGTCACTGGGAATAAATAATACATATGCTGTTGTGAGTTCTGTTCCTATCACATAGCGAGTGCTTCATAAATGTTACCTCCTATTAGGAAATCCTCCTAAGATATTTTTTTAAGTTTCTTTATTTATTCTGAGAGAGAGAGAGAGAGAGAGAGAGAGAGAGAGAGAGAGAGAGAACGCCTGAGCAGGGGAGGGGCAGAGACAGAAGGAGGGAGAGAGAATCCCAAGAAGGTTCCACACTGCCAGCGTGGAACAAAAAGCGGGGCTCAAACCCACAAACTGTGAATTCATGACTGAACCAAAACCAAGAATCGGGCGCTTAAATCACTGAGCCACCCAGGCGCTCTGAGATTTTTTTCATAGCTAAGATAGATGATATTGTAGCACCTCAAAATAGCCAACTCTCGAAGACTTCTTCCCACTCTGACCTTCCTTATAAGTTCTAGTTAATCAAACTGCTTCTGGGTCTTTCCACTTGGATAATACACTTAAAACTCAACAAATTCTATAACCAAAGTCATGATCCCACTTCTCAAAGCAAGCTGTAGTTCTCCCAGTTTACTCACCTGTGTCAAGTGTATTATACATTTGTATACATTTGTACACATACAAATGTATACATTTTAGAGTCACCCAGAGCTCCTTTCTTTCCATTCTTTCTCATCATTCAATTATCAATAACTATCAAATAGCACCACACCCAACTCCTGTGTCTTAGAGTTATTATTTCATTTCCAGACTTCTAGTACATTTTCAATCTGGGTACTTTGGTCTGGACTATGGTAATAACCTTATAATGTAGCATTTCCCCATGCTTTTCTCTCCTGCAATACATGAAGGGTGGTGAAACACAGTACACCCTCCCCTGCAGACACTTCTAAGGTCCTGCCAAAGACCAAACTAAATTGTTACACCAGTGCCTTTCCCCTTCTCAAGAAAGCACTTGGAATCTAAGCGAAAGAAGGCGACATTATTCTAGGGATGACCTTGAATCTGCTCTAATGGATAAAACAGCTAATCTTTGGCTAACCAATTCTTTACTATTAGTAGTTTATTAGTTGTGATGCTTCTCAGAACTGTCATGACACAGCTATTGAAAACAACCATTTTAAGAGGTTTTTCTTTTATTCTCCCGATTCATCCTTCACAAGCCAGAATAACCTTCTTAAAATGCCACTCTGAATGACATCCATTCCCAATAGTTATTGATTGGTCAATTGAAAGTCTGTTTTATTTCATTATCTTAGGAATCAGCTTAAAATCCATCAAAGGTTAAAAAAAATGATAGTGAAAGCCATTATCATCTGAAGAAACAAAGAGTGTGCAGGAAAAAAATTGTAGGAAAAACAATTAAGGAGGTGTGTCGGGCTGATAATAAAATGATCATATTACTTGTTGGCAATTGTAGTATTAATTACTGGCCTCTTAAAATATGTAACTGATACCTTTTCTCATTTTAAATACATATTATTTACAAGAAAAAGATGGCCAAAGTTTCACAATTCTTTAGAGGACAAAGTAGAGATTTTTTTTCCCCCTCATATTCAATTACCTCTGCGGTTTGACACCAACCTATCCGTGTAAACATTCATTGTATCACCTCTTCACAGAAGCATTAGGCTCCCTCAGCCTGGCCATACACATTCTTTCCAGAGCCTCAGGCACATTCCTTGTTCTCTTTAGAATATTCTCTTCTCTTTGATCAGAACACATTTAACTCTTTATCCAGAACAAGGACAAGTTCCATGTCCAACACAAAGACTTTCTTGGCCTTCTGAAATTTACAGTGATGAAATTGTTTTAATCATAGTAGCTACTTAAATACTCCAGGAAAGGTTGTATGTAGAAGTGGGAGCTTGGCTTTGAGTTGCTCCTAGACTGAACTCCTGACCCTGAGATTTGCTTCCTGATTGTGGGACATCTATCAAATCCCTCCCCTTGTTCAATTTCACTCTTCTCATCTGAAAAATATTGTGATGACTTAATTAACTAATAAATGTAAATCCATTACCATAATAACTAGTATGCAGCCGGCATCTATACAATAAAGAATATTTAATAATAAGTGCTTATTAAATGACAAAGATGTATTCATTGCCTATAATTTTTAAATCTCATGACAACCCACCAAATGGCTGCTACTAGAACCAATTTACAGAAGAAGAAATTGAGGTTCCACAAAATTAACTACCCAATGTCATGCAAGGAACAAATGGCAAAGCCAACAATTAAACCTTTGTCTTTCAACCTTTTAGGTATTTTTATCCACATGATCATTGACAATTTAGCCTATACTGTATTTGGTTTATTATCTGGGTTTTCAAGTTTTGTGCCCTATTTTTTCCAATTAGATTATAGACTATGTGAAGGCAATACTCATGTTTAAAACCATCTCTGCATCTTTAGTATCTCCCATAAATGTTAAACAAAGTAGCTTGCCTAGTCAGTAAATGTTTGTTGACTGCTTGATCATCTGTGCTCATGGGGATTCAAGTTTTTAACCATATTTAAATTCAGCTACACTGTTGTTTGAGGAAATGGCTTCATCATCCTTTCTATGAAAAAATTCATAATTATACCAAATAATAGAAAAGATAAACATTACATATGAATGAAGCATGCAGATAAACATTACACATGGATGAGGCATGCAGATAGAAATGAATGACGTCCTCCACAAAAAAAGCTGTAAGAAAGTGATACTCATCAATTTGATTTGGTTCCTCATACTTGGCATTTATATTCTGCTTGAGGATAGGCCCCTCAGGCCACCCATTCCATGCATGGAAAAGTGTAGGTTATTAGCTGAAAGTCATCTATTTAAGGTTACACAGAAAAGCAGAAATAACCACTCAAATACTCAAGGTGTTCAGTCACCCTTAATTCTTTCTTTTTAAATAAATGCAACAATTATATTCTCATTTGTTTTCCTCCTAGCTAAGCCTACACAATGCTAAGGCAACTTGGAATAGCATAAAATATTCAGCCAACCAATATCATGTTTTTTGATGTACATAGTGATAAGCAATGTTACTGAATATTTAACATGTTGAATGTGTTTATTAATAGAGATATATACATACATAAAAGATATGTATGCATGTATATGTGCACACATATACATGCACACTTATTTTTTTGATCTCTGCCTGTCTGTACACAAGTGAAAAGAAAGAACTAAGAAATGTCCTGTGTGCCACATATAGGATAATCAATGGGATAAAATGCTTATTGTCTTGTATCAGTCTTTTGATATTCACATAAACTTCATATAGTCAGATATGTTGTTGTTCATTATCATATTCCTTGAACCAAGAGCAGTGCCTAGCATACAGTGGGTGCTTAGTAGATATTTATTTGATAAGGAATGAGTGAAGTCACCGCCTGATTTTGCCTAATCCATTTCTAGCAATTTTTTTTTATTCCCACCCAACTGGTTTATATATATCCAAATATATTTTGTATTTTGCTATCTCCATCTGTTATTTCCCATGCAATTTGTTTTGTTAAATGTATGCTACCCTTTGTTCAATATAAAAATTCCTCATCTTCAAAGAATCCTTTCTAAATTATATTAGCTCATAGTAAATGCTCTTTTCTTGAATTTCAAAAGAACCCATTGCCTGGGACATTTTATTACATACAATTTTCCAAATTAATCTCGCCCTCCCTTTGGATATCTCATACTGTTGGTGAACTGTTATTCTTCTAATATCTATAGGTCACTCTTATTTCATCACATAGACTTTAAGTTTCCTGAAGGTTATAGGAACTGTCTTTACTTTTTTAAAAAATATAATATATATTGGTATTTCTTTGAGTACTATCTTGTACATTGAGTGCATGCATGCGTGTGTGTGTGCATGTGTGTGTGGTGTTTGTATTGAAAGTATTCATAGGTATAAAATTCTATCATTCAGAAATTATGTGAAAGAGCTTATAACACAGTCTCTGGCCTTCAGAAAACTGTTGTTAGATCACTGCTAGAGTAGTGACAAAAATGCATAATTTTTTTTTTACCTTTTCCACCCCTTAATGGTATGAAAGGCTATTCATTATTTACTTGAGCACATGTTCAAAGTCAACCAGTGTTCAAATTAGTGTCAAAATTAACTCCTTCCAACAAAATGAGATTCTCACAATAGGAAGAATTAGCAACTGTCTTTTGGAAGGATACCATTTTTCCTCAATCACTTATACATTAGTTTGAAGTCAGCTTATGTTCACCCATCAACAACTAATCCTTAGAGAGGTTTCTTAACTCCATAGGGTCTCACCAATGGGGTCATTCCAAGCTAAATTATACACTCATCTATTATGGGAGATTTGTCCTTCCTTGGGGAGTTATGATGGGAAAGAACACTGTGGAAGACCCTTAACTCTCATAAGCCTTAATTCTTGAACAAAAGGAGCTTTCTTAAGGAAGATTTTTCACCCTCATAGTGTTTCTATCTGCATTCACTGGGGATTCAATCTTTGAATAGTCCATAAATTGCTGTTTTTCAGAAAGAAAAAAAAAAGACATAACCCCTAACATTTCAAAAGTCCTTAATGTATCCTTCTTGTAAAGAAGAGATAATTCAGGTTCATTTTCATATCTGTTTTCAAAATTGCAGTGAGTATATAATATGATAAAAGGTTTGTGATATAGTTTTCTGAAATTAGTTTATTGAATATTATAATTATATCATACCTTATTTAGCCAATTAAAACAAATTATTTTGCTTATAAAATTGCTTACACTAATTACCATGTTCTGGCATTTTGGATTTTGTCTGCTGAACAGAAGTCATCTTGTCTGTTTTCCATTTCTCTTTTGTGTAGTGATTTGAACACTCCCCCCACCACTTAAGTGAAAACCAAAGTAGCAGCCACATAATCATAAAATAAAAATGGAAAGAAAATCAAAAGGGAACCTCAAACCTCTGCTTCCCATGGTAGACCGAATAGAGTTGGCCTCAATGAAACTCTAAGTAAGAATTCACGTTCCTCTCCATTGAGTTGAATACAGGCTTTGGTGGACTATTTGGTTCTTGTTCCTGATGTTTTTCAATACGGAACATTTGAAAGCATCCAACCAGAAGTTGCACGATGATCACAGCCTTGAACGTATTCATCAGAAAAACACTTTCACTCTTGCAGGCTTTCTTTTCGTAGTAGCCAGTGTACTGCACTGTTTGCTGGTTTTTCCAATACTCTTACCCATGACAATCACAAAAGCAATTCACAACCTTACTTATCAGATAGTTCTGTTTTACAATAATCTGGTTGCTATTTGTAAAATCCAGGATAAAACAGTGCAATTTCTGATGCTGAATATCTGAAAAGCTCTGGAAGCTGCTAGGAAGAGATATGCACTAAAATATGTAATTCGATGGACTTACAACACACATTCTGGAGGGTGCACACTTAAGTGTGTCTCAGAGTGTGTGACACCTAATGTGCCACTTTCAAGATTTACAAGCAAACTCTGCATGTAAACTGTCCCCTTCCACTCAAAGTCTTTCTTAGCTCCAAATTTAACTCTTTTCATTAAAAAAAGGTAGAACTCTCCCCAAAAGAATGATCAATCCAAAAGACAATTGCCATTGAATAACAGTTTCCAGAATGAAATGAAAGTAGGGATCTCCATTAAATGGTTTATTTTATGTACTGGTTCCTAAATCTCTAGATGCACCCTGAAAACAACAACATATTTCTGACGAGAATTTAACTAACACAAAAAAGTGTTGATTTTAACAGCTGACAAATCCCCTCTAATAAGGGGTTTAAAAAAAATTCAACACAAACAAACAAACCACTTTCCAGTGATTAGGCTATGCAGATGTCAAAGAACACTGTGTCATATACTCCATGGAAGAACACAGATGACAGTTAAATCTTTTAAGGTGGAGTTTTCATGACTATGTGTTGGTGTGAGACAGAAATGGGAACAGCATGCACCACTGAGAGGCAGTGTAATGCAATAGAAAGAGTTATGTATTTCAATCCCAGATCTGTCACCATCTCAGTATGTGACCTTAGCCAAATCATTTAACCACTGTCTGCCTCTACTTCTCCATCCATTAAATGGGACTAATACCTCCCAGTTTCCAATAATAAGATTACTAAAAATCATTAGCATACTGATAAAGACAGTATTCTGCATACTTTCCTTATGTATTCAAGTTCTACTAAGGCTAAATCTACTCCAAGGGAACAAGGAATTGCATTCTGGAAGCTGAATGCTTTTCTTGAGGCTGCTGGGGCAACAACTAATAGACTGAGGCAATAAACCACTCAATAATCCTGCATTGGCTGAAAGAATTAATGCAGTTCACCTCTGCTGCTGTGAGTGCAGTACCATGAATTCAGAGGATGCTCAATAAATATTAGCTGATGATGATATTGACAGGGTGCCGTGTACAGTTACAGCACTAAGTGAATTACTAAATTTAAAATTGTTCAGAAAACTCATTGAATAATTATTAGCAATAAAAAATCCTATCCCTGCCCTCATTTACTTTATTGTGATATCATCTCATGCATAATAAGAACATCACCAATCCCTGGAAACTTAATAGCCTTATCCTAGTGATTTAGGAGAATAAAAATAAGGTTATCCTTCAAACTATATTCGGAATCTTAAAACTTCCAATGTTATCACTCTGGCGCTATCCATTATCATTTCTTTTCTGGATTATTGTAGAGCTTCCTAATTGCTCTCTGTGATTTCCGCTTTTGGCCTCTGGGGCTGATTACTACACTAAGAACTTCTAATGTGTCCTACCTTTGTGTGTCCATATCCTTATGCAGTCCTCTCCCACAATGACTTTGGTATTGCCCTTATGACTGGCTTTGGCCAATGGGACATGAGCAAACACCATACAAATAAAGGCATGAGAAGCACTTGTGAATTGGGACCTGCCTTGTTGGAACGGTGCCACCCCCATAAAAGAAAGCCTTGTCTGGCCTCCAGGAGGAGAAAAGACTACAAGAGAGAGAGAGAGGCCCAATCATTTCCTCATGTCCAGCCCCCACCTGAACTAGCAGCTGGATTTAACTATGTAAGTGAACTCAGGCAAGCCCAGCATAAGAACTGCCTAGAAAACATGCTGAAGTTTGAGAAATAATACACTTGTTTCAAGCCACCAAGGTTTGGTCTAATTTGTTATCTAGTAATAAATAACTGATATGGCCATTTACTGATTATTCTCAGTTCTGCAATCAGGGTGATTCTTTTTATAACATAAACCAGATAGATAATTTCATTCCTCTGCTCAAAACCCTCCAAGAGCTCCTTCTCTTCCCCAGGATTAAAGCCAAAGTCTTTCCAATGTTCTAAATATCTGACATGCTTTGTCTTCCCCACAGTTTACAAGATCTCAAATCGTACTTATTTCTCCCTCATTTTCTTCCCATCAGCTACGGCATGCCTCTGCCTAGAATGTTCTTCCTTGTGAACATGGATTACTCTCTTGCCTATCCTGACTATTTTCTACATCATTTCTTTTTTCAAGGATGCTTAATCTGATCACCCTATTTACACCGCATTACTCTGTCATCCCAAGATCTCCATTCCCCTTTCTGTTCTTTCTTGAATTCACTTAATGCTAATAAATCACTATAGAGTTTGCTTATTTTGGTTATCACCTGATTCTTTCATCAGAATATAAGCTCCAAGAGGGCAGGGAGTTGTCTCTTTGATTCATGGTGGATTCCCAGCACGTAGAAGCATGCCTGGTACACAGAATTGATTAATTAATTGTTTGCTAAATTACAAAATAAATCCTTCTGGGTTAAGGTGCCCAGAGCTACAGATTGATTTCTATGTTTAATGATAATACTGAGAGTGAGTAGAGTCTGTAAGTGAATGCAGTTGATGCAATTTACAAAGATTTATGGAACATCACTTGATAGAGCACAGGAGTAGCCTGTGGTCAAAGGAAAGAGAAGGTCAAGAAGGTTCTTTGGGAAGTATTTTACCTGGGAGTCTCTTCAGCAGGTACTGAGAACGGCAATGAAAAGCAAAGAGAGGTGACTCTGCATAAGAGTAGCCACCCTGGAAAGGCTAAGGAGGAGCAGAAGAAAAGTAAAGGAGACTCTCCAAAGGGGCTTGAATGGAAAAAGCAGGTGGTGCAAGGAGAAAGATGCATCCAAAGGGTAAACCTGGTCTTTTTTTAGAAGACAAAGTTTGTGTTGTGCTTGTACCTTTCTCAGGAAAAGCCTAAAAATAAAGAGAAATGCATCTGAGGCTTTGTCTTTTCATGTGGATACCAAGGTAGAGATTATACACTGAAGAACACTGTTACAGGACCGAGGCAGGTGTCCAGTGACATGATGCACTGGTATTTATGCTCTATAAATGCATATATGACAAGGTTTGCCACCATTTTCTTAAAAAGCTAGCACCTGCTTTGACTGATCACAAAGTTGGCCAAGCACCAGTCACAGGCTTCCCTTTGAATACCTCACTTTGTGAAAAGCCCATCTCACAAAGGCACAGCCTGGGCTGGCAGTGTGGCCTCCAGCTTGCAGCACAGGTGTGAGGCCAATAATTTACCTTAGTTAGTGCAGAACAGACATGACCTGGGATGACTTCACTTCACCTCACTGACTCAATCTTTGTGCAAATCTCATCCAAAACCATCCATTTTCCTCCTTGCCCACACCTCATTTTCCCTGTTGGTCTGCAATTATTTATTATCTGGCTCAGTAATTGTATTGTTTATAGCAGCCATACAAACTCTATTGTTAGGGGAAAAAAATGCCTCTTTGCCCAACTAGATTCTCTTGTGCGGGGAATAAAGGATGCTGGTCTCTTAGAGCTCCTAATATACAGCTCTCTATGTTCAATTTTCCTAAAAATGAAAATTGCCAAAAAGCAAAGTGTGCAGGAGATGTATGGTTGGATGCTACTGCAGCTTCATGTTCCTGCTGATGGATGGTGCCCCCCAAATATCTGGGAGCATGCGTTAGCTCACTGCCACAGCTCCTGTTTTCAGAGAAGCTGGCAAAATCCAACCCTTTGAATAGCCAGTCCCCATCCCCCACCCACCCTCTCTTTAACTGCTTCAGTTAGTCATTCCTGGCCTTTTCCAAAACCAAAACACCAACAGGCACAACAATTATGCCAGCCCAGCAGATGAGGAGGCTGATGATAGTGGTGGGTTTCCGTATCCTTTTTTTTGTGTGTGTGTGGTTCTCATGTATATATTCCAGCATTTGATCCCACTTAACATAAAATATTTACTTCATGATTTGTGGTAGGGGAAATGTCATTAAAAAAAAATCCCTTTAGCTTAATTACAAAAGATGTAAATGTGGTCTCACTTGTGGAAAAGAGTTACTCTTAACAATGAGGTGTAAATTGGTGTCTGCTTAATCTGTTCACAGTAGGAATAAAGCCTAACACTCGCCTCCTCGTCCTTATTTTTGAAGTAGTACCTGGGAAATTAATATATTCTCTTGTAGCATCTCTGATTTCTTCAGGAAATAAGAGAGATGAATTTCAGGCTTGATCTTTCTACCAACTGTAGGGGCATTTCTTTTGTTCTGTTTCTAGAGCATCTAATTTGAACTGTGGGCCATAGCCACATTGCCTGACCTCAGTCATAGGCAGCAAGAGTCCAGCCTTCTTTGGCCTCTTTTCTCTCCCCAACAATTGTTGCCTCCTGCATATCCCAAAATGAAGTAAAATTAATAGGAGAAGCAGTGTTATTTATACAACGACCTTGTGCTCCTGGGGAAATTGCAGGCACTATTCTTTCACTTATGATGTTTTACATTTCAAAGAACTTAGCTCTCTTTGATATTAAAGAACGAAATGTGCGATGTAATTGTTATTGTTTTATGACCTTTAATAGGTTAATCAGACTGCATCAGCTTTTTCAGAATGTGGTTCTGTTCCAAAGGAAATGACTGGGTTATTCATCAATTAATTTTGACAATGTAGATCAACATTAATAGTTGAAAGAATAAAGATATTGAGGTACCTAAATACTTAAGAATAATGGTTAATTTGATTACCTCACTCCCTCTGTGGGTAATAAAGGGTTTCTCAACATTGGCACTCTTGACATTTTGGGCCCAATCATGCTTTTGTTGTCAGGACTGCCTTGTGCACTGTAGGATATTTAGCTGTATCCCTGGCCTCTCCCATCTAAAAGCCAATGGTACTGCCACCCCTCACCATTCATGAAAATCAAATGTCTCCAGATATTGCCATATATTCCCTGGAGAGCAAAATCAATCCCAGTTGAGAACTGCAAGGTTAACTGAAAAAGTGGTGGTGATGGGGAGTCTTTCTGGGATTCTGAAATGTATAGAATTTACTGCCTTAAGTGATAATTAATATAATAGTAGCTAACAGGTACTGAGAACTCACTATGAACTAATTAGCACTATGCTAATTGCTTTATATGTTTGATCTCATTTGATCCTTAAAACAAACCTATGAGATAGTTATTATAATCTGCATTTTACAGTTAAGGGAACGGAGGCTTAGAGGAGTTAAATAATTTGCCCAAGACTCCCAAGCTGGAAAGTGGAACAGTCAAGTATGCATAAAGCCAGAGGTCCATGCATCAGCCTCTCTTCCCTTTCTGGGTTGCCTACTCTCCTAGTGGTTATAATCTGAGTATCTAAATTAAATTTAGGAGTTGATTAAGCACCACTATATTTAGGAAATTCACCTATAAACTAAAAAGGTCTAAAAAATAAGACAATGCTTGCCTCAAGTAAAGTATACAAAATAGAAAGTATAATACAGAAATAAATAAGAAAAACATGTGGTAAGAGCCATTGAAAAGAGATCAGAGGTCAGAGCGTTCTGGATCAGTGTTTCTCAGACCTCAGTGTGCACAGGAATCATCTGGGGTCTTATTAAAATGCAGTTCAGATTCCGTAGGTATGGATGAGGGCTTGAGATTCTTATTTCTAACCAGCTTGTAGGCAACGATGCAGCTGGTCTGAGGACCGCACTTTGAGCAGGGAGTCTCTATTGTGCTAGGAAATGTAGCTTCGATGCATTTGAGAAGTGAGGCCCAACAGTTTGTATGTGACATGCCAAGAAATCATCACCACAGAGTGGAAGGGGTAGGAGGGGGCGGTGGGGATTGCCTTGGCCGTGACAGCCACACTTGTCTCTCCCACTTCATTTGGAACACCGATGGCATGCCTACTCATGTTGACTGCCCACATACACAGCTAAACATCTGCCATTTTAAAGGACAAATATTAATTTGAAGCATGAAAACACCTACCCATCGAACATAACTTCTTTCTCCAAACAGATTACATTCTTATGATCGAATTTGTGCTTTCAGAAGAGAATGCTTCTCTTTCCAACATACTCTACCGTCAACTACGTAAACAATATTTTCATCTCCCCTCCAGACATTGTGACTTGAATGACTAACTGCAACTTGCCAATAACTTACACAAAAGGAAAATATGCATATATATATATATATATATATATATATAGCCAAAAACAAAAAGATTTTTTAATAAATTGCAAGTCACAATTAAAATTATAGTTATGAGGATTAGAAACTACACTGCCACTTATTTAGTTGTGTTCAGACACACAGAACTGAATCCTGTAATAAACATTCACAAAGTGGGGCACCTGGGTGGCTCAGTCGGTTAAGCGTCCGACTTTGGCTCAGGTCATGATCTCATGGCTAGTGGGTTCTAGCCCCATGTTGGGCTCTGTGCTGACAGCTCAGAGACTGGAGTCTGCTTCAGATTCTGTGTCTCCCTTTCTCTTTGCCCCTCCCAGCTTGTGCTCTGTCTCTCTGTCTCTGTCTCTCTCAAAAATAGATAAACATTAAAAAAATTAAAAAAAAAACATTCACAAAGAAATGGTTTAGGAACTGATCTCCATTTGTGGTTGTGACCTCTTCGCCCAGACCCCAGTGACCACTGCAGATCACATACTGCATTATGACATCTGGATTTGACCATAAGTCATAAGGAAGGGGACAATTTTGAGTCACTTGACTCTGAACACAGTCAGCTAATTTTCCATTCACATTTCAGGGGGAAACAAGAGAAAAATGATTCACTGGGGTATAGAGAGGAGCCATATTAAAGCAAAGGCTGAGAGGCTAAGAACTGGAACCACCTAATTATTGCTATAACTCAGCTATAAAGTGGGAAAAGATTGTATTTGAAGTTAGAGGTCTCACAACCATTCAGACTGCATCGTATTGCTGGAGTAAGACTGTGAACTTAGGTTCATTCATTTTTAAGCATGGATTTCCTGAGCACCTGCTATGTGTCAGACTCTGGGATCTGTAGAGGAACTTTCTGTCACCCCTGTCCTCAAGGGTCAGCTAGGATCAAGAATTTCCTATTCATGAGTCATTTGTGTCACACCTTTATGATTTTTTTTTGCCATATCTACTACTGCCTATACAGATATTTACTCAATATTTTCTCTTTAGATAATCTCACTTTTCACAGTTTTAACTTGGCCTCATCTTAAGCAATGATAGCTGTGAAATTATATATTTGAAGTGCTTCTCAAGGCTGACCAAATCAGTTGTTAAAATACGAAAATATACTTCTGTGACTACTGGCAGACAAAGCCTGCCCCAGCTTGGGAGTGGCCACTACCACACCAGCCACCCAGGCTAGCTCCTGTATCCTACACCAATTATCCAGCAATGTGAGAGGGGTAGGGCTTAGTACAGGAGGGGGTTTCTAGTGCTCTGATACTATAATCTGGACACTGTCTGTTCTGACTGGCCTGAGCCCATCCCTTAACTGTCTTTCTTCCACAAAACACTCAAGGGTTCTGTTTTGGGGTTTTTTAGAAAGTCTGTACATAGTCATCCTAAAAATAAAATAAACCCTTCTGCTCCAAAAGGCTGTTGCATAGTGGTTGGATACATTGGACCTACGGTATAAAAAATTATACTTTTTCCAAGCTTCATATTTTCTCTTCTGTAAAAGGAGCATAATATTAATAATTCCCAACTCATGTATTAAATCAGGGATTTTCAATCTCATTGCTATTAACATCATAGGCCAGATAATTCTTTGTTGTGGGTTGCTGTCCTCTTCATTGTATGATATTTAACAGCATCCCTGGCCTCTGTCCACTAGATGCCAGTAGCACCCCCCACCCCCTGCTCAGTCTTGGGAATCCAAAATGTCTCTAGACATTGGCTGATGTCCTCTGGAGTAAACAATCACCCTCAGAGGAATATAACTGGACAAAACAAATAAATCATGTAAACTTCTTGGTCTTGTATCTGGCGCATATTATGACTTCAGTAGTATTCATAGCACTTATTAAGTGCTTTACTATATGCTTGGCAAGCTTCTAAGCACTCTAAATCTATTATCTTGTTGGATCCACACATGACCTTGTGAGTGAGGTCTTATTATTATTTCCATTTTACAGATGAGGAAAACAAATGCCAGGGAGGTCAAACCAATTACCTAATATTCTACAATTAGTGAGCAACAGAGCAGTGTTTCTCATGCAAGTAATATGTTTCCAAAGTCCAGGCCTTTGGTTTTCCTACCTTTGGAGAGACATCTCTGTAAAAATAGGCATCATGGTAATCATCATAATAAGGATGATTATTAAAAAATTAGCACACAATAGGCTAAGATTTTCATATATGAAAAATTATATTCCAATTAAAGAGACTGACAAGTATACAAGGTACCTGATAGGAAATTCAAATACAGATCATCCATAATTAAATGTTTATATGCCAGTGGTTTGTGTACACACACACACTTTTCTCAGAATGATTAGAAAAATCTTAACTTTCCCCCAACTGATAGGGATTTAAAAATTGAAAACTTAACATGTCAAAAAAAGAAATGTGATCCTGCTAGAATTGGTATGATAAAGGGTTTAGGAAATCAGGGATTGTGTAGAGATGCAGGGCTGTGCCTGTACCATGGAAAGGCATGGAGATAACCAGGCTGTGGTCAACATGGTGGCCTAAAATAGGGATTATGACCAAAAGATGGGGGATATATGCTGCACTCCCATTGGTTACTAAACCTAGACAACCAGTAGACATTGTAGGCACAAACACAGAGTAGGATCCATTCATCAAGGCTGGTACAAGAGCACTTGGAAAGGTCCATTCACCGTGGTAGCTTGAGAACTACTACCCTTACCTGTCCTTCTGCTTGCCAGCAATGAAATCAAATATTTTGTTGCATGAATGCCCCCTGAAAATAATGTAATAGGTATATATAGATACACATCTATTGTTCCCCCGATAAACAAAAATTCATACACAAAGATGAAAATCAACACAAATAAACACAGGATTTTATATGGAGTATGTATGCATGAAAGAAAAACTGAAATATAGACTAAGAATAACAACTCGGAAAGATACCAGTTATTTTCTTCCTCTAAAGTTTTTGAATCCAGGCTAACATTGAATTAATAACTTTGTCATTGTAGAACACAGAAAAATGGGAGCTTTTCTACATTTGACTGAAAATCTTTGCATTTCTACCAGTCTGAAATAGAAACTTGCAATTAAATCAATTAAGCAATGAAAATCAAATATTCCATTAAAATCTAATTTTCCTCATATCTGATTGGTTGTAACTCAACTGAGTTGGAAACAGATGAGAGAAGCAAAATGACTCGAAGTCTGAGACATGGAGACAGGAGAAAGGGAAAATTTTAAATATGTTCATAGAAAATTGAATAAGGACATTATATTTTCCTTCTGCTTGTGTAAGTTTAGCCATTAGGGGTTCCCCAAACATAGGATTTCAGAACCAATTCTGCAGATGGAAATGCGAGTAGCAAGATTCCTTTCTTTTCCGTCCTCTTTTTGCAAACATGTCCTTGAAGTTTCTTTTTCCCTTTAAGGAATTTGAAAAGGCTAGTTCACGCTCCTATTCAGAAGATGCTGTGTGTCTTTGTGCACTCCAGCAGGCCTGGAATTTAGTTGCTACAACCAAAAGACAGTCAGATTGGAATCCACCATGTTTGCTGATTCGGGAAGTTACTGATATCCAATAGGTCAAGGAAAGATTTATTCTCCTTAGTAGCAAAATGGAGGAGCTTTTTCTTGGAGATGTTGGAAAAGAATAAGCCAGCTGACTTAAACATTCTTTCCCCCCTATCCTTAGAGGTAATGACATAAAGTGGCTAGTTTCATCCCAGCAATCACCCTATGGACAGAAGGCTGAATCTCCAAGTACGAAGCAGAAAATGACTCCATTTATTGTCCAAAAAGCAAATCAGTGAGGAGAAAACAGTAAGTTACAAGTAAGATGCCTTTCCAAAGTTTGACAGACATCAGAATGGTCATTTGAGTCTGAATTAAAAGCAATATATTAAATGTGAATTAAAAAATATATAATATGTAAATACGCAAAAGAAAAGAGAAAGAGAACATCCAGGATCCATAGTGTTCTTCAAATTTTAAACACCAAGGTGCACTTTGGGTCAGTATTTCTGAGATGGTTTTTAAAAAAAATTCAATTGTGAAAGTTACTTTTAATGCCTGAACTGTAGGAATCTTCCAGAGAGCTGTTTGTATATTTGATTGCCATAGCCAACTCCAAATTATGTGACTCTGAGAAAGTAGAGAAAACCACAGAACCTTTTTCAAGTGTCACTTGAAATGTGTGTGTGTGTGTGTGTGTGTGTGTGTGTGTGTGCACGTGCATACACACGTCTATGTGCTGAGGGAGAAAGGGAAGAGGGAATTTTGTGTTTTTAATTCTTAAATTAAAAAATAATAATTTAAAAGGATTTTATTTGCTCTGCTACTCACACTCCCCCCTAAGCATCTGTCTTTTCTGAGTAGTTGGAACAGGTTGGAGGAGGAGGAGGAGGAGAAACAGAGAATGATAGAAGTTCCTTTGAAAATAAACAACCACTTTTGAGTTTCTTATCTCTGCTACCCTCTCAAACCCAATCCATTTATTGGTAATATAGTGATTAGGAACACAGGCTTCCTTCGGAGCCAGGCTGCCTGGATCTGAATCCCAGCTGTTCTATTTACCAGTTTAGTGACCTTGGGCAAACTATTTTAGTGCTCTGTGCCTCAGTTTCCTAAAATGTAAAATGCAAATAACGCTGTTAATATCCTAGGCTTGTTCTAAGAATTAAAAGCATTCTAAGTGCCTCTCATCCATAGCTGAGTATCCTCAGCCCTGAATGTACCTGCTAATGCTACATCTCCCATGGTAACAATGCTGTAACCCCCAATCTCTTTGGCCATTGGATTCATTTGAATAATGACAACTGTATAGTGAGGTCATTGACTCCAAGCATCTGATAAGAACAACCATCAGAAAACTAATGGAAAATAATCATCACTCCTTTTAAAAACACATATGTTCAAGTTTTCCAAGGAGTTTGATTTGGTTAGTGTCTTTATGTTTGGAGGGTAACACATCCAGCTACTGACTAAAGAAATGGTAACCTTCCTTACTTCAATTTAGCCACTTTCAAGGCAGGTCCAGAGCAATGTCATCTGTTTGAGAGTCAAGATAAATAACAATTTATTTCCAAAAAGTCAGAGGGTAGTACCCACAGAAGTAAGTGAGGAAATGGATACTGCTCTGGTAGTAATTTTAAACAAAAAATCAAATTACGTCAGGGGAAAGCCCATCTGTTCCATTGAGTAATCCCCAGGAGCTCTTCTGAGGAGAAGTAAACCCTGTCTGAGGAACTCATGCCCCCCATGTACCACGCTGTTGCCAGATCTAAAGAGGATCCTTCCATTCTGACAGAAGGATGCCCCATCTTGCCGTCCTCCTCCCCCTCTGAGGGAGACAGTTGGGCTCTGTCCAGCCTGCCCTGCCCACCTGGAATCTTCCAGGCCTTTCGGTCACAATACTGCTTTAGAAAGTCTGTGTGAAGGAGGGGGTTCTGGTATTTAACTCCATCCATCAATGTCAACTCCTCTTTCCCCTCTACCCCAACAGCTTGGTACATTTACCTAAAAGCTGAATAGCCTAAATGGATGGATTTTGTGCTGGTCTCATTAGAAAGGGAAATTAGCCAGGCACTGTTCAGCTGTGCAGAAGGCATGCTGATCCTGAAAGCTTATTCCAATCCCCACCCCCAATCTTTTTTTCATCACATATGATGTCCATGATCCCTTTAACATTTCTTAAATGTTTCATTATCTACCACTCTAGTTCATAATGAACACCGAGCTCCTGGTTCCCATCTCCTTCTCTCATTGCCCCACACAAAACTGGCTACTGGATCTGGGCACTATGTGAGGGTCAGTGAGCTCAAAGTGCTTCCATGTTCTTCTACATCTGCTAATATATTCAGAGTTTGCTTTTGGAAATCAGGATTATTTACTGATATGGTAGCCAGTGTTTCAGTTCCTGCCTGCCCCCCAGCCCAGTTCACACCACTTTCCCCCAGCTCTGTGTTCCTGCCACACCAGCCCACTTTCAGCTCTTGGGTGCCCTGAATTCCCTGACCTCTGGGCCAATGCTCATGCTGTTTTGTGTGTCTGAAATGTTCTTCTCTACTCTTCATATAGTTCACCCTCCATTCTTTAGTTTTCAGCTCATGACTCATTCCTAAGAGAAATGTCCAACCCAATCAAGTTTGGTCAGCTTCCTCAGATATGTGTTCTCTAAAATGTTTCTGGTTCTCAAAGCATTTTTCCTCAGTTTGTAATTATATTTTTAATTGTTGCTTATTTGAACAATGTTTTGTTTCTCTACTAGACTGTAATTCTGTTCCATGAAGCAGGAACCGTATCTCATTCATTCATTCATTCATTCATTCTTGACTTACCATTGCACACCAACACCTATCATTGTGTTTGGCAACTAGTTGGTGTTTACCAAGTATTCACCAAAGCATTGAATATCATGACACCACAGGGGCTATGGTATTAGGATGTTTAAGAATATAATTCTCTTATTTCTCTATCAGTTTTGATCTTCTTAAAGACAGTAGGAGAAGGAATCTCAGTCCTGTACACAAAATATTTATGGAATACACAAGTCATCTTACCTGCCTGAAGCAGTTAACTCTGCCAATGGGACTATGAGTTACAAGACTATTATGCCAATGGGTTCTGTACAATGTTAACATGCCCCCCACCCTGTTATTTCATGGGGCATAAGAGTCCATCTTTGGTTCTTAATAATCTCAAAGGCATTCAGCTTTAGCTAAATATGGTGGATTTCTAAGTAGTGCTTTTATATATATTTTTTGTTTTTAATTTTAGTTAACATACAGTATTATATTAGTTTATTAGTTTCAGGTATACAATATAGTGATTCAACACTTTCATACGTCACCCAGGGCTCATCATGACAAGTGTACTCCTTAATCCCTATCACCTATTTCACCCATCCCCCCCGCCCACCTCCTCTCTGGTGACCATCAATTTGTTCTTTATAATTAAGAGACAGGTTCTTGTCTAACCAGTGCTTTCTAATCAAAGACCAATATGACAGGCTCCAGGGAATCACAATAAAAATTATATGAAAGAATTATAATTCTTGAAAATAATGCTAAATGTGACAACTTAAATTTCCCGTTGAGCTAAAAAGAACTATTGTATTTTTTGGTTCTGTCTAATGTATACTTCAGTCTATATGTTTTTGAACTTTAGGACTTTATCAGGTTCTGATTAATGACACAGTTACCCCAAGCTATTTGGTACAAGTAGACCAAGGATTTTGTCACCTTGCCTAGCATGTTCATTTCTGATAGCTTTGCACTAACAATGGCCTAGAGATACTTTCTAGGGCATTTGAGAATTTGAATTAATAAGTAATAAACTAAAGTAATTTATTGCAGGTATCATATCATTCTTGTTCTCCCTAGAAACCCCCCCACATAGCAGTTCAGTGAATGAATAATCAGAGAGCAAGTGGCAAGGAGCTGAGGCTTTCTGTCCTTTGCTTGAGGGAGGTTTGCCCCATCCTCCTGTTCCCTTACCAATGGCCCAGAGGTCAAACCTTACTTGGGAGCCCTTACTTGTAAACCAGCTCTCCAGTGATTACTATTAGCAGTTCTGATGAAGAACAAGCTGGGGGCCTTTCGTATGTCATAGAAACAAACATTTTGCCCATCAAAGAAGGTACACAACAGAGTAGGATTGTGCAACCATTAACTTGTACAAAATTAATGACTGACCTTGATAAGAAGTATAGATAGATAGATAGATAGATAGATGAAATAATCTGAAAACATATTTAATGAGTTAATTTAGATATTATTTATAGCTCCACAGAGATTTAATTCTTATAGTCAGATAAAATAACCTGTAAACTTATATCCTGATTATTGATTCATGGATTAATTTATTTTAAAAGATATATGTTTATACATATGTTTATTGCTTACAGGTAGATAGACTGATAGATTGATAAAATAGTCTATAACCTTATATTTTACTTACAGATTGCTTATTTCTTATGTGTTTATTGTGTTTTTCTCATGGGGATATGAGCAGATTGAGAGCAGAAATCTTGTATTTTTTGCTCACCATATCATTCCCAGGGCCTAGAAAAGTACCTGGCATATAGTGAACACTATCTGTTGAATTAATAAGCACTTTATGCTTTATCATACATAAACGTGTGTGAATTACTATATAAGTAGGTACCCACACAACCATTTGTACTGTACCTTATAGATGGATCAAGGGATTTTTATAGGCAATTTTGATCATGCTTAATTTTTGCTTTCCATGTGACAGTGACTTTAGAATCTTTTCCCCTAAATAGGGCATCTCCACTATATCACGAGGTTATTCCCCATGTAGAAATTACTAGGACCAGCAGGGATGCCCTTGTTCAGCATGGTGTCTCAAGTGTTGGCACTGTGTCAAAGATCAGCCCTTCCAGAGCAAACAGCAGGCTACCAGTCACCTTGGGACTACTAACAAGTGCTTGGACACAAGCAGGGGTGTGTAAAGCATTGTGTATAATGAGGTTACACTTTCTCCCTCCTTGAAACTGTTATACCCATAAACTGACCACCACTTAATCAAAACAAAAAACAACTTTTGAGTCCTTGGTGGAACAAGAATATTTATACTAATATTCTAATCCTAAAAGGCAAGAGCTGTGAAAGACTCTGACAATAATGAAAAGCAAAACAAACAGAATCTAGCACCATGATAAAATCTATGCTGGGTGCAATACACTTCAGGAGACACCTCCTGAAGCAGTGTGCACCATTGCCTGTAACTTGTAGCTAGGTACTTTCACTGCACCATATGCTGGTTTCTTTAAGTAACCCATTACACAGAAATTAAATATCTTGTGACAGATTGTTTTGACAGTGGAAAAAAAAAAAGAAAGCGGGAGAGAGTGGGAGAGATTTAATTTTTTTAAAAATGCATTTGACTGAAGGCAAAACGTTAGGTAGATGTTAATTTAACAGATGTCTAGTTTTGCATCATCAGCCTGAAACGGGCAATTTCTGGCAAGTCTTCTCACCACATCGCAACACAAAATCCTCTCAATTCCACATGGATATGCCTTTCACAACCTTCCAAGTGAGCCATTTTCATTCAAAGGAAAATGCCTGAAATTACTCAGGGAAGATGCTAACACCTGGCAATAGTTTTGAAGGAGGAGTCTGTGAATGCACCAAGGTATAATGGAACAAAAGTCGGCTCACAGCAACTTTTTAGTAGAGAGAGAAAGCAGGAAGAAATGCATTCAACACTGCAAAAATAGCTAACACATCACAAAGTTACTGTGCATGGTAAAATAACCTCCACCCTCATACTGTTAACTGCTAACTATTTGTAAATATATGACACATATACATCAAATCGTATTTGCCATTATTATGAAGTTGTCTGAAAAATAAAGTCATTTTTTTGAAAAAGGACACTTTAAGACTTTAAGATTATTCCTAGAAAGCTTCTTTGCAAAGAGCCCCACCCCTCTAGGTCTGTATCTTTCTCAATCTCTCTCTCTCTCTCTCTCTCTCTCTCTCCCTGTATGTGTGTGTGTGTATACATATATATATACATATATATATATACATACACACATACATATATACATATAACACATATAAATATATATAACTCTTATATAACTATATATATATAGTTAAGAGTTATATAAATATTGAGTTATATAAACTGTTAAGAGTTATATATTATTAAGGGTTATATAATTGTTATGAGTTATATTGTTAAGAGCTATATATTATTGAGTTATGTAAATATCTGATTTTGTTTATTGTTATATATTGTTAAGAGTTATATAAATATCTAATTCATATATAAGTGCAGAAAAAGTTGACTGCATAGCAGTTCATCAGTTGACATAGTGCTAAATTTGGTATTCAGTGGATATTTAAATTTAATTAATTTTGATTTTGTCATTTTAATTTCATTTGGGAGCCAATATATTTCAGTTTTAGGCCACAGATAGCTTCATAAGCCTTGTAAAGTTCAAGTGTACTAGGTACGATGTTCATAACTCATAGGGAAAATATCCTATGTGAAGTAAAACAAGGCTTACAGATTTTGGAATGGTGTTATCCTCAGTCTTTTCATACCAAAAGATATGTTGATGTTCATTTGTTGGTAGAATCCATAAGGTTATTCTACTATGATTGGCTGAATTGAAATACCACCATAAACACAGGCCCTTGCACAGTTCCTATTATGATAAATATTTCTAGAAAGAAAAGAGGAAGGCATAAAAGGAGGGAGGGAGAGAGAAAGAAAAAGGAGAATTCCACTACAAAGGATTAAGAATTTATTTTTGTAGTTCAAAGGCTGCTCTACAATTCTGCAGGATTATTAATTAGCACTCCTTACTTTAATAGCAAAGAACATTTTACAATGAATGTAATAAAACATTTCACTCTCAATAAACTGCAAATTCTATTGCTCCTCCCTACCCAATGCACAGATATTTCAAACTATAGAAAATAGCTTAGATAGCGTGTCTGTGTGTGTGTATGTGTGTGTGTGATCATTTGATTCAGCATTTTTATTTTTAGGTATTTAAAGTAAATGGTCTATATCTTGTTTTCTGACGGAATATGGCAAAAGGCCATTTTTAAGGGTTGAGAGAGATTAATGATATGATGGCAACCTTTGGAGAATAAAACAAAATTGGTCTTGTTTCCAAACAATTCAATACAGGAAGGTGTGTATGTGTGCATGTGTGTACGTGTGTGCACATGTGTATGTGTGTGTGTATGTGTGTGTACAACTCCGTGACATGTAATAAATACTGTATTAGAGAACAGTATCTCCAGGTAATTCCATTTTACTTTATAAACATCATAACCATAGGAAATGAGGAAAATTAGCCCTGAACATTCAAAGAAGCTAAAATGCATACTGGAAAAAAAAATTCAAAAGGGAGGTAGACGGTTTACACCAACACACATTCCCTCTCATGAGAGCAGTACCTAGTCAAGGACATGATCTGAAATTGAAAAAATTTGTAGGAAAAAAAAATAAGCCACTATAGGACTGCAAAAAAGAATAAGAAAAAAAGCCCTGTCAACACAAAAGATTCCTTTCTCACTCTCTGAAATTCTAATCCAGTAATCATGTATGCTTTCTAAAGCACCTTTCATCTGACTATCTCCGAGCCCTTTATGGTATTAAACACTCACTGAATCCCTGAGGTGGGTAAAATTATTCCAGTCATTTTACAAATGTATCTTTTCTCTCAAACCTCTCATCCTGGGGAGTGATAAGTCTGGGAATAAAAATCAGGAATCGATGAATGACTAGAGTCCTTATTCCTTTAACCTGTTTCATAATTACTTAGGGGAAAATTCTGTGATTTGCTCTGGGAAACTACCCTGATGAATTGAATGTAAGTTTTTGATTTGGTGTAAATTATCTTAATATATGTTAATGTATTCTTGCTCCTATCCTTGTCTCCACCTTTCCCCTTATCCCTTTAATTGGAAGGATTGAAGAATATGTTGGGATATGATAAAACAGAGAAATAGAAGTAATTAAAAGTTCAAAGAGGAAGAGTTTAGTGGGTATTTCCACCTCTTTGGGTCTTAGGAAATACTACAAGAAACTACCATTAGTTAGTCATGTGACCTTGGACTGAGCATATAAACTCTCTAGGCCTCAGTTTACACACCTGTAAAGAGAAGATTAAATTATATAAATCCTAAAGCCCCTAATTTCTCTACTATTTATTGTGTGGCTCCACATTTATGGCCAATATAGTTTCTGTGTTTTAGCATGTATCATTGTGATAAAAAAGAAAAATAAATCCAAGATAATTATTTCAAAATATTTCCAAAAATTAAATGTGGTTGAGAAGTATTTCTAATGTCAAAACCATTCTTTTTCCTTCTTATACCAATGTTCTTAATGGATCCTGAAGAGCAAATAATACAGTTTAGAGACTACTGCCAGACAGATGCTAGTCTACCAAAATAAGTGGATCTCAAGTTTAAGTCCCATTCAGATGACCCTGTGCTTTGGACTGACATCTTATGAATGTATCAAGTGCAGTCAATGTGACTGCCCCTTTGAAGGTGAGATAAGTGGAGCCTCTGTACCCAGATTACCCAGGAGAGGAGGCCAGCCTGATGATTGAGGGGTCAATTATGGGGAAGGGGATAGAAATAAGGCCTTAGATTGTTAAGTTGTAAATTACCACACTGGAGTTGACAGAGAGATTAGTTCAGTCTTTGAGTGTGGAAGAAAGCCAAGGGACCATGGAATATCAGATGCTTAGTTGTCATTATTTCTGCCTAGAAGAGTGACCCCTCCCTTTTTTAACTGGAGTCCCTGCCAACATCTCTCCACAGGACACCTAAATGAAGAGATTATCAAATGTAGGCACCCATTCATGATCAATCCTACCCGTTCCTTCCTAATTTAGGCTTACATCTCAAAGAATATTTACCTTCTGTGCAACCTTCTGTCACTTAACTGTTCAGTTCAGCAGTTAAGAAAGACTTAGTGTTAGTCATCTAGGGGAGCTCTGAGCTAACAGAACACCAGGATCCATTTCTTGAATAAAGATTTCCTTTTAGGTCAGGGATTGAAACTTCAGCAGTATAAAGTTCACACTGTAAGGTTCCTGGGCAGATCATGATATTTATAGGAGATAATTCCAGAAGACAGTGACTCATAATGGAGGAATTTAAAAAGTCAGGCACTAGCTTCTGATATAAAAAAAAAAAAAAAAAAAAAGAGGACATTCCATGTCTAGCTCTACAGCAAGTGACACGAATCACTTAGCCCCCATGTACTCTCCCTCAGGTGGTCTGTATTGCATGGTGATGAAGCAAATAAATGCTGGAAGAAGAATAGTGGGGTTCAGATCTCTGCTTTCCCCCTTCCTAACCTAGATATTTGGATAAGTTATTTAATTTCTCATGGGCTTATATTCTTCATCTGTGGGATGCTGATAACATTTGCTAATGCATGGGATTGTTCTGAACGCTGAATGAACAGCTTCATATGTGGTAAATATCAAGTAATTTTTTATAAATAATGTTATCATTTGCAAATGATTATTATTACACTTGAAGATGCATACTACACGACAGGACCAAGCTTGTTCCTCGCCAGTATTATTGCTGCTATTGGTATGTACCACCTGTCAAGACTGCAAGCATGATCATAATTTACACATGGAGGCTACAAAAGGGAGCCTTGTCCAGCAGCATGTACATCAGACATAATTAAGACTATTGTGCCCAAACTAGGAAGATAAAATGCGGTCCTAAAATGGGGTATTTAAAGAGGCTTTTTAAAGATTCACAAACTGTGAATGCACTCATAAAAGTAGAATGCCATAAATATTATGTGAAAGCATGAATCAGATTTTAGTGTAAGTGGTTTTTGTTAATGCCCTTTTATTGTACTTGACATATAATGCGCCATTGGAAAATCATACATTTTTGAAGATGTAAAAATTAACTATGGTTATTTTCTTTATCTGAGTAGAATAGCAATTAAATCTTTCAGAAAATATGTTTATCCAGCAAGACTGTGTTTTTAATGTTGGACTTTCATAGTGCACAAAGTGCTTGAGTGATATCATTTTGGAGACGAGGATCTTTGATCTTTCTCCTAAGACTATTTTTAAGTGGCCATTTTCAAAGGCCATCAAAAAGACCAAATTGCAGGGCACCTGGGTGGCTCAGTTGGTTGAGTGTTTGACTTCTGCTCAGGTCGTGATCTCACAGTTACTGAGTTCAAGCTCCACATTTGGCTCACTACTGACAGTGCAGAGCCGGTTTCGATCCTCTGCCCCCTCTCTTTCTACCCCTCTCCCTCTCTTGCGCACTCTCTCTCTCTCTCAAAAATAAATAAAACATTTTTAAAAAGACTAAACTGCTTGAATGAAGTTATAGAGAAAGAAAACACACGTGAAAACATATGTTTAAGCACTTACTTGCCAAAGATCATGGTTTGCAGTGTCACCTATGTCATCTCATGTAAGCTTTAGGACACCCTAAGAATTAGGCACTACCTTCATTTAATTAGGACATTTGCTATACTCAGAGACAGTTAATAACCAGACCGGCAACCCTCAGTTCAAACCCAGGTTTCTCAGGATCCAAACCCCATGCTTTTCACATAACATGACAACAGTCACAACAATTTCAATCATTAGACTCCACCAGCATCAATTAGAAAATATTTCCAGGGGCACCTGGGTGGCTCAGCCGGTTGAGCGTCCGACTTCGGCTCGGGTCATGATCTCACGGTCCGTGAGTTCGAGCCCCGCGTTGGGCTCTGTGCTGACAGCTCAGAGCCTGGAGCCTGCTTCGGATTCTGTGTCTCCCTCTCTCTCTGACCCTCCCCCATTCATGCTCTGTCTCTCTCTGTCTCAAAAATAAATAAACATTAAAAAAAATTAAAAAAAAAAAAAGAAAATATTTCCAATAACTTGAAAAGGGGCACTGAACAATGACTATATCATTGCTGGTGATAGCAGACTATGTATTTAGACATTACTATATTGAAAAACAAACCTTTATGAAATATGCTTTCACAATGCCTTAAGTCATTTGAATAAATGTTAATTTCATCACATGCACATTCCTTCATAGCACATTTTGCTGCCTGAATTGTATTTTACGCTGTATATTGATTATTTTTAAAAATTTTGTGTCCCACTCTCTAATATCCACTTCAGGAGGTGAGATCAAAACAATGCTTCATTATTATTTCATTATCTCTGATTCCCCAGTAGTCATTCAGTCTATATTTGTTTAAAGAGAGAATGAATGATGGATAAAAGAGTAAGTAAATAATGAATATAGAAATATATAAAAATATACATGGGTAGACATGTCTACGTGTTCCAAAATCCAAAGTCTCATTATACAAAGAGATATAATAGAATAAAACCATATCTTATGAGTGGCAGGGAAGATGATATAAAACCTTCCTTTTACACAATTGAAACTACATATATTCCACTGCAACTATCATATTTCCAAGCTGTAACATGATGTTTTAAATGTGCCCCTGGTATTATTATTCTAAAGGGTACCATTGATTTTCATGCTATGTAATAGCATACTTTAAAATAGACAGCTCGGGAAGATACAGTCTTCTGTGGCTTTTCTATCATAACATACATAAGTATCACATTCCGTGCTGACATTCTCTCCTGGGCTCCATGTCAAGATCACTAAACCATGAAACATCTATGTATCTATTCACACTAAAGGGCCAAATATATACAACCATGTGGTAAATGAAGAGCTGAATTAAGCTCTTTGAAATCCACCCCTCCTCCTAGCACAGAATTACTCCTTGATTCTAAATAGTATGAAATGCAGTCAACCATACAATTAAAATCTGGGAAGGTGTCCTGGATTGAAGTAAGATCCTCAAAAAGATATGTTGAAGTCCTAATGCCCAGTACCTCAGAATGTGACTGTACTGGGAAACAGGGTCATGGTAGATGTAATTGGTTTAATTAAGATAAGGTTTTATTGGATTAGAGTGGACTCTTAATGTAGCATGATTGGTTTTCTCATAAACTGATGTGAAGACACAGGGAGAAGCCCACATGATGACAGAGGCAGAGGTTTTGGTGGGACAGATGCGGGCCAGCAAACACCGATAATTGCCAGCAAACCATCCGAAGCTAGGAAGAGCAAGGGAGGCTTCTCCCCAACAGATTTTAGAGGGACCATGGGCTTACTGACACCGTGATGTTGGACTTCTAGACTCCAGAATTGTGGAAAACTAAATTTCTTTTGTTTTAGGCCATCCAGTTATTTTGTCATGTCCACCCTATGAAACTTATACAATTGGCACTATATCTTGCACAGAAGAGAAAAATCCTTTAGGACAATGTTGGGGAATCTTGTTGATAATATAGCATCAGGTCTATTAAATTATTACTTGTATGGTATTTGTATGCAAGGCTGGCCAAAACAAAGTTATTCCTGTTCCTGTATCCATACCTCTTTGCTATGTGACTTTGCCATTCCTCTTAACAGGAAGCAGAGTTTGTTTTCCTACACCTCAAATTTGGGCTGGCCTTGTGGTCTGCTTTAACCAATAGAATATATCACAAATGACACTGGGCAACTTCTGGGTCTAGGCCTCAAGAGGCATTTCAGCTACTATTTTTACCCTTCTGCAATGTGGTACCACTATTTAAGGAAGCTTGGGCTATCCTGTGGGAGGATGAGACCACTTGGAACAGAGACAAACCCTCTTATCTTATGCTCCCTATGCAACAGTTCTTTCTTAATCTTGAGTGTGCACTGGAATCACCTAGAGGACTTATTAAGACAGATTGCTGAAATCCACTCCTAATTTTTGATTCAGTACTTCTGGGATGGTGTCTGAGAATGCTCATTTCTAATGACTTCCCAGGTAATGCTAATGGTGATGGTACAAGTGACCACACTTTGAAAATCACTGCCCCAGACCAACCATTCCATTTAAGCCCTGAGATAACTCTAGTCATGTGACTGACGCCAGGTAAGTCCAGCAGAAGATCTGCTCAGTTGACCTACCAGCTCCTGAATTATGGGGTGGTTTAGTACACAGCAAGAAATAACTGGGACACCAAGTTATTCTGGCATTTTGTGTGGCTGACTTCTCACTCATTACTGGTTTTATAAAATCTCTTAAAGTTTCACTGCAAAGAGATGCTTGGGTTGCTCAGTTGGTTAAGTGTTCGACTATTCCTTTCAGGTTGGGTCATGATCTCACAGTTCATGGGCTCTAGCTCTGCAAGGGGCTCTGTGCTGACAGCATGGAGCTTGCTTGGGATTCTTTCACTCCCTCTCTCTCTGTCCCTCTTCTGCTCACACTCACTCTCTTGCTCTCTGTATCTCAAAATAAATAAACATTTAAAAAACAAATAAATTTGGGGCACCTGGGTGGCTCAGTGGGGTTAGGTGTCTGACTTTGGCTCAGGTCACGAACTCATGGTTTGTGGATTTGAGCCCCACACTGTGCTATTAGCACAGAGCCCACTTCAGATCTTCTGTCTCCCTCTCTCTCTGCCCTTTTCCCACTTGCTTGAGCTCTCTCTCTCTCTCTCTCTCAAAAAATTAACATTAAAAATTTTTTTAAATAAATAAATTTTCACTGCAAAGGCATTTGTAGTGAACAGAAAGAAAACTAGAGAATATAATGGTAGGAAGAAATAAAGTTCTTGCTTGGGTGAAAACAAGAGAGATGGCTTATATATATAGGAATACGTAAAGATAATGCAAAACATATGCAGAATAATTACTTTTTTTTCCTGCGTGACAATGACCCAGAGACATTTCTATCAAACTCTAAGATACTTAAGAATCTTTAAGAAGCTCACTAACATTCAGATTACAGGGCTTGACCCCTCAATGATTCAGATGGAGACAGAAAGGGAAAGGACCCAGTAATCTGTATTTTTAAAATAACTACTCTCATTCCTAGTGGTTCTTATTCAAATGGTTTATAGACCTACAGACACCAAAGAAAGACCTGATGGTTAGCTCCTGGGGGCCAGACAATATTTATAAATCTCTATCAAGTTCACATATAGAAAGGCTCTTGAAAAATGTGTTAAACCACCTGCCTGGTTAAGAACATCCCCTCTTCAATATGAAGAACATCCTTTGTGACCAATTTCCTCTATTTGTAGTTATAATCACTTTCCTTCTTTCTTCTCTATTAGGCTTTTAAAAGATGGTGTAAAAAGCCTCCTGGTGAGAGAATTTAAGGGCTCCTGATTCACCTTATGCACTGTGGTGGATCCTTCTGTCTTCTGCTAGGTCATCTTACCCCACCTTAACCACCCCCCGCCCCGCAACCACTCTCCCTAAATACAACATGCCCACTTACCAGAGCATTTCCAGAAGGAGTGGGCACACTGAGTACACAAAGCGGCCACTGAGTAAAGTGGGGTTATTCCAGATCACCAGCTTTTCCTCTTTCCCCCAAGTATAGCAATCATCGAAAGTTAATTCCTATTTATATTTCACAGCATGTGATTATATGCTACATGTGCCTGTGATCCTAATTCCTCAAATTATTTATTTATATATTAGCCATCCAAAATTAATATAATTTCAAAATATTTTGCTAATGCATCGGGTTTCAGAGAAAACATATTAATGTGGCTCACAACCTTCAGAGAGATGAAATAGAAGCCATTATATCTTCAGTTTAAACTTCACTTTAAATGCCTTTAGTAGTTTTCAGTCGTGTTTCACAAGAACATATAAATCAATTTGAATTATGGTCAAATTTCAATGTAGATATATTGATTCCAGAAGCCAATCTTACTATTTACATAACTAAACTTTGATGGCCGTGTGTATGTGTGTGTGTGTGTGTGTGTGTGTGTGTGTGTGTGTGTTGATCAAAATTCCTGCTGCTCTAAAACAGACATTTTTCAATTTAGAGAGTAATTTTTAAAGTATTAAATTTATCCCAAACCCTTCTTCCCCAAAACACCTCACCCTCTGAAAAAAAAAGTCTTACTTATAAAAGATAGGCTCCCCGTGGCATTTAATGAGTTACCCATCATTAACTCCACAGGATACAGTCAATAAATTTAATATGTGTGTACTTAAATGAAAGATCTGACAGCCATGAATTGTAAATGGGAATTTGGTATAAACAGAAATTTTTATGAGTAAAAAAATAAGAAAAACATCATTGGAACTTACATTAATGATAAATTCTTCCTGGCTACTTCCTTCCTTCAGGTTTTATTAGAAGAAGGAATTGATGCTTAAGGGCATTTAGGGACAAGATGGGGACAATGTACCATAATATTAGAGCAGAAAATCTCCAGTGAGAGGATTTTGATTTAGTATCTATCCTCTTTTCCATCTGATTCATATGGGGGTGAAAAGCAGTATTGCTCCCCGTTCTGGGCCATTCACCCTTCCATTTAGAAACCTTCTTAACAAGAGTGAGAAGAAGGACTAATTGAGAAACCTAACTTTATTTTGTATCTAGGAGGCAATGGGGAGCCAGGAGAGTAACTTTTACGGATTACCTACCATAAGTCAAGTACCAAGTGAGGCACTTTATTTACGTAATCCTATTTAATTCTTCAAAGCCTCAGTTTTCATATATTTTTGAAGAGATTCATAATTCTTATATTATAAACTGAGGCTTAGAAATTTTAAATCCCTTACCCAAAGTCATACAAGCTAATAAATTATAGAACTAGTATTAGTCTACTTGACTCTTAAAAACGACTCTACTATATCAAAATGTGTAGCTTTTTATTCAGGGTGGGCACATGTTTTTTTCTGCAAAGGGCCGGAGAGTAAATATTTTTAGTCTTTGAAGGCTATACGGTCTCCGTTGCAGCTACTCAACTCTGCTTGTGGGTGAAAGCAGTGATAGTACCTAAATGAATAAGCATGGCTGTGTTCCAGTAAAAGTATTTTTTTAATGGATACTGGAATGTGAATTTTATTTGATTTCCATGTGTCATGAAATATCATTCTTTCATTTATTTTCAATCATTTCAAAATGTAAAAACCATTTTTAGTTTACAGCCATATAAAACCAACTGGCTGGCTAAATTTGGTCTGGGGGCCTTAGTTTGCAAACCCTTCCTTTAATTCCCTAAGCATCTGGGGGTCAAGGACTGTATGTTTTGATTCTCTGACTCTTGTGAGTACCTCCTTACAGCACCTGAAACAGAGTGGGCTCTTGCCTAACATTTGGTGATTGGATTGAGTATGTGGCTCTCAATGGTCTCCTTTTTATCTTTTCAATTGTGTATTCCTTGCTTTCTTTTTACTTGAGACTAAATTTACTCCATTGCTGTAATTTAAAATTTTTTCAAGAAAAATAAAAGTTGTATCATTTAAAGTTACTGTACCTTAACAAATGCACCTAAAGTGGCACTGTTTTTGCATGCATGAAAGCTCAAAGCCTCAACAACTCCCATGAGCGATTAATCTTCTAACACTAATTAGATATTTGCTAATTAGCGTCTGATGTGTGAAATGAAAAAACATTTTGAAGCTGAAATGAATAGGGTCTAGAAAGATAGGGCTGTATTCCAGTTCCCCCCTTTCCATATTATTATCATATTTCATAAATATTAATAAGATCACATGATATCAGCCGCTCTATAAAATTATCTCTCTGAACGAAGGCTTTTGTTTGATATAATAGGGATGTGTCAATATTTTGCATATGGGAGAAAGCACTCAATGAAGGAAAGCATTTTTCTCCTCAATGTTAAAGAGATGTCATATTTCATGAATCACTTTTATGCTTCATCAGCCAGTCCTACTTTTTAACCTAGGCTACTTATTCCTATAAGAGAAAGTGGAAAATTTTTCTCCAAATCATCACTTCTCTTCCTCTCTTATACTCTAATCTCATCTTAGTTTAAAAGAAAACTTAATAGAATGGAAAATATCTTAAACCTATGATTCTGTGCAATGAAATAATAAAAATCAGAATAGAATAGCCAATTTCAATAAGGAATTTGACTAGTAAAAGAGAGACATTTGAATTTCATTAATTGCATGCATGAGGACAGTCCTAAGAAACCTCCTTATGCCATCTTAGTTAAAAAACAAAACAAAACAAAAAACTATGGAGAATGGGATACAGGTTTCAGTGCTTCCAACTCACACACATAGGCGGTAATATTGAAGTCATAAATATTAAGTCATGTTGTATTCATAAAATGTAACATTTTGATTTGGAATATTTCTCAAGTGAAAGCCCACATTAAACATATTTGGTTCTGAAATAAAAGACTGAAATAATAAACTATTTCAATTGGTGTGGGATTTTTTGAAAAACCACTCACCTGTGAATGCTGGTCATATCACAAATTATATCTAATTACAGCATTGATACAGTAATTTGAAATGATAGCTAAGCGCAAGTTGACAAAGGTGACATTGAAACATAATGACGATGAGATTATCGTTTTCTTAGGCTGACATTTTGTGATTACAATAATGCTGATCGAGATGATTAAAACCATAATGAAGGGAAAGCTCCAAGAACCAGAACAAAACATACTCAGACTAGAAAGAAGGCAACTATCATTTTGAATCCTGCTTCTTCAATATAAGTTTGCTGCCAGCATAAATTTAGGTAGGTGCACTAGTCCCAGAGACCTGAGGGAACTTCAGTTGACAGACAACATTTTCTACCTAGTCACGGAAGTTTTCAAAGCTGGAATCAGAAGGATAAAGGCATCTATGCAAATTTACCCATTTTCACTGGGTATCATATTCCAATTAGCTTAGACATTGATTATCAGCTCCCAGATGCAAAACACTAACACACCATCTTCAATGATACCCAGTTATCAGGATCTTCAGCTTAAAATTCATAGTGATCTCAAGACTGAACTGCTGCAAACATCAAGTGAATGGCAAAAGTCTGGCAGACATTACCGTTTCACTTATGATTAAATGAGAATAAAACCAGACAGCTTTTAATTACCAACAATGGAGAAATGAGTCAAGGAGAATCATACCCAATCAAGACATCATCAGTCAATCCAACGGGCTGACTGACTGAACCTGGGAAATGTACAATGTTCTGTACCTTGCTCAAAGGAGTCTGTTTAAATTGTATCAAGTTCAAAGTATCTGATGATACTTGTAATTCCAGCTGAATTCTCAACTTTATTTCAAAAATAGGGGATAAATTTGTCTCATTGTTTTAGAATCACCTTCCCAACTATATAAGTATTCTCAAAATTGTTTTTCATTTACCTATGGTATTTGTTGTCTCAAAGGATCAAAGATTATGGATATTCACCTGGAAGCAATTTGCAAAAATTCTATGCCACCAGCTAGGTTAGGTACAATTGTCCCATTTTTCTGATGAGGCAACTGAGACATAGAGTGAAAGTCTGGACTGTCAGTACTGCCTCTTAACGGAAAACTTTCCAATTTCCTACAGTATCCTACATTCTGAAACATTTGAAAAGTCTTCCTCCCTCCTTGAAGTGTCAGCTGACTGTTTTACAGCTCAGATATCATGGTTTTGTTATCGCCACTTATTTTTCTGCAAGTATAACAAAGAGGTATGCTATGCCGTGAATTACATGATGTTCAAATGTATCCCATTCCTTAGTAAAATCTATTTCATTTGTAATCTTCATCCTTATACATTCCATCCTAATGATATCCACCTGGGTTGTAATAACACATTTCCCCAAGGATCATCTATGATTTTAGACTTTGAAATGTGCCTAGGAAGATGGAAGAGGACAAAGGTCATGGGAGCCAGTAATAGCTTGCACAAGTCCACAGAGTTTCAGAGGTAGAATGTGGTGGCCTTTTTACAAGGTCTTGTTTCTGTTGTTGTTGTTGTTTTTTTTTTTTTTTCAAAAAGAATCATCATCATTCTGAGAAAACCACTCTTCCTGGTGGATGCAGCTCCTGTTTCTCTACTTTTAGTCAACCTATCCTTAGATCTTTTAATTTTTTATTTCATATCAAGTCTAACTACTGACACAATAATTTGAAATGATAGTTAAGCACACATGGACAGAGATTACATTAGAACATGATGATGAAATTATGTAATGCATATACTTTATATAGTATCTCATTTATTCCTGACATTGTTGTCTACATTTTACAGACAAAGAAATCCAGCTCGAAAGACTTTAAATCACTTCAATCCGTTTCCTCAAAAGCATCTACTTAGCACGTATAGGATATTGGCCATTGTGAAGGCCTGGGCATCTGATACTGAGCCAAAGAGACCACTTAAGCCTATGTTTAAACCAACTACAGGTGCTGGTCTGAGGTCTTAGGGGCAAGTAACTGATGAATTCCATCTCTTGCCTGGATCCATGTTAAAATCACATGTACTCCAAATTTTCAAAATCATAGACATTTGTCCTCTCTGAGTTTTTTTTCATTATCAGGAGTCATTATACTATAATTCAAGGGCCAAATCTAGTCTGCTAAGCCATTTTGTATGGTCCACAAGTTAAGAATGCCCCCTGCCCCCCGCATTTTTAAAGTGTTGTTTTAAAAAATAAAAGAATTGTAAAAAGAGACATTATGGTCCATAAAGCCTTAAAATTTACTTTTTGGCCCTTTATAGTAAAAGTTTGCTGACCACTGATCTTTATGAAGGAAGGTTAAATTTGGCTTCAAGTTCTTTTCCATGAGGGCTAAATAGCTCTGTACAGACACTATGTGTTGTTGGCCTTAGGGTTTTTGTGGTACTAAGAATTATTTATTTGTAACTATGTTCTAATCATTGTGGAAAATATTTTCTAGCTTATCAATTCTATTAAACTTCAAACTAAGCCCAGGTAGGCACTATTGTTATTCCATTTTTTCCAGTTAAGAGACTTAGGCTCAGGATAATCAGGTATCAGAGCATACGGTCTGACAACCAGGCAGGATTCAGGTCCCACTCTGTCCAGGCCCACTACTAGCCCAGAAGGCATTTATATGATAAAAAGAAAAATGTGTCCCTTCATGTTGGAGACGGACTACTGGGCAAGAGAATCAGGAGCTATATTTCAGGTCCACCTTTCTCCTTGGCCAAGCTTCCTGCACAACCATAAACAGTTCGAGCCTATGATCCACTCTGCTATCCAATCCTGATGCATTAACCTATCTTCAGTGAGCATCTTCATGTTTTGTACCTCCTCCTGGGCACTGTGTGCTCACTTGTGACTTTGGCTTTTCTACAAGGAGGGTTTAGACTTCCTTTAGCATTATCACTGTGACCACCTCTGACAGACTCCTTGTTTCTCAGGCCTTGATTCCCCCAGCTCCCAATAAGACATTATTGCACTTTGCAGATACTGAATTTTTTTATCATTCCAAGGCCTGTGGCAACCCTGCATCAAGCAAGTCTACTGGACTGTTTTTCCAATGGCATCTGCTCACTTTGTATCTGTTTCACATTTTGGTAATTCTTGTGATATTTCAAACATTTTCATTATTATATTTGTTATGGTGATTTGTGATCAGTGATCTTTGATGTTACTATTGTAATAGTTTTGGGGCACTGTAAACCATGACCATATGAGACGGTAAACTTAATAGATACTGTGTGTTCTGACTGTTCCACTGACCAGCAGTCCCTCCTTCTCTGTCTCCCTCTCTTTCTCCCTCTCTCTCTCTTTTCTTGGGATTCCCTATTCCTTGAGACACAATATTGAAATTATGCCAATTAATAATCCTACAATGGCCTTAAAGTGTTCAAGTAGAAGGAAGAGTCACAGATCTCTCATTTTAAATCAAAAGCTAGAAATGATTAAGCCTAATGAGGGAGACATATCAAAAGTCAAGACAGGCCAAAAGCTGGGCCTTATGTGCCAAACAGTCAAGTTGTGAACGCAAAGGGAAACTCCTTGAAGGAAATTAAAAGTGCTGCTCTAGTGAACAAATGAATGATAAGAAAGTGAAACTGCCTTATTGTTGATATGCAGAAAGTTTTAGTGGTCTGGATGGAAGACCAAACCAGCCACAATATTCTCTTAAGGCAAAGCCTGATCCAGAGTAGGGCTCTAACTGCCTGCAATTTGATGCAGGCTGAGGGAGGTGAGGAAACTGCAGAAGAAAATTTGAAGCTAGCAGAGTTTGGTTCATGAGGTTTACAGAAGAAGCCATCTCCTTAACATAAAAGTGCAAGATGCAACAGCAAATACTGATATAGGAGCTGCATCAAGTTACCCAGAAGATGCAGTCAAGATAGGTAATGAAGGTGCTTACACTAAACCACAGATTTTCAATGTTGATGGAACAACCTTATATTGGAAGAAGATGCCATTTAGGAATTTTATAGCTAGAGAGAAGTCAATGCCTGTCTTCAAAGCTTCAAAGGACAGAATGACTCTCTTGTTAGAGGCTAAAGTAGTTGGTGACACTAATTTGAAGTCAGTGCTCATTTACCATTCAGAAAACCCAAAGACCCTTAAGAATTGTACTAAATCTACCCTGCCTACATTCTATACATGAAGTGACAAATAGTTGTGCTTGGATGATGGCACAACTATTCACAATTCAGTTTACTGAACATTTTAAGCCCACTGTTGAGATCTACTACTCAGAGAAAAAGATTCCTTTCAAAATATTAGCAATGACTGACAATGCAATTGGTCACCCAAGAGCTGTGATGGAAATGCACAATGACATTAATGTTGTTTTCATGGCCGCTAACACAACATCCATTGTGCAATCCATGGATCAAGGAGAAATTTCAACCTTCAAGTCTTATTATTTAAGAAATACATTTTGTAGGGCACCTGGGTGGCTCAGTCAGTTAAGCCTCCAACTTTGGCTTAGGTCACAATCTCATGGTTCGTGGGTTTGAGCCCTGCATTGGACTGTGTGCTGACAGCTCAGAGCCTGGAGCCTGCTTTGGAATCTGTGTCTTCCTCTATTTCTGCCCCTCCCCATCTCATTCTCTGTCTCTCAAAAACAAATAAATGTTTAAAAAATTAAGAAATACATTTTGTAAAGGCTATAGCTATGATAGTTATTCCTCTGATGGATCTGGGAAAGTCAGTTGAAACCATTTTGAAAAGAATTATTCTAGATGCTGTTAAGATTATTTGTGTTTCATGGAAAAAGGTCAAACACCAACATGAACAGAAGTTTGGAAGAAGTTGATTTCATCTTTCATGGGTGACTTTGAGGGGTTCAGGACTTGAGTGGAGCAAGTAACTGCAAATGTGGTAGAAATATCAAGACAACTAAATTAAAAGTGGAGCCCGAGGATGTGACTGAATTGTTGCAATCTCATGATAAAACTTGAATGGATGAGGAGTTGCTTCTTACGAATGAGCAAAGAAGGTATTTCTTGAGGAGGAATCTAGTCCTGGTAAAGATGCCATGGAAATTGTTGATATGACAAAAAAGTATTTAGAATATTACGTAAACTCAGTTGATAAAGCAAAGGCAGGGTTTGAGAGGATTGGCTCCAATTGTGAAAGAAGTTCTATTGTGGGTAAAATGCTATCGAACAGTATTGCATGCTACAGAGAAATTGTTCATGAAAGGAAAGTCAATCAATGCAGCAAACTTCATTGTTGTCTTATTTTAAGAAATTCCCACAGCCACTCTGACCTTCACCTTCTGCAATTACCACACTTATCAGCCAATAACCATCAACATCAAGACAAGACCATCCACCAGCTAAAAGATTATTACTTGCTGAAAGCTCAGATGATGGTTAGCATTTTCTAACAATAAAGTATGTTTATTTTATTTTTATTTTTAGTTTATCATTATTTGTTTCTTGAGAGACAGAGTGTGAGGGGGGAGAAGCAGAGGGAGAGGGAGACACAACCTGAAGCAGGCTCCAGGCTCTGAGCTGTCAGCACAGAGCCCAATGCGGGGCTTGGACCCATGAACTGTAAGATCATGACCTGAACTAAAGTCGGATGCTTAATTAACTGAGCCATCCAGGGGCCCCAAGTATTTTTAAATTAAGGTATGTAATTTCCTTTAGACATAATGCTATTGTACACTTAATAGACTATAGTACAGTATAAATATAACTTTTATATGCACTGGGATACCACAAACTTCATTTGACTTGCTTTAATGCAATATTTACTTTATTGCTCTGGTCTACAACTTGAAAATCTCATGAACTTGTAGAAATTAAACAACACCCTTTTGAACTATGAATTGATCAAAGAAGAAGTTAAAAGGCAATAAAAAGTTTCTGGAGACAAATGAAATAGAAACATGATATACAAGAATTTGTGGAAGAAAGGAAATAATTAAGAGTAGAGTAGAAACAGATGAAATAGAAAACAAAAAAATGATAAAAAATATTAACCAAACTAATTGAAAAGATAGAAAGATAATTGTCTAATTTGCAGATGACATGATTTTATATACAGAAAATCCTAAACATTCAATAAAAAAACTGTTAGATTCAATCACTGAATTCAGTAAAATTTATGGATACAAAATTAACATACAGATATCAATATCAATTCTATATATTAATAACAACATTTCTGAAAAATAAAGAAATCAATTCCATTTACTATAGCATCAAAAACAGTAAATTGCCTAGTAATAAATTTAACTAAAGAAGTGAAAGATATCTACACTGAAAACGACAAGACATTGATAGGAAAAAATAGAAAAGACACAAATAAATGGAAAGATATCCCTGTTCATGGATTAGAAAAATTAGTATTGTTAAAATGTCACTACTACTGAAAGCCATCTATGGATTCAGTGCAACTCTATGAAGATTCCAATGAAATTGTTTACAAATAGAAAAAAACACTCTTAAAATTTATATGGGACCACAAAAAGTCTGAATTTCCAAAGAAACCTTGAGAAAGAACAAAGCAAGAGATATCACACTTCTTGATTTTAAGCTAAAAGCTATAGTCATCAAAGCAGTATGGTACTGACATAAAACAAATAGACCATTGGAACAGAATTGAGAGCCCAGAAATTAACCCAAGCATCTATGGTCAAACAGTACTTCACAAGGTAACCAATAGTACTCAGTCAAGAAAAAGAAGCCCTTTAATAAATGGTGCTGGAATAATTAGATATTCACATGTAAAAGAATGAAACTGGGCTCATATCTCACACCACTCACAAAAATTATTCAAAACAGATTAAATGCTTAATTTAAGACCTGAAACCATGAAACTCCTATAAGAAAACATTGGAACAAAGATTCTTAACATAAGTCTTGGTAATGAGGTTTTTGGATATGACACATAGAGCACAAACAACACAAAACACAAAAAAGTAGGATTGCATCAAACTAAAAATCCTCTGCACACAAAAGAAAGACAACCCACAGAATGGGAAAAATATATTTGTGAACCATGTATTTGATAAGGGGTTCATATCTAAAACATGAAATTAATTCACGCAGTCAATAGCAAAAATAAAGTAAAATAAATAACCCAATTAAAAAAATGGACAAAGGGCCTGAATAGATTTCTTCAAAGAGTTATGCAAAGGGCTAGCAGAATACATGAAATGATGCTCAATATCACTAGCTTTTAGGGAAATGCAAATTAAAACCACAGTGAGATATTACCTCATGCCTATTAGAATGGCAATCAACAAAAACACAAGTGATAAAACAAATGCTGGTGTGGATATGGAAAAATGTGCATTGTTGGTGTGATTTTAAACTGGTATAACCACTCTGGAAAGCGTATGGAAGATCCTCAAAAAATTAAAAATAGAACTACTATATGATTCAGAAATTCCATGTCTGGGAATATGTCCAATGGTAAGGAAAAAACAAACTCAAGAAGCTATCTGTACCCCCGTATTCATAGCAGCATTATTTATAATAGCCAAGACATGGAAACAACTTCAGTGTCTATTGAGAGATGAATGGATAAAGAAGTTGTAATTATATAGATATAGACACAGATATAAAATGGAATATTATTCAGCCATACAAATGATAAAATTCTACCATTTGCAACAACGTGAAAATACCTTGAAGGGGCATTCATTAAGTGAAATATTGAAGTAAGTCAAAGACAAATACTGCATGATCTCATTTATATGAGGAATCCAAAAAAATCATAGAAAAAGAGATCAAATTTATGGTTACCAGAGGTGAGGGTGAGGGAAGGAAGAATTGAAGGAAGATGGTCAAAAGGTGCAAACTTAAGGTTTTAAGATAAGTAACTACTAGGGATGTAATGGACAGCCTGGTGATTATAGCTAACATTACTGTGTGATATATAGGGAAGTTGTTAAGAGAATAAATGCTAAGAATTCTCATCACAAAGAGAGATGTTTATTCTTTTCTTCTTTCTTTTCTTTTTATTGTATCTATACAAGAAGATGGAAGTGGTTAAACCTATTGTAATAATTTCAGAATATAAGTAAATCAACCATCATGATGTGCATGTTAAACTTATTCAGTGATGTATATCAACTATCAATAAAACTGAAGAAAAAAAAAAAGAGGGGAGACTGAGTAATTCCACCCACTTGCTTCAGCCAGCATGGCTAGAGTGTCAAATGAGTAGGGAATCCTCTCCTTAACAGTCAGTAACTTATTTTGTGGACCCCTTGGGCTTCTCTCTGGAACCTTCTGGAAAGGCACATCCAGAAGGCACTGGTACAAGCAAAAAAAAAGGAGACAGGAAAGTCATCCAAATTTGGATTTTAAAAGTTCTATACTTTGGATTAAAGAGAAAATTGACAATAATTTTTGTATCAGAGAAGTGATAATTTAATTTACCCTAAAACAGTCATGTTAACAACATGCTTCTAATTGTGCAAAATATGAAGAAAAAAAAGAAAGGAATTATATTAAGGAGAAACTTTGTCTTGAAGACATGGAAATGTTGGGTTCAAGGGACTCTTGTTTAGGTCTTCAGATGTTCTGCAAAGGTAGATATTACATTAGGGATTAAGGAACAATAGGAATGATGGTGCAGCATAGAAACATGGTTAAGAGAACGTAGAAAGACAGAGAAGTCTCGTTAGCTCTTATCTGTATTATCCCTAGACCATGATACCTATCCTCCTTTTTGATAGTCTCTCTTCTATCCTGCACATCAAATTAATCATCCTATAAATTGTTTCATCATGTCACACTATTGCTCGAATACCCTTCAAATGGTTGTTACTGAAATTCAAATCCAATTGCTTTCCCATAGCATTCAGTGAAGGGCTGCCAGATAAAATATAGGATACCCAGTTAAATTTGAATTTCAAATAAACAGTAATTTTGCTTGGGACAAACAATGCCAAAAATTACTTGTTGTTCACACAAAATTCAAATTTAACTGGGTATCCTGTAATTTTATTTCCTAAATCTTCAAATTCAAAGGCATTTCTAACCTGGCCCCAACCTCCGTCTGGAGCTTTATCTTCCTGCATTCCATTAAAATGGTTTTCTTGCCCCATGAAATGCACAAAGAATATTCTTATCTCCAAGCCTGGCTCCTACTGGCACCCTCACCTGGAGTGTCTATTTTATTTTTCACTCTCTGTCCAGCAAGGTAGTACATCACAGTCCCCAATATGTATTCTTATCCCCTGAGAAATTACATCTATGAGATGCATATGTTCCTCATTCGACACTTGATAAATACATATACGGTATCTATCACTCACACTGCTGATAAGATGGAATTTTTTCATTATTTAAGCCCTGAATTGTTATCCTAGTCTTCCCATTCCTGATCTAGATGTGTCCTTCATTATGGACATAGTCAGTGACTCAATATGGCTTGACCCTGAAACCGTAAAGCCTCTGAGAGTTTCAAGTGTCACTGTAGCAAGTGACAGAGCAGGCTTTAAACCCACTTAAGAATCAGTGTGTGTCACTCCTTTACCTTGGTGTTGATTTTTGTTGATTTGAGCCCTACTGAATTCTCTTTGAATTTTCCTTTCTATCTGTATGCATTCTACTTCATACCATTTCACTTACATGCTCTACAAGAGCTATGGCCACTGGGCCAGTTTCTCTGCCTGCAGTGTCTTTCCAAAGCTTCATCCACAATTTATTGTATTCAAGCCTGTCGCCAATTTCTCTAAAACGACCCTGAATATGGTCTCTGTAAGTTCTGGAAACTTCATTCCTACCAAATGTATTGGCTTGTTCTTCCAGGTTGTTGATTTTCTGATGCTCATCTATTGTTTTGCTTTAGTTCATACCAGTTCCTTTCATGTGCATTTTTCACCCAAGTCACATCTTCTCTGAACATTCCCATGTCTCGCTTCCTTGTCCTATCTCCTGAAATCCTCTACTTTCCCATCTTGAACAATCAAAGTGTTTCCTCTCTACTCATATTTCATCTCCTTCAGAAAGCTTTCCTTGATTATCCTAATCAGAAGTCATAGAATCTTAAGTTTGGGAGGAAGACCAGACTTCATCTCATCTGATATACTAGTTTGTGCATTCGTTTTCAGGATACATATTTTATCTTCCTCCTGGATACATACTTTGGGAAAGTTGGGAACCATGCATCATCCAGTCTAGATTATCTGCCATGCTTCAGAGGAGATATGTATGTATATATATGTATGTATATGTGTGTATATATATACACACATACACATACACATACATGTTTATGACACACATATGAATACACATGAGCATATATGTTTACAGATATACATATCTCAGTTCCCACTAGTTGAAACTAAGTATTTCATATGTCTTATCTAATACAACTTTAAATGTCTTATAGAGACAAAAAAACAACTTTCATGGTCCTTAGATCTTAGGCAAATTACTTACTTTTTTGGTATTCGGTTTCCTTACCTGCAAATGTAGAGAATATTAGCTCCTACCTCATGGTGTGACTATGGGAGTGAATGACACAAAACACTCAAGGCAGCTTAACAGCTATGTTTGAAGACAAGTCTAAGTAAAAATGTGCTGAATAAATGAAAGATATTGTAGAGAGGTACTCTATTTCCCACCATATGTAGGAAATATGACCTAACTCACAACATAAATGAGGCTGTGAAAAGACAAATTACTGGGTAATGGGGTTTACTGGAGACCAAATTCAGACAGCAAAATGCCTGAGTTCTAATAACTCTTACATGATAACTTGTTGGACCATTATTTATTATAATAAAGTGATCAAAAAACCTAACGACTTTGAACCGTAGTTTATTTTTTAATAAAAATTAGAGAATGAAATCTTTGAAAACAATATAAAGGAGGCCTACAGTTCTTGCCCAGTGCTTTGAAATCCCCAGTAGAAATACATACAGTGTATTCTTGTACATAACGCAGCTGTCATCCATAGCTTGAAGATGTAGGAAGCGGGAACAAAACATTAGGAACTCCTCAAAAATAAAGGAAACCAGTTTCAGCTACTTCTAATGTTTAGAAAAGTTTGCAAACATACTATTAGGTGTACTGTGATACTCTGATGCCATATATTTGAAGGCAGTAAGTGAAACCTCTTTAGGCTTCCCACGCTCCTTGCAGTCATGGACTTGTCTGCCGCTGCTCTGTTTTCTTCGCATCAGCTCAGTGGAGCTGTGTACCCTCTTCAGCCTTCTCCACTCAGACGGGGTGGTTAATGCAGTTAGATTGCTCCTGGGCTTCTAGCCGGACTACTTAAAATGATATTACTTCCATCTGTGACGTGCATCACCAGCAGTGCTCACATTTGAGGGCAACAGCAAACAGACAACTAAGTCCGCGCGAGCTGGAAGGGAAGCCGCGTTCCCCACTGAAACCGAAGACAGTGACAGGGCTATCAATCTGTCAATTTCCTCAACAGGGGCACAGGCCTCCACCTACTTGATGGGGCTCTTGAGCAAGGCCAATTGCTCCCAGTTCGCAGGACCGGAAGGGAACTTTGCTCACGGATCACGAGCCCATTTTGACAACACGGGATTGATGCAATCAGAGTAAAAACTTAAATCAGGCCTTTCTTCTGATAAATGCCATATTGTAAGAAAACCCTCCTTGGGCCAAAAAGAAAAGTATAAAAAGCACCCATCACGCAGAATTCCTTGAGGACGAAAAGACATAATGCGGAAAATAAAAAATCAAGCTGAAGTATTAGGCTCAGGGCGTGACAAATGGTCAAAACTAAATAAAGGATGCCTGCAGTTATCTGCATACTTAGCACTCATATACACAGATATTCATGTGCAAACACTCAGGTGGCCCTTTTCCAGGTTTATTGTTTATTATTATTCCTTATTTTAAAATTCTGTTCCTTGTAGAGCATTGTTCTCAAATTATCTGTGTGAACAACTGATTTTTTAAAAAAGTTTCCAATCTGACACAAAAATAAAGTATAATAAAAACTGAGTTACTAGAAAAATGGATATCATGGTAATATCAAAGGGCTTGTTTCTCATATTCTGAGTTTCTCTATTTATCTTGCTGTGGATTGGTAGCAGTTTGCTCTGCACATCGTTCTTTATTTTTTTTAACGTTTATTTATTTTTGAGACAGAGAGAGACAGAGCATGAACGGGGGAGGGGCAGAGAGAGAGGGAGACAGAATCGGAAGCAGGCTCCAGGCTCTGAGCCTTCAGCCCAGAGCCCGATGCGGGGCTCGAACTCACGGACCGTGAGATCGTGACCTGAGCTGAAGTAGGACGCTTAACCGACTGAGCCGCCCAGGCGCCCCTGCACATCGTTCTTTAAACAATGATGCTTTAGGTATGCTCTACATGGTTTAGTACAAAGGACTATTCTCACAAAAATGGTCAAGGAACATAAAAGATTTTTGTTTGTGATAGATAAAGTCAGTAACAAACTGCACCCCAACTAGTTGAATTTTGGAAGAGTAGCCATTATCTTCTCTTGTCCACTCATCAGCTTCAAACATGTTGGTATACTTTCAAAGCACCCACAAATACTGGGCTCTGTGAAGGCTGTAACTTCTGTCATTTGTATTTTTTTATCAACAGAATAGATATGCTAGAGTTTAAAAGTGCTGAGAAGGGGCACCTGGGTGGCTCAGCTGGTTGAGGGTCCAACTTCGGCTCAGGTCATGATCTCACAGTTCATGACCTCAAGCCCCACATCAGGTTCTGTGCTGACAGCTCAGAGCCTGGAGCCTGCTTCAGATTCTGTATCTCCCTCTCTCTGCCCTTCCCCTCTAGCACTCTGTCTCTGTCTCTCTCTCTCAAAAATAAACAAACATCTAACAACTTTTTAAAAAAAAAAAAAAGGGCTGAGAAAATATATCTCAGCATTAGAAAAATTTAACTTAACATTTTTTATTGTTTATTTATTTTTTGAGACAGAGACAGAGCATGAGCAGGGGAGGAGCAAAGAGAGAGGGAGACACAGAATCTGAAGCAGGCTCTAGGCTCTGAGCTGTCAGCACAGAGCCCAACGCGGAGCTTGAACTCACAGACGGTGAAATCTTGACCTGAGATGAAGTCAGATGCTTAACTGACTGAGCCACCCAGGCATCTGAGGAAAATGTAACTTTAAATCTGTGAGTCATTTGTACTTGTATAAGGTAACCCAGTAAGTCATTTATATCTGTACGAATAGACAAAACCCAAACAATCAATTATTTATATGATTGTACATGTAAATTCACTCTTTAAAAGGTTTTGAGTCTCCTCTTATCAACACTACTCTTCATCTCAGCTCTCCCTCTGTGTTTACTCCGTGTGTTCAGACACTCTGGGCTTAAGCTATAGGCTGGAAACTCTGTGAAAGGCATAAAGATTCTCCTAAGTGCACAGGGTGAATACATTAAGATGTAATGGAAGAGAGATGATACTAAACCAGGAAGCATGGGAATGAATTCTAGTTATAGCAACATTACTTAAAATTATAAGACTCCAGATTGTTCAAGTTTAAAGAAGCTCCCTGAAGATCATGTTCAATCTCCTTATTGTAAATGTGCAAACTAGAACAGAGACTCAAGAGTAGTTGGTCTGTAACAGGATCAAGAATCAAAAATCTGGCTCAGAAGGCCAGGGGGCAGTAATTAAACAGAAACTATAACTGACTTATTTGCTTTTTCTCCACCTAAGACTCTGATTTATAAAATTGAAAAAAATATATGCCTTTGTTCATTTACTCCATTACCAATGCCTATTATATATAATCCTATATGCAGAAAAGAGTTCTCCAGATGAAACAAGTCCAGTCAGGATCAGGCTTTCTTATTGTCTTTACCATTATTAGATACAAGTTTAAAGTGTACTGTTAGAGAAATGTTTCCCCTATTTTTAATCTTTCCACTTCAATCACTCCCACAATACTTACTCAAAAAAAATTAAAGAAAAACCATATGGGAATATATAATGTAGAATTTCAAAAATCCTGAAGATAGTTGTTGGTGACAAAGGACAGCCAAAATTGGGCTAAGATATTTCTACACACATGCTGTAAGAGACAAGAGTGTGAAGAGCTTCCAGCAATTCATTTCAATGAGTTCAATAGAGATTATTTTAATACATAGTAACATCAGTCATTGATTGAGCAGCTACAAATGCTGGGCACTTAATAAATGTCATCATATTTTTTGGTAAGTACCATACAGTGCATGATGGATTCAAAGAATGAAATTCCGAAAAGTTAAATAATTGTGTCCATTTACACAACTAGACAGACAGGCTTAAATCCCAGGTGGCTTAGTATGTGCCAGATATTACAGGGAGATTGATTCATGCACGATTTCATTTAACCCTCTCAACAAACTTCAAAAATAGGTATTATTAGGAGCACCTGGGTAACTCAGTCAGTTAAGTGTCCAACTTTGGCTCAGGTCATGATCTAACAGTTTGTGGGTTTGAGCCACACATTGGGCTCTGTGCTGATAGCTCGGAGCCTGGAGCTTGCTTCAAATTCTGTGTGTGCCCCTCTCTCTCTGCCCCTCTCCCACTCATATTCTGTCTTTCTCTCCCCAAAATAAATAAACATTAAGAAATTAAAAGAGGTATTATGATAACTCAGATTTAAAGATGGAATTATCCATATCAGATTAAGAAATTCAGCTCAGTTAATACAATGAATAAGCCACAAAACTGAGATTCTGCATGTAGTGCCCATGCTTTATTCTCCAATACCCTTTTCCTCCTGGCAGCAAGGGGCAGGATACTCAACTAAACTCCACTCACGCCTAGCCCATGATATTTTGCAGTCCATTTTGACTTCCAAATGAGCTAGTAGAACTGGAAAGGAATGACCTTTCTTATCTAAGATGAATACATTTCCAATTATTGCACACTCCTGTCACATTGCATCATTCAACATTGCTTCCTAATTCACAGCCCTCCAAATTGTCAGAATTTCTCTGGACACTTTAATTATTGCAGTTTATCTAAATAAAAAAAAAAGGCACTGTGAAATTTGTCAGAAGACTGATTTTGTACCACTATCAAAGCAAATGCTAAATACTTTGTATGAGCTTATTAAAAAGTATTTAATGAAAAGGTATAAACTTCTAGTTACAGGATGTAATGTACAACACAATGACTATAGCTAACACTGCTGTGTGATACATAGGGAAGTTGTGAACAGAGTAAATCCTAAGAGTTCTCATCACAAAAAGAATTTTATTCCTTTTTCCCCTTTTCTCTCTTTATTGTATCTATGTGAGAAGATGGTATTGTGGTAATCATTTCACAATATACGTTAATCAAATCATTAGGCTGTACACCTTAAACTTACGTCAATTATTTCTCAATAAAACTGGAAAAAAGTATTCAATAGACTTACGCTCAAACTTTCTTTCTTCTTTTTTTTTTAATCCCAGAAGAGATGGAATTCCTCTGGATGTTTTAGAAAAGCTACAAGGTGACTAGATGCAATCATTTTGATAGGGCAGAATCATCCCCTTGTACACTAAAGATAAACTTTGTTTTCTTCTTGTGAGTGCAAGGACCTCCTAACATTGTCATCTGATTAAACTTCCATGCAATAAACATTCACTGAGTACCTACTGTGTGCTATGGTTGAAGTATAAGTAGTCATGGTTTTCACCTTCACAGAATTCTGAACCTATGATTCACAAGGCACAAATAACTTATTCGATGAAAAACTAACAGCAGGAGAAGTACAGAAAATATTATGGAATCACAGGTGAGTAAGCACCCGTTTCCATCCTGGTGGTCAGGGAATGCTCTAAGAGAAAAGGAGCCATTTTCTTGTATCTTTGAAGTATTAGCATCAATTTACCAAGTGGGACAAGGGTTAGAACATTCTCTGACAGAACTGTATAGATATTGAGAGTATGGGAAATGTAAAACATGGGAAATAAAATGGTAGATTTGAAAGCATATCCTATAACTGCAGGAAAAAGTGAAACATTAATAACATGATATTTTAATCATCAAAATATTTGATATCCTGTATATATAATTTATGATGAGTGTCTCCTGAATTTCTTTTGGGGAGGTGGTGTTCTCTGTTGGATCTTCAGGCCTACTAAATATGATCCTTTGGGCTTATCTGTGCATGTCGGCCTATGTGATATTTCAGATATATCCTTTTTTGCATCAAAAAGTTAAATTCAAGAATGATTTGCTTTCAATATGGAAATGCAAAGTTTTAGTTGCTCTTTTTTGTAAATAACAATTCTCTCCTTCCATTTGAGATATGGGGGACTGGAGTTGGATGAGAAAGGAGATTGGTGGGGAGAATGGGGGACTCTTGATAAAAGATCTTATTTCCACAGAATTCGTTCTTAATGCCAGGAGACAGAGGATTGATTGCATTTGAATCCATGTGGACTCTATGCTTTTCTGATGTATTGTGGGTTATTTAAGGGTAGAACATATGCCCTCAGAAATATTTGCATAAACATTTCAGCAAGATTCCACGATCTTACTTCTCTACATGACAGATCTGTGAACATTTCAGGAGCAGATTTCCACAGACACTGACTGAGATTTATTCTAGAAAATGAAAGTTCCAAATGTATGCTAATCGAGAAAGCATTATCCATGGTAGAGGGCATAAGCCAACCAATTAGCCAATGAATAGAAATAAGAAAGAAGGATATCTAACTTTCTAAAGGTAGGGATTCAGAGAAGTTCTATGTTTCCTGTTTTGTTTTTTTAAAGTGTTGGTACTTATACAATAACTTTTTAGGAAGAGTTATAAAACAATAAATATTGACTATGAAGTAATCACAGAGTATAAACAAGCCAAAAGAAGAAAAACATAAACTGTATTTCCAAAGCATTCAACAGTTGTTATTGTTGTTTTCTGATTATATAAGCAGTAATCTAGGCTTGTTATGAAACATTTAAAAAAATATAGAACCATGTATTCCCACTACCCCACTGTTAGCAATCTGTTGCAGAATATTCCATCCTTCTTTTCTAGGTATGTGTGTATGTGTGTGGGGGGGGGGCAGTAGGTGGGCAGTTATGTGTATTATTTCTTCTGTAGATAGGGAGTAATACATAGGCAGTTTTTGACATTGTTATCTGAATGCACGCATCCATATCTTGGATATTTTTTAAGAGATGACACCCTGTTTTCTCATTGTTTCTAACTTACCTACTATTTAGTTTTTTACCTACCTATTTAGTTACCTACCTATTTAGTTATTTTTAAAACTCTGGATTCCTGCAATAGAGGTATTTTGTTGTTCATGAAGGCAGAAGAAGCTGTTATACAAATATTGGATATTGTTGATATTTTCTTCATTTTTTTTGTGTTTTAGTTATTCTTGTGAGAGAGAGAGACAGAACATGAGTAGGGGAGGGGCAGAGAGAAAGGGAGACACAGAATCTGAAGCAGGCTCCAGGCTCTCACCTGTCAGCACAAAGCCCGATGGCGGGACTCGAACTCACACACAGTGAGATCATGACCTGAGCTGAAGTCAGACGCTTAACTAACTGAGCCACCCAGGCGCCCCTCTTCTTTTTTCTAAGGCCATAAATAAATTTATTACTCCTTGGACAGGTTTTTTCTTCCTCTGTTAGGTGGGTTGGTCATTTTCAAGGAAAGCAATCTCTGGATATGCAGAAACACACATTCACTCCCCAATCCATGACCTTATAATTAGGAGATAATAGACATATCTTGAAATATAATACTACTAATAAGAATAATACAAACTATCCTCTTCTAACATTGTCAACCAAGTCATATGACTACTGAAAATACTTGCTAAGGAATAGAAACATGTTTCACTATTTACTTCCCTATTTTCCCCTCACAGTTCTCAAAGAAGACTATAATCTGGTAGAAATTTCAGGTCCAAAGTTATTTCTACGTTAGAGCTCCTGAGATGAGAATATAGAAGTATTTCAGTCTAAAAGGTGATAGCCAGTGAGAAATTGCCATGAGTCCATTAGAAATGGAAGAAAGTGAGAACTGGTCTTCTAAGTCACAGGGTATCTTTCATATAGAGAGGTCGACCCTATAGAAATTTCCATGTTCTTGAAATCTTATTTTACTTAATCTTTTGCTAAGGAATTACCAGCATATCTTGCATTCTTTTTGATAGCAAATCCCAGTAGGGCTGAGCCATATGTTACCCCTTAGTTCTTGGAATAGAGTGCTTAGGTTAGTACTTTGGAAGCTCAAGACCTATAAATAACTCCTCAAGGAAACACTATTATATAGGAGAATATAACCTTAAAAAAGACTGACATTTGGATATTGGTCAAAATATTACCCCTTAGCATTAAAGTATGTCATCACAGTGTCAAAATATTGTGACACATTATGGTGTCACATCAGATGAACCCCCACAAAGTACCAGGCTAAGCAATCCATTTACACATATTTGCGCAAAGGAAATCCTTTTTGATATTCTAAAGGGTGGTGAGCAGCTTGAAGAGAGGGCAGTGTGTAATTTATGCACTTGATTTGGAAACTGGCCAACACATTTTGGGAAGATAGACACAGAAACTGCTCATCAAGCTGATTAACAAACACAAACAAGGGATGATTCTTGTTAACAGCACCAGGTTGAGAAATACCAAAATATTGTGTTTCCCATTAGACACTTGCAAGACTAGCCGTGGGCACCACTTCAGATGTGTTATTGTTTGTGCTGCTAGCTTTCTCCAGGTGGAATGAGAATTTAATTTATAGTAGAGAGAGTCCTGGCATTTCTCTTTACCCCATTATTTGGGAGGGTGTGAACATTTTTATATAGTAAGAGACTGATTCTCAACTCTGGTTGCATATGCAGATTCCCTTGGTGTTATGGACTGAATGTTCCTTTAAATTCATAAATTGTAACCCTAATCCCAATATGATGATATTTGGAGGTGGGACATTTGGAAGTAATTAGGCTATGGGAGTGGGGCCGCTATGGATGGGATTAGGGCTCTTAAAAGATAAAGCCAGAGAGCGAACTCACTCCTACTCCATGTGAGGATACAGAAAGTCAGCAGTCTGCAACTTGGTAGACAGTTCTCACCAAAATCCAACCAGGCTGATACCCTAACCTCGGACTTCTAGCTTCCAAAACAATAAGAAATAAATCTCTGTTGTTTATAAGCCACCCAGTTTATGGTATTTTGTTATAGCAGCCTTTACTAAGATATTTGGGGAGTTGTTACAGAAACATCAATGGCCTGGGTTCCCATCACCAGTGATTTTGATATAACTGATCTGTGGGTGGGAAGGAGGCCATGCTTTGGTATTTTTTGAAAGCTTTTCAGATGATCATAATATACAGGCAGTTTCATAGGCTACTCAAAGTATAATCTTCAGATCGTCAGCACCAACCCCACATGGGGGCTTGAAAATACAGAATTGAGTCCCACCCAGACTAACTGAATCAGAATCTGCATTTTAACATGATTCCCCAGTGAATTATGGACACATTATATTTTGAGAAGCACTACCATAGAGGAAGGAAACAGAATAATAGATATTTACCAATATTTGATAATAAAATAATACTGATTAAAATAACAGTCATAGCCAATGCATTTTAGGTGTTTACTATGTGCCAGGCACCTTCTCTAAACACTTCACATGCATTAACCCCATTAATTCTCAAAGCAACCCAGAAGGGATATATTTTCATTGTCTCTATTTTCCAGTTTTGAGATAATTGACATATAACATTGTGTAAGTTTAAGATGTACAACATAATGATTTGATATATGGGTATACTTTGAAATGATTATCACAATAAGTTTAGTTAACATCCATCACCTCACATAGTTACAATCATTTTTTGTGTGTGATGAAAACTTTTAAGAGCCATTATGTTTGTTCCTATTCTTTTAATGTTTATTTTTTTATTTATTTTTGACAGAGAGAGAGAGAGAGAGAGAGAGCATGAGCAGGGGAGGGGCAGAGAGAGAGGGAGACACAGAATCTGAAACAGGCTCCAGGCTCTGAGCTGTCAGCACAGAGCCCCACGTGGGTCTCAAACTCATAGACCATGAGATCATGACCTGAGCAGAAGTTGGACGCTCAACCGACTGAGCCACCCAGGCGCCCTTTTTCCTATTTTTTAAATGAGAAAGCTGAGGGAACTTGAGCAAGTTCTCACAGCTATTGACGGCAGATTGGGCTCCTGCAAGAATTTCTCCTCTGTATTAAAAAATAAAACACATAGCTTCACAGCCAATGGTGAATGAAGTTGAAGAATCTGACATTCTAACTTGCTGGCCTAATTTAGCAATGCTGACTCCACAGTGATGAAGGTCTACATGAAATGTGAATGGCTTTGCCATCATTACCTATAAAAAATTATAGTCAACATAGCCAAGATGAATATCCAGTAAATGTAAGATATTCTAGGGGCAATCTAGGGGCACTGTTATCTCTAAAGTACTCAAGGATCAAATCAGATTTAAGATTTTGAATTTGCATATTCACTTCATTCCAGGATCAGGAAGCCATTTGATTTCAGTCAAGGCCACAGAGTCATAGGTAACATCTCCAGAAAGGAAATATGGCACTAATGCTTTTTCTTCGTCTTCTTCTTCTTCTTCTTAAGAAGAGTTGCATTTGGGGAGTTATTTTCTCAAAGCAGCAAGGTTTCCCCTGGTCAATCAAAAATAAATATTATTCTATTAGGTGCTAAAGAAATGTTTGTTGAGGTAATGAATATGTATGTATACAAAGTGCCCTTTCAAAGGAAATTTTACTCTGTTTTTTGACATTACATACTGGAAGCCCTTGAAGCGAATGTGGCCCATACATGGGTTTTATTGGCATATGTGGACTTTTTTTTTTCCCTTCAATGAGGCAACATCAAATATCAGGGGATTTCACTTACAAAAACAGACATAAAATCCAGCTTCTAGCTTTTCTTTTAAAATTGGAAAATCTGGCAACACTGAGCCTGTGTTCCTATGAACAACAATCATTTAATACGGCATGGCTATTCTCACAGTAGTGAAACACATGCTAACAGGTTACCTGTTGCCCCACCTGTACTGGGCTGAATGGTAGCTCCAAGAAATATTTGTCTGTGTCCTAATTCCCAGATCCTGCAAATATCCTTTTATGGTAAAAGAGTGAATGTAGCCCTAGATGGCAAAAGATATGATTAAGCGTGATCTTGAGAGGGAAAGCTTGCCCTGAATTATCTGGGTGGACCCTCAATGCCCTCATATGTATCATTACATGAAAAAGGCAGAGAGAGACAGACATACAGAGAATGTGGCCAAGGTGGAGCAGAGGTAGATGTAGTTGCAAGCCAAGAAATGCTAACAGCCTCTAGAAGCTAGAAAAGGCAAGGAGCAGAGGGAATACAGCCCTATGAACATCTTGACTTTGGACTTCTGGACTACAGAACAGTGAGAGAATAAATTTCTGTTGTTTTAAGCCACCCATTTTGTGGTATTCTGTTATGGTACCTCTAGGAAACTAATATACTACCACTTGCACATAGGTGTCCATGCATTTACACGGGTGAAATTGCTCATTTTTTATTAGGATACAGACATTTTTGTTGGATAAAATGGACAAAGTAGGACATTGTAGCAGTAGCAACAACTCCTATCTCCTAGGGCGTGGTATTCTCCAAATCTAGGCAGTGTCTCTTACACTAGATCTAGTTTATATTTGTTCATTTTTGTCCTCGCCAGGATACTGTTATCTTAATATAAAAGATAGGGCTTTCCAATTGATTTATATTTTTATATTCCAACTTTATAAAATGCCAGAAGGAATATATTTACCATCAGGTATGAAATAAATATTATAGGCAAATAATCCTTGGAGATTGAATATTCCATAGACCTCATTTTACAAAGGGGAAAATTAGACCTAGGGAGAAAAATGAGGCATCCAAGGTCATAGAGATAATTAGAGCAGAGACAGACACCAATCATCTCACACCTGGTTAATTGTTCATTTCCCATTCCAGCTCCCTTTTATGACCATGTGAGCCCTAACTCTTAATTTTTGATCACTGAAATAAGGTTGACTGTGAAAACCATTATTAGACTGCCATTTTTGTTTAAAAGTAAGTATAAACATGCTCTGAACCTATGAAAGGAGATGCTTTAAGTCCATCTCAAATTAGGACTTTTTTCTAAGCAAATTAATTTATCCATAACATTTAAACTTCATGTTTAACTATTAAAAAGTCTTGTCATAACATATGCATTGTCTAAATCACTAAAGAGTAGGGATATTAAGAGAAATTGGACAGGGACAACTCAACTGGTGACTCTCTCAAGGTAAGAGAGAAATGCAAGAGAATATATACTAATCCATTTATTAGAAAGGTTTCAAAAGTCTTAAGAAAACCTGAAAAACATGATTGCACTGTACAATTTGAGGGTTAATATAGAAAGTTCAGTACTCAAAGGATACTATAAATTAATATTGTGTACCAGTGTTCTTTTGGTAGATGAAAAAAAAAGTAAAGCTTTTTAATTAAATTTTTTCTAAAAACAATTTTTTAAAGCAATCACAGACACTCCAATAAGGCAAGAGCTGACTGATAAAGTGTTGCATTAGCTAACTTTTACACCTTTCTAAGCCTCAGGTGGCCAAGTCACATTTGGACTCTATTCTGCATAAATTTCACACTCCAACACAACAGCAATATTTTCTTTAATGCTGAGCCCAAAGCTCCCTAAAAACACATGGAGTCTGCATTGCTGGAACTAATTCATGAAATAATAAGGATTTCTGCAACCAGTCAGAAGGCATATTAAAATGCCATGTCAATATTTGGCTGTGCCAAGAACCTACCATACCCAGTGATAAGCTTGATTCACTAATGCCCACTATAACCCTTACACGATAAATGCTTTTCCAGAGTTCCTGAAAAAATTCAGTGGCTTTCACCACATCTAGTTCTAGCCATGCCACAGCCTGTTTATTCAAAGTCAAGAATATTCAGAATTTGAGTATCATTTATATATCCTTCTTTTCATGAGCAGAGGTACTAGAGATAAAAACAACTGACCCTCTCTTAAGAAAAAAAATCAAATATTTGAGTATAGAAATACTTATTTTTACTGGCTCAAACAATAGATTTATTTTAATCCACTTAATCTGAGATGCTGAAAGTTAATTTTGGCAACCGTTGCCTCTGGATATGAATAGCCTGGATGTTGTTTATTTCTGAGACCCATCTATCATGGCACATGATGGTCTGTATCACCCTCTGCCCTTCCAGAATGCTCAGTTAGCTCCATTTGACCATGTTATTGACTATTTGGTCCTTACATCATCTCCATCACACCAAATCTTGGCTAATTAACTAGAGGTGAGCCCTAACTGATAGGAGAAAATTTCGAGTAGATAATGGCAAAGAGTAGGGAAACACACACACACACACACACACACACAGAGTCAAACCTCCTGTATCATGGTCAGAGCACTAGAATGATGAATCATGAACTGTATTCTGCAGAGGTCTCTGGCACCTTTTTGGAAGTAGAACAATCTGTCTCTAGAAGAATCTACTTTTATTCAGAACATTTCTATCTTCATCATCCATAGATCTAATGGGCCAATTTTCCATATTATTATCTTCATATAAAATCCCATCTTCCCACGCCTTACTGAAGAAACATGAATGAGTCTGTTTTTTGCAAGCAAGAGAGAAATTAACTAACAACATTATATAAACCTAAGCATTCATCTGATGATGTTGCACCATTCTCCAGGTTTGATTATGTACTATTTGAGATATCTTTTTACTTCCTGCAGAGATCCTGCTGTTTCATAACCACTTTGTTTGATGTTATATGGGCATCTAAAGTATAGCCATCTTGATATGCATTGCTCAATAAGACCTAATCTAGCACAGGCACATACTGGCTACAGAGTATACCAAAATACTTTAAAGCTCAAATGTGCACTTCCCCAACTGCTCCTTGCTGGGTATTTTAAGGCATTGGTTGACTAAATATCTGGTATCATTAACTCTAATTTTAACTTCAATTAAATGTTTAGGCTCCATTTAGTCTACACTCACAAAATGGTGAATCAAGGTTCTAATTTCCAACATTTTGTAACATGATTCTTCAGTTTCAGAACATTTTCTATGTTGTTTTCAACATCCTAAAGTACTCATTTACTATATCCTAAAAAAATTCATCATGTAAATGTCATATTGAAGTTAAAACTAACATTAAGTTAAAATTTAATTTGACATGTTTCTGGGAGTACCTATCTAAATCCAAACCAGCTATGTGTGTACAGATGTATGTGTGCACATGCGTGTGTGTGTGTGTGTGTGTGTGTGTGTGTTAAAAAAATCACCTTTTGGTTATGAATTACAGATGAAAAATAATTTCTAAGAAATGATAAATTCAGACACTTTTGACATCTAGATGAATTGGTTAAAATTTTCAGAATCTCCCTTGTCTTCTCTTCATGAACTAAAATTTTTACTTAAAGGTATATGAAATTAAACACTGAGCTTTGGGGTACCTTGAATTTTTCCTTTTTTTTTTTGAAAGTAATATAACAATTTTGGCTCTTGAGCCTTTGGCTCCAACATGTAATAATTTGTATACTACACACACAGAATCCTTCTTCAAGAAAAATGTATTGTTTTAGCATAGACAATGATATTCCAGGCTGAATAATTCAATGTCTCAGAACTTCTGATGTTAATGTTTAATGTCCTTGACATTCCTCCTATGTAAAGGGATCAATGATAGATCTGGGAGTGAAATTTAGATCAAGGACCTTAACTGATCAACAAGTCAACAGTTATTTAGTGAACTGTTATATACTTAGCACTGGAACAAAGCCTGTAGGAAATGTAAAATAAAGATAAGTCATAGTTTCTTCCTTGGAAGAGGTTCTAACCTGGATAAGGAGATAATATTTAGGCATAAGAAGCCGTGAGATAACTACATAGGACAAAATAGAACTAAATGTATGGTTGTCGGGTACCAACTATTAGATGTCAGTACAGGGAAATGACTGCATCCTACAGCGGAGGGGGGAGCATAATGGATTGAACCCTGCACTGATAGCGGAAAGGCTGTGAATTTACCAGAGTTGTGCTCTCTACATTGTCTTCAGAAACACTGCTACATGAAATAAGCCACCATTTTAAGTCAGACAACTTTTCTTCCCCAATGCTGAATCTAATCACAGGCAGCCTGAGTACCACCTACATACGTGATTCCTAAGGCTCAAGAAACCTCTGTCCCTCCATCCTCCCAATGGTTCCCCTCTGGCCTTTCCTGAATCAGGTGCACCATTCGATCATTTGGATTATTTTTAAGAAAATATAAAATAAATGTGGGTTTTAAAGTCACAAAACGTTTAGCCTGGTTCTCACCTGGTCCTCCTGTTTTCAATGTGTGACCCTGGGATGATTACTCAGACTCAGTTTTCATGTTGATAATAAGATTGTTAGAAAGTTAGATAGAATATATGACAAGCACCCAGCCTATATATGAAGTATTGTGGAGAGTGTAAGATCTCTCCCAGTCATGTTATTTATCCCCCTCCTCAATAAAACCCAGTTAACAAATACACGTTATCTGAAAACTTCAGAATGAGCTATATGAAATTACCAACATTCAAGTGTTTTGTTTCACAAAAATGACAATGTTATATTATTCAGCCTAACATTACATCAATCTATTTTTCATCATTAATATATTTTGTCCCATCCTATAATCAAATTAAATAGAGTTACTGGTCTCTTGGGATTTTGAAGGAGGGCTATAAAAGGCAGGTTTTGATTTTGGTTGTGGTAGACGAAAATCCAAGTTTTGGAGGTTAGTTTTCTTAGCACCTCTAATAGGGTCATTAGACAGAAAGCGAATGTCATTACTGAGCATGCAGATTTGAACAAGAAATAGAAAGAGAGGAAAAATAGAATAATGAAATATTTCTGTATAGGGCAGGTCTGACTCTTTCCCTCTTAATTCTCCCTAGCCTCCCCACAGCCTGCACACAACACTGTCTTTGGTGGGCACAACAGAAACCAGTCGACTGCTAAGTTGGATGGCATCAGCCTTTCCAAAGTAGCACAAATCCAGTAAGGACATAAGCTACTCAAGAAACTATACGTTTGTTTACTGTATATGCTTTTAACTGTTCCCAGATAAAACCTCCATTTGTCAATGACCCAGCAGGGAGTAAATGAAAATGCTTATTCAGACCCCTCAGCGGAGAGAGCTCCCTTAATCCGCTCACTGATGAGATAACGCTGTAGGATTACAATAATCAACTTGCAGTATGTCCTCTATTAGTGCTTAAAACTATAGCAGTTCATAAGCACTAGGAGATGTTTCTTCATTTACATAATATAGTGACAGACTTTCACCCTTCTGAGACCATCCATTATCTCCCTATCCCTTCCTTGAAGTATTTCAAATGGATACAATTATATTGAGGACCATTTAACAATCACATTCTAAATGCCTGAACTTAAAAGTATGTATATATATATACATATATATATGTATATATATATACATATATATACATATGTATATATACACATATACATATATTTGTGGGTGGAAGGGTATATAAATAAGTGATATATATATATATATGTATATTATCAGTGTGTATGTGTGTGTGTATATCCCATCACTTACTTAAATCACCAAATTATAAACATATCTAGATATTAACAGTGACATTAAGCTTCTCAGCTTCCTCTCAGAGTGAGAATTACAATGAAGTGTCTGTGAGCCTGGTATGTAAATAGGGAAAGTAATAATGCACAGACTCTTCTTAAAATACTTTCTATATCACTATTAGTTTATGCGGTGACATTTTAAAGTTATTTCCCTCTACATCCTTTCCTAGTTAGCCAACGTAATGCCCACTGACAAAGAGAGAAGGCACTTTCTGATACACATTTTTTTTTAAGTTGGTTAAAATTCATGTTATGAAATTGCAAAAGTTTAGATAATTCATTCAAACTTGGCTTTTTTCCATGCACTTTTCTAAAGAAAATTTAAAGTGTCAAAAATACATATCTTGTGCTCATTATTAAATGCTAAATACCACAGTGTTTTGAGCTGCCTCGTGGCCATTGTAAAGAAAACAGGTGTTCTGATAGATTATAAAGTGTGAGTCAGATGATGTGTAGGACAGAATTTTAATGAAGCTGCAAGCACAGAACTCTGACTGGCCTCTTGAATATGATGCTAAAACCCTGAAAGTAGTTTTAAAGACAAAATAGCAGGAACACAACTCAGAAAGCATTCATTAATAATCAACAAGTAAATGGGATGTGGAAAATCATTACATTGAGGTGCCTTAGCATTTCAATGCAATTTAATATAGCATTAGCCTAAGGAGAAGGTAGGTATAATTTGAAAGGACATCCAAGTCTTTGTGAATATGCAAATATACAAAGAATGTGTCTTAATCACCACATTAAGTTACTAGTCAAGACCACAAGCATGCAAAAACCACAGTTCTACATACAGAGATGCCACTGGAGATGGAAAAAAGGCTCAGGAGTGTGGCATCAAGGAATAATGATCAATTAATTAGTTGCTATATAGAGATCTTTTGTGAAACCATACTTTTCTACCTTTTGTTTTTCATTAAAATGTCTAGAAAAGAGATGTAAGAGAAAAGGTACTTGGAATTTTAGGTGTGTGATGGAATTTCCAAAGAAAGAACTAGTCTACAAATAGGCAGCTCTTACATTGTGGGGAAGAAAAGAACTTGCATTAAGTTAGTGATATCTCATTAACTATGAATTTGTTATCTAGTTGCTTTTACAGAAGTCTAGATCATATCTGGTTTTTACTAACATTTTCCTCTCTACATGTCCCCCTGCCTTTAGAGATGGTTATATATAATTTATATCAATAATTTAGATACAAATATTAGCATTTATGTTTGCTGGCACTCATATGCAGTCATTATCAAGAACAATTTTTGATTGAAAAAACACTGAGTCTTTAGGCTAATATTGTAGCTATTTCAGAGCAAAGGTTATTAGAAGTTTCATCAAAAGAACAGAACTTTCACATGAATGAAATTTCCTTTGGCTAAATAAACATAATTAATAAAAAAAAAACTGGAAATGAACTTGCCCCACATATTTATAGTGTAAACTAAACATTGTCCTATTATTTCCTCATCTACCCTTTTCAGTTGACTTTAGGCTCTTTGAGGGCAGGGCTCTGAAGACTTCTATCCTGGTGTTTCCAGCATTTAGCAGACTGCCTGGCTCCAAAGCCAGTGGAAATATCCCATTGAGATTTTTTTTTTATGAATAAAGAGCTAAATGTTTATACATGATATAGAACTCTGAAAAAAAACTATTAAGACTAAATGAAAAGGCAATTTACAAATGGTTTCTAAACTATATGTCTTTTGACTTAAAAATTATATAATCTAGGAATAAAACAATGTTGTACTTAACCTCTAAGATCCCCTGTGACATAAATAATGCTACTTTCCCATTATTTGTGTTACAGAGATACTTCACATATACTTTACTTGTAGTCTACATCTTGCAGATGGTTGAAAAATTATACTTTTGCCAGGTCTGTTTATATGCACGTAGTCTCAAGTGAATATGGGTATTGTTTAAGGCTTAAGTGCACTTTGCCAATGACATATTACCTATCATATTAAAAGGGAACTCATGTGAATGAGAGTCAAAATAACTATACAACTCTTACTACCAATATTTACCTTCAAGAACTTGCTAGACTAGTGTTCCTTACCATTTCCTTGGAGTTATTTTCATTTATACCTCTGTATCTATTGTTCGTGTTGTAGGAAATGCGCTTGCTCTGGCTTGATACCTATTTATGGTTTCTCTGTCAGTCATTCAAGCCCTATACTTTCTCTGAGAATCCTTCCCTAATCTTCTAATGGGATGTCTCATTCCTCTGGATATCTCTAGTACTTATGTTCTAACAATCACTTGCCACTTATTTAATGACTATTACCATTATTTATTTTTATAGGAATCCTAGTAGTTCTAACAAAATTTCAACCCCTGAAGACATTGTTGCATGTCCCTCTGGGATGAACAAGTTCCTATTAGTGTTGCTATTGAAATTCATATGTCAATAGAGGGTTTAAGAAGCACCAACTGTAATTAATATTGCTATATGATACATAGGAAAGATGTGAGGAGAGTAGATCCCAACAGTTCTCATCACAAGGAGAGATTTTTTTTTCTTTTCTTTTTATTGTATCTCTATGAGATGGTAGTGTTAACTAAACCTACTGTGGTAATCATTTCACAACATATGTAAAAGCAAACTATCATGCTGTGCACATTAAACTTACACAGCCACATATGTCAATTCTTTCTCAATGAAGATGGAAAAAAAAAAAAGCACTGATCCATTTATTGCCTTATTTTCCTGACAATTCCTCCAGGAAGTGGATGTGGCCACTCCTAATTGGCTGTTCGTTTCAAGGTGTTCTCTACAAGATGGTTGTCTCCTTGAGGATAGGGTAGAAATAGTGTGTTTATTTATCTCCTGTACTTTGAATAATACCTACTCAACATGGGTTGATACTTAATGACACCTTCTGGAATGAATAAAAGGGAATATTAAGATTTAGTATGCTGAAATGTCAGACGGCTAGTGAGTTGAAGAGCAGGAAGAAACCCCATCTGCATGCCTCCTAGTGACATAGTCTTAAGTACATAGTACTGCAGCCAAAAGAACAGATAATCTGGACATTTAAAGAAACAGCTAAGAGAGTAGATGATTAAAGAGGAGACAATACTTAGATGCCTTATATTTCTTCCTTCCCAGAGAACTATAGCATCAATTTGACCACGGTGAGACCCAGGAGAACAGAGTCTTAGTCAGCAGGATGATGACTGTCGGCCAACTCAATAGAAAAGCTAACAATAGGATGTCAGTAAAGGCTAAACTGCTTTTCCTCCCATAGAAGTGGCTCCTGAATGTCTAGGGTGAGATATTTTGAGAAACAGGAAAGCTTCTGCTGAATGGATATGGAGGAATCACAGAACATCACTGACTACCCCAGGCTAAGAATAAGTGCACTTCATTACAGCAGATAAAAAATGTGTGTTCGGTTCATCCAGTCAAGCACACCTACTCTAAAGTGGCCATTCCAGGGGATTCTGAGAGTGTCATGATATCAAAGATACAGCACAACATGCCAAAACAAAAATTTAGAAACATAAGTAATGAGGTTTCACAGAGTATCTGCATAGTTAAGTGTTTCCTACCAAACAGGCTCATAAGGCCTTATCTATGTCTACTATAAAAGAGCACTTTAACTTCTGGGAAGCAAGCTTCACTTTCATTACCCCAGGTTTAGCTTATATTGCTGTTTACTTTACTTTCACCGAATTTTACTCTATTATTAAAATCATATTCTACATTTTATTACCCCTGAACATCTCAAAGTAAAACATATTTTAGCACCCAAATAGGTATGGGCATACTTTAAGAGGTATTTTCAGAAACTCTCAGAATCCATGGGTCATGTAAGTGACATGTTACTAAGGAAGATAAAAGAGAGCTCAAAGTAAACCATTATTCCTTGCTTTCTATCCAATTAAATTAAAGCCAACAAATGGCCTAAACCCCAGTGGAATGAGAGTTACAGATTTTATCTCATGTCTATGAAAAATGAGACTTTGGGGAAACCTTTGTGTTTCAACTCTTCCACAATAAAATCATATCTTCAAACCAGTTACACCTAGTCCCATTTTCTTTCACAATCCAATCCCCTATCAATTCTTTATTTGTGTCCTAATCAATTATAATTTAAGAGCACTGACAACTAGAAGTGTTGTGTAGTTGCTCTTACCATCCTAGCTTCAGTGTAAGGTACAATACTGCAACTTTTCCATTTAACAATTATAAAAGGGGAAAAACACAAGAAAACTACTTCATAAAAATAGACACCAGAAAAGCTCAGGCACAGGAAGAATTAAATTGTTTTTCCTAGAGTTCCATAGGTAATTCTGACATTGGTGTCACTAGAGAGCAATGGATAAACTATATTTTAAAAATAATTTTGTAATAAATCTCAGCCCTCTTCTAAACCTAAGAGCTGTAGTTAGGAGGCTAAATATACTGCCAAAGAAACATCAGTAAAAGGAAAACAAACATATACAAAAGATGTTATTCCTTTCTGCTTATTTAGAGGAACTAATAGTGCTCATGCTGTAAATCCATTACAGCCAGTGATTTCGGTGTGTCCCTGGAAGTGTAGGGATTGTAATCTGTATAAATTAATATAAAGATGCTTATTAAGCACCATCATGTATCTTAGCATCTGGTGTTAGGGTATTCATTTTAACTGAACTATTTTGAAATGGTGCTGATGTAACTCAGAATTTAAATAAGCAAGATTTAGAGTTGCCAAAATAGCTATGTGGGCCATGCCAAAATTGTTTTTAGCAACAAACACCTATATCACAGTTTATATCAGAGATCTCTTGTTGGATACATGCACCATCTGAACACACAAGTATGTGCACTCTCAAGGGCATTTCCTGTATTTTCATGTCACAGTCCTTGTATTCCCTAGTATTTAAATCATTAAGATAGTTTTTGAGTTATTTATAACCAAATCCAACTGACATTCAAGGACTTTCGAATCTAGAGCCTCACAGTCCAATTCTGAGGTTGTCCATCTATGCAAACTCTAAAACAAAGGATCACATGACTCAAATGCTCAGTATTTCAGCTTTGCTTTAAAATCCAGGTGTGTTGCCCATAAAGGCTGATAATGACTTCCTGAGATTGTCTTTACAAATTGCTTAAACTGAGAAATTCTACCTAAAATCCTATTCCTCATAAAGTTTGAAATAGAGGCTATCCTTGGTATTCAGTGACCCAAAATGTGGAATCTCACTTTAGTTGAGCTAATTAAATGTGTGGTTGGAAATATATGGCAAATGTACCATCACTCCTTCATTCTATGCCAAAGGCAGGCATAATTAATTGATCATTAATCTCTTTCTATTTAGTTTAGGCTTGACCTCCTAATGCTAACATCACAGGCTACCAGGCATATCAGGTAGTCGTGACTAACAGATTGGAGCTGGCACTTGCAATCCCAGTTCTCCATTTCTCGTATTCACAAAGGAGAAAATTGAGATTCAGCAAAAATGATTTCCTCTCTGCCACAAACCTAGTTAATGACAGAGTCCTTAAGACTGTTTTATGGCAAGTCCTCTAATGACAAAGGCATACAAATTCCTGACCCAACTGTAGGAATTGGTGGCAAAGAAGCATTAAGTTTGATTAGCAGTTGGAGGTGATTAAAAAGAAACTGTTCAGTTCTAGAGCAGAGAAGAAGGAATGCTCCAGGGTGCAACTGCTCCTGGCACCTCCACCTAACTGTTGGGAGTTCGTGAATCCTACTCTTTCCCAAGGCCCAAATCACATTTTATTTTCTCACTGGAATTTTTACTTACCCTTTGAACCCTCCAAAATCAAAGTTCTAAATTCCTACTCTTTAGTTTGAATTCCCAATTTTTATTTCTCCTCCCTGGATGACAGTTAACATTGCCTTTGTGTATATTTTATATCCTTGTTACTAGATCATGGATTAGTTAAGGATATGGGGCTATATTTATCTGGAATTTATGCTAATCCCTTATCACAGTGGCTCATTTATAGAATATGTTCAATAAATGTCTGTGGAATGAACAACACAGAGCAAGATGTAGAACAAAGTAGAGATAGAAGAAGGAGGTTGACTCTATGTTTAAACATGATGCCACCTCCTTCCCCCACACCATTTTTCTCTCTCTCTTTTTTCCCCATCCTACAGAATACTAAACTTGGAATCCGTTTCGTCTTAAAACAAGAGATGAAGAAAGGCAATGATTTAATAGTTGTATTTGTAAACATATATGCATGCAACAATACACTGAAAGTTTTGTAATTATAATTTAAGAAATGCAGATATGATGATAGGTAGAGTAACTTGTCCAGAAGAAAAACAACAAAAATAACAACTAAACTATACTAAATCATCAACGTCTTTTCTTTGAATGAGCACTAGATTTTTTCCCTATAATAACAGTTTGGGAAAATAATTATCAAGAAATATTCATAAAACATAAACATAAAACATAACATGCCAATCCTGTTTATCTATTTCCCTCTTCATTCAAAGTGTCTTTCAAGAAACAACGGCATTTTCAAAGGGAATAAAGTGAACTATACAAATCAGTGATAGTTGCATCTACATAAATTAGAAATTCACTAATTACATCACAAGGTGCCATAGGTGCAGTCGTGGACATTATTTCATGGAAATTCCTACTAGTCGGTACATGGTAAATTGTTTTAGGAAAGATAATAGCAAGCATAGTGTTGCATTTAGAAGACACAAGAAAAAGAAAGTCACAAGTAACTTGTAAACTTTGAAGGCTATGTTACTAATGTATTAATAGAGCATGTTACAAACTGAACAAATACATATATCTCAGTACATATGAAAAATAAACATCAATTAAATTAAATTCAACAAATGTTTGTAGTGCACCTATTTGTGCCAAGTGCTGTCCTAGACTCTGGTTGCAAAATTACATGGCATATTGACCTGCTTTTGAATGGATAAAGATGTGAAATATATATAAGTAAAAACTTGATTTGTGAGTA